>NC_139221.1:280213079-280813079 GCF_055691185.1 Crinia signifera
TGCCCTGACAACTGTTGCTGGCCCCCAAAGCGGAAGTGGGCGGGTCCAGGCGCCTTTAAGCCCACTGCCATGCCCAGGGTTGCCCTGGCAACTGTTGCTGGCCCCCAAAGCGGAAGTGGGCGGGTCCAGGCGCCCTTAAGCCCCCTGCCATTCCCAGGGTTGCCCTGGCAACTGTTGCTGGCCCCCAAAGCGGAAGTGGGCGGGTCCAGGCCCCCTTAAGCCCACTGCCATGCCCAGGGTTGCCCTGGCAACTGTTGCTGGCCCCAAAAGCGGAAGTGGGCGGGTCCAGGCGCCCTTAAGCCCCCTGCCATGCCCAGAATTGCCCTGGCAACTGTTGCTGGCCCCCAAAGCGGAAGTGGGCGGGTCCAGGAACCCTTAAGCCCCCTGCCATGCCCAGAGTTGCCCTGGCAACTGTTGCTGGCCCCAAAGCGGAAGTGGGCGGGTCCAGGAACCCTTAAGCCCCCTGCCATGCCCAGAGTTGCCCTGGCAACTGTTGCTGGCCCCCAAAGCGGAAGTGGGCGGGTCCAGGTGCCCTTAAGCCCACTGCCATGCCCAGGGTTGCCCTGGCAACTGTTGCTGGCCCCCAAAGCGGAAGTGGGCGGGTCCAGGCGCCCTTAAGCCCCCTGCCATGCCCAGGGTTGCCCTGGCAACTGTAGCTGGCCCCCAAAGCGGAAGTGGGCGGGTCCAGGCGCCCTTAAGCCCCCTGCCTTGCCCAGGGTTGCCCTGGCAACTGTTGCTGGCCCCCAAAACGGAAGTGGGCGGGTCCTGGCGCCCTTAAGCCCACTGCCATGCCCAGGGTTGTCCTGACAACTGTTGCTGGCCCCCAAAGCGGAAGTGGGCGGGTCCAGGCGCCCTTAAGCCCCCTGCCATGCCCAGGGTTGCCCTGGCAACTGTTGCTGGCCCCCAAAACGGAAGTGGGCGGGTCCTGGCGCCCTTAAGCCCACTGCCATGCCCAGGGTTGTCCTGGCAACTGTTGCTGGCCCCCAAAACGGAAGTGGGCGGGTCCTGGCCCCCTTAAGCCCCCTGCCATGCCCAGGGTTGCCCTGGCAACTGTTGCTGGCCCCCAAAGCGGAAGTGGGCGGTTCCAGGCGCCCTTAAGCCCACTGCCATGCCCATGGTTGCCCTGGCAACTGTTGCTGGCCCCCAAAGCGGAAGTGGGCGGCTCCAGGCGCCCTTAAGCCCACTGCCATGCCCAGGGTTGCCCTGGCAACTGTTGCTGGCCCCCAAAGCGGAAGTGGGCGGGTCCAGGCGCCCTTAAGCCCACTGCCATGCCCAGGGTTGCCCTGACAACTGTTGCTGGCCCCCAAAACGGAAGTGGGCGGGTCCTGGCCCCCTTAAGCCCCCTGCCATGCCCAGGGTTGCCCTGGCAACTGTTGCTGGCCCCCAAAGCGGAAGTGGGCGGTTCCAGGCGCCCTTAAGCCCACTGCCATGCCCATGGTTGCCCTGGCAACTGTTGCTGGCCCCCAAAGCGGAAGTGGGCGGCTCCAGGCGCCCTTAAGCCCACTGCCATGCCCAGGGTTGCCCTGGCAACTGTTGCTGGCCCCCAAAGCGGAAGTGGGCGGGTCCAGGCGCCCTTAAGCCCCCTGCCTTGCCCATGGTTGCCCTGGCAACTGTTGCTGGCCCCCAAAGCGGAAGTGGGCGGCTCCAGGCGCCCTTAAGCCCCCTGCCTTGCCCAGGGTTGCCCTGGCAACTGTTGCTGGCCCCCAAAGCGGAAGTGGGCGGGTCCAGGCGCCCTTAAGCCCACTGCCATGCCCAGGGTTGCCCTGGCAACTGTTGCTGGCCCCCAAAGCGGAAGTGGGCGGGTCCAGGCGCCCTTAAGCCCCCTGCCATGCCCAGGGTTGCCCTGGCAACTGTTGCTGGCCCCCAAAGCGGAAGTGGGCGGGTCCAGGCGCCCTTAAGCCCACTGCCATGCCCAGGGTTGCCCTGGCAACTGTTGCTGGCCCCAAAAGCGGAAGTGGGCGGGTCCAGGCCCCCTTAAGCCCCCTGCCATGCCCAGGGTTGCCCTGGCAACTGTTGCTGGCCCCCAAAGCGGAAGTGGGCGGGTCCAGTAGGCCCTTAAGCCCCCTGCCTTGCCCAGGGTTGCCCTGGCAACTGTTGCTGGCCCCCAAAGCGGAAGTGGGCGGGTCCAGGCGCCCTTAAGCCCCCTGCCTTGCCCAGGGTTGCCCTGGCAACTGTTGCTGGCCCCCAAAGCGGAAGTGGGCGGGTCCAGGCGCCCTTAAGCCCCCTGCCTTGCCCAGGGTTGCCCTGGCAACTGTTGCTGGCCCCCAAAGCGGAAGTGGGCGGGTCCAGGCGCCCTTAAGCCCCCTGCCTTGCCCAGGGTTGCCCTGGCAACTGTTGCTGGCCCCCAAAACGGAAGTGGGCGGGTCCTGGCGCCCTTAATCCCACTGCCATGCCCAGGGTTGTCCTGACAACTGTTGCTGTCCCCCAAAGCGGAAGTGGGCGGGTCCAGGCGCCCTTAAGCCCCCTGCCATGCCCAGGGTTGCCCTGGCAACTGTTGCTGGCCCCCAAAACGGAAGTGGGCGGGTCCTGGCGCCCTTAAGCCCACTGCCATGCCCAGGGTTGTCCTGGCAACTGTTGCTGGCCCCCAAAACGGAAGTGGGCGGGTCCTGGCCCCCTTAAGCCCCCTGCCATGCCCAGGGTTGCCCTGGCAACTGTTGCTGGCCCCCAAAGCGGAAGTGGGCAAGTCCAGGCGCCATTAAGCCCACTGCCATGCCCATGGTTGCCCTGGCAACTGTTGCTGGCCCCCAAAGCGGAAGTGGGCGGGTCCAGGCGCCCTTAAGCCCCCTGCCATGCCCAGGGTTGCCCTGGCAACTGTTGCTGGCCCCCAAAGCGGAAGTGGGCGGGTCCAGGCGCCCTTAAGCCCCCTGCCTTGCCCAGGGTTGCCCTGGCAACTGTTGCTGGCCCCCAAAGCGGAAGTGGGCGGGTCCAGGCGCTCTTAAGTCCACTGCCATGCCCAGGGTTGCCCTGGCAACTGTTGCTGGCCCTCAAAGCGGAAGTGGGCGGGTCCAGGCGCCCTTAAGCCCACTGCCATGCCCAGGGTTGCCCTAGCAACTGTTGCTGGTCCCCAAAGCGGAAGTGGGCGGGTCCAGGCCCCCTTAAGCCCCCTGCCATGCCCATGGTTGCCCTGGCAACTGTTGCTGGCCCCCAAAGCGGAAGTGGGCGGGTCCAGGCGCCCTTAAGCCCCCTGCCATGCCCAGGGTTGCCCTGGCAACTGTTGCTGGCCCCCAAAGCGGAAGTGGGTAGGTCCAGGCGCCCTTAAGCCCACTGCCATGCCCAGGGTTGCCCTGGCAACTGTTGCTGGCCCCCAAAGCGGAAGTGGGCGGGTCCAGGCGCCCTTAAGCCCCCTGCCATGCCCAGGGTTGCCCTGGCAACTGTTGCTGGCCCCCAAAGCGGAAGTGGGCGGGTCCAGGCGCCCTTAAGCCCCCTGCCTTGCCCAGGGTTGCCCTGGACACTGTTGCTGGCCCCCAAAGCGGAAGTGGGCGGGTCCAGGCGCCCTTAAGCCCCCTGCCATGCCCAGGGTTGCCCTGGCAACTGTAGCTGGCGCCCAAAGCGGAAGTGGGCGGGTCCAGGCACCCTTAAGCCCCCTGCCATGCCCAGGGTTGCCCTGGCAACTGTTGCTGGCCTTCAAAGCGGAAGTGGGCGGGTCCAGGCGCCCTTAAGCCCCCTGACTTGCCCAGGGTTGCGCTGGCAACTGTTGCTGGCCCCCAAAGCGGAAGTGGGCGGGTCCAGGCGCCCTTAAGCCCCCTGCCTTGCCCAGGGTTGCGCTGGCAACTGTTGCTGGCCCCCAAAGCGGAAGTGGGCGGGTCCAGGCGCCCATAAGCCCACTGCCATGCCCAGGGTTGCCCTGGCAACTGTTGCTGGCCCCCAAAGCGGAAGTGGGCGGGTCCAGGCGCCCTTAAGCCCACTGCCTTGCCCAGGGTTGCCCTGGCAACTGTTGCTGGCCACCAAAACGGAAGTGGGCGGGTCCTGGCGCCCTTAAGCCCACTGCCATGCCCAGGGTTGCCCTGACAACTGTTGCTGGCCCCCAAAGCGGAAGTGGGCGGGTCCAGGCGCCTTTAAGCCCCCGGCCATGCCCAGGGTTGCCCTGGCAACTGTTGCTGGCCCCCAAAGCGGAAGTGGGCGGGTCCAGGCGCCCTTAAGCCCCCTGCCATTCCCAGGGTTGCCCTGGCAACTGTTGCTGGCCCCCAAAGCGGAAGTGGGCGGGTCCAGGCCCCCTTAAGCCCACTGCCATGCCCAGGGTTGCCCTGGCAACTGTTGCTGGCCCCAAAAGCGGAAGTGGGCGGGTCCAGGCGCCCTTAAGCCCCCTGCCATGCCCAGAATTGCCCTGGCAACTGTTGCTGGCCCCCAAAGCGGAAGTGGGCGGGTCCAGGAACCCTTAAGCCCCCTGCCATGCCCAGAGTTGCCCTTGCAACTGTTGCTGGCCCCCAAAGCGGAAGTGGGCGGGTCCAGGAACCCTTAAGCCCCCTGCCATGCCCAGAGTTGCCCTGGCAACTGTTGCTGGCCCCCAAAGCGGAAGTGGGCGGGTCCAGGTGCCCTTAAGCCCACTGCCATGCCCAGGGTTGCCCTGACAACTGTTGCTGGCCCCCAAAACGGAAGTGGGCGGGTCCTGGCCCCCTTAAGCCCCCTGCCATGCCCATGGTTGCCCTGGCAACTGTTGCTGGCCCCCAAAGCGGAAGTGGGCGGCTCCAGGCGCCCTTAAGCCCACTGCCATGCCCAGGGTTGCCCTGGCAACTGTTGCTGGCCCCCAAAGCGGAAGTGGGCGGGTCCAGGCGCCCTTAAGCCCACTGCCATGCCCAGGGTTGCCCTGACAACTGTTGCTGGCCCCCAAAGCGGAAGTGGGCGGGTCCAGGCGCCCTTAAGCCCCCTGCCTTGCCCAGGGTTGCCCTGGCAACTGTTGCTGGCCCCCAAAGCGGAAGTGGGCGGGTCCAGGCGCCCTTAAGCCCACTGCCATGCCCAGGGTTGCCCTGGCAACTGTTGCTGGCCCCCAAAGCGGAAGTGGGCGGGTCCAGGCGCCCTTAAGCCCCCTGCCATGCCCAGGGTTGCCCTGGCAACTGTTGCTGGCCCCCAAAGCGGAAGTGGGCGGGTCCAGGCGCCCTTAAGCCCACTGCCATGCCCAGGGTTGCCCTGGCAACTGTTGCTGGCCCCAAAAGCGGAAGTGGGCGGGTCCAGGCGCCCTTAAGCCCCCTGCCATGCCCAGAATTGCCCTGGCAACTGTTGCTGGCCCCCAAAGCGGAAGTGGGCGGGTCCAGGAACCCTTAAGCCCCCTGCCATGCCCAGAGTTGCCCTGGCAACTGTTGCTGGCCCCCAAAGCGGAAGTGGGCGGGTCCAGGAACCCTTAAGCCCCCTGCCATGCCCAGAGTTGCCCTGGCAACTGTTGCTGGCCCCCAAAGCGGAAGTGGGCGGGTCCAGGTGCCCTTAAGCCCACTGCCATGCCCAGGGTTGCCCTGGCAACTGTTGCTGGCCCCCAAAGCGGAAGTGGGCGGGTCCAGGCGCCCTTAAGCCCCCTGCCATGCCCAGGGTTGCCCTGGCAACTGTAGCTGGCCCCCAAAGCGGAAGTGGGCGGGTCCAGGCGCCCTTAAGCCCCCTGCCATGCCCAGGGTTGCCCTGGCAACTGTAGCTGGCCCCCAAAGCGGAAGTGGGCGGGTCCAGGCCCCCTTAAGCCCCCTGCCATGCCCAGGGTTGCCCTGGCAACTGTTGCTGGCCCCCAAAGCGGAAGTGGGCGGGTCCAGTAGGCCCTTAAGCCCACTGCCTTGCCCAGGGTTGCCCTGGCAACTGTTGCTGGCCCCCAAAGCGGAAGTGGGCGGGTCCAGGCGCCCTTAAGCCCCCTGCCTTGCCCAGGGTTGCCCTGGCAACTGTTGCTGGCCCCCAAAGCGGAAGTGGGCGGGTCCAGGCGCCCTTAAGCCCCCTGCCTTGCCCAGGGTTGCCCTGGCAACTGTTGCTGGCCCCCAAAGCGGAAGTGGGCGGGTCCAGGCGCCCTTAAGCCCCCTGCCTTGCCCAGGGTTGCCCTGGCAACTGTTGCTGGCCCCCAAAACGGAAGTGGGCGGGTCCTGGCGCCCTTAATCCCACTGCCATGCCCAGGGTTGTCCTGACAACTGTTGCTGTCCCCCAAAGCGGAAGTGGGCGGGTCCAGGCGCCCTTAAGCCCCCTGCCATGCCCAGGGTTGCCCTGGCAACTGTTGCTGGCCCCCAAAACAAAAGTGGGCGGGTCCTGGCGCCCTTAAGCCCACTGCCATGCCCAGGGTTGTCCTGGCAACTGTTGCTGGCCCCCAAAACGGAAGTGGGCGGGTCCTGGCCCCCTTAAGCCCCCTGCCATGCCCAGGGTTGCCCTGGCAACTGTTGCTGGCCCCCAAAGCGGAAGTGGGCGGGTCCAGGCGCCATTAAGCCCCCTGCCATGCCCAGGGTTGCCCTGGCAACTGTTGCTGGCCCCCAAAACGGAAGTGGGCGGGTCCTGGCGCCCTTAAGCCCCCTGCCTTGCCCAGGGTTGCCCTGGCAACTGTTGCTGGCCCCCAAAGCGGAAGTGGGCGGGTCCAGGCGCCCTTAAGCCCCCTGCCTTGCCCAGGGTTGCCCTGGCAACTGTTGCTGGCCCCCAAAGCGGAAGTGGGCGGGTCCAGGCGCTCTTAAGTCCACTGCCATGCCCAGGGTTGCCCTGGCAACTGTTGCTGGCCCCCAAAGCGGAAGTGGGCGGGTCCAGGCGCCCTTAAGTCCACTGCCATGCCCAGGGTTGCCCTGGCAACTGTTGCTGGCCCTCAAAGCGGAAGTGGGCGGGTCCAGGCGCCCTTAAGCCCACTGCCATGCCCAGGGTTGCCCTAGCAACTGTTGCTGGCCCCCAAAGCGGAAGTGGGCGGGTCCAGGCCCCCTTAAGCCCCCTGCCATGCCCATGGTTGCCCTGGCAACTGTTGCTGGCCCCAAAGCGGAAGTGGGCGGGTCCAGGCCCCCTTAAGCCCCCTGCCATGCCCAGAGTTACCCTGGCAACTGTTGCTGGCCCCCAAAGCGGAAGTGGGCGGGTCCAGGCGCCCTTAAGCCCCCTGCCATGCCCAGGGTTGCCCTGGCAACTGTTGCTGGCCCCCAAAGCGGAAGTGGGTAGGTCCAGGCGCCCTTAAGCCCACTGCCATGCCCAGGGTTGCCCTGGCAACTAATGCTGGCCCCAAAACGGAAGTGGGCGGGTCCTGGCCCCCTTAAGCCCCCTGCCATGCCCATGGTTGCCCTGGCAACTGTTGCTGGCCCCCAAAGCGGAAGTGGGCGGCTCCAGGCGCCCTTAAGCCCACTGCCATGCCCAGGGTTGCCCTGGCAACTGTTGCTGGCCCCCAAAGCGGAAGTGGGCGGGTCCAGGCGCCCTTAAGCCCACTGCCATGCCCAGGGTTGCCCTGACAACTGTTGCTGGCCCCCAAAGCGGAAGTGGGCGGGTCCAGGCGCCCTTAAGCCCCCTGCCTTGCCCAGGGTTGCCCTGGCAACTGTTGCTGGCCCCCAAAGCGGAAGTGGGCGGGTCCAGGCGCCCTTAAGCCCACTGCCATGCCCAGGGTTGCCCTGGCAACTGTTGCTGGCCCCCAAAGCGGAAGTGGGCGGGTCCAGGCGCCCTTAAGCCCCCTGCCATGCCCAGGGTTGCCCTGGCAACTGTTGCTGGCCCCCAAAGCGGAAGTGGGCGGGTCCAGGCGCCCTTAAGCCCACTGCCATGCCCAGGGTTGCCCTGGCAACTGTTGCTGGCCCCAAAAGCGGAAGTGGGCGGGTCCAGGCGCCCTTAAGCCCCCTGCCATGCCCAGAATTGCCCTGGCAACTGTTGCTGGCCCCCAAAGCGGAAGTGGGCGGGTCCAGGAACCCTTAAGCCCCCTGCCATGCCCAGAGTTGCCCTGGCAACTGTTGCTGGCCCCCAAAGCGGAAGTGGGCGGGTCCAGGAACCCTTAAGCCCCCTGCCATGCCCAGAGTTGCCCTGGCAACTGTTGCTGGCCCCCAAAGCGGAAGTGGGCGGGTCCAGGTGCCCTTAAGCCCACTGCCATGCCCAGGGTTGCCCTGGCAACTGTTGCTGGCCCCCAAAGCGGAAGTGGGCGGGTCCAGGCGCCCTTAAGCCCCCTGCCATGCCCAGGGTTGCCCTGGCAACTGTAGCTGGCCCCCAAAGCGGAAGTGGGCGGGTCCAGGCGCCCTTAAGCCCCCTGCCATGCCCAGGGTTGCCCTGGCAACTGTAGCTGGCCCCCAAAGCGGAAGTGGGCGGGTCCAGGCCCCCTTAAGCCCCCTGCCATGCCCAGGGTTGCCCTGGCAACTGTTGCTGGCCCCCAAAGCGGAAGTGGGCGGGTCCAGTAGGCCCTTAAGCCCACTGCCTTGCCCAGGGTTGCCCTGGCAACTGTTGCTGGCCCCCAAAGCGGAAGTGGGCGGGTCCAGGCGCCCTTAAGCCCCCTGCCTTGCCCAGGGTTGCCCTGGCAACTGTTGCTGGCCCCCAAAGCGGAAGTGGGCGGGTCCAGGCGCCCTTAAGCCCCCTGCCTTGCCCAGGGTTGCCCTGGCAACTGTTGCTGGCCCCCAAAGCGGAAGTGGGCGGGTCCAGGCGCCCTTAAGCCCCCTGCCTTGCCCAGGGTTGCCCTGGCAACTGTTGCTGGCCCCCAAAACGGAAGTGGGCGGGTCCTGGCGCCCTTAATCCCACTGCCATGCCCAGGGTTGTCCTGACAACTGTTGCTGTCCCCCAAAGCGGAAGTGGGCGGGTCCAGGCGCCCTTAAGCCCCCTGCCATGCCCAGGGTTGCCCTGGCAACTGTTGCTGGCCCCCAAAACAAAAGTGGGCGGGTCCTGGCGCCCTTAAGCCCACTGCCATGCCCAGGGTTGTCCTGGCAACTGTTGCTGGCCCCCAAAACGGAAGTGGGCGGGTCCTGGCCCCCTTAAGCCCCCTGCCATGCCCAGGGTTGCCCTGGCAACTGTTGCTGGCCCCCAAAGCGGAAGTGGGCGGGTCCAGGCGCCATTAAGCCCCCTACCATGCCCAGGGTTGCCCTGGCAACTGTTGCTGGCCCCCAAAACGGAAGTGGGCGGGTCCTGGCGCCCTTAAGCCCCCTGCCTTGCCCAGGGTTGCCCTGGCAACTGTTGCTGGCCCCCAAAGCGGAAGTGGGCGGGTCCAGGCGCCCTTAAGCCCCCTGCCTTGCCCAGGGTTGCCCTGGCAACTGTTGCTGGCCCCCAAAGCGGAAGTGGGCGGGTCCAGGCGCTCTTAAGTCCACTGCCATGCCCAGAGTTGCCCTGGCAACTGTTGCTGGCCCCCAAAGCGGAAGTGGGCGGGTCCAGGCGCCCTTAAGTCCACTGCCATGCCCAGGGTTGCCCTGGCAACTGTTGCTGGCCCTCAAAGCGGAAGTGGGCGGGTCCAGGCGCCCTTAAGCCCACTGCCATGCCCAGGGTTGCCCTAGCAACTGTTGCTGGCCCCCAAAGCGGAAGTGGGCGGGTCCAGGCCCCCTTAAGCCCCCTGCCATGCCCATGGTTGCCCTGGCAACTGTTGCTGGCCCCCAAAGCGGAAGTGGGCGGGTCCAGGCCCCCTTAAGCCCCCTGCCATGCCCAGAGTTACCCTGGCAACTGTTGCTGGCCCCCAAAGCGGAAGTGGGCGGGTCCAGGCGCCCTTAAGCCCCCTGCCATGCCCAGGGTTGCCCTGGCAACTGTTGCTGGCCCCCAAAGCGGAAGTGGGTAGGTCCAGGCGCCCTTAAGCCCACTGCCATGCCCAGGGTTGCCCTGGCAACTGTTGCTGGCCCCCAAAGCGGAAGTGGGCGGGTCCAGGCGCCCTTAAGCCCCCTGCCATGCCCAGGGTTGCCCTGGCAACTGTTGCTGGCCCCCAAAGCGGAAGTGGGCGGGTCCAGGCGCCCTTAAGCCCCCTGCCTTGCCCAGGGTTGCCCTGGCAACTGTTGCTGGCCCCCAAAGCGGAAGTGGGCGGGTCCAGGCGCCCTTAAGCCCCCTGCCATGCCCAGGGTTGCCCTGGCAACTGTAGCTGGCGCCCAAAGCGGAAGTGGGCGGGTCCAGGCACCCTTAAGCCCCCTGCCATGCCCAGGGTTGCCCTGGCAACTGTTGCTGGCCTTCAAAGCGGAAGTGGGCGGGTCCAGGCGCCCTTAAGCCCCCTGCCTTGCCCAGGGTTGCGCTGGCAACTGTTGCTGGCCCCCAAAGCGGAAGTGGGCGGGTCCAGGCGCCCTTAAGCCCCCTGCCTTGCCCAGGGTTGCGCTGGCAACTGTTGCTGGCCCCCAAAGCGGAAGTGGGCGGGTCCAGGCGCCCTTAAGCCCACTGCCATGCCCAGGGTTGCCCTGGCAACTGTTGCTGGCCCCCAAAGCGGAAGTGGGCGGGTCCAGGCGCCCTTAAGCCCACTGCCTTGCCCAGGGTTGCCCTGGCAACTGTTGCTGGCCACCAAAACGGAAGTGGGCGGGTCCTGGCGCCCTTAAGCCCACTGCCATGCCCAGGGTTGCCCTGACAACTGTTGCTGGCCCCCAAAGCGGAAGTGGGCGGGTCCAGGCGCCTTTAAGCCCCCGGCCATGCCCAGGGTTGCCCTGGCAACTGTTGCTGGCCCCCAAAGCGGAAGTGGGCGGGTCCAGGCGCCCTTAAGCCCCCTGCCATGCCCAGAATTGCCCTGGCAACTGTTGCTGGCCCCCAAAGCGAAAGTGGGCGGGTCCAGGCCCCCTTAAGCCCCCTGCCATGCCCAGAGTTGCCCTGGCAACTGTTGCTGGCCCCCAAAGCGGAAGTGGGCGGGTCCAGGCGCCCTTAAGCCCACTGCCATGCCCAGGGTTGCCCTGGCAACTGTTGCTGGCCCCCAAAGCGGAAGTGGGCGGGTCCAGGCGCCCTTAAGCCCCCTGCCATGCCCAGGGTTGCCCTGGCAACTGTAGCTGGCCCCCAAAGCGGAAGTGGGCGGGTCCAGGCACCCTTAAGCCCCCTGCCATGCCCAGGGTTGCCCTGGCAACTGTTGCTGGCCTTCAAAGCGGAAGTGGGCGGGTCCAGGCGCCCTTAAGCCCCCTGCCTTGCCCAGGGTTGCGCTGGCAACTGTTGCTGGCCCCCAAAGCGGAAGTGGGCGGGTCCAGGCGCCCTTAAGCCCACTGCCATGCCCAGGGTTGCCCTGGCAACTGTTGCTGGCCCCCAAAGCGGAAGTGGGCGGGTCCAGGCGCCCTTAAGCCCACTGCCATGCCCAGGGTTGCCCTGGCAACTGTTGCTGGCCCCCAAAGTGGAAGTGGGCGGGTCCAGGCGCCCTTAAGCCCACTGCCTTGCCCAGGGTTGCCCTGGCAACTGTTGCTGGCCCCCAAAACGGAAGTGGGTGGGTCCTGGCGCCCTTAAGCCCACTGCCATGCCCAGGGTTGCCCTGGCAACTGTTGCTGGTCCCCAAAGCGGATTTGGGCGGGTCCAGGCCCCCTTAAGCCCCCTGCCATGCCCATGGTTGCCCTGGCAACTGTTGCTGGCCCCCAAAGCGGAAGTGGGCGGGTCCAGGCCCCCTTAAGCCCCCTGCCATGCCCAGGGTTGCCCTGGCAACTGTTGCTGGCCCCCAAAGCGGAAGTGGGCGGGTCCAGGCGCCCTTAAGCCCCCTGCCATGCCCAGAATTGCCCTGGCAACTGTTGCTGGCCCCCAAAGCGGAAGTGGGCGGGTCCAGGCCCCCTTAAGCCCCCTGCCATGCCCAGAGTTGCCCTGGCAACTGTTGCTGGCCCCCAAAGCGGAAGTGGGCGGGTCCAGGCGCCCTTAAGCCCCCTGCCATGCCCAGGGTTGCCCTGGCAACTGTAGCTGGCCCCCAAAGCGGAAGTGGGCGGGTCCAGGCACCCTTAAGCCCCCTGCCATGCCCAGGGTTGCCCTGGCAACTGTTGCTGGCCTTCAAAGCGGAAGTGGGCGGGTCCAGGCGCCCTTAAGCCCCCTGCCTTGCCCAGGGTTGCGCTGGCAACTGTTGCTGGCCCCCAAAGCGGAAGTGGGCGGGTCCAGGCGCCCTTAAGCCCACTGCCATGCCCAGGGTTGCCCTAGCAACTGTTGCTGGCCCCCAAAGCGGAAGTGGGCGGGTCCAGGCGCCCTTAAGCCCACTGCCATGCCCAGGGTTGCCCTGGCAACTGTTGCTGGCCCCCAAAGTGGAAGTGGGCGGGTCCAGGCGCCCTTAAGCCCACTGCCTTGCCCAGGGTTGCCCTGGCAACTGTTGCTGGCCCCCAAAACGGAAGTGGGTGGGTCCTGGCGCCCTTAAGCCCACTGCCATGCCCAGGGTTGCCCTGACAACTGTTGCTGGCCCCCAAAGCAAAAATGGGCGGGTCCAGGCGCCTTTAAGCCCACTGCCATGCCCAGGGTTGCCCTGGCAACTGTTGCTGGCCCCCAAAGCGGAAGTGGGCGGGTCCAGGCGCCCTTAAGCCCCCTGCCATTCCCAGGGTTGCCCTGGCAACTGTTGCTGGCCCCCAAAGCGGAAGTGGGCGGGTCCAGGCCCCCTTAAGCCCACTGCCATGCCCAGGGTTGCCCTGGCAACTGTTGCTGGCCCCAAAAGCGGAAGTGGGCGGGTCCAGGCGCCCTTAAGCCCCCTGCCATGCCCAGAATTGCCCTGGCAACTGTTGCTGGCCCCCAAAGCGGAAGTGGGCGGGTCCAGGAACCCTTAAGCCCCCTGCCATGCCCAGAGTTGCCCTGGCAACTGTTGCTGGCCCCAAAGCGGAAGTGGGCGGGTCCAGGAACCCTTAAGCCCCCTGCCATGCCCAGAGTTGCCCTGGCAACTGTTGCTGGCCCCCAAAGCGGAAGTGGGCGGGTCCAGGTGCCCTTAAGCCCACTGCCATGCCCAGGGTTGCCCTGGCAACTGTTGCTGGCCCCCAAAGCGGAAGTGGGCGGGTCCAGGCGCCCTTAAGCCCCCTGCCATGCCCAGGGTTGCCCTGGCAACTGTAGCTGGCCCCCAAAGCGGAAGTGGGCGGGTCCAGGCGCCCTTAAGCCCCCTGCCTTGCCCAGGGTTGCCCTGGCAACTGTTGCTGGCCCCCAAAACGGAAGTGGGCGGGTCCTGGCGCCCTTAAGCCCACTGCCATGCCCAGGGTTGTCCTGACAACTGTTGCTGGCCCCCAAAGCGGAAGTGGGCGGGTCCAGGCGCCCTTAAGCCCCCTGCCATGCCCAGGGTTGCCCTGGCAACTGTTGCTGGCCCCCAAAACGGAAGTGGGCGGGTCCTGGCGCCCTTAAGCCCACTGCCATGCCCAGGGTTGTCCTGGCAACTGTTGCTGGCCCCCAAAACGGAAGTGGGCGGGTCCTGGCCCCCTTAAGCCCCCTGCCATGCCCAGGGTTGCCCTGGCAACTGTTGCTGGCCCCCAAAGCGGAAGTGGGCGGTTCCAGGCGCCCTTAAGCCCACTGCCATGCCCATGGTTGCCCTGGCAACTGTTGCTGGCCCCCAAAGCGGAAGTGGGCGGCTCCAGGCGCCCTTAAGCCCACTGCCATGCCCAGGGTTGCCCTGGCAACTGTTGCTGGCCCCCAAAGCGGAAGTGGGCGGGTCCAGGCGCCCTTAAGCCCACTGCCATGCCCAGGGTTGCCCTGACAACTGTTGCTGGCCCCCAAAACGGAAGTGGGCGGGTCCTGGCCCCCTTAAGCCCCCTGCCATGCCCAGGGTTGCCCTGGCAACTGTTGCTGGCCCCCAAAGCGGAAGTGGGCGGTTCCAGGCGCCCTTAAGCCCACTGCCATGCCCATGGTTGCCCTGGCAACTGTTGCTGGCCCCCAAAGCGGAAGTGGGCGGCTCCAGGCGCCCTTAAGCCCACTGCCATGCCCAGGGTTGCCCTGGCAACTGTTGCTGGCCCCCAAAGCGGAAGTGGGCGGGTCCAGGCGCCCTTAAGCCCCCTGCCTTGCCCATGGTTGCCCTGGCAACTGTTGCTGGCCCCCAAAGCGGAAGTGGGCGGCTCCAGGCGCCCTTAAGCCCCCTGCCTTGCCCAGGGTTGCCCTGGCAACTGTTGCTGGCCCCCAAAGCGGAAGTGGGCGGGTCCAGGCGCCCTTAAGCCCACTGCCATGCCCAGGGTTGCCCTGGCAACTGTTGCTGGCCCCCAAAGCGGAAGTGGGCGGGTCCAGGCGCCCTTAAGCCCCCTGCCATGCCCAGGGTTGCCCTGGCAACTGTTGCTGGCCCCCAAAGCGGAAGTGGGCGGGTCCAGGCGCCCTTAAGCCCACTGCCATGCCCAGGGTTGCCCTGGCAACTGTTGCTGGCCCCAAAAGCGGAAGTGGGCGGGTCCAGGCGCCCTTAAGCCCCCTGCCATGCCCAGAATTGCCCTGGCAACTGTTGCTGGCCCCCAAAGCGGAAGTGGGCGGGTCCAGGAACCCTTAAGCCCCCTGCCATGCCCAGAGTTGCCCTAGCAACTGTTGCTGGCCCCCAAAGCGGAAGTGGGCGGGTCCAGGAACCCTTAAGCCCCCTGCCATGCCCAGAGTTGCCCTGGCAACTGTTGCTGGCCCCCAAAGCGGAAGTGGGCGGGTCCAGGTGCCCTTAAGCCCACTGCCATGCCCAGGGTTGCCCTGGCAACTGTTGCTGGCCCCCAAAGCGGAAGTGGGCGGGTCCAGGCGCCCTTAAGCCCCCTGCCATGCCCAGGGTTGCCCTGGCAACTGTAGCTGGCCCCCAAAGCGGAAGTGGGCGGGTCCAGGCGCCCTTAAGCCCCCTGCCATGCCCAGGGTTGCCCTGGCAACTGTTGCTGGCCCCCAAAGCGGAAGTGGGCGGGTCCAGGCCCCCTTAAGCCCCCTGCCATGCCCAGGGTTGCCCTGGCAACTGTTGCTGGCCCCCAAAGCGGAAGTGGGCGGGTCCAGTAGGCCCTTAAGCCCCCTGCCTTGCCCAGGGTTGCCCTGGCAACTGTTGCTGGCCCCCAAAGCGGAAGTGGGCGGGTCCAGGCGCCCTTAAGCCCCCTGCCTTGCCCAGGGTTGCCCTGGCAACTGTTGCTGGCCCCCAAAGCGGAAGTGGGCGGGTCCAGGCGCCCTTAAGCCCCCTGCCTTGCCCAGGGTTGCCCTGGCAACTGTTGCTGGCCCCCAAAGCGGAAGTGGGCGGGTCCAGGCGCCCTTAAGCCCCCTGCCTTGCCCAGGGTTGCCCTGGCAACTGTTGCTGGCCCCCAAAACGGAAGTGGGCGGGTCCTGGCGCCCTTAATCCCACTGCCATGCCCAGGGTTGTCCTGACAACTGTTGCTGTCCCCCAAAGCGGAAGTGGGCGGGTCCAGGCGCCCTTAAGCCCCCTGCCATGCCCAGGGTTGCCCTGGCAACTGTTGCTGGCCCCCAAAACGGAAGTGGGCGGGTCCTGGCGCCCTTAAGCCCACTGCCATGCCCAGGGTTGTCCTGGCAACTGTTGCTGGCCCCCAAAACGGAAGTGGGCGGGTCCTGGCCCCCTTAAGCCCCCTGCCATGCCCAGGGTTGCCCTGGCAACTGTTGCTGGCCCCCAAAGCGGAAGTGGGCAAGTCCAGGCGCCATTAAGCCCACTGCCATGCCCATGGTTGCCCTGGCAACTGTTGCTGGCCCCCAAAGCGGAAGTGGGCGGGTCCAGGCGCCCTTAAGCCCCCTGCCATGCCCAGGGTTGCCCTGGCAACTGTTGCTGGCCCCCAAAGCGGAAGTGGGCGGGTCCAGGCGCCCTTAAGCCCCCTGCCTTGCCCAGGGTTGCCCTGGCAACTGTTGCTGGCCCCCAAAGCGGAAGTGGGCGGGTCCAGGCGCTCTTAAGTCCACTGCCATGCCCAGGGTTGCCCTGGCAACTGTTGCTGGCCCTCAAAGCGGAAGTGGGCGGGTCCAGGCGCCCTTAAGCCCACTGCCATGCCCAGGGTTGCCCTAGCAACTGTTGCTGGTCCCCAAAGCGGAAGTGGGCGGGTCCAGGCCCCCTTAAGCCCCCTGCCATGCCCATGGTTGCCCTGGCAACTGTTGCTGGCCCCCAAAGCGGAAGTGGGCGGGTCCAGGCGCCCTTAAGCCCCCTGCCATGCCCAGGGTTGCCCTGGCAACTGTTGCTGGCCCCCAAAGCGGAAGTGGGTAGGTCCAGGCGCCCTTAAGCCCACTGCCATGCCCAGGGTTGCCCTGGCAACTGTTGCTGGCCCCCAAAGCGGAAGTGGGCGGGTCCAGGCGCCCTTAAGCCCCCTGCCATGCCCAGGGTTGCCCTGGCAACTGTTGCTGGCCCCCAAAGCGGAAGTGGGCGGGTCCAGGCGCCCTTAAGCCCCCTGCCTTGCCCAGGGTTGCCCTGGCAACTGTTGCTGGCCCCCAAAGCGGAAGTGGGCGGGTCCAGGCGCCCTTAAGCCCCCTGCCATGCCCAGGGTTGCCCTGGCAACTGTAGCTGGCGCCCAAAGCGGAAGTGGGCGGGTCCAGGCACCCTTAAGCCCCCTGCCATGCCCAGGGTTGCCCTGGCAACTGTTGCTGGCCTTCAAAGCGGAAGTGGGCGGGTCCAGGCACCCTTAAGCCCCCTGCCATGCCCAGGGTTGCCCTGGCAACTGTTGCTGGCCTTCAAAGCGGAAGTGGGCGGGTCCAGGCGCCCTTAAGCCCCCTGCCTTGCCCAGGGTTGCGCTGGCAACTGTTGCTGGCCCCCAAAGCGGAAGTGGGCGGGTCCAGGCGCCCTTAAGCCCCCTGCCTTGCCCAGGGTTGCGCTGGCAACTGTTGCTGGCCCCCAAAGCGGAAGTGGGCGGGTCCAGGCGCCCTTAAGCCCACTGCCATGCCCAGGGTTGCCCTGGCAACTGTTGCTGGCCCCCAAAGCGGAAGTGGGCGGGTCCAGGCGCCCTTAAGCCCACTGCCTTGCCCAGGGTTGCCCTGGCAACTGTTGCTGGCCACCAAAACGGAAGTGGGCGGGTCCTGGCGCCCTTAAGCCCACTGCCATGCCCAGGGTTGCCCTGACAACTGTTGCTGGCCCCCAAAGCGGAAGTGGGCGGGTCCAGGCGCCTTTAAGCCCCCGGCCATGCCCAGGGTTGCCCTGGCAACTGTTGCTGGCCCCCAAAGCGGAAGTGGGCGGGTCCAGGCGCCCTTAAGCCCCCTGCCATTCCCAGGGTTGCCCTGGCAACTGTTGCTGGCCCCCAAAGCGGAAGTGGGCGGGTCCAGGCCCCCTTAAGCCCACTGCCATGCCCAGGGTTGCCCTGGCAACTGTTGCTGGCCCCAAAAGCGGAAGTGGGCGGGTCCAGGCGCCCTTAAGCCCCCTGCCATGCCCAGAATTGCCCTGGCAACTGTTGCTGGCCCCCAAAGCGGAAGTGGGCGGGTCCAGGAACCCTTAAGCCCCCTGCCATGCCCAGAGTTGCCCTTGCAACTGTTGCTGGCCCCCAAAGCGGAAGTGGGCGGGTCCAGGAACCCTTAAGCCCCCTGCCATGCCCAGAGTTGCCCTGGCAACTGTTGCTGGCCCCCAAAGCGGAAGTGGGCGGGTCCAGGTGCCCTTAAGCCCACTGCCATGCCCAGGGTTGCCCTGGCAACTGTTGCTGGCCCCAAAAGCGGAAGTGGGCGGGTCCAGGCGCCCTTAAGCCCCCTGCCATGCCCAGGGTTGCCCTGGCAACTGTAGCTGGCCCCCAAAGCGGAAGTGGGCGGGTCCAGGCGCCCTTAAGCCCCCTGCCTTGCCCAGGGTTGCCCTGGCAACTGTTGCTGGCCCCCAAAACGGAAGTGGGCGGGTCCTGGCGCCCTTAAGCCCACTGCCATGCCCAGGGTTGTCCTGGCAACTGTTGCTGGCCCCCAAAACGGAAGTGGGCGGGTCCTGGCCCCCTTAAGCCCCCTGCCATGCCCAGGGTTGCCCTGGCAACTGTTGCTGGCCCCCAAAGCGGAAGTGGGCGGTTCCAGGCGCCCTTAAGCCCACTGCCATGCCCAGGGTTGCCCTGGCAACTGTTGCTGGCCCCCAAAGCGGAAGTGGGCGGCTCCAGGCGCCGTTAAGCCCACTGCCATGCCCAGGGTTGCCCTGGCAACTGTTGCTGGCCCCCAAAGCGGAAGTAGGCGGGTCCAGGCGCCCTTAAGCCCACTGCCATGCCCAGGGTTGCCCTGACAACTGTTGCTGGCCCCCAAAACGGAAGTGGGCGGGTCCTGGCCCCCTTAAGCCCCCTGCCATGCCCAGGGTTGCCCTGGCAACTGTTGCTGGCCCCCAAAGCGGAAGTGGGCGGTTCCAGGCGCCCTTAAGCCCACTGCCATGCCCATGGTTGCCCTGGCAACTGTTGCTGGCCCCCAAAGCGGAAGTGGGCGGCTCCAGGCGCCCTTAAGCCCACTGCCATGCCCAGGGTTGCCCTGGCAACTGTTGCTGGCCCCCAAAGCGGAAGTGGGCGGGTCCAGGCGCCCTTAAGCCCACTGCCATGCCCAGGGTTGCCCTGACAACTGTTGCTGGCCCCCAAAGCGGAAGTGGGCGGGTCCAGGCGCCCTTAAGCCCCCTGCCTTGCCCAGGGTTGCCCTGGCAACTGTTGCTGGCCCCCAAAGCGGAAGTGGGCGGGTCCAGGCGCCCTTAAGCCCACTGCCATGCCCAGGGTTGCCCTGGCAACTGTTGCTGGCCCCCAAAGCGGAAGTGGGCGGGTCCAGGCGCCCTTAAGCCCCCTGCCATGCCCAGGGTTGCCCTGGCAACTGTTGCTGGCCCCCAAAGCGGAAGTGGGCGGGTCCAGGCGCCCTTAAGCCCACTGCCATGCCCAGGGTTGCCCTGGCAACTGTTGCTGGCCCCAAAAGCGGAAGTGGGCGGGTCCAGGCGCCCTTAAGCCCCCTGCCATGCCCAGAATTGCCCTGGCAACTGTTGCTGGCCCCCAAAGCGGAAGTGGGCGGGTCCAGGAACCCTTAAGCCCCCTGCCATGCCCAGAGTTGCCCTGGCAACTGTTGCTGGCCCCCAAAGCGGAAGTGGGCGGGTCCAGGAACCCTTAAGCCCCCTGCCATGCCCAGAGTTGCCCTGGCAACTGTTGCTGGCCCCCAAAGCGGAAGTGGGCGGGTCCAGGTGCCCTTAAGCCCACTGCCATGCCCAGGGTTGCCCTGGCAACTGTTGCTGGCCCCCAAAGCGGAAGTGGGCGGGTCCAGGCGCCCTTAAGCCCCCTGCCATGCCCAGGGTTGCCCTGGCAACTGTAGCTGGCCCCCAAAGCGGAAGTGGGCGGGTCCAGGCGCCCTTAAGCCCCCTGCCATGCCCAGGGTTGCCCTGGCAACTGTAGCTGGCCCCCAAAGCGGAAGTGGGCGGGTCCAGGCCCCCTTAAGCCCCCTGCCATGCCCAGGGTTGCCCTGGCAACTGTTGCTGGCCCCCAAAGCGGAAGTGGGCGGGTCCAGTAGGCCCTTAAGCCCACTGCCTTGCCCAGGGTTGCCCTGGCAACTGTTGCTGGCCCCCAAAGCGGAAGTGGGCGGGTCCAGGCGCCCTTAAGCCCCCTGCCTTGCCCAGGGTTGCCCTGGCAACTGTTGCTGGCCCCCAAAGCGGAAGTGGGCGGGTCCAGGCGCCCTTAAGCCCCCTGCCTTGCCCAGGGTTGCCCTGGCAACTGTTGCTGGCCCCCAAAGCGGAAGTGGGCGGGTCCAGGCGCCCTTAAGCCCCCTGCCTTGCCCAGGGTTGCCCTGGCAACTGTTGCTGGCCCCCAAAACGGAAGTGGGCGGGTCCTGGCGCCCTTAATCCCACTGCCATGCCCAGGGTTGTCCTGACAACTGTTGCTGTCCCCCAAAGCGGAAGTGGGCGGGTCCAGGCGCCCTTAAGCCCCCTGCCATGCCCAGGGTTGCCCTGGCAACTGTTGCTGGCCCCCAAAACAAAAGTGGGCGGGTCCTGGCGCCCTTAAGCCCACTGCCATGCCCAGGGTTGTCCTGGCAACTGTTGCTGGCCCCCAAAACGGAAGTGGGCGGGTCCTGGCCCCCTTAAGCCCCCTGCCATGCCCAGGGTTGCCCTGGCAACTGTTGCTGGCCCCCAAAGCGGAAGTGGGCGGGTCCAGGCGCCATTAAGCCCCCTGCCATGCCCAGGGTTGCCCTGGCAACTGTTGCTGGCCCCCAAAACGGAAGTGGGCGGGTCCTGGCGCCCTTAAGCCCCCTGCCTTGCCCAGGGTTGCCCTGGCAACTGTTGCTGGCCCCCAAAGCGGAAGTGGGCGGGTCCAGGCGCCCTTAAGCCCCCTGCCTTGCCCAGGGTTGCCCTGGCAACTGTTGCTGGCCCCCAAAGCGGAAGTGGGCGGGTCCAGGCGCTCTTAAGTCCACTGCCATGCCCAGGGTTGCCCTGGCAACTGTTGCTGGCCCCCAAAGCGGAAGTGGGCGGGTCCAGGCGCCCTTAAGTCCACTGCCATGCCCAGGGTTGCCCTGGCAACTGTTGCTGGCCCTCAAAGCGGAAGTGGGCGGGTCCAGGCGCCCTTAAGCCCACTGCCATGCCCAGGGTTGCCCTAGCAACTGTTGCTGGCCCCCAAAGCGGAAGTGGGCGGGTCCAGGCCCCCTTAAGCCCCCTGCCATGCCCATGGTTGCCCTGGCAACTGTTGCTGGCCCCCAAAGCGGAAGTGGGCGGGTCCAGGCCCCCTTAAGCCCCCTGCCATGCCCAGGGTTACCCTGGCAACTGTTGCTGGCCCCCAAAGCGGAAGTGGGCGGGTCCAGGCGCCCTTAAGCCCCCTGCCATGCCCAGGGTTGCCCTGGCAACTGTTGCTGGCCCCCAAAGCGGAAGTGGGTAGGTCCAGGCGCCCTTAAGCCCACTGCCATGCCCAGGGTTGCCCTGGCAACTGTTGCTGGCCCCCAAAGCGGAAGTGGGCGGGTCCAGGCGCCCTTAAGCCCCCTGCCATGCCCAGGGTTGCCCTGGCAACTGTTGCTGGCCCCCAAAGCGGAAGTGGGCGGGTCCAGGCGCCCTTAAGCACCCTGCCTTGCCCAGGGTTGCCCTGGCAACTGTTGCTGGCCCCCAAAGCGGAAGTGGGCGGGTCCAGGCGCCCTTAAGCCCCCTGCCATGCCCAGGGTTGCCCTGGCAACTGTAGCTGGCGCCCAAAGCGGAAGTGGGCGGGTCCAGGCACCCTTAAGCCCCCTGCCATGCCCAGGGTTGCCCTGGCAACTGTTGCTGGCCTTCAAAGCGGAAGTGGGCGGGTCCAGGCGCCCTTAAGCCCCCTGCCTTGCCCAGGGTTGCGCTGGCAACTGTTGCTGGCCCCCAAAGCGGAAGTGGGCGGGTCCAGGCGCCCTTAAGCCCACTGCCATGCCCAGGGTTGCCCTGGCAACTGTTGCTGGCCCCCAAAGCGGAAGTGGGCGGGTCCAGGCGCCCTTAAGCCCACTGCCTTGCCCAGGGTTGCCCTGGCAACTGTTGCTGGCCACCAAAACGGAAGTGGGCGGGTCCTGGCGCCCTTAAGCCCACTGCCATGCCCAGGGTTGCCCTGACAACTGTTGCTGGCCCCCAAAGCGGAAGTGGGCGGGTCCAGGCGCCTTTAAGCCCCCGGCCATGCCCAGGGTTGCCCTGGCAACTGTTGCTGGCCCCCAAAGCGGAAGTGGGCGGGTCCAGGCGCCCTTAAGCCCCCTGCCATTCCCAGGGTTGCCCTGGCAACTGTTGCTGGCCCCCAAAGCGGAAGTGGGCGGGTCCAGGCCCCCTTAAGCCCACTGCCATGCCCAGGGTTGCCCTGGCAACTGTTGCTGGCCCCAAAAGCGGAAGTGGGCGGGTCCAGGCGCCCTTAAGCCCCCTGCCATGCCCAGAATTGCCCTGGCAACTGTTGCTGGCCCCCAAAGCGGAAGTGGGCGGGTCCAGGAACCCTTAAGCCCCCTGCCATGCCCAGAGTTGCCCTTGCAACTGTTGCTGGCCCCCAAAGCGGAAGTGGGCGGGTCCAGGAACCCTTAAGCCCCCTGCCATGCCCAGAGTTGCCCTGGCAACTGTTGCTGGCCCCCAAAGCGGAAGTGGGCGGGTCCAGGTGCCCTTAAGCCCACTGCCATGCCCAGGGTTGCCCTGGCAACTGTTGCTGGCCCCCAAAGCGGAAGTGGGCGGGTCCAGGCGCCCTTAAGCCCCCTGCCATGCCCAGGGTTGCCCTGGCAACTGTAGCTGGCCCCCAAAGCGGAAGTGGGCGGGTCCAGGCGCCCTTAAGCCCCCTGCCTTGCCCAGGGTTGCCCTGGCAACTGTTGCTGGCCCCCAAAACGGAAGTGGGCGGGTCCTGGCGCCCTTAAGCCCACTGCCATGCCCAGGGTTGCCCTGGCAACTGTTGCTGGCCCCCAAAACGGAAGTGGGCGGGTCCTGGCCCCCTTAAGCCCCCTGCCATGCCCAGGGTTGCCCTGGCAACTGTTGCTGGCCCCCAAAGCGGAAGTGGGCGGTTCCAGGCGCCCTTAAGCCCACTGCCATGCCCAGGGTTGCCCTGGCAACTGTTGCTGGCCCCCAAAGCGGAAGTGGGCGGGTCCAGGCGCCCTTAAGCCCACTGCCATGCCCAGGGTTGCCCTGACAACTGTTGCTGGCCCCCAAAGCGGAAGTGGGCGGGTCCAGGCGCCCTTAAGCCCACTGCCATGCCCAGGGTTGCCCTGACAACTGTTGCTGGCCCCCAAAACGGAAGTGGGCGGGTCCTGGCCCCCTTAAGCCCCCTGCCATGCCCAGGGTTGCCCTGGCAACTGTTGCTGGCCCCCAAAGCGGAAGTGGGCGGTTCCAGGCGCCCTTAAGCCCACTGCCATGCCCATGGTTGCCCTGGCAACTGTTGCTGGCCCCCAAAGCGGAAGTGGGCGGCTCCAGGCGCCCTTAAGCCCACTGCCATGCCCAGGGTTGCCCTGGCAACTGTTGCTGGCCCCCAAAGCGGAAGTGGGCGGGTCCAGGCGCCCTTAAGCCCACTGCCTTGCCCAGGGTTGCCCTGGCAACTGTTGCTGGCCACCAAAACGGAAGTGGGCGGGTCCTGGCGCCCTTAAGCCCACTGCCATGCCCAGGGTTGCCCTGACAACTGTTGCTGGCCCCCAAAGCGGAAGTGGGCGGGTCCAGGCGCCTTTAAGCCCCCGGCCATGCCCAGGGTTGCCCTGGCAACTGTTGCTGGCCCCCAAAGCGGAAGTGGGCGGGTCCAGGCGCCCTTAAGCCCCCTGCCATTCCCAGGGTTGCCCTGGCAACTGTTGCTGGCCCCCAAAGCGGAAGTGGGCGGGTCCAGGCCCCCTTAAGCCCACTGCCATGCCCAGGGTTGCCCTGGCAACTGTTGCTGGCCCCAAAAGCGGAAGTGGGCGGGTCCAGGCGCCCTTAAGCCCCCTGCCATGCCCAGAATTGCCCTGGCAACTGTTGCTGGCCCCCAAAGCGGAAGTGGGCGGGTCCAGGAACCCTTAAGCCCCCTGCCATGCCCAGAGTTGCCCTTGCAACTGTTGCTGGCCCCCAAAGCGGAAGTGGGCGGGTCCAGGAACCCTTAAGCCCCCTGCCATGCCCAGAGTTGCCCTGGCAACTGTTGCTGGCCCCCAAAGCGGAAGTGGGCGGGTCCAGGTGCCCTTAAGCCCACTGCCATGCCCAGGGTTGCCCTGGCAACTGTTGCTGGCCCCAAAAGCGGAAGTGGGCGGGTCCAGGCGCCCTTAAGCCCCCTGCCATGCCCAGGGTTGCCCTGGCAACTGTAGCTGGCCCCCAAAGCGGAAGTGGGCGGGTCCAGGCGCCCTTAAGCCCCCTGCCTTGCCCAGGGTTGCCCTGGCAACTGTTGCTGGCCCCCAAAACGGAAGTGGGCGGGTCCTGGCGCCCTTAAGCCCACTGCCATGCCCAGGGTTGTCCTGGCAACTGTTGCTGGCCCCCAAAACGGAAGTGGGCGGGTCCTGGCCCCCTTAAGCCCCCTGCCATGCCCAGGGTTGCCCTGGCAACTGTTGCTGGCCCCCAAAGCGGAAGTGGGCGGTTCCAGGCGCCCTTAAGCCCACTGCCATGCCCAGGGTTGCCCTGGCAACTGTTGCTGGCCCCCAAAGCGGAAGTGGGCGGCTCCAGGCGCCGTTAAGCCCACTGCCATGCCCAGGGTTGCCCTGGCAACTGTTGCTGGCCCCCAAAGCGGAAGTAGGCGGGTCCAGGCGCCCTTAAGCCCACTGCCATGCCCAGGGTTGCCCTGACAACTGTTGCTGGCCCCCAAAACGGAAGTGGGCGGGTCCTGGCCCCCTTAAGCCCCCTGCCATGCCCAGGGTTGCCCTGGCAACTGTTGCTGGCCCCCAAAGCGGAAGTGGGCGGTTCCAGGCGCCCTTAAGCCCACTGCCATGCCCATGGTTGCCCTGGCAACTGTTGCTGGCCCCCAAAGCGGAAGTGGGCGGCTCCAGGCGCCCTTAAGCCCACTGCCATGCCCAGGGTTGCCCTGGCAACTGTTGCTGGCCCCCAAAGCGGAAGTGGGCGGGTCCAGGCGCCCTTAAGCCCACTGCCATGCCCAGGGTTGCCCTGACAACTGTTGCTGGCCCCCAAAGCGGAAGTGGGCGGGTCCAGGCGCCCTTAAGCCCCCTGCCTTGCCCAGGGTTGCCCTGGCAACTGTTGCTGGCCCCCAAAGCGGAAGTGGGCGGGTCCAGGCGCCCTTAAGCCCACTGCCATGCCCAGGGTTGCCCTGGCAACTGTTGCTGGCCCCCAAAGCGGAAGTGGGCGGGTCCAGGCGCCCTTAAGCCCCCTGCCATGCCCAGGGTTGCCCTGGCAACTGTTGCTGGCCCCCAAAGCGGAAGTGGGCGGGTCCAGGCGCCCTTAAGCCCACTGCCATGCCCAGGGTTGCCCTGGCAACTGTTGCTGGCCCCAAAAGCGGAAGTGGGCGGGTCCAGGCGCCCTTAAGCCCCCTGCCATGCCCAGAATTGCCCTGGCAACTGTTGCTGGCCCCCAAAGCGGAAGTGGGCGGGTCCAGGAACCCTTAAGCCCCCTGCCATGCCCAGAGTTGCCCTGGCAACTGTTGCTGGCCCCCAAAGCGGAAGTGGGCGGGTCCAGGAACCCTTAAGCCCCCTGCCATGCCCAGAGTTGCCCTGGCAACTGTTGCTGGCCCCCAAAGCGGAAGTGGGCGGGTCCAGGTGCCCTTAAGCCCACTGCCATGCCCAGGGTTGCCCTGGCAACTGTTGCTGGCCCCCAAAGCGGAAGTGGGCGGGTCCAGGCGCCCTTAAGCCCCCTGCCATGCCCAGGGTTGCCCTGGCAACTGTAGCTGGCCCCCAAAGCGGAAGTGGGCGGGTCCAGGCGCCCTTAAGCCCCCTGCCATGCCCAGGGTTGCCCTGGCAACTGTAGCTGGCCCCCAAAGCGGAAGTGGGCGGGTCCAGGCCCCCTTAAGCCCCCTGCCATGCCCAGGGTTGCCCTGGCAACTGTTGCTGGCCCCCAAAGCGGAAGTGGGCGGGTCCAGTAGGCCCTTAAGCCCACTGCCTTGCCCAGGGTTGCCCTGGCAACTGTTGCTGGCCCCCAAAGCGGAAGTGGGCGGGTCCAGGCGCCCTTAAGCCCCCTGCCTTGCCCAGGGTTGCCCTGGCAACTGTTGCTGGCCCCCAAAGCGGAAGTGGGCGGGTCCAGGCGCCCTTAAGCCCCCTGCCTTGCCCAGGGTTGCCCTGGCAACTGTTGCTGGCCCCCAAAGCGGAAGTGGGCGGGTCCAGGCGCCCTTAAGCCCCCTGCCTTGCCCAGGGTTGCCCTGGCAACTGTTGCTGGCCCCCAAAACGGAAGTGGGCGGGTCCTGGCGCCCTTAATCCCACTGCCATGCCCAGGGTTGTCCTGACAACTGTTGCTGTCCCCCAAAGCGGAAGTGGGCGGGTCCAGGCGCCCTTAAGCCCCCTGCCATGCCCAGGGTTGCCCTGGCAACTGTTGCTGGCCCCCAAAACAAAAGTGGGCGGGTCCTGGCGCCCTTAAGCCCACTGCCATGCCCAGGGTTGTCCTGGCAACTGTTGCTGGCCCCCAAAACGGAAGTGGGCGGGTCCTGGCCCCCTTAAGCCCCCTGCCATGCCCAGGGTTGCCCTGGCAACTGTTGCTGGCCCCCAAAGCGGAAGTGGGCGGGTCCAGGCGCCATTAAGCCCCCTGCCATGCCCAGGGTTGCCCTGGCAACTGTTGCTGGCCCCCAAAACGGAAGTGGGCGGGTCCTGGCGCCCTTAAGCCCCCTGCCTTGCCCAGGGTTGCCCTGGCAACTGTTGCTGGCCCCCAAAGCGGAAGTGGGCGGGTCCAGGCGCCCTTAAGCCCCCTGCCTTGCCCAGGGTTGCCCTGGCAACTGTTGCTGGCCCCCAAAGCGGAAGTGGGCGGGTCCAGGCGCTCTTAAGTCCACTGCCATGCCCAGGGTTGCCCTGGCAACTGTTGCTGGCCCCCAAAGCGGAAGTGGGCGGGTCCAGGCGCCCTTAAGTCCACTGCCATGCCCAGGGTTGCCCTGGCAACTGTTGCTGGCCCTCAAAGCGGAAGTGGGCGGGTCCAGGCGCCCTTAAGCCCACTGCCATGCCCAGGGTTGCCCTAGCAACTGTTGCTGGCCCCCAAAGCGGAAGTGGGCGGGTCCAGGCCCCCTTAAGCCCCCTGCCATGCCCATGGTTGCCCTGGCAACTGTTGCTGGCCCCCAAAGCGGAAGTGGGCGGGTCCAGGCCCCCTTAAGCCCCCTGCCATGCCCAGGGTTACCCTGGCAACTGTTGCTGGCCCCCAAAGCGGAAGTGGGCGGGTCCAGGCGCCCTTAAGCCCCCTGCCATGCCCAGGGTTGCCCTGGCAACTGTTGCTGGCCCCCAAAGCGGAAGTGGGTAGGTCCAGGCGCCCTTAAGCCCACTGCCATGCCCAGGGTTGCCCTGGCAACTGTTGCTGGCCCCCAAAGCGGAAGTGGGCGGGTCCAGGCGCCCTTAAGCCCCCTGCCATGCCCAGGGTTGCCCTGGCAACTGTTGCTGGCCCCCAAAGCGGAAGTGGGCGGGTCCAGGCGCCCTTAAGCACCCTGCCTTGCCCAGGGTTGCCCTGGCAACTGTTGCTGGCCCCCAAAGCGGAAGTGGGCGGGTCCAGGCGCCCTTAAGCCCCCTGCCATGCCCAGGGTTGCCCTGGCAACTGTAGCTGGCGCCCAAAGCGGAAGTGGGCGGGTCCAGGCACCCTTAAGCCCCCTGCCATGCCCAGGGTTGCCCTGGCAACTGTTGCTGGCCTTCAAAGCGGAAGTGGGCGGGTCCAGGCGCCCTTAAGCCCCCTGCCTTGCCCAGGGTTGCGCTGGCAACTGTTGCTGGCCCCCAAAGCGGAAGTGGGCGGGTCCAGGCGCCCTTAAGCCCACTGCCATGCCCAGGGTTGCCCTGGCAACTGTTGCTGGCCCCCAAAGCGGAAGTGGGCGGGTCCAGGCGCCCTTAAGCCCACTGCCTTGCCCAGGGTTGCCCTGGCAACTGTTGCTGGCCACCAAAACGGAAGTGGGCGGGTCCTGGCGCCCTTAAGCCCACTGCCATGCCCAGGGTTGCCCTGACAACTGTTGCTGGCCCCCAAAGCGGAAGTGGGCGGGTCCAGGCGCCTTTAAGCCCCCGGCCATGCCCAGGGTTGCCCTGGCAACTGTTGCTGGCCCCCAAAGCGGAAGTGGGCGGGTCCAGGCGCCCTTAAGCCCCCTGCCATTCCCAGGGTTGCCCTGGCAACTGTTGCTGGCCCCCAAAGCGGAAGTGGGCGGGTCCAGGCCCCCTTAAGCCCACTGCCATGCCCAGGGTTGCCCTGGCAACTGTTGCTGGCCCCAAAAGCGGAAGTGGGCGGGTCCAGGCGCCCTTAAGCCCCCTGCCATGCCCAGAATTGCCCTGGCAACTGTTGCTGGCCCCCAAAGCGGAAGTGGGCGGGTCCAGGAACCCTTAAGCCCCCTGCCATGCCCAGAGTTGCCCTTGCAACTGTTGCTGGCCCCCAAAGCGGAAGTGGGCGGGTCCAGGAACCCTTAAGCCCCCTGCCATGCCCAGAGTTGCCCTGGCAACTGTTGCTGGCCCCCAAAGCGGAAGTGGGCGGGTCCAGGTGCCCTTAAGCCCACTGCCATGCCCAGGGTTGCCCTGGCAACTGTTGCTGGCCCCCAAAGCGGAAGTGGGCGGGTCCAGGCGCCCTTAAGCCCCCTGCCATGCCCAGGGTTGCCCTGGCAACTGTAGCTGGCCCCCAAAGCGGAAGTGGGCGGGTCCAGGCGCCCTTAAGCCCCCTGCCTTGCCCAGGGTTGCCCTGGCAACTGTTGCTGGCCCCCAAAACGGAAGTGGGCGGGTCCTGGCGCCCTTAAGCCCACTGCCATGCCCAGGGTTGCCCTGGCAACTGTTGCTGGCCCCCAAAACGGAAGTGGGCGGGTCCTGGCCCCCTTAAGCCCCCTGCCATGCCCAGGGTTGCCCTGGCAACTGTTGCTGGCCCCCAAAGCGGAAGTGGGCGGTTCCAGGCGCCCTTAAGCCCACTGCCATGCCCAGGGTTGCCCTGGCAACTGTTGCTGGCCCCCAAAGCGGAAGTGGGCGGGTCCAGGCGCCCTTAAGCCCACTGCCATGCCCAGGGTTGCCCTGACAACTGTTGCTGGCCCCCAAAGCGGAAGTGGGCGGGTCCAGGCGCCCTTAAGCCCCCTGCCTTGCCCAGGGTTGCCCTGGCAACTGTTGCTGGCCCCCAAAGCGGAAGTGGGCGGGTCCAGGCGCCCTTAAGCCCACTGCCATGCCCAGGGTTGCCCTGGCAACTGTTGCTGGCCCCCAAAGCGGAAGTGGGCGGGTCCAGGCGCCCTTAAGCCCCCTGCCATGCCCAGGGTTGCCCTGGCAACTGTTGCTGGCCCCCAAAGCGGAAGTGGGCGGGTCCAGGCGCCGTTAAGCCCACTGCCATGCCCAGGGTTGCCCTGGCAACTGTTGCTGGCCCCCAAAGCGGAAGTAGGCGGGTCCAGGCGCCCTTAAGCCCACTGCCATGCCCAGGGTTGCCCTGACAACTGTTGCTGGCCCCCAAAACGGAAGTGGGCGGGTCCTGGCCCCCTTAAGCCCCCTGCCATGCCCAGGGTTGCCCTGGCAACTGTTGCTGGCCCCCAAAGCGGAAGTGGGCGGTTCCAGGCGCCCTTAAGCCCACTGCCATGCCCATGGTTGCCCTGGCAACTGTTGCTGGCCCCCAAAGCGGAAGTGGGCGGCTCCAGGCGCCCTTAAGCCCACTGCCATGCCCAGGGTTGCCCTGGCAACTGTTGCTGGCCCCCAAAGCGGAAGTGGGCGGGTCCAGGCGCCCTTAAGCCCACTGCCATGCCCAGGGTTGCCCTGACAACTGTTGCTGGCCCCCAAAGCGGAAGTGGGCGGGTCCAGGCGCCCTTAAGCCCCCTGCCTTGCCCAGGGTTGCCCTGGCAACTGTTGCTGGCCCCCAAAGCGGAAGTGGGCGGGTCCAGGCGCCCTTAAGCCCACTGCCATGCCCAGGGTTGCCCTGGCAACTGTTGCTGGCCCCCAAAGCGGAAGTGGGCGGGTCCAGGCGCCCTTAAGCCCCCTGCCATGCCCAGGGTTGCCCTGGCAACTGTTGCTGGCCCCCAAAGCGGAAGTGGGCGGGTCCAGGCGCCCTTAAGCCCACTGCCATGCCCAGGGTTGCCCTGGCAACTGTTGCTGGCCCCAAAAGCGGAAGTGGGCGGGTCCAGGCGCCCTTAAGCCCCCTGCCATGCCCAGAATTGCCCTGGCAACTGTTGCTGGCCCCCAAAGCGGAAGTGGGCGGGTCCAGGAACCCTTAAGCCCCCTGCCATGCCCAGAGTTGCCCTGGCAACTGTTGCTGGCCCCCAAAGCGGAAGTGGGCGGGTCCAGGTGCCCTTAAGCCCACTGCCATGCCCAGGGTTGCCCTGGCAACTGTTGCTGGCCCCCAAAGCGGAAGTGGGCGGGTCCAGGCGCCCTTAAGCCCCCTGCCATGCCCAGGGTTGCCCTGGCAACTGTAGCTGGCCCCCAAAGCGGAAGTGGGCGGGTCCAGGCGCCCTTAAGCCCCCTGCCATGCCCAGGGTTGCCCTGGCAACTGTAGCTGGCCCCCAAAGCGGAAGTGGGCGGGTCCAGGCCCCCTTAAGCCCCCTGCCATGCCCAGGGTTGCCCTGGCAACTGTTGCTGGCCCCCAAAGCGGAAGTGGGCGGGTCCAGTAGGCCCTTAAGCCCACTGCCTTGCCCAGGGTTGCCCTGGCAACTGTTGCTGGCCCCCAAAGCGGAAGTGGGCGGGTCCAGGCGCCCTTAAGCCCCCTGCCTTGCCCAGGGTTGCCCTGGCAACTGTTGCTGGCCCCCAAAGCGGAAGTGGGCGGGTCCAGGAGCCCTTAAGCCCCCTGCCTTGCCCAGGGTTGCCCTGGCAACTGTTGCTGGCCCCCAAAGCGGAAGTGGGCGGGTCCAGGCGCCCTTAAGCCCCCTGCCTTGCCCAGGGTTGCCCTGGCAACTGTTGCTGGCCCCCAAAACGGAAGTGGGCGGGTCCTGGCGCCCTTAATCCCACTGCCATGCCCAGGGTTGTCCTGACAACTGTTGCTGTCCCCCAAAGCGGAAGTGGGCGGGTCCAGGCGCCCTTAAGCCCCCTGCCATGCCCAGGGTTGCCCTGGCAACTGTTGCTGGCCCCCAAAACAAAAGTGGGCGGGTCCTGGCGCCCTTAAGCCCACTGCCATGCCCAGGGTTGTCCTGGCAACTGTTGCTGGCCCCCAAAACGGAAGTGGGCGGGTCCTGGCCCCCTTAAGCCCACTGCCATGCCCAGGGTTGCCCTGGCATTTGTTGCTGGCCCCCAAAGCGGAAGTGGGCGGGTCCAGGCGCCATTAAGCCCCCTGCCATGCCCAGGGTTGCCCTGGCAACTGTTGCTGGCCCCCAAAACGGAAGTGGGCGGGTCCTGGCGCCCTTAAGCCCCCTGCCTTGCCCAGGGTTGCCCTGGCAACTGTTGCTGGCCCCCAAAGCGGAAGTGGGCGGGTCCAGGCGCCCTTAAGCCCCCTGCCTTGCCCAGGGTTGCCCTGGCAACTGTTGCTGGCCCCCAAAGCGGAAGTGGGCGGGTCCAGGCGCTCTTAAGCCCACTGCCATGCCCAGGGTTGCCCTGGCAACTGTTGCTGGCCCCCAAAGCGGAAGTGGGCGGGTCCAGGCGCCCTTAAGTCCACTGCCATGCCCAGGGTTGCCCTGGCAACTGTTGCTGGCCCTCAAAGCGGAAGTGGGCGGGTCCAGGCGCCCTTAAGCCCACTGCCATGCCCAGGGTTGCCCTAGCAACTGTTGCTGGCCCCCAAAGCGGAAGTGGGCGGGTCCAGGCCCCCTTAAGCCCCCTGCCATGCCCATGGTTGCCCTGGCAACTGTTGCTGGCCCCCAAAGCGGAAGTGGGCGGGTCCAGGCCCCCTTAAGCCCCCTGCCATGCCCAGAGTTACCCTGGCAACTGTTGCTGGCCCCCAAAGCGGAAGTGGGCGGGTCCAGGAGCCCTTAAGCCCCCTGCCATGCCCAGAGTTGCCCTGGCAACTGTTGCTGGCCCCCAAAGCGGAAGTGGGCGGGTCCAGGTGCCCTTAAGCCCACTGCCATGCCCAGGGTTGCCCTGGCAACTGTTGCTGGCCCCCAAAGCGGAAGTGGGCGGGTCCAGGCGCCCTTAAGCCCCCTGCCATGCCCAGGGTTGCCCTGGCAACTGTAGCTGGCCCCCAAAGCGGAAGTGGGCGGGTCCAGGCGCCCTTAAGCCCCCTGCCTTGCCCTGGGTTGCCCTGGCAACTGTTGCTGGCCCCCAAAACGGAAGTGGGCGGGTCCTGGCGCCCTTAAGCCCACTGCCATGCCCAGGGTTGTCTTGACAACTGTTGCTGGCCCCCAAAGCGGAAATGGGCGGGTCCAGGCGCCATTAAGCCCCCTGCCATGCCCAGGGTTGCCCTGGCAACTGTTGCTGGCCCCCAAAACGGAAGTGGGCGGGTCCTGGCGCCCTTAAGCCCACTGCCATGCCCAGGGTTGTCCTGGCAACTGTTGCTGGCCCCCAAAACGGAAGTGGGCGGGTCCTGGCCCCCTTAAGCCCCCTGCCATGCCCAGGGTTGCCCTGGCAACTGTTGCTGGCCCCCAAAGCGGAAGTGGGCGGTTCCAGGCGCCCTGAAGCCCACTGCCATGCCCATGGTTGCCCTGGCAACTGTTGCTGGCCCCCAAAGCGGAAGTGGGCGGCTCCAGGCGCCCTTAAGCCCCCTGCCATGCCCAGGGTTGCCCTGGCAACTGTTGCTGGCCCCCAAAGCGGAAGTGGGCGGGTCCAGGCGCCCTTAAGCCCCCTGCCTTGCCCAGGGTTGCACTGGCAACTGTTGCTGGCCCCCAAAGCGGAAGTGGGCGGGTCCAGGCGCCCTTAAGCCCCCTGCCATGCCCAGGGTTGCCCTGGCAACTGTTGCTGGCCCCCAAAGCGGAAGTGGGCGGGTCCAGGCGCCCTTAAGCCCCCTGCCATTCCCAGGGTTGCCCTGGCAACTGTTGCTGGCCCCCAAAGCGGAAGTGGGCGGGTCCAGGCCCCCTTAAGCCCACTGCCATGCCCAGGGTTGCCCTGGCAACTGTTGCTGGCCCCAAAAGCGGAAGTGGGCGGGTCCAGGCGCCCTTAAGCCCCCTGCCATGCCCAGAATTGCCCTGGCAACTGTTGCTGGTCCCCAAAGCGGAAGTGGGCGGGTCCAGGCCCCCTTAAGCCCCCTGCCATGCCCAGGGTTGCCCTGGCAACTGTTGCTGGCCCCCAAAGCGGAAGTGGGCGGGTCCAAGCGCCCTTAAGCCCCCTGCCATGCCCAGGGTTGCCCTGGCAACTGTTGCTGGCCCCCAAAGCGGAAGTGGGCGGGTCCAGGCGCCCTTAAGCCCCCTGCCATGCCCAGGGTTGCCCTGGCAACTGTAGCTGGCCCCCAAAGCGGAAGTGGGCGGGTCCAGGCGCCCTTAAGCCCCCTGCCATGCCCAGGGTTGCCCTGGCAACTGTTGCTGGCCCCCAAAGCGGAAGTGGGCGGGTCCAGGCCCCCTTAAGCCCCCTGCCATGCCCAGGGTTGCCCTGGCAACTGTTGCTGGCCCCCAAAGCGGAAGTGGGCGGGTCCAGGCGCCCTTAAGCCCCCTGCCATGCCCAGGGTTGCCCTGGCAACTGTAGCTGGCCCCCAAAGCGGAAGTGGGCGGGTCCAGGCACCCTTAAGCCCCCTGCCATGCCCAGGGTTGCCCTGGCAACTGTTGCTGGCCTTCAAAGCGGAAGTGGGCGGGTCCAGGTGCCCTTAAGCCCCCTGCCTTGCCCAGGGTTGCGCTGGCAACTGTTGCTGGCCCCCAAAGCGGAAGTGGGCGGGTCCAGGCGCCCTTAAGCCCACTGCCATGCCCAGGGTTGCCCTGGCAACTGTTGCTGGCCCCCAAAGCGGAAGTGGGCGGGTCCAGGCGCCCTTAAGCCCACTGCCATGCCCAGGGTTGCCCTGGCAACTGTTGCTGGCCCCCAAAGTGGAAGTGGGCGGGTCCAGGCGCCCTTAAGCCCACTGCCTTGCCCAGGGTTGCCCTGGCAACTGTTGCTGGCCCCCAAAACGGAAGTGGGTGGGTCCTGGCGCCCTTAAGCCCACTGCCATGCCCAGGGTTGCCCTGACAACTGTTGCTGGCCCCCAAAGCGGAAGTGGGCGGGTCCAGGCGCCTTTAAGCCCCCGGCCATGCCCAGGGTTGCCCTGGCAACTGTTGCTGGCCCCCAAAGCGGAAGTGGGCGGGTCCAGGCGCCCTTAAGCCCCCTGCCATTCCCAGGGTTGCCCTGGCAACTGTTGCTGGCCCCCAAAGCGGAAGTGGGCGGGTCCAGGCCCCCTTAAGCCCACTGCCATGCCCAGGGTTGCCCTGGCAACTGTTGCTGGCCCCAATAGCGGAAGTGGGCGGGTCCAGGCGCCCTTAAGCCCCCTGCCATGCCCAGAATTGCCCTGGCAACTGTTGCTGGCCCCCAAAGCGGAAGTGGGCGGGTCCAGGAACCCTTAAGCCCCCTGCCATGCCCAGAGTTGCCCTGGCAACTGTTGCTGGCCCCCAAAGCGGAAGTGGGCGGGTCCAGGAACCCTTAAGCCCCTTGCCATGCCCAGAGTTGCCCTGGCAACTGTTGCTGGCCCCCAAAGCGGAAGTGGGCGGGTCCAGGTGCCCTTAAGCCCACTGCCATGCCCAGGGTTGCCCTGGCAACTGTTGCTGGCCCCCAAAGCGGAAGTGGGCGGGTCCAGGCGCCCTTAAGCCCCCTGCCATGCCCAGGGTTGCCCTGGCAACTGTAGCTGGCCCCCAAAGCGGAAGTGGGCGGGTCCAGGCGCCCTTAAGCCCCCTGCCTTGCCCAGGGTTGCCCTGGCAACTGTTGCTGGCCCCCAAAGCGGAAGTGGGCGGGTCCAGGCGCCCTTAAGCCCCCTGCCATGCCCAGGGTTGCCCTGGCAACTGTTGCTGGCCCCCAAAGCGGAAGTGGGCGGGTCCAGGCGCCCTTAAGCCCACTGCCATGCCCAGGGTTGCCCTGGCAACTGTTGCTGGCCCCAAAAGCGGAAGTGGGCGGGTCCAGGCGCCCTTAAGCCCCCTGCCATGCCCAGAATTGCCCTGGCAACTGTTGCTGGCCCCCAAAGCGGAAGTGGGCGGGTCCAGGAACCCTTAAGCCCCCTGCCATGCCCAGAGTTGCCCTGGCAACTGTTGCTGGCCCCAAAAGCGGAAGTGGGCGGGTCCAGGTGCCCTTAAGCCCACTGCCATGCCCAGGGTTGCCCTGGCAACTGTTGCTGGCCCCCAAAGCGGAAGTGGGCGGGTCCAGGCGCCCTTAAGCCCCCTGCCATGCCCAGGGTTGCCCTGGCAACTGTAGCTGGCCCCCAAAGCGGAAGTGGGCGGGTCCAGGCGCCCTTAAGCCCCCTGCCATGCCCAGGGTTGCCCTGGCAACTGTTGCTGGCCCCCAAAGCGGAAGTGGGCGGGTCCAGGCCCCCTTAAGCCCCCTGCCATGCCCAGGGTTGCCCTGGCAACTGTTGCTGGCCCCCAAAGCGGAAGTGGGCGGGTCCAGTAGGCCCTTAAGCCCCCTGCCTTGCCCAGTGTTGCTGGCCCCCAAAGCGGAAGTGGGCGGGTCCAGGCGCCCTTAAGCCCCCTGCCTTGCCCAGGGTTGCCCTGGCAACTGTTGCTGGCCCCCAAAGCGGAAGTGGGCGGGTCCAGGCGCCCTTAAGCCCCCTGCCTTGCCCAGGGTTGCCCTGGCAACTGTTGCTGGCCCCCAAAACGGAAGTGGGCGGGTCCTGGCGCCCTTAAGCCCACTGCCATGCCCAGGGTTGTCCTGACAACTGTTGCTGGCCCCCAAAGCGGAAGTGGGCGGGTCCAGGCGCCCTTAAGCCCCCTGCCTTGCCCAGGGTTGCACTGGCAACTGTTGCTGGCCCCCAAAGCGGAAGTGGGCGGGTCCAGGCGCCCTTAAGCCCCCTGCCATGCCCAGGGTTGCCCTGGCAACTGTTGCTGGCCCCCAAAGCGGAAGTGGGCGGGTCCAGGCGCCCTTAAGCCCCCTGCCATTCCCAGGGTTGCCCTGGCAACTGTTGCTGGCCCCCAAAGCGGAAGTGGGCGGGTCCAGGCCCCCTTAAGCCCACTGCCATGCCCAGGGTTGCCCTGGCAACTGTTGCTGGCCCCAAAAGCGGAAGTGGGCGGGTCCAGGCGCCCTTAAGCCCCCTGCCATGCCCAGAATTGCCCTGGCAACTGTTGCTGGTCCCCAAAGCGGAAGTGGGCGGGTCCAGGCCCCCTTAAGCCCCCTGCCATGCCCAGGGTTGCCCTGGCAACTGTTGCTGGCCCCCAAAGCGAAAGTGGGCGGGTCCAAGCGCCCTTAAGCCCCCTGCCATGCCCAGGGTTGCCCTGGCAACTGTTGCTGGCCCCCAAAGCGGAAGTGGGCGGGTCCAGGCGCCCTTAAGCCCCCTGCCATGCCCAGGGTTGCCCTGGCAACTGTTGCTGGCCCCCAAAGCGGAAGTGGGCGGGTCCAGGCCCCCTTAAGCCCCCTGCCATGCCCAGGGTTGCCCTGGCAACTGTTGCTGGCCCCCAAAGCGGAAGTGGGCGGGTCCAGGCGCCCTTAAGCCCCCTGCCATGCCCAGGGTTGCCCTGGCAACTGTAGCTGGCCCCCAAAGCGGAAGTGGGCGGGTCCAGGCACCCTTAAGCCCCCTGCCATGCCCAGGGTTGCCCTGGCAACTGTTGCTGGCCTTCAAAGCGGAAGTGGGCGGGTCCAGGTGCCCTTAAGCCCCCTGCCTTGCCCAGGGTTGCGCTGGCAACTGTTGCTGGCCCCCAAAGCGGAAGTGGGCGGGTCCAGGCGCCCTTAAGCCCACTGCCATGCCCAGGGTTGCCCTGGCAACTGTTGCTGGCCCCCAAAGCGGAAGTGGGCGGGTCCAGGCGCCCTTAAGCCCACTGCCATGCCCAGGGTTGCCCTGGCAACTGTTGCTGGCCCCCAAAGTGGAAGTGGGCGGGTCCAGGCGCCCTTAAGCCCACTGCCTTGCCCAGGGTTGCCCTGGCAACTGTTGCTGGCCCCCAAAACGGAAGTGGGTGGGTCCTGGCGCCCTTAAGCCCACTGCCATGCCCAGGGTTGCCCTGACAACTGTTGCTGGCCCCCAAAGCGGAAGTGGGCGGGTCCAGGCGCCTTTAAGCCCCCGGCCATGCCCAGGGTTGCCCTGGCAACTGTTGCTGGCCCCCAAAGCGGAAGTGGGCGGGTCCAGGCGCCCTTAAGCCCCCTGCCATTCCCAGGGTTGCCCTGGCAACTGTTGCTGGCCCCCAAAGCGGAAGTGGGCGGGTCCAGGCCCCCTTAAGCCCACTGCCATGCCCAGGGTTGCCCTGGCAACTGTTGCTGGCCCCAATAGCGGAAGTGGGCGGGTCCAGGCGCCCTTAAGCCCCCTGCCATGCCCAGGGTTGCCCTGGCAACTGTTGCTGGCCCCCAAAGCGGAAGTGGGCGGGTCCAGGCCCCCTTAAGCCCCCTGCCATGCCCAGGGTTGCCCTGGCAACTGTTGCTGGCCCCCAAAGCGGAAGTGGGCGGGTCCAGTAGGCCCTTAAGCCCCCTGCCTTGCCCAGTGTTGCTGGCCCCCAAAGCGGAAGTGGGCGGGTCCAGGCGCCCTTAAGCCCCCTGCCTTGCCCAGGGTTGCCCTGGCAACTGTTGCTGGCCCCCAAAGCGGAAGTGGGCGGGTCCAGGCGCCCTTAAGCCCCCTGCCTTGCCCAGGGTTGCCCTGGCAACTGTTGCTGGCCCCCAAAACGGAAGTGGGCGGGTCCTGGCGCCCTTAAGCCCACTGCCATGCCCAGGGTTGTCCTGACAACTGTTGCTGGCCCCCAAAGCGGAAGTGGGCGGGTCCAGGCGCCCTTAAGCCCCCTGCCTTGCCCAGGGTTGCACTGGCAACTGTTGCTGGCCCCCAAAGCGGAAGTGGGCGGGTCCAGGCGCCCTTAAGCCCCCTGCCATGCCCAGGGTTGCCCTGGCAACTGTTGCTGGCCCCCAAAGCGGAAGTGGGCGGGTCCAGGCGCCCTTAAGCCCCCTGCCATTCCCAGGGTTGCCCTGGCAACTGTTGCTGGCCCCCAAAGCGGAAGTGGGCGGGTCCAGGCCCCCTTAAGCCCACTGCCATGCCCAGGGTTGCCCTGGCAACTGTTGCTGGCCCCAAAAGCGGAAGTGGGCGGGTCCAGGCGCCCTTAAGCCCCCTGCCATGCCCAGAATTGCCCTGGCAACTGTTGCTGGTCCCCAAAGCGGAAGTGGGCGGGTCCAGGCCCCCTTAAGCCCCCTGCCATGCCCAGGGTTGCCCTGGCAACTGTTGCTGGCCCCCAAAGCGGAAGTGGGCGGGTCCAAGCGCCCTTAAGCCCCCTGCCATGCCCAGGGTTGCCCTGGCAACTGTTGCTGGCCCCCAAAGCGGAAGTGGGCGGGTCCAGGCGCCCTTAAGCCCCCTGCCATGCCCAGGGTTGCCCTGGCAACTGTTGCTGGCCCCCAAAGCGGAAGTGGGCGGGTCCAGGCCCCCTTAAGCCCCCTGCCATGCCCAGGGTTGCCCTGGCAACTGTTGCTGGCCCCCAAAGCGGAAGTGGGCGGGTCCAGGCGCCCTTAAGCCCCCTGCCATGCCCAGGGTTGCCCTGGCAACTGTAGCTGGCCCCCAAAGCGGAAGTGGGCGGGTCCAGGCACCCTTAAGCCCCCTGCCATGCCCAGGGTTGCCCTGGCAACTGTTGCTGGCCTTCAAAGCGGAAGTGGGCGGGTCCAGGTGCCCTTAAGCCCCCTGCCTTGCCCAGGGTTGCGCTGGCAACTGTTGCTGGCCCCCAAAGCGGAAGTGGGCGGGTCCAGGCGCCCTTAAGCCCACTGCCATGCCCAGGGTTGCCCTGGCAACTGTTGCTGGCCCCCAAAGCGGAAGTGGGCGGGTCCAGGCGCCCTTAAGCCCACTGCCATGCCCAGGGTTGCCCTGGCAACTGTTGCTGGCCCCCAAAGTGGAAGTGGGCGGGTCCAGGCGCCCTTAAGCCCACTGCCTTGCCCAGGGTTGCCCTGGCAACTGTTGCTGGCCCCCAAAACGGAAGTGGGTGGGTCCTGGCGCCCTTAAGCCCACTGCCATGCCCAGGGTTGCCCTGACAACTGTTGCTGGCCCCCAAAGCGGAAGTGGGCGGGTCCAGGCGCCTTTAAGCCCCCGGCCATGCCCAGGGTTGCCCTGGCAACTGTTGCTGGCCCCCAAAGCGGAAGTGGGCGGGTCCAGGCGCCCTTAAGCCCCCTGCCATTCCCAGGGTTGCCCTGGCAACTGTTGCTGGCCCCCAAAGCGGAAGTGGGCGGGTCCAGGCCCCCTTAAGCCCACTGCCATGCCCAGGGTTGCCCTGGCAACTGTTGCTGGCCCCAATAGCGGAAGTGGGCGGGTCCAGGCGCCCTTAAGCCCCCTGCCATGCCCAGAATTGCCCTGGCAACTGTTGCTGGCCCCCAAAGCGGAAGTGGGCGGGTCCAGGAACCCTTAAGCCCCCTGCCATGCCCAGAGTTGCCCTGGCAACTGTTGCTGGCCCCCAAAGCGGAAGTGGGCGGGTCCGGGAACCCTTAAGCCCCTTGCCATGCCCAGAGTTGCCCTGGCAACTGTTGCTGGCCCCCAAAGCGGAAGTGGGCGGGTCCAGGTGCCCTTAAGCCCACTGCCATGCCCAGGGTTGCCCTGGCAACTGTTGCTGGCCCCCAAAGCGGAAGTGGGCGGGTCCAGGCGCCCTTAAGCCCCCTGCCATGCCCAGGGTTGCCCTGGCAACTGTAGCTGGCCCCCAAAGCGGAAGTGGGCGGGTCCAGGCGCCCTTAAGCCCCCTGCCTTGCCCAGGGTTGCCCTGGCAACTGTTGCTGGCCCCCAAAGCGGAAGTGGGCGGGTCCAGGCGCCCTTAAGCCCCCTGCCATGCCCAGGGTTGCCCTGGCAACTGTTGCTGGCCCCCAAAGCGGAAGTGGGCGGGTCCAGGCGCCCTTAAGCCCACTGCCATGCCCAGGGTTGCCCTGGCAACTGTTGCTGGCCCCAAAAGCGGAAGTGGGCGGGTCCAGGCGCCCTTAAGCCCCCTGCCATGCCCAGAATTGCCCTGGCAACTGTTGCTGGCCCCCAAAGCGGAAGTGGGCGGGTCCAGGAACCCTTAAGCCCCCTGCCATGCCCAGAGTTGCCCTGGCAACTGTTGCTGGCCCCAAAAGCGGAAGTGGGCGGGTCCAGGTGCCCTTAAGCCCACTGCCATGCCCAGGGTTGCCCTGGCAACTGTTGCTGGCCCCCAAAGCGGAAGTGGGCGGGTCCAGGCGCCCTTAAGCCCCCTGCCATGCCCAGGGTTGCCCTGGCAACTGTAGCTGGCCCCCAAAGCGGAAGTGGGCGGGTCCAGGCGCCCTTAAGCCCCCTGCCATGCCCAGGGTTGCCCTGGCAACTGTTGCTGGCCCCCAAAGCGGAAGTGGGCGGGTCCAGGCCCCCTTAAGCCCCCTGCCATGCCCAGGGTTGCCCTGGCAACTGTTGCTGGCCCCCAAAGCGGAAGTGGGCGGGTCCAGTAGGCCCTTAAGCCCCCTGCCTTGCCCAGTGTTGCTGGCCCCCAAAGCGGAAGTGGGCGGGTCCAGGCGCCCTTAAGCCCCCTGCCTTGCCCAGGGTTGCCCTGGCAACTGTTGCTGGCCCCCAAAGCGGAAGTGGGCGGGCCTAGGCGCCCTTAAGCCCCCTGCCTTGCCCAGGGTTGCCCTGGCAACTGTTGCTGGCCCCCAAAACGGAAGTGGGCGGGTCCTGGCGCCCTTAAGCCCACTGCCATGCCCAGGGTTGTCCTGACAACTGTTGCTGGCCCCCAAAGCGGAAGTGGGCGGGTCCAGGCGCCCTTAAGCCCCCTGCCTTGCCCAGGGTTGCCCTGGCAACTGTTGCTGGCCCCCAAAGCGGAAGTGGGCGGGTCCAGGCGCCCTTAAGCCCCCTGCCTTGCCCAGGGTTGCCCTGGCAACTGTTGCTGGCCCCCAAAACGGAAGTGGGCGGGTCCTGGCGCCCTTAAGCCCACTGCCATGCCCAGGGTTGTCCTGACAACTGTTGCTGGCCCCCAAAGCGGAAGTGGGCGGGTCCAGGCGCCCTTAAGCCCCCTGCCATGCCCAGGGTTGCCCTGGCAACTGTTGCTGGCCCCCAAAGCGGAAGTGGGCGGGTCCAGGCGCCCTTAAGCCCCCTGCCATGCCCAGGGTTGCCCTGGCAACTGTTGCTGGCCCCCAAAGCGGAAGTGGGCGGGTCCAGGTGCCCTTAAGCCCACTGCCATGCCCAGGGTTGCCCTGGCAACTGTTGCTGGCCCCCAAAGCGGAAGTGGGCGGGTCCAGGCGCCCTTAAGCCCCCTGCCATGCCCAGGGTTGCCCTGGCAACTGTTGCTGGCCCCCAAAGCGGAAGTGGGCGGGTCCAGGCGCCCTTAAGCCCCCTGCCTTGCCCAGGGTTGCCCTGGCAACTGTTGCTGGTCCCCAAAGCGGAAGTGGGCGGGTCCAGGCCCCCTTAAGCCCCCTGCCATGCCCAGGGTTGCCCTGGCAACTGTTGCTGGCCCCCAAAGCGGAAGTGGGCGGGTCCAAGCGCCCTTAAGCCCCCTGCCATGCCCAGGGTTGCCCTGGCAACTGTTGCTGGCCCCCAAAGCGGAAGTGGGCGGGTCCAGGCGCCCTTAAGCCCCCTGCCATGCCCAGGGTTGCCCTGGCAACTGTTGCTGGCCCCCAAAGCGGAAGTGGGCGGGTCCAGGCCCCCTTAAGCCCCCTGCCATGCCCAGGGTTGCCCTGGCAACTGTTGCTGGCCCCCAAAGCGGAAGTGGGCGGGTCCAGGCGCCCTTAAGCCCCCTGCCATGCCCAGGGTTGCCCTGGCAACTGTAGCTGGCCCCCAAAGCGGAAGTGGGCGGGTCCAGGCACCCTTAAGCCCCCTGCCATGCCCAGGGTTGCCCTGGCAACTGTTGCTGGCCTTCAAAGCGGAAGTGGGCGGGTCCAGGTGCCCTTAAGCCCCCTGCCTTGCCCAGGGTTGCGCTGGCAACTGTTGCTGGCCCCCAAAGCGGAAGTGGGCGGGTCCAGGCGCCCTTAAGCCCACTGCCATGCCCAGGGTTGCCCTGGCAACTGTTGCTGGCCCCCAAAGCGGAAGTGGGCGGGTCCAGGCGCCCTTAAGCCCACTGCCATGCCCAGGGTTGCCCTGGCAACTGTTGCTGGCCCCCAAAGTGGAAGTGGGCGGGTCCAGGCGCCCTTAAGCCCACTGCCTTGCCCAGGGTTGCCCTGGCAACTGTTGCTGGCCCCCAAAACGGAAGTGGGTGGGTCCTGGCGCCCTTAAGCCCACTGCCATGCCCAGGGTTGCCCTGACAACTGTTGCTGGCCCCCAAAGCGGAAGTGGGCGGGTCCAGGCGCCTTTAAGCCCCCGGCCATGCCCAGGGTTGCCCTGGCAACTGTTGCTGGCCCCCAAAGCGGAAGTGGGCGGGTCCAGGCGCCCTTAAGCCCCCTGCCATTCCCAGGGTTGCCCTGGCAACTGTTGCTGGCCCCCAAAGCGGAAGTGGGCGGGTCCAGGCCCCCTTAAGCCCACTGCCATGCCCAGGGTTGCCCTGGCAACTGTTGCTGGCCCCAATAGCGGAAGTGGGCGGGTCCAGGCGCCCTTAAGCCCCCTGCCATGCCCAGAATTGCCCTGGCAACTGTTGCTGGCCCCCAAAGCGGAAGTGGGCGGGTCCAGGAACCCTTAAGCCCCCTGCCATGCCCAGAGTTGCCCTGGCAACTGTTGCTGGCCCCCAAAGCGGAAGTGGGCGGGTCCGGGAACCCTTAAGCCCCTTGCCATGCCCAGAGTTGCCCTGGCAACTGTTGCTGGCCCCCAAAGCGGAAGTGGGCGGGTCCAGGTGCCCTTAAGCCCACTGCCATGCCCAGGGTTGCCCTGGCAACTGTTGCTGGCCCCCAAAGCGGAAGTGGGCGGGTCCAGGCGCCCTTAAGCCCCCTGCCATGCCCAGGGTTGCCCTGGCAACTGTAGCTGGCCCCCAAAGCGGAAGTGGGCGGGTCCAGGCGCCCTTAAGCCCCCTGCCTTGCCCAGGGTTGCCCTGGCAACTGTTGCTGGCCCCCAAAGCGGAAGTGGGCGGGTCCAGGCGCCCTTAAGCCCCCTGCCATGCCCAGGGTTGCCCTGGCAACTGTTGCTGGCCCCCAAAGCGGAAGTGGGCGGGTCCAGGCGCCCTTAAGCCCACTGCCATGCCCAGGGTTGCCCTGGCAACTGTTGCTGGCCCCAAAAGCGGAAGTGGGCGGGTCCAGGCGCCCTTAAGCCCCCTGCCATGCCCAGAATTGCCCTGGCAACTGTTGCTGGCCCCCAAAGCGGAAGTGGGCGGGTCCAGGAACCCTTAAGCCCCCTGCCATGCCCAGAGTTGCCCTGGCAACTGTTGCTGGCCCCAAAAGCGGAAGTGGGCGGGTCCAGGTGCCCTTAAGCCCACTGCCATGCCCAGGGTTGCCCTGGCAACTGTTGCTGGCCCCCAAAGCGGAAGTGGGCGGGTCCAGGCGCCCTTAAGCCCCCTGCCATGCCCAGGGTTGCCCTGGCAACTGTAGCTGGCCCCCAAAGCGGAAGTGGGCGGGTCCAGGCGCCCTTAAGCCCCCTGCCATGCCCAGGGTTGCCCTGGCAACTGTTGCTGGCCCCCAAAGCGGAAGTGGGCGGGTCCAGGCCCCCTTAAGCCCCCTGCCATGCCCAGGGTTGCCCTGGCAACTGTTGCTGGCCCCCAAAGCGGAAGTGGGCGGGTCCAGTAGGCCCTTAAGCCCCCTGCCTTGCCCAGTGTTGCTGGCCCCCAAAGCGGAAGTGGGCGGGTCCAGGCGCCCTTAAGCCCCCTGCCTTGCCCAGGGTTGCCCTGGCAACTGTTGCTGGCCCCCAAAGCGGAAGTGGGCGGGCCTAGGCGCCCTTAAGCCCCCTGCCTTGCCCAGGGTTGCCCTGGCAACTGTTGCTGGCCCCCAAAACGGAAGTGGGCGGGTCCTGGCGCCCTTAAGCCCACTGCCATGCCCAGGGTTGTCCTGACAACTGTTGCTGGCCCCCAAAGCGGAAGTGGGCGGGTCCAGGCGCCCTTAAGCCCCCTGCCTTGCCCAGGGTTGCCCTGGCAACTGTTGCTGGCCCCCAAAGCGGAAGTGGGCGGGTCCAGGCGCCCTTAAGCCCCCTGCCTTGCCCAGGGTTGCCCTGGCAACTGTTGCTGGCCCCCAAAACGGAAGTGGGCGGGTCCTGGCGCCCTTAAGCCCACTGCCATGCCCAGGGTTGTCCTGACAACTGTTGCTGGCCCCCAAAGCGGAAGTGGGCGGGTCCAGGCGCCCTTAAGCCCCCTGCCATGCCCAGGGTTGCCCTGGCAACTGTTGCTGGCCCCCAAAGCGGAAGTGGGCGGGTCCAGGCGCCCTTAAGCCCCCTGCCATGCCCAGGGTTGCCCTGGCAACTGTTGCTGGCCCCCAAAGCGGAAGTGGGCGGGTCCAGGTGCCCTTAAGCCCACTGCCATGCCCAGGGTTGCCCTGGCAACTGTTGCTGGCCCCCAAAGCGGAAGTGGGCGGGTCCAGGCGCCCTTAAGCCCCCTGCCATGCCCAGGGTTGCCCTGGCAACTGTTGCTGGCCCCCAAAGCGGAAGTGGGCGGGTCCAGGCGCCCTTAAGCCCCCTGCCTTGCCCAGGGTTGCCCTGGCAACTGTTGCTGGCCCCCAAAGCGGAAGTGGGCGGGTCCAGGCGCCCTTAAGTCCACTGCCATGCCCAGGGTTGCCCTGGCAACTGTTGCTGGCCCTCAAAGCGGAAGTGGGCGGGTCCAGGCGCCATTAAGCCCACTGCCATGCCCAGGGTTGCCCTAGCAACTGTTGCTGGTCCCCAAAGCGGAAGTGGGCGGGTCCAGGCCCCCTTAAGCCCCCTGCCATGCCCATGGTTGCCCTGGCAACTGTTGCTGGCCCCCAAAGCGGAAGTGGGCGGGTCCAGGCCCCCTTAAGCCCCCTGCCATGCCCAGGGTTGCCCTGGCAACTGTTGCTGGCCCCCAAAGCGGAAGTGGGCGGGTCCAGGCGCCCTTAAGCCCCCTGCCATGCCCAGAATTGCCCTGGCAACTGTTGCTGGCCCCCAAAGCGGAAGTGGGCGGGTCCAGGCCCCCTTAAGCCCCCTGCCATGCCCAGAGTTGCCCTTGCAACTGTTGCTGGCCCCCAAAGCGGAAGTGGGCGGGTCCAGGCGCCCTTAAGCCCACTGCCATGCCCAGGGTTGCCCTGGCAACTGTTGCTGGCCCCCAAAGCGGAAGTGGGCGGGTCCAGGCGCCCTTAAGCCCCCTGCCATGCCCAGGGTTGCCCTGGCAACTGTAGCTGGCCCCCAAAGCGGAAGTGGGCGGGTCCAGGCACCCTTAAGCCCCCTGCCATGCCCAGGGTTGCCCTGGCAACTGTTGCTGGCCTTCAAAGCGGAAGTGGGCGGGTCCAGGCGCCCTTAAGCCCCCTGCCTTGCCCAGGGTTGCGCTGGCAACTGTTGCTGGCCCCCAAAGCGGAAGTGGGTGGGTCCAGGCGCCCTTAAGCCCACTGCCATGCCCAGGGTTGCCCTGGCAACTGTTGCTGGCCCCCAAAGCGGAAGTGGGCGGGTCCAGGCGCCCTTAAGCCCACTGCCATGCCCAGGGTTGCCCTGGCAACTGTTGCTGGCCCCCAAAGTGGAAGTGGGCGGGTCCAGGCGCCCTTAAGCCCACTGCCTTGCCCAGGGTTGCCCTGGCAACTGTTGCTGGCCCCCAAAACGGAAGTGGGTGGGTCCTGGCGCCCTTAAGCCCACTGCCATGCCCAGGGTTGCCCTGACAACTGTTGCTGGCCCCCAAAGCGGAAGTGGGCGGGTCCAGGCACCTTTAAGCCCCCGGCCATGCCCAGGGTTGCCCTGGCAACTGTTGCTGGCCCCCAAAACGGAAGTGGGCGGGTCCTGGCGCCCTTAAGCCCACTGCCATGCCCAGGGTTGTCCTGGCAACTGTTGCTGGCCCCCAAAACGGAAGTGGGCGGGTCCTGGCCCCCTTAAGCCCCCTGCCATGCCCAGGGTTGCCCTGGCAACTGTTGCTGGCCCCCAAAGCGGAAGTGGGGGGGTCCAGGCGCCATTAAGCCCACTGCCATGCCCATGGTTGCCCGGGCAACTGTTGCTGGCCCCCAAAGCGGAAGTGGGCGGGTCCAGGCGCCCTTAAGCCCCCTGCCTTGCCCAGGGTTGCCCTGGCAACTGTTGCTGGCCCCCAAAGCGGAAGTGGGCGGGTCCAGGCGCCCTTAAGTCCACTGCCATGCCCAGGGTTGCCCTGGCAACTGTTGCTGGCCCACAAAGCGGAAGTGGGCGGGTCCAGGCGCCCTTAAGCCCCCAGCCATGCCCCCTGCCATGCCCAGGGTTGCCCTGGCAACTGTTGCTGGCCCCCAAAGCGGAAGTGGGCGGGTCCAGGCGCCCTTAAGCCCCCTGCCATGCCCAGGGTTGCCCTGGCAACTGTTGCTGGCCCCCAAAGCGGAAGTGGGCGGGTCCAAGCGCCCTTAAGCCCCCTGCCATGCCCAGGGTTGCCCTGGCAACTGTTGCTGGCCCCCAAAGCGGAAGTGGGCGGGTCCAGGCGCCCTTAAGCCCCCTGCCATGCCCAGGGTTGCCCTGGCAACTGTTGCTGGCCCCCAAAGCGGAAGTGGGCGGGTCCAGGCCCCCTTAAGCCCCCTGCCATGCCCAGGGTTGCCCTGGCAACTGTTGCTGGCCCCCAAAGCAGAAGTGGGTGGGTCCAGGCCCCCTTAAGCCCCCTGCCATGCCCAGGGTTGCCCTGGCAACTGTTGCTGGCCCCCAAAGCGGAAGTGGGCGGGTCCAGGCCCCCTTAAGCCTCCTGCCATGCCCAGGGTTGCCCTGGCAACTGTTGCTGGCCCCCAAAGCGGAAGTGGGCGGGTCCAGGCGCCCTTAAGCCCCCAGCCATGCCCCCAGCCATGCCCAGGGTTGCCCTGGCAACTGTTGCTGGCCCCCAAAGCGGAAGTGGGCGGGTCCAGGCGCCCTTAAGCCCCCAGCCATTCCCAGGGTTGCCCTGGCAACTGTTGCTGGCCCCCAAAGCGGAAGTGGGCGGGTCCAGGCGCCCTTAAGCCCCCTGCCATGCCCAGGGTTGCCCTGGCAACTGTTGCTGGCCCCCAAAGCGGAAGTGGGCGTGTCCAGGCGCCCTTAAGCCCCCTGCCATGCATAGGGTTGCCCTGGCAACTGTTGCTGGCCCCCAAAGCGGAAGTGGGCGGGTCCAGGCGCCCTTAAGCCCCCAGCCATGCCCCCTGCCATTCCCAGGGTTGCCCTGGCAACTGTTGCTGGCCCCCAAAGCGGAAGTTGGCGGGTCCAGGCGCCCTTAAGCCCCCAGCCATGCCCCCTGCCATGCCCAGGGTTGCCCTGGCAACTGTTGCTGGCCCCCAAAGCGGAAGTGGGCGGGTCCAGGTCCCCTTCAGCCCCCTGCCATGCCCAGGGTTGCCCTGGCAACTGTTGCTGACCCCCAAAGCGGAAGTGGGCGGGTCCAGGCGCCCTTAAGCCCCCAGCCATGCCCCCAGCCATGCCCAGGGTTGCCCTGGCAACTGTTGCTGGCCTCCAAAGTTGAAGTGGGCGGGTCCAGGCGCCCTTAAGCCCCCAGCCATTCCCAGGGTTGCCCTGGCAACTGTTGCTGGCCCCCAAAGCGGAAGTGGGCGGGTCCAGGCGCCCTTAAGCCCCCTGCCATGCCCAGGGTTGCCCTGGCAACTGTTGCTGGCCCCCAAAGCGGAAGTGGGCGGGTCCAGGCCCCCTTAAGCCCCCTGCCATGCCCATGGTTGCCCTGGCAACTGTTGCTGGCCCCCAAAGCGGAAGTGGGCGGGTCCAGGCCCCCTTAAGCCCCCTGCCATGCCCAGGGTTGCCCTGGCAACTGTTGCTGGCCCCCAAAGCGGAAGTGGGCGGGTCCAGGCGCCCTTAAGCCCCCTGCCATGCCCAGAATTGCCCTGGCAACTGTTGCTGGCCCCCAAAGCGGAAGTGGGCGGGTCCAGGCCCCCTTAAGCCCCCTGCCATGCCCAGAGTTGCCCTTGCAACTGTTGCTGGCCCCCAAAGCGGAAGTGGGCGGGTCCAGGCGCCCTTAAGCCCACTGCCATGCCCAGGGTTGCCCTGGCAACTGTTGCTGGCCCCCAAAGCGGAAGTGGGCGGGTCCAGGCGCCCTTAAGCCCCCTGCCATGCCCAGGGTTGCCCTGGCAACTGTAGCTGGCCCCCAAAGCGGAAGTGGGCGGGTCCAGGCGCCCTTAAGCCCCCTGCCATGCCCAGGGTTGCCCTGGCAACTGTTGCTGGCCTTCAAAGCGGAAGTGGGCGGGTCCAGGCGCCCTTAAGCCCCCTGCCTTGCCCAGGGTTGCGCTGGCAACTGTTGCTGGCCCCCAAAGCGGAAGTGGGCGGGTCCAGGCGCCCTTAAGCCCACTGCCATGCCCAGGGTTGCCCTGGCAACTGTTGCTGGCCCCCAAAGCGGAAGTGGGCGGGTCCAGGCGCCCTTAAGCCCACTGCCATGCCCAGGGTTGCCCTGGCAACTGTTGCTGGCCCCCAAAGTGGAAGTGGGCGGGTCCAGGCGCCCTTAAGCCCACTGCCTTGCCCAGGGTTGCCCTGGCAACTGTTGCTGGCCCCCAAAACGGAAGTGGGTGGGTCCTGGCGCCCTTAAGCCCACTGCCATGCCCAGGGTTGCCCTGACAACTGTTGCTGGCCCCCAAAGCGGAAGTGGGCGGGTCCAGGCGCCTTTAAACCCCCGGCCATGCCCAGGGTTGCCCTGGCAACTGTTGCTGGCACCCAAAACGGAAGTGGGCGGGTCCTGGCGCCCTTAAGCCCACTGCCATGCCCAGGGTTGTCCTGGCAACTGTTGCTGGCCCCCAAAACGGAAGTGGGCGGGTCCTGGCCCCCTTAAGCCCCCTGCCATGCCCAGGGTTGCCCTGGCAACTGTTGCTGGCCCCCAAAGCGGAAGTGGGGGGTCCAGGCGCCATTAAGCCCACTGCCATGCCCATGGTTGCCCGGGCAACTGTTGCTGGCCCCCAAAGCGGAAGTGGGCGGGTCCAGGCGCCCTTAAGCCCCCTGCCTTGCCCAGGGTTGCCCTGGCAACTGTTGCTGGCCCCCAAAGCGGAAGTGGGCGGGTCCAGGCGCCCTTAAGTCCACTGCCATGCCCAGGGTTGCCCTGGCAACTGTTGCTGGCCCACAAAGCGGAAGTGGGCGGGTCCAGGCGCCCTTAAGCCCACTGCCATGCCCAGGGTTGCCCTAGCAACTGTTGCTGGCCCCCAAAGCGGAAGTGGGCGGGTCCAGGCGCACTTAAGCCCCCTGCCATGCCCAGGGTTGCCCTGGCAACTGTTGCTGGCCCCCAAAGCGGAAGTGGGCGGGTCCAGGCGCCCTTAAGCCCACTGCCATGCCCAGGGTTGCCCTGGCAACTGTTGCTGGCCCCAAAAGCGGAAGTGGGCGGGTCCAGGCGCCCTTAAGCCCCCTGCCATGCCCAGAATTGCCCTGGCAACTGTTGCTGGCCCCCAAAGCGGAAGTGGGCGGGTCCAGGAACCCTTAAGCCCCCTGCCATGCCCAGAGTTACCCTGGCAACTGTTGCTGGCCCCCAAAGCGGAAGTGGGCGGGTCCAGGAGCCCTTAAGCCCCCTGCCATGCCCAGAGTTGCCCTGGCAACTGTTGCTGGCCCCCAAAGCGGAAGTGGGCGGGTCCAGGTGCCCTTAAGCCCACTGCCATGCCCAGGGTTGCCCTGGCAACTGTTGCTGGCCCCCAAAGCGGAAGTGGGCGGGTCCAGGCGCCCTTAAGCCCCCTGCCATGCCCAGGGTTGCCCTGGCAACTGTAGCTGGCCCCCAAAGCGGAAGTGGGCGGGTCCAGGCGCCCTTAAGCCCCCTGCCTTGCCCAGGGTTGCCCTGGCAACTGTTGCTGGCCCCCAAAACGGAAGTGGGCGGGTCCTGGCGCCCTTAAGCCCACTGCCATGCCCAGGGTTGTCCTGACAACTGTTGCTGGCCCCCAAAGCGGAAGTGGGCGGGTCCAGGCGCCATTAAGCCCCCTGCCATGCCCAGGGTTGCCCTGGCAACTGTTGCTGGCCCCCAAAACGGAAGTGGGCGGGTCCTGGCGCCCTTAAGCCCACTGCCATGCCCAGGGTTGTCCTGGCAACTGTTGCTGGCCCCCAAAACGGAAGTGGGCGGGTCCTGGCCCCCTTAAGCCCCCTGCCATGCCCAGGGTTGCCCTGGCAACTGTTGCTGGCCCCCAAAGCGGAAGTGGGCGGGTCCAGGCGCCCTTAAGCCCCCTGCCATGCCCAGGGTTGCCCTGGCAACTGTAGCTGGCCCCCAAAGCGGAAGTGGGCGGGTCCAGGCACCCTTAAGCCCCCTGCCATGCCCAGGGTTGCCCTGGCAACTGTTGCTGGCCTTCAAAGCGGAAGTGGGCGGGTCCAGGTGCCCTTAAGCCCCCTGCCTTGCCCAGGGTTGCGCTGGCAACTGTTGCTGGCCCCCAAAGCGGAAGTGGGCGGGTCCAGGCGCCCTTAAGCCCACTGCCATGCCCAGGGTTGCCCTGGCAACTGTTGCTGGCCCCCAAAGCGGAAGTGGGCGGGTCCAGGCGCCCTTAAGCCCACTGCCATGCCCAGGGTTGCCCTGGCAACTGTTGCTGGCCCCCAAAGTGGAAGTGGGCGGGTCCAGGCGCCCTTAAGCCCACTGCCTTGCCCAGGGTTGCCCTGGCAACTGTTGCTGGCCCCCAAAACGGAAGTGGGTGGGTCCTGGCGCCCTTAAGCCCACTGCCATGCCCAGGGTTGCCCTGACAACTGTTGCTGGCCCCCAAAGCGGAAGTGGGCGGGTCCAGGCGCCTTTAAGCCCCCGGCCATGCCCAGGGTTGCCCTGGCAACTGTTGCTGGCCCCCAAAGCGGAAGTGGGCGGGTCCAGGCGCCCTTAAGCCCCCTGCCATTCCCAGGGTTGCCCTGGCAACTGTTGCTGGCCCCCAAAGCGGAAGTGGGCGGGTCCAGGCCCCCTTAAGCCCACTGCCATGCCCAGGGTTGCCCTGGCAACTGTTGCTGGCCCCAATAGCGGAAGTGGGCGGGTCCAGGCGCCCTTAAGCCCCCTGCCATGCCCAGGGTTGCCCTGGCAACTGTTGCTGGCCCCCAAAGCGGAAGTGGGCGGGTCCAGGCCCCCTTAAGCCCCCTGCCATGCCCAGGGTTGCCCTGGCAACTGTTGCTGGCCCCCAAAGCGGAAGTGGGCGGGTCCAGTAGGCCCTTAAGCCCCCTGCCTTGCCCAGTGTTGCTGGCCCCCAAAGCGGAAGTGGGCGGGTCCAGGCGCCCTTAAGCCCCCTGCCTTGCCCAGGGTTGCCCTGGCAACTGTTGCTGGCCCCCAAAGCGGAAGTGGGCGGGTCCAGGCGCCCTTAAGCCCCCTGCCTTGCCCAGGGTTGCCCTGGCAACTGTTGCTGGCCCCCAAAACGGAAGTGGGCGGGTCCTGGCGCCCTTAAGCCCACTGCCATGCCCAGGGTTGTCCTGACAACTGTTGCTGGCCCCCAAAGCGGAAGTGGGCGGGTCCAGGCGCCCTTAAGCCCCCTGCCTTGCCCAGGGTTGCACTGGCAACTGTTGCTGGCCCCCAAAGCGGAAGTGGGCGGGTCCAGGCGCCCTTAAGCCCCCTGCCATGCCCAGGGTTGCCCTGGCAACTGTTGCTGGCCCCCAAAGCGGAAGTGGGCGGGTCCAGGCACCCTTAAGCCCCCTGCCATTCCCAGGGTTGCCCTGGCAACTGTTGCTGGCCCCCAAAGCGGAAGTGGGCGGGTCCAGGCCCCCTTAAGCCCACTGCCATGCCCAGGGTTGCCCTGGCAACTGTTGCTGGCCCCAAAAGCGGAAGTGGGCGGGTCCAGGCGCCCTTAAGCCCCCTGCCATGCCCAGAATTGCCCTGGCAACTGTTGCTGGTCCCCAAAGCGGAAGTGGGCGGGTCCAGGCCCCCTTAAGCCCCCTGCCATGCCCAGGGTTGCCCTGGCAACTGTTGCTGGCCCCCAAAGCGGAAGTGGGCGGGTCCAAGCGCCCTTAAGCCCCCTGCCATGCCCAGGGTTGCCCTGGCAACTGTTGCTGGCCCCCAAAGCGGAAGTGGGCGGGTCCAGGCGCCCTTAAGCCCCCTGCCATGCCCAGGGTTGCCCTGGCAACTGTTGCTGGCCCCCAAAGCGGAAGTGGGCGGGTCCAGGCCCCCTTAAGCCCCCTGCCATGCCCAGGGTTGCCCTGGCAACTGTTGCTGGCCCCCAAAGCGGAAGTGGGCGGGTCCAGGCGCCCTTAAGCCCCCTGCCATGCCCAGGGTTGCCCTGGCAACTGTAGCTGGCCCCCAAAGCGGAAGTGGGCGGGTCCAGGCACCCTTAAGCCCCCTGCCATGCCCAGGGTTGCCCTGGCAACTGTTGCTGGCCTTCAAAGCGGAAGTGGGCGGGTCCAGGTGCCCTTAAGCCCCCTGCCTTGCCCAGGGTTGCGCTGGCAACTGTTGCTGGCCCCCAAAGCGGAAGTGGGCGGGTCCAGGCGCCCTTAAGCCCACTGCCATGCCCAGGGTTGCCCTGGCAACTGTTGCTGGCCCCCAAAGCGGAAGTGGGCGGGTCCAGGCGCCCTTAAGCCCACTGCCATGCCCAGGGTTGCCCTGGCAACTGTTGCTGGCCCCCAAAGTGGAAGTGGGCGGGTCCAGGCGCCCTTAAGCCCACTGCCTTGCCCAGGGTTGCCCTGGCAACTGTTGCTGGCCCCCAAAACGGAAGTGGGTGGGTCCTGGCGCCCTTAAGCCCACTGCCATGCCCAGGGTTGCCCTGACAACTGTTGCTGGCCCCCAAAGCGGAAGTGGGCGGGTCCAGGCGCCTTTAAGCCCCCGGCCATGCCCAGGGTTGCCCTGGCAACTGTTGCTGGCCCCCAAAGCGGAAGTGGGCGGGTCCAGGCACCCTTAAGCCCCCTGCCATTCCCAGGGTTGCCCTGGCAACTGTTGCTGGCCCCCAAAGCGGAAGTGGGCGGGTCCAGGCCCCCTTAAGCCCACTGCCATGCCCAGGGTTGCCCTGGCAACTGTTGCTGGCCCCAATAGCGGAAGTGGGCGGGTCCAGGCGCCCTTAAGCCCCCTGCCATGCCCAGAATTGCCCTGGCAACTGTTGCTGGCCCCCAAAGCGGAAGTGGGCGGGTCCAGGAACCCTTAAGCCCCCTGCCATGCCCAGAGTTGCCCTGGCAACTGTTGCTGGCCCCCAAAGCGGAAGTGGGCGGGTCCGGGAACCCTTAAGCCCCTTGCCATGCCCAGAGTTGCCCTGGCAACTGTTGCTGGCCCCCAAAGCGGAAGTGGGCGGGTCCAGGTGCCCTTAAGCCCACTGCCATGCCCAGGGTTGCCCTGGCAACTGTTGCTGGCCCCCAAAGCGGAAGTGGGCGGGTCCAGGCGCCCTTAAGCCCCCTGCCATGCCCAGGGTTGCCCTGGCAACTGTAGCTGGCCCCCAAAGCGGAAGTGGGCGGGTCCAGGCGCCCTTAAGCCCCCTGCCTTGCCCAGGGTTGCCCTGGCAACTGTTGCTGGCCCCCAAAGCGGAAGTGGGCGGGTCCAGGCGCCCTTAAGCCCCCTGCCATGCCCAGGGTTGCCCTGGCAACTGTTGCTGGCCCCCAAAGCGGAAGTGGGCGGGTCCAGGCGCCCTTAAGCCCACTGCCATGCCCAGGGTTGCCCTGGCAACTGTTGCTGGCCCCAAAAGCGGAAGTGGGCGGGTCCAGGCGCCCTTAAGCCCCCTGCCATGCCCAGAATTGCCCTGGCAACTGTTGCTGGCCCCCAAAGCGGAAGTGGGCGGGTCCAGGAACCCTTAAGCCCCCTGCCATGCCCAGAGTTGCCCTGGCAACTGTTGCTGGCCCCAAAAGCGGAAGTGGGCGGGTCCAGGTGCCCTTAAGCCCACTGCCATGCCCAGGGTTGCCCTGGCAACTGTTGCTGGCCCCCAAAGCGGAAGTGGGCGGGTCCAGGCGCCCTTAAGCCCCCTGCCATGCCCAGGGTTGCCCTGGCAACTGTAGCTGGCCCCCAAAGCGGAAGTGGGCGGGTCCAGGCGCCCTTAAGCCCCCTGCCATGCCCAGGGTTGCCCTGGCAACTGTTGCTGGCCCCCAAAGCGGAAGTGGGCGGGTCCAGGCCCCCTTAAGCCCCCTGCCATGCCCAGGGTTGCCCTGGCAACTGTTGCTGGCCCCCAAAGCGGAAGTGGGCGGGTCCAGTAGGCCCTTAAGCCCCCTGCCTTGCCCAGTGTTGCTGGCCCCCAAAGCGGAAGTGGGCGGGTCCAGGCGCCCTTAAGCCCCCTGCCTTGCCCAGGGTTGCCCTGGCAACTGTTGCTGGCCCCCAAAGCGGAAGTGGGCGGGTCCAGGCGCCCTTAAGCCCCCTGCCTTGCCCAGGGTTGCCCTGGCAACTGTTGCTGGCCCCCAAAACGGAAGTGGGCGGGTCCTGGCGCCCTTAAGCCCACTGCCATGCCCAGGGTTGTCCTGACAACTGTTGCTGGCCCCCAAAGCGGAAGTGGGCGGGTCCAGGCGCCCTTAAGCCCCCTGCCTTGCCCAGGGTTGCCCTGGCAACTGTTGCTGGCCCCCAAAGCGGAAGTGGGCGGGTCCAGGCGCCCTTAAGCCCCCTGCCTTGCCCAGGGTTGCCCTGGCAACTGTTGCTGGCCCCCAAAACGGAAGTGGGCGGGTCCTGGCGCCCTTAAGCCCACTGCCATGCCCAGGGTTGTCCTGACAACTGTTGCTGGCCCCCAAAGCGGAAGTGGGCGGGTCCAGGCGCCCTTAAGCCCCCTGCCATGCCCAGGGTTGCCCTGGCAACTGTTGCTGGCCCCCAAAGCGGAAGTGGGCGGGTCCAGGCGCCCTTAAGCCCCCTGCCATGCCCAGGGTTGCCCTGGCAACTGTTGCTGGCCCCCAAAGCGGAAGTGGGCGGGTCCAGGTGCCCTTAAGCCCACTGCCATGCCCAGGGTTGCCCTGGCAACTGTTGCTGGCCCCCAAAGCGGAAGTGGGCGGGTCCAGGCGCCCTTAAGCCCCCTGCCATGCCCAGGGTTGCCCTGGCAACTGTTGCTGGCCCCCAAAGCGGAAGTGGGCGGTTCCAGGCGCCCTTAAGCCCCCTGCCTTGCCCAGGGTTGCCCTGGCAACTGTTGCTGGCCCCCAAAGCGGAAGTGGGCGGGTCCAGGCGCCCTTAAGTCCACTGCCATGCCCAGGGTTGCCCTGGCAACTGTTGCTGGCCCTCAAAGCGGAAGTGGGCGGGTCCAGGCGCCCTTAAGCCCACTGCCATGCCCAGGGTTGCCCTAGCAACTGTTGCTGGTCCCCAAAGCGGAAGTGGGCGGGTCCAGGCCCCCTTAAGCCCCCTGCCATGCCCATGGTTGCCCTGGCAACTGTTGCTGGCCCCCAAAGCGGAAGTGGGCGGGTCCAGGCCCCCTTAAGCCCCCTGCCATGCCCAGGGTTGCCCTGGCAACTGTTGCTGGCCCCCAAAGCGGAAGTGGGCGGGTCCAGGCCCCCTTAAGCCCCCTGCCATGCCCAGAGTTGCCCTTGCAACTGTTGCTGGCCCCCAAAGCGGAAGTGGGCGGGTCCAGGCGCCCTTAAGCCCACTGCCATGCCCAGGGTTGCCCTGGCAACTGTTGCTGGCCCCCAAAGCGGAAGTGGGCGGGTCCAGGCGCCCTTAAGCCCCCTGCCATGCCCAGGGTTGCCCTGGCAACTGTAGCTGGCCCCCAAAGCGGAAGTGGGCGGGTCCAGGCACCCTTAAGCCCCCTGCCATGCCCAGGGTTGCCCTGGCAACTGTTGCTGGCCTTCAAAGCGGAAGTGGGCGGGTCCAGGCGCCCTTAAGCCCCCTGCCTTGCCCAGGGTTGCGCTGGCAACTGTTGCTGGCCCCCAAAGCGGAAGTGGGCGGGTCCAGTAGGCCCTTAAGCCCCCTGCCTTGCCCAGTGTTGCTGGCCCCCAAAGCGGAAGTGGGCGGGTCCAGGCGCCCTTAAGCCCCCTGCCTTGCCCAGGGTTGCCCTGGCAACTGTTGCTGGCCCCCAAAGCGGAAGTGGGCGGGTCCAGGCGCCCTTAAGCCCCCTGCCTTGCCCAGGGTTGCCCTGGCAACTGTTGCTGGCCCCCAAAACGGAAGTGGGCGGGTCCTGGCGCCCTTAAGCCCACTGCCATGCCCAGGGTTGTCCTGACAACTGTTGCTGGCCCCCAAAGCGGAAGTGGGCGGGTCCAGGCGCCCTTAAGCCCCCTGCCTTGCCCAGGGTTGCCCTGGCAACTGTTGCTGGCCCCCAAAGCGGAAGTGGGCGGGTCCAGGCGCCCTTAAGCCCCCTGCCTTGCCCAGGGTTGCCCTGGCAACTGTTGCTGGCCCCCAAAACGGAAGTGGGCGGGTCCTGGCGCCCTTAAGCCCACTGCCATGCCCAGGGTTGTCCTGGCAACTGTTGCTGGCCCCCAAAGCGGAAGTGGGCGGGTCCAGGCGCCCTTAAGCCCCCTGCCATGCCCAGGGTTGCCCTGGCAACTGTTGCTGGCCCCCAAAGCGGAAGTGGGCGGGTCCAGGCGCCCTTAAGCCCCCTGCCATGCCCAGGGTTGCCCTGGCAACTGTTGCTGGCCCCCAAAGCGGAAGTGGGCGGGTCCAGGTGCCCTTAAGCCCACTGCCATGCCCAGGGTTGCCCTGGCAACTGTTGCTGGCCCCCAAAGCGGAAGTGGGCGGGTCCAGGCGCCCTTAAGCCCCCTGCCATGCCCAGGGTTGCCCTGGCAACTGTTGCTGGCCCCCAAAGCGGAAGTGGGCGGGTCCAGGCGCCCTTAAGCCCCCTGCCTTGCCCAGGGTTGCCCTGGCAACTGTTGCTGGCCCTCAAAGCGGAAGTGGGCGGGTCCAGGCGCCCTTAAGCCCACTGCCATGCCCAGGGTTGCCCTAGCAACTGTTGCTGGTCCCCAAAGCGGAAGTGGGCGGGTCCAGGCCCCCTTAAGCCCCCTGCCATGCCCATGGTTGCCCTGGCAACTGTTGCTGGCCCCCAAAGCGGAAGTGGGCGGGTCCAGGCCCCCTTAAGCCCCCTGCCATGCCCAGGGTTGCCCTGGCAACTGTTGCTGGCCCCCAAAGCGGAAGTGGGCGGGTCCAGGCGCCCTTAAGCCCCCTGCCATGCCCAGAATTGCCCTGGCAACTGTTGCTGGCCCCTCAAAGCGGAAGTGGGCGGGTCCAGGCCCCCTTAAGCCCCCTGCCATGCCCAGAGTTGCCCTTGCAACTGTTGCTGGCCCCCAAAGCGGAAGTGGGCGGGTCCAGGCGCCCTTAAGCCCACTGCCATGCCCAGGGTTGCCCTGGCAACTGTTGCTGGCCCCCAAAGCGGAAGTGGGCGGGTCCAGGCGCCCTTAAGCCCCCTGCCATGCCCAGGGTTGCCCTGGCAACTGTAGCTGGCCCCCAAAGCGGAAGTGGGCGGGTCCAGGCACCCTTAAGCCCCCTGCCATGCCCAGGGTTGCCCTGGCAACTGTTGCTGGCCTTCAAAGCGGAAGTGGGCGGGTCCAGGCGCCCTTAAGCCCCCTGCCTTGCCCAGGGTTGCGCTGGCAACTGTTGCTGGCCCCAAAGCGGAAGTGGGTGGGTCCAGGCGCCCTTAAGCCCACTGCCATGCCCAGGGTTGCCCTGGCAACTGTTGCTGGCCCCCAAAGCGGAAGTGGGCGGGTCCAGGCGCCCTTAAGCCCACTGCCATGCCCAGGGTTGCCCTGGCAACTGTTGCTGGCCCCCAAAGTGGAAGTGGGCGGGTCCAGGCGCCCTTAAGCCCACTGCCTTGCCCAGGGTTGCCCTGGCAACTGTTGCTGGCCCCCAAAACGGAAGTGGGTGGGTCCTGGCGCCCTTAAGCCCACTGCCATGCCCAGGGTTGCCCTGACAACTGTTGCTGGCCCCCAAAGCGGAAGTGGGCGGGTCCAGGCACCTTTAAGCCCCCGGCCATGCCCAGGGTTGCCCTGGCAACTGTTGCTGGCCCCCAAAACGGAAGTGGGCGGGTCCTGGCGCCCTTAAGCCCACTGCCATGCCCAGGGTTGTCCTGGCAACTGTTGCTGGCCCCCAAAACGGAAGTGGGCGGGTCCCTGGCCCCCTTAAGCCCCCTGCCATGCCCAGGGTTGCCCTGGCAACTGTTGCTGGCCCCCAAAGCGGAAGTGGGGGGGTCCAGGCGCCATTAAGCCCACTGCCATGCCCATGGTTGCCCGGGCAACTGTTGCTGGCCCCCAAAGCGGAAGTGGGCGGGTCCAGGCGCCCTTAAGCCCCCTGCCTTGCCCAGGGTTGCCCTGGCAACTGTTGCTGGCCCCCAAAGCGGAAGTGGGCGGGTCCAGGCGCCCTTAAGTCCACTGCCATGCCCAGGGTTGCCCTGGCAACTGTTGCTGGCCCAACAAAGCGGAAGTGGGCGGGTCCAGGCGCCCTTAAGCCCCCAGCCATGCCCCCTGCCATGCCCAGGGTTGCCCTGGCAACTGTTGCTGGCCCCCAAAGCGGAAGTGGGCGGGTCCAGGCGCCCTTAAGCCCCCTGCCATGCCCAGGGTTGCCCTGGCAACTGTTGCTGGCCCCCAAAGCGGAAGTGGGCGGGTCCAAGCGCCCTTAAGCCCCCTGCCATGCCCAGGGTTGCCCTGGCAACTGTTGCTGGCCCCCAAAGCGGAAGTGGGCGGGTCCAGGCGCCCTTAAGCCCCCTGCCATGCCCAGGGTTGCCCTGGCAACTGTTGCTGGCCCCCAAAGCGGAAGTGGGCGGGTCCAGGCCCCCTTAAGCCCCCTGCCATGCCCAGGGTTGCCCTGGCAACTGTTGCTGGCCCCCAAAGCGGAAGTGGGTGGGTCCAGGCCCCCTTAAGCCCCCTGCCATGCCCAGGGTTGCCCTGGCAACTGTTGCTGGCCCCCAAAGCGGAAGTGGGCGGGTCCAGGCCCCCTTAAGCCTCCTGCCATGCCCAGGGTTGCCCTGGCAACTGTTGCTGGCCCCCAAAGCGGAAGTGGGCGGGTCCAGGCGCCCTTAAGCCCCCAGCCATGCCCCCAGCCATGCCCAGGGTTGCCCTGGCAACTGTTGCTGGCCCCCAAAGCGGAAGTGGGCGGGTCCAGGCGCCCTTAAGCCCCCAGCCATTCCCAGGGTTGCCCTGGCAACTGTTGCTGGCCCCCAAAGCGGAAGTGGGCGGGTCCAGGCGCCCTTAAGCCCCCTGCCATGCCCAGGGTTGCCCTGGCAACTGTTGCTGGCCCCCAAAGCGGAAGTGGGCGTGTCCAGGCGCCCTTAAGCCCCCTGCCATGCATAGGGTTGCCCTGGCAACTGTTGCTGGCCCCCAAAGCGGAAGTGGGCGGGTCCAGGCGCCCTTAAGCCCCCAGCCATGCCCCCTGCCATTCCCAGGGTTGCCCTGGCAACTGTTGCTGGCCCCCAAAGCGGAAGTTGGCGGGTCCAGGCGCCCTTAAGCCCCCTGCCATGCCCAGGGTTGCCCTGGCAACTCTTGCTGGCCCCCAAAGCGGAAGTGGGCGGGTCCAGGCGCCCTTAAGCCCCCAGCCATTCCCAGGGTTGCCCTGGCAACTGTTGCTGGCCCCCAAAGCGGAAGTGGGCGGGTCCAGGCGCCCTTAAGCCCCAGCCATTCCCAGGGTTGCCCTGGCAACTGTTGCTGGCCCCCAAAGCGGAAGTGGGCGGGTCCAGGCGCCCTTAAGCCCCCAGCCATGCCCCCTGCCATGCCCAGGGTTGCCCTGGCAACTGTTGCTGGCCCCCAAAGCGGAAGTGGGCGGGTCCAGGTCCCCTTCAGCCCCCTGCCATGCCCAGGGTTGCCCTGGCAACTGTTGCTGACCCCCAAAGCGGAAGTGGGCGGGTCCAGGCGCCCTAAAGCCCCCAGCCATGCCCCCAGCCATGCCCAGGGTTGCCCTGGCAACTGTTGCTGGCCTCCAAAGTTGAAGTGGGCGGGTCCAGGCGCCCTTAAGCCCCCAGCCATTCCCAGGGTTGCCCTGGCAACTGTTGCTGGCCCCCAAAGCGGAAGTGGGCGGGTCCAGGCGCCCTTAAGCCCCCTGCCATGCCCAGGGTTGCCCTGGCAACTGTTGCTGGCCCCCAAAGCGGAAGTGGGCGGGTCCAGGCCCCCTTAAGCCCCCTGCCATGCCCATGGTTGCCCTGGCAACTGTTGCTGGCCCCCAAAGCGGAAGTGGGCGGGTCCAGGCCCCCTTAAGCCCCCTGCCATGCCCAGGGTTGCCCTGGCAACTGTTGCTGGCCCCCAAAGCGGAAGTGGGCGGGTCCAGGCGCCCTTAAGCCCCCTGCCATGCCCAGAATTGCCCTGGCAACTGTTGCTGGCCCCCAAAGCGGAAGTGGGCGGGTCCAGGCCCCCTTAAGCCCCCTGCCATGCCCAGAGTTGCCCTTGCAACTGTTGCTGGCCCCCAAAGCGGAAGTGGGCGGGTCCAGGCGCCCTTAAGCCCACTGCCATGCCCAGGGTTGCCCTGGCAACTGTTGCTGGCCCCCAAAGCGGAAGTGGGCGGGTCCAGGCGCCCTTAAGCCCCCTGCCATGCCCAGGGTTGCCCTGGCAACTGTAGCTGGCCCCCAAAGCGGAAGTGGGCGGGTCCAGGCGCCCTTAAGCCCCCTGCCATGCCCAGGGTTGCCCTGGCAACTGTTGCTGGCCTTCAAAGCGGAAGTGGGCGGGTCCAGGCGCCCTTAAGCCCCCTGCCTTGCCCAGGGTTGCGCTGGCAACTGTTGCTGGCCCCCAAAGCGGAAGTGGGCGGGTCCAGGCGCCCTTAAGCCCACTGCCATGCCCAGGGTTGCCCTGGCAACTGTTGCTGGCCCCCAAAGCGGAAGTGGGCGGGTCCAGGCGCCCTTAAGCCCACTGCCATGCCCAGGGTTGCCCTGGCAACTGTTGCTGGCCGCCAAAGTGGAAGTGGGCGGGTCCAGGCGCCCTTAAGCCCACTGCCTTGCCCAGGGTTGCCCTGGCAACTGTTGCTGGCCCCCAAAACGGAAGTGGGTGGGTCCTGGCGCCCTTAAGCCCACTGCCATGCCCAGGGTTGCCCTGACAACTGTTGCTGGCCCCCAAAGCGGAAGTGGGCGGGTCCAGGCGCCTTTAAACCCCCGGCCATGCCCAGGGTTGCCCTGGCAACTGTTGCTGGCCCCCAAAACGGAAGTGGGCGGGTCCTGGCGCCCTTAAGCCCACTGCCATGCCCAGGGTTGTCCTGGCAACTGTTGCTGGCCCACAAAACGGAAGTGGGCGGGTCCTGGCCCCCTTAAGCCCCCTGCCATGCCCAGGGTTGCCCTGGCAACTGTTGCTGGCCCCCAAAGCGGAAGTGGGGGGTCCAGGCGCCATTAAGCCCACTGCCATGCCCATGGTTGCCCGGGCAACTGTTGCTGGCCCCCAAAGCGGAAGTGGGCGGGTCCAGGCGCCCTTAAGCCCCCTGCCTTGCCCAGGGTTGCCCTGGCAACTGTTGCTGGCCCCCAAAGCGGAAGTGGGCGGGTCCAGGCGCCCTTAAGTCCACTGCCATGCCCAGGGTTGCCCTGGCAACTGTTGCTGGCCCACAAAGCGGAAGTGGGCGGGTCCAGGCGCCCTTAAGCCCACTGCCATGCCCAGGGTTGCCCTAGCAACTGTTGCTGGCCCCCAAAGCGGAAGTGGGCGGGTCCAGGCGCACTTAAGCCCCCTGCCATGCCCAGGGTTGCCCTGGCAACTGTTGCTGGCCCCCAAAGCGGAAGTGGGCGGGTCCAGGCGCCCTTAAGCCCACTGCCATGCCCAGGGTTGCCCTGGCAACTGTTGCTGGCCCCAAAAGCGGAAGTGGGCGGCTCCAGGCGCCCTTAAGCCCCCTGCCATGCCCAGAATTGCCCTGGCAACTGTTGCTGGCCCCCAAAGCGGAAGTGGGCGGGTCCAGGAACCCTTAAGCCCCCTGCCATGCCCAGAGTTACCCTGGCAACTGTTGCTGGCCCCCAAAGCGGAAGTGGGCGGGTCCAGGAGCCCTTAAGCCCCCTGCCATGCCCAGAGTTGCCCTGGCAACTGTTGCTGGCCCCCAAAGCGGAAGTGGGCGGGTCCAGGTGCCCTTAAGCCCACTGCCATGCCCAGGGTTGCCCTGGCAACTGTTGCTGGCCCCCAAAGCGGAAGTGGGCGGGTCCAGGCGCCCTTAAGCCCCCTGCCATGCCCAGGGTTGCCCTGGCAACTGTAGCTGGCCCCCAAAGCGGAAGTGGGCGGGTCCAGGCGCCCTTAAGCCCCCTGCCTTGCCCAGGGTTGCCCTGGCAACTGTTGCTGGCCCCCAAAACGGAAGTGGGCGGGTCCTGGCGCCCTTAAGCCCACTGCCATGCCAAGGGTTGTCCTGACAACTGTTGCTGGCCCCCAAAGCGGAAGTGGGCGGGTCCAGGCGCCATTAAGCCCCCTGCCATGCCCAGGGTTGCCCTGGCAACTGTTGCTGGCCCCCAAAACGGAAGTGGGCGGGTCCTGGCGCCCTTAAGCCCACTGCCATGCCCAGGGTTGTCCTGGCAACTGTTGCTGGCCCCCAAAACGGAAGTGGGCGGGTCCTGGCCCCCTTAAGCCCCCTGCCATGCCCAGGGTTGCCCTGGCAACTGTTGCTGGCCCCCAAAGCGGAAGTGGGCGGTTCCAGGCGCCCTTAAGCCCACTGCCATGCCCATGGTTGCCCTGGCAACTGTTGCTGGCCCCCAAAGCGGAAGTGGGCGGCTCCAGGCGCCCTTAAGCCCCCTGCCATGCCCAGGGTTGCCCTGGCAACTGTTGCTGGCCCCCAAAGCGGAAGTGGGCGGGTCCAGGCGCCCTTAAGCCCCCTGCCTTGCCCAGGGTTGCACTGGCAACTGTTGCTGGCCCCCAAAGCGGAAGTGGGCGGGTCCAGGCGCCCTTAAGCCCACTGCCATGCCCAGGGTTGCCCTGGCAACTGTTGCTGGCCCCCAAAGCGGAAGTGGGCGGGTCCAGGCGCCCTTAAGCCCACTGCCATGTCCAGGGTTGCCCTGACAACTGTTGCTGGCCCCCAAAGCGGAAGTGGGCGGGTCCAGGCGCCCTTAAGCCCCCTGCCTTGCCCAGGGTTGCCCTGGCAACTGTTGCTGGCCCCCAAAGCGGAAGTGGGCGGGTCCAGGCGCCCTTAAGCCCACTGCCATGCCCAGGGTTGCCCTGGCAACTGTTGCTGGCCCCCAAAGCGGAAGTGGGCGGGTCCAGGCGCACTTAAGCCCCCTGCCATGCCCAGGGTTGCCCTGGCAACTGTTGCTGGCCCCCAAAGCGGAAGTGGGCGGGTCCAGGCGCCCTTAAGCCCACTGCCATGCCCAGGGTTGCCCTGGCAACTGTTGCTGGCCCCAAAAGCGGAAGTGGGCGGGTCCAGGCGCCCTTAAGCCCCCTGCCATGCCCAGAATTGCCCTGGCAACTGTTGCTGGCCCCCAAAGCGGAAGTGGGCGGGTCCAGGAACCCTTAAGCCCCCTGCCTTGCCCAGGGTTGCACTGGCAACTGTTGCTGGCCCCCAAAGCGGAAGTGGGCGGGTCCAGGCGCCCTTAAGCCCACTGCCATGCCCAGGGTTGCCCTGGCAACTGTTGCTGGCCCCCAAAGCGGAAGTGGGCGGGTCCAGGCGCCCTTAAGCCCCTTGCCATGCCCAGAATTGCCCTGGCAACTGTTGCTGGCCCCCAAAGCGGAAGTGGGCGGGTCCAGGAACCCTTAAGCCCCCTGCCATGCCCAGAGTTGCCCTGGCAACTGTTGCTGGCCCCCAAAGCGGAAGTAGGCGGGTCCAGGAACCCTTAAGCCCCCTGCCATGCCCAGAGTTGCCCTGGCAACTGTTGCTGGCCCCCAAAGCGGAAGTGGGCGGGTCCAGGTGCCCTTAAGCCCACTGCCATGCCCAGGGTTGCCCTGGCAACTGTTGCTGGCCCCCAAAGCGGAAGTGGGCGGGTCCAGGCGCCCTTAAGCCCCCTGCCATGCCCAGGGTTGCCCTGGCAACTGTTGCTGGCCCCCAAAGCGGAAGTGGGCGGGTCCAGGCCCCCTTAAGCCCCCTGCCATGCCCAGGGTTGCCCTGGCAACTGTTGCTGGCCCCCAAAGCGGAAGTGGGCGGGTCCAGGCCCCCTTAAGCCCCCTGCCATGCCCAGGGTTGCCCTGGCAACTGTTGCTGGCCCCCAAAGCGGAAGTGGGCGGGTCCAGTAGGCCCTTAAGCCCCCTGCCTTGCCCAGGGTTGCCCTGGCAACTGTTGCTGGCCCCCAAAGCGGAAGTGGGCGGGTCCAGGCGCCCTTAAGCCCCCTGCCTTGCCCAGGCTTGCCCTGGCAACTGTTGCTGGCCCCCAAAGCGGAAGTGGGCGGGTCCAGGCGCCGTTAAGCCCCCTGCCATGCCCAGGGTTGCCCTGGCAACTGTTGCTGGCCCCCAAAACGGAAGTGGGCGGGTCCTGGTGCCCTTAAGCCCACTGCCATGCCCAGGGTTGTCCTGGCAACTGTTGCTGGCCCCCAAAACGGAAGTGGGCGGGTCCTGGCCCCCTTAAGCCCCCTGCCATGCCCAGGGTTGCCCTGGCAACTGTTGCTGGCCCCCAAAGCGGAAGTGGGGGGGTCCAGGCGCCATTAAGCCCACTGCCATGCCCATGGTTGCCCTGGCAACTGTTGCTGGCCCCCAAAGCGGAAGTGGGCGGGTCCAGGCGCCCTTAAGCCCCCTGCCATGCCCAGGGTTGCCCTGGCAACTGTTGCTGGCCCCCAAAGCGGAAGTGGGCGGGTCCAGGCGCCCTTAAGCCCCCTGCCTTGCCCAGGGTTGCCCTGGCAACTGTTGCTGGCCCCCAAAGCGGAAGTGGGCGGGTCCAGGCGCCCTTAAGTCCACTGCCATGCCCAGGGTTGCCCTGGCAACTGTTGCTGGCCCACAAAGCGGAAGTGGGCGGGTCCAGGCCCCCTTAAGCCCACTGCCATGCCCAGGGTTGCCCTGGCAACTGTTGCTGACCCCCAAAGCGGAAGTGGGCGGGTCCAGGCCCCCTTAAGCCCCCTGCCATGCCCAGGGTTGCCCTGGCAACTGTTGCTGGCCCCCAAAGCGGAAGTGGGCGGGTCCAGGCCCCCTTAAGCCCCCTGCCATGCCCAGGGTTGCCCTGGCAACTGTTGCTGGTCCCCAAAGCGGAAGTGGGCGGGTCCAGGCCCCCTTAAGCCCCCTGCCATGCCCATGGTTGCCCTGGCAACTGTTGCTGGCCCCCAAAGCGGAAGTGGGCGGGTACAGGCCCCCTTAAGCCCCCTGCCATGCCCAGGGTTGCCCTGGCAACTGTTGCTGGCCCCCAAAGCGGAAGTGGGCGGGTCCAGGCGCCCTTAAGCCCCCTGCCATGCCCAGAATTGCCCTGGCAACTGTTGCTGGCCCCCAAAGCGGAAGTGGGCGGGTCCAGGCGCCCTTAAGCCCACTGCCATGCCCAGGGTTGCCCTGGCAACTGTTGCTGGCCCCCAAAGCGGAAGTGGGCGGGTCCAGGCGCCCTTAAGCCCCCTGCCATGCCCAGGGTTGCCCTGGCAACTGTAGCTGGCCCCCAAAGCGGAAGTGGGCGGGTCCAGGCACCCTTAAGCCCCCTGCCATGCCCAGGGTTGCCCTGGCAACTGTTGCTGGCCTTCAAAGCGGAAGTGGGCGGGTCCAGGCGCCCTTAAGCCCCCTGCCTTGCCCAGGGTTGCGCTGGCAACTGTTGCTGGCCCCCAAAGCGGAAGTGGGCGGGTCCAGGCGCCCTTAAGCCCACTGCCATGCCCAGGGTTGCCCTGGCAACTGTTGCTGGCCCCCAAAGCGGAAGTGGGCGGGTCCAGGCGCCCTTAAGCCCACTGCCATGCCCAGGGTTGCCCTGGCAACTGTTGCTGGCCCCCAAAGTGGAAGTGGGCGGGTCCAGGCGCCCTTAAGCCCACTGCCTTGCCCAGGGTTGCCCTGGCAACTGTTGCTGGCCCCCAAAACGGAAGTGGGTGGGTCCTGGCGCCCTTAAGCCCACTGCCATGCCCAGGGTTGCCCTGACAACTGTTGCTGGCCCCCAAAGCGGAAGTGGGCGGGTCCAGGCGCCTTTAAGCCCCCGGCCATGCCCAGGGTTGCCCTGGCAACTGTTGCTGGCCCCCAAAGCGGAAGTGGGCGGGTCCAGGCGCCCTTAAGCCCCCTGCCATGCCCAGGGTTGCCCTGGCAACTGTAGCTGGCCCCCAAAGCGGAAGTGGGCGGGTCCAGGCACCCTTAAGCCCCCTGCCATGCCCAGGGTTGCCCTGGCAACTGTTGCTGGCCTTCAAAGCGGAAGTGGGCGGGTCCAGGCGCCCTTAAGCCCCCTGCCTTGCCCAGGGTTGCGCTGGCAACTGTTGCTGGCCCCCAAAGCGGAAGTGGGCGGGTCCAGGCGCCCTTAAGCCCACTGCCATGCCCAGGGTTGCCCTGGCAACTGTTGCTGGCCCCCAAAGCGGAAGTGGGCGGGTCCAGGCGCCCTTAAGCCCACTGCCATGCCCAGGGTTGCCCTGGCAACTGTTGCTGGCCCCCAAAGCGGAAGTGGGCGGGTCCAGGCGCCCTTAAGCCCACTGCCTTGCCCAGGGTTGCCCTGGCAACTGTTGCTGGCCCCCAAAACGGAAGTGGGTGGGTCCTGGCGCCCTTAAGCCCACTGCCATGCCCAGGGTTGCCCTGACAACTGTTGCTGGCCCCCAAAGCGGAAGTGGGCGGGTCCAGGCGCCCTTAAGCCCCCTGCCATTCCCAGGGTTGCCCTGGCAACTGTTGCTGGCCCACAAAGCGGAAGTGGGCGGGTCCAGGCCCCCTTAAGCCCACTGCCATGCCCAGGGTTGCCCTGGCAACTGTTGCTGGCCCCCAAAGCGGAAGTGGGCGGGTCCAGGCGCCCTTAAGCCCCCTGCCATGCCCAGAATTGCCCTGGCAACTGTTGCTGGCCCCCAAAGCGGAAGTGGGCGGGTCCAGGAACCCTTAAGCCCCCTGCCATGCCCAGAGTTGCCCTGGCAACTGTTGCTGGCCCCCAAAGCGGAAGTGGGCGGGTCCAGGAACCCTTAAGCCCCTTGCCATGCCCAGAGTTGCCCTGGCAACTGTTGCTGGCCCCCAAAGCGGAAGTGGGCGGGTCCAGGAGCCCTTAAGCCCACTGCCATGCCCAGGGTTGCCCTGGCAACTGTTGCTGGCCCCCAAAGCGGAAGTGGGCGGGTCCAGGCGCCCTTAAGCCCCCTGCCATGCCCAGGGTTGCCCTGGCAACTGTAGCTGGCCCCCAAAGCGGAAGTGGGCGGGTCCAGGCGCCCTTAAGCCCCCTGCCTTGCCCAGGGTTGCCCTGGCAACTGTTGCTGGCCCCCAAAGCGGAAGTGGGCGGGTCCAGGCGCCCTTAAGCCCCCTGCCATGCCCAGGGTTGCCCTGGCAACTGTTGCTGGCCCCCAAAGCGGAAGTGGGCGGGTCCAGGCGCCCTTAAGCCCACTGCCATGCCCAGGGTTGCCCTGGCAACTGTTGCTGGCCCCAAAAGCGGAAGTGGGCGGGTCCAGGCGCCCTTAAGCCCCCTGCCATGCCCAGAATTGCCCTGGCAACTGTTGCTGGCCCCCAAAGCGGAAGTGGGCGGGTCCAGGAGCCCTTAAGCCCCCTGCCATGCCCAGAGTTGCCCTGGCAACTGTTGCTGGCCCCCAAAGCGGAAGTGGGCGGGTCCAGGTGCCCTTAAGCCCATTGCCATGCCCAGGGTTGCCCTGGCAACTGTTGCTGGCCCCCAAAGCGGAAGTGGGCGGGTCCAGGCGCCCTTAAGCCCCCTGCCATGCCCAGGGTTGCCCTGGCAACTGTAGCTGGCCCCCAAAGCGGAAGTGGGCGGGTCCAGGCGCCCTTAAGCCCCCTGCCATGCCCAGGGTTGCCCTGGCAACTGTTGCTGGCCCCCAAAGCGGAAGTGGGCGGGTCCAGGCCCCCTTAAGCCCCCTGCCATGCCCAGGGTTGCCCTGGCAACTGTTGCTGGCCCCCAAAGCGGAAGTGGGCGGGTCCAGTAGGCCCTTAAGCCCCCTGCCTTGCCCAGGGTTGCCCTGGCAACTGTTGCTGGCCCCCAAAGCGGAAGTGGGCGGGTCCAGGCGCCCTTAAGCCCCCTGCCTTGCCCAGGGTTGCCCTGGCAACTGTTGCTGGCCCCCAAAGCGGAAGTGGGCTGGTCCAGGCGCCCTTAAGCCCCCTGCCTTGCCCAGGGTTGCCCTGGCAACTGTTGCTGGCCCCCAAAACGGAAGAGGGCGGGTCCTGGCGCCCTTAAGCCCACTGCCATGCCCAGGGTTGTCCTGACAACTGTTGCTGGCCCCCAAAGCGGAAGTGGGCGGGTCCAGTAGGCCCTTAAGCCCCCTGCCTTGCCCAGGGTTGCCCTGGCAACTGTTGCTGGCCCCCAAAGCGGAAGTGGGCGGGTCCAGGCGCCCTTAAGCCCCCTGCCTTGCCCAGGGTTGCCCTGGCAACTGTTGCTGGCCCCCAAAACGGAAGTGGGCGGGTCCTGGCGCCCTTAAGCCCACTGCCATGCCCAGGGTTGTCCTGACAACTGTTGCTGGCCCCCAAAGCGGAAGTGAGCGGGTCCAGGCGCCCTTAAGCCCCCTGCCATGCCCAGGGTTGCCCTGGCAACTGTTGCTGGCCCCCAAAGCGGAAGTGGGCGGGTCCAGGTGCCCTTAAGCCCACTGCCATGCCCAGGGTTGCCCTGGCAACTGTTGCTGGCCCCCAAAGCGGAAGTGGGCGGGTCCAGGCGCCCTTAAGCCCACTGCCATGCCCAGGGTTGCCCTGGCAACTGTAGCTGGCCCCCAAAGCGGAAGTGGGCGGGTCCAGGCGCCCTTAAGCCCCCTGCCTTGCCCAGGGTTGCCCTGGCAACTGTTGCTGGCCCCCAAAGCGGAAGTGGGCGGGTCCAGGCGCCCTTAAGCCCCCTGCCATGCCCAGGGTTGCCCTGGCAACTGTTGCTGGCCCCCAAAGCGGAAGTGGGCGGGTCCAGGCGCCCTTAAGCCCACTGCCATGCCCAGGGTTGCCCTGGCAACTGTTGCTGGCCCCAAAAGCGGAAGTGGGCGGGTCCAGGCGCCCTTAAGCCCCCTGCCATGCCCAGGGTTGCCCTGGCAACTGTAGCTGGCCCCCAAAGCGGAAGTGGGCGGGTCCAGGCGCCCTTAAGCCCCCTGCCTTGCCCAGGGTTGCCCTGGCAACTGTTGCTGGCCCCCAAAGCGGAAGTGGGCGGGTCCAGGCGCCCTTAAGCCCCCTGCCATGCCCAGGGTTGCCCTGGCAACTGTTGCTGGCCCCCAAAGCGGAAGTGGGCGGGTCCAGGCGCCCTTAAGCCCACTGCCATGCCCAGGGTTGCCCTGGCAACTGTTGCTGGCCCCAAAAGCGGAAGTGGGCGGGTCCAGGCGCCCTTAAGCCCCCTGCCATGCCCAGAATTGCCCTGGCAACTGTTGCTGGCCCCCAAAGCGGAAGTGGGCGGGTCCAGGAACCCTTAAACCCCCTGCCATGCCCAGAGTTGCCCTGGCAACTGTTGCTGGCCCCCAAAGCGGAAGTGGGCGGGTCCAGGTGCCCTTAAGCCCACTGCCATGCCCAGGGTTGCCCTGGCAACTGTTGCTGGCCCCCAAAGCGGAAGTGGGCGGGTCCAGGCGCCCTTAAGCCCCCTGCCATGCCCAGGGTTGCCCTGGCAACTGTAGCTGGCCCCCAAAGCGGAAGTGGGCGGGTCCAGGCGCCCTTAAGCCCCCTGCCATGCCCAGGGTTGCCCTGGCAACTGTTGCTGGCCCCCAAAGCGGAAGTGGGCGGGTCCAGGCCCCCTTAAGCCCCCTGCCATGCCCAGGGTTGCCCTGGCAACTGTTGCTGGCCCCCAAAGCGGAAGTGGGCGGGTCCAGTAGGCCCTTAAGCCCCCTGCCTTGCCCAGGGTTGCCCTGGCAACTGTTGCTGGCCCCCAAAGCGGAAGTGGGCGGGTCCAGGCGCCCTTAAGCCCCCTGCCTTTCCCAGGGTTGCCCTGGCAACTGTTGCTGGCCCCCAAAGCGGAAGTGGGCGGGTCCAGGCGCCCTTAAGCCCCCTGCCTTGCCCAGGGTTGCCCTGGCAACTGTTGCTGGCCCCCAAAACGGAAGTGGGCGGGTCCTGGCGCCCTTAAGCCCACTGCCATGCCCAGGGTTGTCCTGACAACTGTTGCTGGCCCCCAAAGCGGAAGTGGGCGGGTCCAGGCGCCCTTAAGCCCCCTGCCTTGCCCAGGGTTGCCCTGGCAACTGTTGCTGGCCCCCAAAGCGGAAGTGGGCGGGTCCAGGCGCCCTTAAGCCCCCTGCCATGCCCAGGGTTGCCCTGGCAACTGTTGCTGGCCCCCAAAGCGGAAGTGGGCGGGTCCAGGCGCCATTAAGCCCACTGCCATGCCCATGGTTGCCCTGGCAACTGTTGCTGGCCCCCAAAGCGGAGGTGGGCGGGTCCAGGCGCCCTTAAGCCCCCTGCCATGCCCAGGGTTGCCCTGGCAACTGTTGCTGGCCCCCAAAGCGGAAGTGGGCGGGTCCAGGCGCCCTTAAGCCCCCTGCCTTGCCCAGGGTTGCCCTGGCAACTGTTGCTGGCCCCCAAAGCGGAAGTGGGCGGGTCCAGGCGCCCTTAAGTCCACTGCCATGCCCAGGGTTGCCCTGGCAACTGTTGCTGGCCCTCAAAGCGGAAGTGGGCGGGTCCAGGCGCCCTTAAGCCCACTGCCATGCCCAGGGTTGCCCTAGCAACTGTTGCTGGTCCCCAAAGCGGAAGTGGGCGGGTCCAGGCCCCCTTAAGCCCCCTGCCATGCCCATGGTTTCCCTGGCAACTGTTGCTGGCCCCCAAAGCGGAAGTGGGCGGGTCCAGGCCCCCTTAAGCCCCCTGCCATGCCCAGGGTTGCCCTGGCAACTGTTGCTGGCCCCCAAAGCGAAAGTGGGCGGGTCCAGGCGCCCTTAAGCCCCCTGCCATGCCCAGAATTGCCCTGGCAACTGTTGCTGGCCCCCAAAGCGGAAGTGGGCGGGTCCAGGCCCCCTTAAGCCCCCTGCCATGCCCAGAGTTGCCCTGGCAACTGTTGCTGGCCCCCAAAGCGGAAGTGGGCGGGTCCAGGCGCCCTTAAGCCCACTGCCATGCCCAGGGTTGCCCTGGCAACTGTTGCTGGCCCCCAAAGCGAAAGTGGGCGGGTCCAGGCGCCCTTAAGCCCCCTGCCATGCCCAGGGTTGCCCTGGCAACTGTAGCTGGCCCCCAAAGCGGAAGTGGGCGGGTCCAGGCACCCTTAAGCACCCTGCCATGCCCAGGGTTGCCCTGGCAACTGTTGCTTGCCCCCAAAGCGGAAGTGGGCGGGTCCAGCCGCCCTTAAGCCCCCTGCCATGCCCAGGGTTGCCCTGGCAACTGTTGCTGGCCCCCAAAGCGGAAGTGGGCGGGTCCAGGCGCCCTTAAGCCCCCTGCCATGCCCAGGGTTGCCCTGGCAACTGTTGCTGGCCCCCAAAGCGGAAGTGGGCGGGTCCAGGCGCCCTTAAGCCCCCTGCCATGCCCAGGGTTGCCCTGGCAACTGTTGCTGGCCCCCAAAGCGGAAGTGGGCGGGTCCAGGCGCCCTTAAGCCCACTGCCATGCCCAGGGTTGCCCTGGCAACTGTTGCTGGCCCCCAAAGCGGAAGTGGGCGGGTCCAGGCGCCCTTAAGCCCCCTGCCTTGCCCAGGGTTGCCCTGGCAACTGTTGCTGGCCCCCAAAGCGGAAGTGGGCGGGTCCAGGCGCCCTTAAGCCCACTGCCATGCCCAGGTTTGCCCTGGCAACTGTTGCTGGCCCCCAAAGCGGAAGTGGGCGGGTCCAGGCGCCCTTAAGCCCCCTGCCATGCCCAGGCTTGCCCTGGCAACTGTTGCTGGCCCCCAAAGCGGAAGTGGGCGGGTGCAGGCCCCCTTAAGCCCCCTGCCATGCCCAGGGTTGCCCTGGCAACTGTTGCTGGCCCCCAAAGCGGAAGTGGGCGGGTCCAGGCGCCCTTAAGCCCACTGCCATGCCCAGGGTTGCCCTGGCAACTGTTGCTGGCCCCCAAAGCGGAAGTGGGCGGGTCCAGGCGCCCTTAAGCCCACTGCCATGCCCAGGGTTGCCCTAGCAACTGTTGCTGGTCCCCAAAGCGGAAGTGGGCGGGTCCAGGCCCCCTTAAGCCCCCTGCCATGCCCATGGTTGCCCTGGCAACTGATGCTGGCCCCCAAAGCGGAAGTGGGCGGGTCCAGGCCCCCTTAAGCCCCCTGCCATGCCCAGGGTTGCCCTGGCAACTGTTGCTGGCCCCCAAAGCGAAAGTGGGCGGGTCCAGGCGCCCTTAAGCCCCCTGCCATGCCCAGAATTGCCCTGGCAACTGTTGCTGGCCCCCAAAGCGGAAGTGGGCGGGTCCAGGCCCCCTTAAGCCCCCTGCCATGCCCAGAGTTGCCCTGGCAACTGTTGCTGGCCCCCAAAGCGGAAGTGGGCGGGTCCAGGCGCCCTTAAGCCCACTGCCATGCCCAGGGTTGCCCTGGCAACTGTTGCTGGCCCCCAAAGCGGAAGTGGGCGGGTCCAGGCGCCCTTAAGCCCCCTGCCATGCCCAGGGTTGCCCTGGCAACTGTAGCTGGCCCCCAAAGCGGAAGTGGGCGGGTCCAGGCACCCTTAAGCCCCCTGCCATGCCCAGGGTTGCCCTGGCAACTGTTGCTTGCCCCCAAAGCGGAAGTGGGCGGGTCCAGCCGCCCTTAAGCCCACTGCCATGCCCAGGGTTGCCCTGGCAACTGTTGCTGGCCCCCAAAGCGGAAGTGGGCGGGTCCAGGCGCCCTTAAGCCCCCTGCCATGCCCAGGGTTGCCCTGGCAACTGTTGCTGGCCCCCAAAGCGGAAGTGGGCGGGTCCAGGCGCCCTTAAGCCCCCTGCCATGCCCAGGGTTGCCCTGGCAACTGTTGCTGGCCCCCAAAGCGGAAGTGGGCGGGTCCAGGCGCCCTTAAGCCCACTGCCATGCCCAGGGTTGCCCTGGCAACTGTTGCTGGCCCCCAAAGCGGAAGTGGGCGGGTCCAGGCGCCCTTAAGCCCCCTGCCTTGCCCAGGGTTGCCCTGGCAACTGTTGCTGGCCCCCAAAGCGGAAGTGGGCGGGTCCAGGCGCCCTTAAGCCCACTGCCATGCCCAGGTTTGCCCTGGCAACTGTTGCTGGCCCCCAAAGCGGAAGTGGGCGGGTCCAGGCGCCCTTAAGCCCCCTGCCATGCCCAGGTTTGCCCTGGCAACTGTTGCTGGCCCCCAAAGCGGAAGTGGGCGGGTCCAGGCGCCCTTAAGCCCCCTGCCATGCCCAGGCTTGCCCTGGCAACTGTTGCTGGCCCCCAAAGCGGAAGTGGGCGGGTGCAGGCCCCCTTAAGCCCCCTGCCATGCCCAGGGTTGCCATGGCAACTGTTGCTGGCCCCCAAAGCGGAAGTGGGCGGGTCCAGGCGCCCTTAAGCCCACTGCCATGCCCAGGGTTGCCCTGGCAACTGTTGCTGGCCCCCAAAGCGGAAGTGGGCGGGTCCAGGCGCCCTTAAGCCCACTGCCATGCCCAGGGTTGCCCTGGCAACTGTTGCTGGCCCCCAAAGCGGAAGTGGGCGGGTCCAGGCGCCCTTAAGTCCACTGCCATGCCCAGGGTTGCCCTGGCAACTGTTGCTGGCCCTCAAAGCGGAAGTGGGCGGGTCCAGGCGCCCTTAAGCCCACTGCCATGCCCAGGGTTGCCCTAGCAACTGTTGCTGGTCCCCAAAGCGGAAGTGGGCGGGTCCAGGCCCCCTTAAGCCCCCTGCCATGCCCATGGTTGCCCTGGCAACTGATGCTGGCCCCCAAAGCGGAAGTGGGCGGGTCCAGGCCCCCTTAAGCCCCCTGCCATGCCCAGGGTTGCCCTGGCAACTGTTGCTGGCCCCCAAAGCGAAAGTGGGCGGGTCCAGGCGCCCTTAAGCCCCCTGCCATGCCCAGAATTGCCCTGGCAACTGTTGCTGGCCCCCAAAGCGGAAGTGGGCGGGTCCAGGCGCCCTTAAGCCCCCTGCCATGCCCAGAATTGCCCTGGCAACTGTTGCTGGCCCCCAAAGCGGAAGTGGGCGGGTCCAGGCCCCCTTAAGCCCCCTGCCATGCCCAGGGTTGCCCTGGCAACTGTTGCTGGCCCCCAAAGCGGAAGTGGGCGGGTCCAGGCGCCCTTAAGCCCACTGCCATGCCCAGGGTTGCCCTGGCAACTGTTGCTGGCCCCCAAAGCGGAAGTGGGCGGGTCCAGGCGCCCTTAAGCCCCCTGCCATGCCCAGGGTTGCCCTGGCAACTGTAGCTGGCCCCCAAAGCGGAAGTGGGCGGGTCCAGGCACCCTTAAGCCCCCTGCCATGCCCAGGGTTGCCCTGGCAACTGTTGCTTGCCCCCAAAGCGGAAGTGGGCGGGTCCAGCCGCCCTTAAGCCCACTGCCATGCCCAGGGTTGCCCTGGCAACTGTTGCTGGCCCCCAAAGCGGAAGTGGGCGGGTCCAGGCGCCCTTAAGCCCCCTGCCATGCCCAGGGTTGCCCTGGCAACTGTTGCTGGCCCCCAAAGCGGAAGTGGGCGGGTCCAGGCGCCCTTAAGCCCCCTGCCATGCCCAGGGTTGCCCTGGCAACTGTTGCTGGCCCCCAAAGCGGAAGTGGGCGGGTCCAGGCGCCCTTAAGCCCACTGCCATGCCCAGGGTTGCCCTGGCAACTGTTGCTGGCCCCCAAAGCGGAAGTGGGCGGGTCCAGGCGCCCTTAAGCCCCCTGCCTTGCCCAGGGTTGCCCTGGCAACTGTTGCTGGCCCCCAAAGCGGAAGTGGGCGGGTCCAGGCGCCCTTAAGCCCACTGCCATGCCCAGGTTTGCCCTGGCAACTGTTGCTGGCCCCCAAAGCGGAAGTGGGCGGGTCCAGGCGCCCTTAAGCCCCCTGCCATGCCCAGGCTTGCCCTGGCAACTGTTGCTGGCCCCCAAAGCGGAAGTGGGCGGGTGCAGGCCCCCTTAAGCCCCCTGCCATGCCCAGGGTTGCCCTGGCAACTGTTGCTGGCCCCCAAAGCGGAAGTGGGCGGGTCCAGGCGCCCTTAAGCCCACTGCCATGCCCAGGGTTGCCCTGGCAACTGTTGCTGGCCCCCAAAGCGGAAGTGGGCGGGTCCAGGCGCCCTTAAGCCCACTGCCATGCCCAGGGTTGCCCTGGCAACTGTTGCTGGCCCCCAAAGCGGAAGTGGGCGGGTCCAGGCGCCCATAAGCCCCCTGCCATGCCCAGGGTTGCCCTGGCAACTGTTGCTGGCCCCCAAAGCGGAAGTGGGCGGGTCCAGGCGCTCTTAAGCCCACTGCCATGCCCAGGGTTGCCCTGGCAACTGTTGCTGGCCCCCAAAGCGGAAGTGGGCGGGTCCAGGCGCCCTTAAGCCCCCTGCCTTGCCCAGGGTTGCCCTGGCAACTGTTGCTGGCCCCCAAAGCGGAAGTGGGCGGGTCCAGGCGCCCTTAAGCCCCCTGTCATGCCCAGGGTTGCCCTGGAAACTGTTGCTGCCCCCAAAGCGGAAGTGGGCGGGTCCAGGCGCCCTTAAGCCCCCTGCCTTGCCCAGGGTTGCCCTGGCAACTGTTGCTGGCCCCCAAAGCGGAAGTGGGCGGGTCCAGCCGCCCTTAAGCCCACTGCCATGCCCAGGGTTGCCCTGGCAACTGTTGCTGGCCCCCAAAGCGGAAGTGGGCGGGTCCAGGCCCCCTTAAGCCCCCTGCCATGCCCAGGGTTTCCCTGGCAACTGTTGCTGGCCCCCAAAGCGGAAGTGGGCGGGTCCAGGCGCCCTTAAGCCCCCTGCCATGCCCAGGGTTGCCCTGGCAACTGTTGCTGGCCCCCAAAGCGGAAGTGGGCCGGTCCTGGCGCCCTTAAGCCCACTGCCATGCCCAGGGTTGCCCTGGCAACTGTTGCTGGCCCCCAAAGCGGAAGTGGGCGGGTCCTGGCCCCCTTAAGCCCCCTGCCATGCCCAGGGTTGCCATGGCAACTGTTGCTGGCCCCCAAAGCGGAAGTGGGCGGGTCCAGGCGCCCTTAGGCCCCTTGCCTTGCCCAGGGTTGCCCTGGCAACTGTTGCTGGCCCCCAAAGCGGAAGTGGGCGGGTCCAGGCGCCCTTAAGCCCCCTGCCATGCCCAGGGTTGCCCTGGCAACTGTTGCTGGCCCCCAAAGCGGAAGTGGGCGGGTCCAGTAGGCCCTTAAGCCCCTTGCCTTGCCCAGGGTTGCCCTGGCAACTGTTGCTGGCCCCCAAAGCGGAAGTGGGCGGGTCCAGGCGCCCTTAAGCCCCCTGCCATGCCCAGGGTTGCCCTGGCAACTGTTGCTTGCCCCCAAAGCGGAAGTGGGCGGGTCCAGGCGCCCTTAAGCCCACTGCCATGCCCAGGGTTGCCCTGGCAACTGTTGCTGGCCCCCAAAGCGGAAGTGGGCGGGTGCAGGCCCCCTTAAGCCCCCTGCCATGCCCAGGGTTGCCCTGGCAACTGTTGCTGGCCCCCAAAGCGGAAGTGGGCGGGTCCAGGCGCCCTTAAGCCCCCTGCCTTGCCCAGGGTTGCGCTGGCAACTGTTGCTGGCCCCCAAAGCGGAAGTGGGCGGGTCCAGGCGCCCTTAAGCCCACTGCCATGCCCAGGGTTGCCCTGGCAACTGTTGCTGGCCCCCAAAGCGGAAGTGGGCGGGTCCAGGCGCCCTTAAGCCCACTGCCATGCCCAGGGTTGCCCTGGCAACTGTTGCTGGCCCCCAAAGCGGAAGTGGGCGGGTCCAGGCGCCCTTAAGCCCCCTGCCTTGCCCAGGGTTGCCCTGGCAACTGTTGCTGGCCCCCAAAGCGGAAGTGGGCGGGTCCAGGCGCCCTTAAGCCCCCTGCCTTGCCCAGGGTTGCGCTGGCAACTGTTGCTGGCCCCCAAAGCGGAAGTGGGCGGGTCCAGGCGCCCTTAAGCCCACTGCCATGCCCAGGGTTGCCCTGGCAACTGTTGCTGGCCCCCAAAGCGGAAGTGGGCGGGTCCAGGCGCCCTTAAGCCCACTGCCATGCCCAGGGTTGCCCTGGCAACTGTTGCTGGCCCCCAAAGCGGAAGTGGGCGGGTCCAGGCGCCCTTAAGCCCCCTGCCTTGCCCAGGGTTGCCCTGGCAACTGTTTCTGGCCCCCAAAGCGGAAGTGGGCGGGTCCAGGCCCCCTTAAGTTCCCTGCCATGCCCAGGGTTGCCCTGGCAACTGTTGCTGGCCCCCAAAGCGGAAGTGGGCGGGTCCAGGCGCCCTTAAGCCCACTGCCATGCCCAGGGTTGCCCTGGCAACTGTTGCTTGCCCCCAAAGCGGAAGTGGGCGGGTCCAGGCGCCCTTAAGCCCCCTGCCATGCCCAGGGTTGCCCTGGCAACTGTTGCTGGCCCCCAAAGCGGAAGTGGGCGGGTCCAGGCGCCCTTAAGCCCCCTGCCATGCCCAGGGTTGCCCTGGCAACTGTTGCTGGCCCCCAAAGCGGAAGTGGGCGGGTCCAGGCGCCCTTAAGCCCCCTGCCATGCCCAGGGTTGCCCTGGCAACTGTTGCTGGCCCCCAAAGCGGAAGTGGGCGGGTCCAGGCCCCCTTAAGCCCCCTGCCATGCCCATGGTTGCCCTGGCAACTGTTGCTGGCCCCCAAAGCGGAAGTGGGCGGGTCCAGGCGCCCTTAAGCCCCCTGCCATGCCCAGAATTGCCCTGGCAACTGTTGCTGGCCCCCAAAGCGGAAGTGGGCGGGTCCAGGCCCCCTTAAGCCCCCTGCCATGCCCAGAGTTGCCCTGGCAACTGTTGCTGGCCCCCAAAGCGGAAGTGGGCGGGTCCAGGCGCCATTAAGCCCACTGCCATGCCCAGGGTTGCCCTGGCAACTGTTGCTGGCCCCCAAAGCGGAAGTGGGCGGGTCCAGGCGCCCTTAAGCCCCCTGCCATGCCCAGGGTTGCCCTGGCAACTGTAGCTGGCCCCCAAAGCGGAAGTGGGCGGGTCCAGGCACCCTTAAGCCCCCTGCCATGCCCAGGGTTGCCCTGGCAACTGTTGCTGGCCTTCAAAGCGGAAGTGGGCGGGTCCAGGCGCCCTTAAGCCCCCTGCCTTGCCCAGGGTTGCGCTGGCAACTGTTGCTGGCCCCCAAAGCGGAAGTGGGCGGGTCCAGGCGCCCTTAAGCCCACTGCCATGCCCAGGGTTGCCCTGGCAACTGTTGCTGGCCCCCAAAGCGGAAGTGGGCGGGTCCAGGCGCCCTTAAGCCCACTGCCATGCCCAGGGTTGCCCTGGCAACTGTTGCTGGCCCCCAAAGCGGAAGTGGGCGGGTCCAGGCGCCCTTAAGCCCACTGCCATGCCCAGGGTTGCCCTGGCAACTGTTGCTGGCCCCCAAAGCGGAAGTGGGCGGGTCCAGGCGCCCTTAAGCCCACTGCCTTGCCCAGGGTTGCCCTGGCAACTGTTGCTGGCCCCCAAAACGGAAGTGGGTGGGTCCTGGCGCCCTTAAGCCCACTGCCATGCCCAGGGTTGCCCTGACAACTGTTTCTGGCCCCCAAAGCGGAAGTGGGCGGGTCCAGGCGCCTTTAAGCCCCCGGCCATGCCCAGGGTTGCCCTGGCAACTGTTGCTGGCCCCCAAAGCGGAAGTGGGCGGGTCCAGGCGCCCTTAAGCCCCCTGCCTTGCCCAGGGTTGCCCTGGCAACTGTTGCTGGCCCCCAAAACGGAAGTGGGCGGGTCCTGGCGCCCTTAAGCCCACTGCCATGCCCAGGGTTGTCCTGACAACTGTTGCTGGCCCCCAAAGCGGAAGTGAGCGGGTCCAGGCGCCCTTAAGCCCCCTGCCATGCCCAGGGTTGTCCTGGCAACTGTTGCTGGCCCCCAAAGCGGAAGTGAGCGGGTCCAGGCGCCCTTAAGCCCCCTGCCATGCCCAGGGTTGCCCTGGCAACTGTTGCTGGCCCCCAAAGCGGAAGTGGGCGGGTCCAGGTGCCCTTAAGCCCACTGCCATGCCCAGGGTTGCCCTGGCAACTGTTGCTGGCCCCCAAAGCGGAAGTGGGCGGGTCCAGGCGCCCTTAAGCCCCCTGCCATGCCCAGGGTTGCCCTGGCAACTGTAGCTGGCCCCCAAAGCGGAAGTGGGCGGGTCCAGGCGCCCTTAAGCCCCCTGCCTTGCCCAGGGTTGCCCTGGCAACTGTTGCTGGCCCCCAAAGCGGAAGTGGGCGGGTCCAGGCGCCCTTAAGCCCCCTGCCATGCCCAGGGTTGCCCTGGCAACTGTTGCTGGCCCCCAAAGCGGAAGTGGGCGGGTCCAGGCGCCCTTAAGCCCACTGCCATGCCCAGGGTTGCCCTGGCAACTGTTGCTGGCCCCAAAAGCGGAAGTGGGCGGGTCCAGGCGCCCTTAAGCCCCCTGCCATGCCCAGAATTGCCCTGGCAACTGTTGCTGGCCCCCAAAGCGGAAGTGGGCGGGTCCAGGAGCCCTTAAACCCCCTGCCATGCCCAGAGTTGCCCTGGCAACTGTTGCTGGCCCCCAAAGCGGAAGTGGGCGGGTCCAGGTGCCCTTAAGCCCACTGCCATGCCCAGGGTTGCCCTGGCAACTGTTGCTGGCCCCCAAAGCGGAAGTGGGCGGGTCCAGGCGCCCTTAAGCCCCCTGCCATGCCCAGGGTTGCCCTGGCAACTGTAGCTGGCCCCCAAAGCGGAAGTGGGCGGGTCCAGGCGCCCTTAAGCCCCCTGCCATGCCCAGGGTTGCCCTGGCAACTGTTGCTGGCCCCCAAAGCGGAAGTGGGCGGGTCCAGGCCCCCTTAAGCCCCCTGCCATGCCCAGGGTTGCCCTGGCAACTGTTGCTGGCCCCCAAAGCGGAAGTGGGCGGGTCCAGTAGGCCCTTAAGCCCCCTGCCTTGCCCAGGGTTGCCCTGGCAACTGTTGCTGGCCCCCAAAGCGGAAGTGGGCGGGTCCAGGCGCCCTTAAGCCCCCTGCCTTGCCCAGGGTTGCCCTGGCAACTGTTGCTGGCCCCCAAAGCGGAAGTGGGCGGGTCCAGGCGCCCTTAAGCCCCCTGCCTTGCCCAGGGTTGCCCTGGCAACTGTTGCTGGCCCCCAAAACGGAAGTGGGCGGGTCCTGGCGCCCTTAAGCCCACTGCCATGCCCAGGGTTGTCCTGGCAACTGTTGCTGGCCCCCAAAGCGGAAGTGGGCGCGTCCAGGCGCCCTTAAGCCCCCTGCCTTGCCCAGGGTTGCCCTGGCAACTGTTGCTGGCCCCCAAAGCGGAAGTGGGCGGGTCCAGGCGCCCTTAAGCCCCCTGCCTTGCCCAGGGTTGCCCTGGCAACTGTTGCTGGCCCCCAAAACGGAAGTGGGCGGGTCCTGGCGCCCTTAAGCCCACTGCCATGCCCAGGGTTGTCCTGACAACTGTTGCTGGCCCCCAAAGCGGAAGTAGGCGGGTCCAGGCGCCCTTAAGCCCCCTGCCATGCCCAGGGTTGCCCTGGCAACTGTTGCTGGCCCCCAAAACGGAAGTGGGCGGGTCCTGGCGCCCTTAAGCCCACTGCCATGCCCAGGGTTGTCCTGGCAACTGTTGCTGGCCCCCAAAACGGAAGTGGGCGGGTCCTGGCCCCCTTAAGCCCCCTGCCATGCCCAGGGTTGCCCTGGCAACTGTTGCTGGCCCCCAAAGCGGAAGTGGGCGGGTCCAGGCGCCATTAAGCCCACTGCCATGCCCATGGTTGCCCTGGCAACTGTTGCTGGCCCCCAAAGCGGAAGTGGGCGGGTCCAGGCGCCCTTAAGCCCCCTGCCATGCCCAGGGTTGCCCTGGCAACTGTTGCTGGCCCCCAAAGCGGAAGTGGGCGGGTCCAGGCGCCCTTAAGCCCCCTGCCTTGCCCAGGGTTGCCCTGGCAACTGTTGCTGGCCCCCAAAGCGGAAGTGGGCGGGTCCAGGCGCCCTTAAGTCCACTGCCATGCCCAGGGTTGCCCTGGCAACTGTTGCTGGCCCTCAAAGCGGAAGTGGGCGGGTCCAGGCGCCCTTAAGCCCACTGCCATGCCCAGGGTTGCCCTAGCAACTGTTGCTGGTCCCCAAAGCGGAAGTGGGCGGGTCCAGGCCCCCTTAAGCCCCCTGCCATGCCCATGGTTTCCCTGGCAACTGTTGCTGGCCCCCAAAGCGGAAGTGGGCGGGTCCAGGCCCCCTTAAGCCCCCTGCCATGCCCAGGGTTGCCCTGGCAACTGTTGCTGGCCCCCAAAGCGAAAGTGGGCGGGTCCAGGCGCCCTTAAGCCCCCTGCCATGCCCAGAATTGCCCTGGCAACTGTTGCTGGCCCCCAAAGCGGAAGTGGGCGGGTCCAGGCGCCCTTAAGCCCCCTGCCATGCCCAGAGTTGCCCTGGCAACTGTTGCTGGCCCCCAAAGCGGAAGTGGGCGGGTCCAGGCGCCCTTAAGCCCACTGCCATGCCCAGGGTTGCCCTGGCAACTGTTGCTGGCCCCCAAAGCGGAAGTGGGCGGGTCCAGGCGCCCTTAAGCCCCCTGCCATGCCCAGGGTTGCCCTGGCAACTGTAGCTGGCCCCCAAAGCGGAAGTGGGCGGGTCCAGGCACCCTTAAGCCCCCTGCCATGCCCAGGGTTGCCCTGGCAACTGTTGCTTGCCCCCAAAGCGGAAGTGGGCGGGTCCAGCCGCCCTTAAGCCCACTGCCATGCCCAGGGTTGCCCTGGCAACTGTTGCTGGCCCCCAAAGCGGAAGTGGGCGGGTCCAGGCGCCCTTAAGCCCCCTGCCATGCCCAGGGTTGCCCTGGCAACTGTTGCTGGCCCCCAAAGCGGAAGTGGGCGGGTCCAGGCGCCCTTAAGCCCCCTGCCATGCCCAGGGTTGCCCTGGCAACTGTTGCTGGCCCCCAAAGCGGAAGTGGGCGGGTCCAGGCGCCCTTAAGCCCACTGCCATGCCCAGGGTTGCCCTGGCAACTGTTGCTGGCCCCCAAAGCGGAAGTGGGCGGGTCCAGGCGCCCTTAAGCCCCCTGCCTTGCCCAGGGTTGCCCTGGCAACTGTTGCTGGCCCCCAAAGCGGAAGTGGGCGGGTCCAGGCGCCCTTAAGCCCACTGCCATGCCCAGGTTTGCCCTGGCAACTGTTGCTGGCCCCCAAAGCGGAAGTGGGCGGGTCCAGGCGCCCTTAAGCCCCCTGCCATGCCCAGGCTTGCCCTGGCAACTGTTGCTGGCCCCCAAAGCGGAAGTGGGCGGGTGCAGGCCCCCTTAAGCCCCCTGCCATGCCCAGGGTTGCCCTGGCAACTGTTGCTGGCCCCCAAAGCGGAAGTGGGCGGGTCCAGGCGCCCTTAAGCCCACTGCCATGCCCAGGGTTGCCCTGGCAACTGTTGCTGGCCCCCAAAGCGGAAGTGGGCGGGTCCAGGCGCCCTTAAGCCCACTGCCATGCCCAGGGTTGCCCTGGCAACTGTTGCTGGCCCCCAAAGCGGAAGTGGGCGGGTCCAGGCGCCCATAAGCCCCCTGCCATGCCCAGGGTTGCCCTGGCAACTGTTGCTGGCCCCCAAAGCGGAAGTGGGCGGGTCCAGGCGCTCTTAAGCCCACTGCCATGCCCAGGGTTGCCCTGGCAACTGTTGCTGGCCCCCAAAGCGGAAGTGGGCGGGTCCAGGCGCCCTTAAGCCCCCTGCCTTGCCCAGGGTTGCCCTGGCAACTGTTGCTTGCCCCCAAAGCGGAAGTGGGCGGGTCCAGGCGCCCTTAAGCCCCCTGCCTTGCCCAGGGTTGCCCTGGCAACTGTTGCTGGCCCCCAAAGCGGAAGTGGGCGGGTCCAGCCGCCCTTAAGCCCACTGCCATGCCCAGGGTTGCCCTGGCAACTGTTGCTGGCCCCCAAAGCAGAAGTGGGCGGGTCCAGGCCCCCTTAAGCCCCCTGCCATGCCCAGGGTTTCCCTGGCAACTGTTGCTGGCCCCCAAAGCGGAAGTGGGCGGGTCCAGGCGCCCTTAAGCCCCCTGCCATGCCCAGGGTTGCCCTGGCAACTGTTGCTGGCCCCCAAAGCGGAAGTGGGCCGGTCCTGGCGCCCTTAAGCCCACTGCCATGCCCAGGGTTGCCCTGGCAACTGTTGCTGGCCCCCAAAGCGGAAGTGGGCGGGTCCTGGCCCCCTTAAGCCCCCTGCCATGCCCAGGGTTGCCATGGCAACTGTTGCTGGCCCCCAAAGCGGAAGTGGGCGAGTCCAGGCGCCCTTAGGCCCCTTGCCTTGCCCAGGGTTGCCCTGGCAACTGTTGCTGGCCCCCAAAGCGGAAGTGGGCGGGTCCAGGCGCCCTTAAGCCCCCTGCCATGCCCAGGGTTGCCCTGGCAACTGTTGCTGGCCCCCAAAGCGGAAGTGGGCGGGTCCAGTAGGCCCTTAAGCCCACTGCCATGCCCAGGGTTGCCCTGGCAACTGTTGCTGGCCCCCAAAGCGGAAGTGGGCGGGTCCAGGCGCCCTTAAGCCCCCTGCCATGCCCAGGGTTGCCCTGGCAACTGTAGCTGGCCCCCAAAGCGGAAGTGGGCGGGTCCAGGCACCCTTAAGCCCCCTGCCATGCCCAGGGTTGCCCTGGCAACTGTTGCTTGCCCCCAAAGCGGAAGTGGGCGGGTCCAGCCGCCCTTAAGCCCACTGCCATGCCCAGGGTTGCCCTGGCAACTGTTGCTGGCCCCCAAAGCGGAAGTGGGCGGGTCCAGGCGCCCTTAAGCCCCCTGCCATGCCCAGGGTTGCCCTGGCAACTGTTGCTGGCCCCCAAAGCGGAAGTGGGCGGGTCCAGGCGCCCTTAAGCCCCCTGCCATGCCCAGGGTTGCCCTGGCAACTGTTGCTGGCCCCCAAAGCGGAAGTGGGCGGGTCCAGGCGCCCTTAAGCCCACTGCCATGCCCAGGGTTGCCCTGGCAACTGTTGCTGGCCCCCAAAGCGGAAGTGGGCGGGTCCAGGCGCCCTTAAGCCCCCTGCCTTGCCCAGGGTTGCCCTGGCAACTGTTGCTGGCCCCCAAAGCGGAAGTGGGCGGGTCCAGGCGCCCTTAAGCCCACTGCCATGCCCAGGTTTGCCCTGGCAACTGTTGCTGGCCCCCAAAGCGGAAGTGGGCGGGTCCAGGCGCCCTTAAGCCCCCTGCCATGCCCAGGTTTGCCCTGGCAACTGTTGCTGGCCCCCAAAGCGGAAGTGGGCGGGTCCAGGCGCCCTTAAGCCCCCTGCCATGCCCAGGCTTGCCCTGGCAACTGTTGCTGGCCCCCAAAGCGGAAGTGGGCGGGTGCAGGCCCCCTTAAGCCCCCTGCCATGCCCAGGGTTGCCCTGGCAACTGTTGCTGGCCCCCAAAGCGGAAGTGGGCGGGTCCAGGCGCCCTTAAGCCCACTGCCATGCCCAGGGTTGCCCTGGCAACTGTTGCTGGCCCCCAAAGCGGAAGTGGGCGGGTCCAGGCGCCCTTAAGTCCACTGCCATGCCCAGGGTTGCCCTGGCAACTGTTGCTGGCCCTCAAAGCGGAAGTGGGCGGGTCCAGGCGCCCTTAAGCCCACTGCCATGCCCAGGGTTGCCCTAGCAACTGTTGCTGGTCCCCAAAGCGGAAGTGGGCGGGTCCAGGCCCCCTTAAGCCCCCTGCCATGCCCATGGTTGCCCTGGCAACTGATGCTGGCCCCCAAAGCGGAAGTGGGCGGGTCCAGGCCCCCTTAAGCCCCCTGCCATGCCCAGGGTTGCCCTGGCAACTGTTGCTGGCCCCCAAAGCGAAAGTGGGCGGGTCCAGGCGCCCTTAAGCCCCCTGCCATGCCCAGAATTGCCCTGGCAACTGTTGCTGGCCCCCAAAGCGGAAGTGGGCGGGTCCAGGCGCCCTTAAGCCCCCTGCCATGCCCAGAATTGCCCTGGCAACTGTTGCTGGCCCCCAAAGCGGAAGTGGGCGGGTCCAGGCCCCCTTAAGCCCCCTGCCATGCCCAGAGTTGCCCTGGCAACTGTTGCTGGCCCCCAAAGCGGAAGTGGGCGGGTCCAGGCGCCCTTAAGCCCACTGCCATGCCCAGGGTTGCCCTGGCAACTGTTGCTGGCCCCCAAAGCGGAAGTGGGCGGGTCCAGGCGCCCTTAAGCCCCCTGCCATGCCCAGGGTTGCCCTGGCAACTGTAGCTGGCCCCCAAAGCGGAAGTGGGCGGGTCCAGGCACCCTTAAGCCCCCTGCCATGCCCAGGGTTGCCCTGGCAACTGTTGCTTGCCCCCAAAGCGGAAGTGGGCGGGTCCAGCCGCCCTTAAGCCCACTGCCATGCCCAGGGTTGCCCTGGCAACTGTTGCTGGCCCCCAAAGCGGAAGTGGGCGGGTCCAGGCGCCCTTAAGCCCCCTGCCATGCCCAGGGTTGCCCTGGCAACTGTTGCTGGCCCCCAAAGCGGAAGTGGGCGGGTCCAGGCGCCCTTAAGCCCCCTGCCATGCCCAGGGTTGCCCTGGCAACTGTTGCTGGCCCCCAAAGCGGAAGTGGGCGGGTCCAGGCGCCCTTAAGCCCACTGCCATGCCCAGGGTTGCCCTGGCAACTGTTGCTGGCCCCCAAAGCGGAAGTGGGCGGGTCCAGGCGCCCTTAAGCCCCCTGCCTTGCCCAGGGTTGCCCTGGCAACTGTTGCTGGCCCCCAAAGCGGAAGTGGGCGGGTCCAGGCGCCCTTAAGCCCACTGCCATGCCCAGGTTTGCCCTGGCAACTGTTGCTGGCCCCCAAAGCGGAAGTGGGCGGGTCCAGGCGCCCTTAAGCCCCCTGCCATGCCCAGGCTTGCCCTGGCAACTGTTGCTGGCCCCCAAAGCGGAAGTGGGCGGGTGCAGGCCCCCTTAAGCCCCCTGCCATGCCCAGGGTTGCCCTGGCAACTGTTGCTGGCCCCCAAAGCGGAAGTGGGCGGGTCCAGGCGCCCTTAAGCCCACTGCCATGCCCAGGGTTGCCCTGGCAACTGTTGCTGGCCCCCAAAGCGGAAGTGGGCGGGTCCAGGCGCCCTTAAGCCCACTGCCATGCCCAGGGTTGCCCTGGCAACTGTTGCTGGCCCCCAAAGCGGAAGTGGGCGGGTCCAGGCGCCCATAAGCCCCCTGCCATGCCCAGGGTTGCCCTGGCAACTGTTGCTGGCCCCCAAAGCGGAAGTGGGCGGGTCCAGGCGCTCTTAAGCCCACTGCCATGCCCAGGGTTGCCCTGGCAACTGTTGCTGGCCCCCAAAGCGGAAGTGGGCGGGTCCAGGCGCCCTTAAGCCCCCTGCCTTGCCCAGGGTTGCCCTGGCAACTGTTGCTGGCCCCCAAAGCGGAAGTGGGCGGGTCCAGGCGCCCTTAAGCCCCCTGTCATGCCCAGGGTTGCCCTGGAAACTGTTGCTGCCCCCAAAGCGGAAGTGGGCGGGTCCAGGCGCCCTTAAGCCCCCTGCCTTGCCCAGGGTTGCCCTGGCAACTGTTGCTGGCCCCCAAAGCGGAAGTGGGCGGGTCCAGCCGCCCTTAAGCCCACTGCCATGCCCAGGGTTGCCCTGGCAACTGTTGCTGGCCCCCAAAGCGGAAGTGGGCGGGTCCAGGCCCCCTTAAGCCCCCTGCCATGCCCAGGGTTTCCCTGGCAACTGTTGCTGGCCCCCAAAGCGGAAGTGGGCGGGTCCAGGCGCCCTTAAGCCCCCTGCCATGCCCAGGGTTGCCCTGGCAACTGTTGCTGGCCCCCAAAGCGGAAGTGGGCCGGTCCTGGCGCCCTTAAGCCCACTGCCATGCCCAGGGTTGCCCTGGCAACTGTTGCTGGCCCCCAAAGCGGAAGTGGGCGGGTCCTGGCCCCCTTAAGCCCCCTGCCATGCCCAGGGTTGCCATGGCAACTGTTGCTGGCCCCCAAAGCGGAAGTGGGCGGGTCCAGGCGCCCTTAGGCCCCTTGCCTTGCCCAGGGTTGCCCTGGCAACTGTTGCTGGCCCCCAAAGCGGAAGTGGGCGGGTCCAGGCGCCCTTAAGCCCCCTGCCATGCCCAGGGTTGCCCTGGCAACTGTTGCTGGCCCCCAAAGCGGAAGTGGGCGGGTCCAGTAGGCCCTTAAGCCCCTTGCCTTGCCCAGGGTTGCCCTGGCAACTGTTGCTGGCCCCCAAAGCGGAAGTGGGCGGGTCCAGGCGCCCTTAAGCCCCCTGCCATGCCCAGGGTTGCCCTGGCAACTGTTGCTTGCCCCCAAAGCGGAAGTGGGCGGGTCCAGGCGCCCTTAAGCCCACTGCCATGCCCAGGGTTGCCCTGGCAACTGTTGCTGGCCCCCAAAGCGGAAGTGGGCGGGTGCAGGCCCCCTTAAGCCCCCTGCCATGCCCAGGGTTGCCCTGGCAACTGTTGCTGGCCCCCAAAGCGGAAGTGGGCGGGTCCAGGCGCCCTTAAGCCCCCTGCCTTGCCCAGGGTTGCGCTGGCAACTGTTGCTGGCCCCCAAAGCGGAAGTGGGCGGGTCCAGGCGCCCTTAAGCCCACTGCCATGCCCAGGGTTGCCCTGGCAACTGTTGCTGGCCCCCAAAGCGGAAGTGGGCGGGTCCAGGCGCCCTTAAGCCCACTGCCATGCCCAGGGTTGCCCTGGCAACTGTTGCTGGCCCCCAAAGCGGAAGTGGGCGGGTCCAGGCGCCCTTAAGCCCCCTGCCTTGCCCAGGGTTGCCCTGGCAACTGTTGCTGGCCCCCAAAGCGGAAGTGGGCGGGTCCAGGCGCCCTTAAGCCCCCTGCCTTGCCCAGGGTTGCGCTGGCAACTGTTGCTGGCCCCCAAAGCGGAAGTGGGCGGGTCCAGGCGCCCTTAAGCCCACTGCCATGCCCAGGGTTGCCCTGGCAACTGTTGCTGGCCCCCAAAGCGGAAGTGGGCGGGTCCAGGCGCCCTTAAGCCCACTGCCATGCCCAGGGTTGCCCTGGCAACTGTTGCTGGCCCCCAAAGCGGAAGTGGGCGGGTCCAGGCGCCCTTAAGCCCCCTGCCTTGCCCAGGGTTGCCCTGGCAACTGTTTCTGGCCCCCAAAGCGGAAGTGGGCGGGTCCAGGCCCCCTTAAGTTCCCTGCCATGCCCAGGGTTGCCCTGGCAACTGTTGCTGGCCCCCAAAGCGGAAGTGGGCGGGTCCAGGCGCCCTTAAGCCCACTGCCATGCCCAGGGTTGCCCTGGCAACTGTTGCTTGCCCCCAAAGCGGAAGTGGGCGGGTCCAGGCGCCCTTAAGCCCACTGCCATGCCCAGGGTTGCCCTGGCAACTGTTGCTGGCCCCCAAAGCGGAAGTGGGCGGGTCCAGGCGCCCTTAAGCCCCCTGCCATGCCCAGGGTTGCCCTGGCAACTGTTGCTGGCCCCCAAAGCGGAAGTGGGCGGGTCCAGGCGCCCTTAAGCCCCCTGCCATGCCCAGGGTTGCCCTGGCAACTGTTGCTGGCCCCCAAAGCGGAAGTGGGCGGGTCCAGGCCCCCTTAAGCCCCCTGCCATGCCCATGGTTGCCCTGGCAACTGTTGCTGGCCCCCAAAGCGGAAGTGGGCGGGTCCAGGCGCCCTTAAGCCCCCTGCCATGCCCAGAATTGCCCTGGCAACTGTTGCTGGCCCCCAAAGCGGAAGTGGGCGGGTCCAGGCCCCCTTAAGCCCCCTGCCATGCCCAGAGTTGCCCTGGCAACTGTTGCTGGCCCCCAAAGCGGAAGTGGGCGGGTCCAGGCGCCATTAAGCCCACTGCCATGCCCAGGGTTGCCCTGGCAACTGTTGCTGGCCCCCAAAGCGGAAGTGGGCGGGTCCAGGCGCCCTTAAGCCCCCTGCCATGCCCAGGGTTGCCCTGGCAACTGTAGCTGGCCCCCAAAGCGGAAGTGGGCGGGTCCAGGCACCCTTAAGCCCCCTGCCATGCCCAGGGTTGCCCTGGCAACTGTTGCTGGCCTTCAAAGCGGAAGTGGGCGGGTCCAGGCGCCCTTAAGCCCCCTGCCTTGCCCAGGGTTGCGCTGGCAACTGTTGCTGGCCCCCAAAGCGGAAGTGGGCGGGTCCAGGCGCCCTTAAGCCCACTGCCATGCCCAGGGTTGCCCTGGCAACTGTTGCTGGCCCCCAAAGCGGAAGTGGGCGGGTCCAGGCGCCCTTAAGCCCACTGCCATGCCCAGGGTTGCCCTGGCAACTGTTGCTGGCCCCCAAAGCGGAAGTGGGCGGGTCCAGGCGCCCTTAAGCCCACTGCCATGCCCAGGGTTGCCCTGGCAACTGTTGCTGGCCCCCAAAGCGGAAGTGGGCGGGTCCAGGCGCCCTTAAGCCCACTGCCTTGCCCAGGGTTGCCCTGGCAACTGTTGCTGGCCCCCAAAACGGAAGTGGGTGGGTCCTGGCGCCCTTAAGCCCACTGCCATGCCCAGGGTTGCCCTGACAACTGTTTCTGGCCCCCAAAGCGGAAGTGGGCGGGTCCAGGCGCCTTTAAGCCCCCGGCCATGCCCAGGGTTGCCCTGGCAACTGTTGCTGGCCCCCAAAGCGGAAGTGGGCGGGTCCAGGCGCCCTTAAGCCCCCTGCCTTGCCCAGGGTTGCCCTGGCAACTGTTGCTGGCCCCCAAAACGGAAGTGGGCGGGTCCTGGCGCCCTTAAGCCCACTGCCATGCCCAGGGTTGTCCTGACAACTGTTGCTGGCCCCCAAAGCGGAAGTGAGCGGGTCCAGGCGCCCTTAAGCCCCCTGCCATGCCCAGGGTTGTCCTGGCAACTGTTGCTGGCCCCCAAAGCGGAAGTGAGCGGGTCCAGGCGCCCTTAAGCCCCCTGCCATGCCCAGGGTTGCCCTGGCAACTGTTGCTGGCCCCCAAAGCGGAAGTGGGCGGGTCCAGGTGCCCTTAAGCCCACTGCCATGCCCAGGGTTGCCCTGGCAACTGTTGCTGGCCCCCAAAGCGGAAGTGGGCGGGTCCAGGCGCCCTTAAGCCCCCTGCCATGCCCAGGGTTGCCCTGGCAACTGTAGCTGGCCCCCAAAGCGGAAGTGGGCGGGTCCAGGCGCCCTTAAGCCCCCTGCCTTGCCCAGGGTTGCCCTGGCAACTGTTGCTGGCCCCCAAAGCGGAAGTGGGCGGGTCCAGGCGCCCTTAAGCCCCCTGCCATGCCCAGGGTTGCCCTGGCAACTGTTGCTGGCCCCCAAAGCGGAAGTGGGCGGGTCCAGGCGCCCTTAAGCCCACTGCCATGCCCAGGGTTGCCCTGGCAACTGTTGCTGGCCCCAAAAGCGGAAGTGGGCGGGTCCAGGCGCCCTTAAGCCCCCTGCCATGCCCAGAATTGCCCTGGCAACTGTTGCTGGCCCCCAAAGCGGAAGTGGGCGGGTCCAGGAGCCCTTAAACCCCCTGCCATGCCCAGAGTTGCCCTGGCAACTGTTGCTGGCCCCCAAAGCGGAAGTGGGCGGGTCCAGGTGCCCTTAAGCCCACTGCCATGCCCAGGGTTGCCCTGGCAACTGTTGCTGGCCCCCAAAGCGGAAGTGGGCGGGTCCAGGCGCCCTTAAGCCCCCTGCCATGCCCAGGGTTGCCCTGGCAACTGTAGCTGGCCCCCAAAGCGGAAGTGGGCGGGTCCAGGCGCCCTTAAGCCCCCTGCCATGCCCAGGGTTGCCCTGGCAACTGTTGCTGGCCCCCAAAGCGGAAGTGGGCGGGTCCAGGCCCCCTTAAGCCCCCTGCCATGCCCAGGGTTGCCCTGGCAACTGTTGCTGGCCCCCAAAGCGGAAGTGGGCGGGTCCAGTAGGCCCTTAAGCCCCCTGCCTTGCCCAGGGTTGCCCTGGCAACTGTTGCTGGCCCCCAAAGCGGAAGTGGGCGGGTCCAGGCGCCCTTAAGCCCCCTGCCTTGCCCAGGGTTGCCCTGGCAACTGTTGCTGGCCCCCAAAGCGGAAGTGGGCGGGTCCAGGCGCCCTTAAGCCCCCTGCCTTGCCCAGGGTTGCCCTGGCAACTGTTGCTGGCCCCCAAAACGGAAGTGGGCGGGTCCTGGCGCCCTTAAGCCCACTGCCATGCCCAGGGTTGTCCTGACAACTGTTGCTGGCCCCCAAAGCGGAAGTGGGCGCGTCCAGGCGCCCTTAAGCCCCCTGCCTTGCCCAGGGTTGCCCTGGCAACTGTTGCTGGCCCCCAAAGCGGAAGTGGGCGGGTCCAGGCGCCCTTAAGCCCCCTGCCTTGCCCAGGGTTGCCCTGGCAACTGTTGCTGGCCCCCAAAACGGAAGTGGGCGGGTCCTGGCGCCCTTAAGCCCACTGCCATGCCCAGGGTTGTCCTGACAACTGTTGCTGGCCCCCAAAGCGGAAGTAGGCGGGTCCAGGCGCCCTTAAGCCCCCTGCCATGCCCAGGGTTGCCCTGGCAACTGTTGCTGGCCCCCAAAACGGAAGTGGGCGGGTCCTGGCGCCCTTAAGCCCACTGCCATGCCCAGGGTTGTCCTGGCAACTGTTGCTGGCCCCCAAAACGGAAGTGGGCGGGTCCTGGCCCCCTTAAGCCCCCTGCCATGCCCAGGGTTGCCCTGGCAACTGTTGCTGGCCCCCAAAGCGGAAGTGGGCGGGTCCAGGCGCCATTAAGCCCACTGCCATGCCCATGGTTGCCCTGGCAACTGTTGCTGGCCCCCAAAGCGGAAGTGGGCGGGTCCAGGCGCCCTTAAGCCCCCTGCCATGCCCAGGGTTGCCCTGGCAACTGTTGCTGGCCCCCAAAGCGGAAGTGGGCGGGTCCAGGCGCCCTTAAGCCCCCTGCCTTGCCCAGGGTTGCCCTGGCAACTGTTGCTGGCCCCCAAAGCGGAAGTGGGCGGGTCCAGGCGCCCTTAAGTCCACTGCCATGCCCAGGGTTGCCCTGGCAACTGTTGCTGGCCCTCAAAGCGGAAGTGGGCGGGTCCAGGCGCCCTTAAGCCCACTGCCATGCCCAGGGTTGCCCTGGCAACTGTTGCTGGTCCCCAAAGCGGAAGTGGGCGGGTCCAGGCCCCCTTAAGCCCCCTGCCATGCCCATGGTTTCCCTGGCAACTGTTGCTGGCCCCCAAAGCGGAAGTGGGCGGGTCCAGGCCCCCTTAAGCCCCCTGCCATGCCCAGGGTTGCCCTGGCAACTGTTGCTGGCCCCCAAAGCGAAAGTGGGCGGGTCCAGGCGCCCTTAAGCCCCCTGCCATGCCCAGAATTGCCCTGGCAACTGTTGCTGGCCCCCAAAGCGGAAGTGGGCGGGTCCAGGCGCCCTTAAGCCCCCTGCCATGCCCAGAGTTGCCCTGGCAACTGTTGCTGGCCCCCAAAGCGGAAGTGGGCGGGTCCAGGCGCCCTTAAGCCCACTGCCATGCCCAGGGTTGCCCTGGCAACTGTTGCTGGCCCCCAAAGCGGAAGTGGGCGGGTCCAGGCGCCCTTAAGCCCCCTGCCATGCCCAGGGTTGCCCTGGCAACTGTAGCTGGCCCCCAAAGCGGAAGTGGGCGGGTCCAGGCACCCTTAAGCCCCCTGCCATGCCCAGGGTTGCCCTGGCAACTGTTGCTTGCCCCCAAAGCGGAAGTGGGCGGGTCCAGCCGCCCTTAAGCCCACTGCCATGCCCAGGGTTGCCCTGGCAACTGTTGCTGGCCCCCAAAGCGGAAGTGGGCGGGTCCAGGCGCCCTTAAGCCCCCTGCCATGCCCAGGGTTGCCCTGGCAACTGTTGCTGGCCCCCAAAGCGGAAGTGGGCGGGTCCAGGCGCCCTTAAGCCCCCTGCCATGCCCAGGGTTGCCCTGGCAACTGTTGCTGGCCCCCAAAGCGGAAGTGGGCGGGTCCAGGCGCCCTTAAGCCCACTGCCATGCCCAGGGTTGCCCTGGCAACTGTTGCTGGCCCCCAAAGCGGAAGTGGGCGGGTCCAGGCGCCCTTAAGCCCCCTGCCTTGCCCAGGGTTGCCCTGGCAACTGTTGCTGGCCCCCAAAGCGGAAGTGGGCGGGTCCAGGCGCCCTTAAGCCCACTGCCATGCCCAGGTTTGCCCTGGCAACTGTTGCTGGCCCCCAAAGCGGAAGTGGGCGGGTCCAGGCGCCCTTAAGCCCCCTGCCATGCCCAGGCTTGCCCTGGCAACTGTTGCTGGCCCCCAAAGCGGAAGTGGGCGGGTGCAGGCCCCCTTAAGCCCCCTGCCATGCCCAGGGTTGCCCTGGCAACTGTTGCTGGCCCCCAAAGCGGAAGTGGGCGGGTCCAGGCGCCCTTAAGCCCACTGCCATGCCCAGGGTTGCCCTGGCAACTGTTGCTGGCCCCCAAAGCGGAAGTGGGCGGGTCCAGGCGCCCTTAAGCCCACTGCCATGCCCAGGGTTGCCCTGGCAACTGTTGCTGGCCCCCAAAGCGGAAGTGGGCGGGTCCAGGCGCCCATAAGCCCCCTGCCATGCCCAGGGTTGCCCTGGCAACTGTTGCTGGCCCCCAAAGCGGAAGTGGGCGGGTCCAGGCGCTCTTAAGCCCACTGCCATGCCCAGGGTTGCCCTGGCAACTGTTGCTGGCCCCCAAAGCGGAAGTGGGCGGGTCCAGGCGCCCTTAAGCCCCCTGCCTTGCCCAGGGTTGCCCTGGCAACTGTTGCTTGCCCCCAAAGCGGAAGTGGGCGGGTCCAGGCGCCCTTAAGCCCCCTGCCTTGCCCAGGGTTGCCCTGGCAACTGTTGCTGGCCCCCAAAGCGGAAGTGGGCGGGTCCAGCCGCCCTTAAGCCCACTGCCATGCCCAGGGTTGCCCTGGCAACTGTTGCTGGCCCCCAAAGCAGAAGTGGGCGGGTCCAGGCCCCCTTAAGCCCCCTGCCATGCCCAGGGTTTCCCTGGCAACTGTTGCTGGCCCCCAAAGCGGAAGTGGGCGGGTCCAGGCGCCCTTAAGCCCCCTGCCATGCCCAGGGTTGCCCTGGCAACTGTTGCTGGCCCCCAAAGCGGAAGTGGGCCGGTCCTGGCGCCCTTAAGCCCACTGCCATGCCCAGGGTTGCCCTGGCAACTGTTGCTGGCCCCCAAAGCGGAAGTGGGCGGGTCCTGGCCCCCTTAAGCCCCCTGCCATGCCCAGGGTTGCCATGGCAACTGTTGCTGGCCCCCAAAGCGGAAGTGGGCGAGTCCAGGCGCCCTTAGGCCCCTTGCCTTGCCCAGGGTTGCCCTGGCAACTGTTGCTGGCCCCCAAAGCGGAAGTGGGCGGGTCCAGGCGCCCTTAAGCCCCCTGCCATGCCCAGGGTTGCCCTGGCAACTGTTGCTGGCCCCCAAAGCGGAAGTGGGCGGGTCCAGTAGGCCCTTAAGCCCCTTGCCTTGCCCAGGGTTGCCCTGGCAACTGTTGCTGGCCCCCAAAGCGGAAGTGGGCGGGTCCAGGCGCCCTTAAGCCCCCTGCCATGCCCAGGGTTGCCCTGGCAACTGTTGCTTGCCCCCAAAGCGGAAGTGGGCGGGTCCAGGCGCCCTTAAGCCCACTGCCATGCCCAGGGTTGCCCTGGCAACTGTTGCTGGCCCCCAAAGCGGAAGTGGGCGGGTGCAGGCCCCCTTAAGCCCCCTGCCATGCCCAGGGTTGCCCTGGCAACTGTTGCTGGCCCCCAAAGCGGAAGTGGGCGGGTCCAGGCGCCCTTAAGCCCCCTGCCTTGCCCAGGGTTGCGCTGGCAACTGTTGCTGGCCCCCAAAGCGGAAGTGGGCGGGTCCAGGCGCCCTTAAGCCCACTGCCATGCCCAGGGTTGCCCTGGCAACTGTTGCTGGCCCCCAAAGCGGAAGTGGGCGGGTCCAGGCGCCCTTAAGCCCCCTGCCATGCCCAGGGTTGCCCTGGCAACTGTTGCTGGCCCCCAAAGCGGAAGTGGGCGGGTCCAGGCGCCCTTAAGCCCCCTGCCTTGCCCAGGGTTGCCCTGGCAACTGTTGCTGGCCCCCAAAGCGGAAGTGGGCGGGTCCAGGCGCCCTTAAGCCCCCTGCCTTGCCCAGGGTTGCGCTGGCAACTGTTGCTGGCCCCCAAAGCGGAAGTGGGCGGGTCCAGGCGCCCTTAAGCCCACTGCCATGCCCAGGGTTGCCCTGGCAACTGTTGCTGGCCCCCAAAGCGGAAGTGGGCGGGTCCAGGCGCCCTTAAGCCCACTGCCATGCCCAGGGTTGCCCTGGCAACTGTTGCTGGCCCCCAAAGCGGAAGTGGGCGGGTCCAGGCGCCCTTAAGCCCCCTGCCTTGCCCAGGGTTGCCCTGGCAACTGTTTCTGGCCCCCAAAGCGGAAGTGGGCGGGTCCAGGCCCCCTTAAGCCCCCTGCCATGCCCAGGGTTGCCCTGGCAACTGTTGCTGGCCCCCAAAGCGGAAGTGGGCGGGTCCAGGCGCCCTTAAGCCCACTGCCATGCCCAGGGTTGCCATGGCAACTGTTGCTTGCCCCCAAAGCGGAAGTGGGCGGGTCCAGGCGCCCTTAAGCCCACTGCCATGCCCAGGGTTGCCCTGGCAACTGTTGCTGGCCCCCAAAGCGGAAGTGGGCGGGTCCAGGCGCCCTTAAGCCCCCTGCCATGCCCAGGGTTGCCCTGGCAACTGTTGCTGGCCCCCAAAGCGGAAGTGGGCGGGTCCAGGCGCCCTTAAGCCCCCTGCCATGCCCAGGGTTGCCCTGGCAACTGTTGCTGGCCCCCAAAGCGGAAGTGGGCGGGTCCAGGCGCCCTTAAGCCCACTGCCATGCCCAGGGTTGCCCTGGCAACTGTTGCTGGCCCCCAAAGCGGAAGTGGGCGGGTCCAGGCGCCCTTAAGCCCCCTGCCTTGCCCAGGGTTGCCCTGGCAACTGTTGCTGGCCCCCAAAGCGGAAGTGGGCGGGTCCAGGCGCCCTTAAGCCCACTGCCATGCCCAGAATTGCCCTGGCAACTGTTGCTGGCCCCCAAAGCGGAAGTGGGCGGGTCCAGGCGCCCTTAAGCCCCCTGCCATGCCCAGGCTTGCCCTGGCAACTGTTGCTGGCCCCCAAAGCGGAAGTGGGCGGGTGCAGGCCCCCTTAAGCCCCCTGCCATGCCCAGGGTTGCCCTGGCAACTGTTGCTGGCCCCCAAAGCGGAAGTGGGCGGGTCCAGGCGCCCTTAAGCCCACTGCCATGCCCAGGGTTGCCCTGGCAACTGTTGCTGGCCCCCAAAGCGGAAGTGGGCGGGTCCAGGCGCCCTTAAGCCCACTGCCATGCCCAGGGTTGCCCTGGCAACTGTTGCTGGCCCCCAAAGCGGAAGTGGGCGGGTCCAGGCGCCCATAAGCCCCCTGCCATGCCCAGGGTTGCCCTGGCAACTGTTGCTGGCCCCCAAAGCGGAAGTGGGCGGGTCCAGGCGCTCTTAAGCCCACTGCCATGCCCAGGGTTGCCCTGGCAACTGTTGCTGGCCCCCAAAGCGGAAGTGGGCGGGTCCAGGCGCCCTTAAGCCCCCTGCCTTGCCCAGGGTTGCCCTGGCAACTGTTGCTGGCCCCCAAAGCGGAAGTGGGCGGGTCCAGGCGCCCTTAAGCCCCCTGCCATGCCCAGGGTTGCCCTGGCAACTGTTGCTTGCCCCCAAAGCGGAAGTGGGCGGGTCCAGGCGCCCTTAAGCCCCCTGCCTTGCCCAGGGTTGCCCTGGCAACTGTTGCTGGCCCCCAAATCGGAAGTGGGCGGGTCCAGCCGCCCTTAAGCCCACTGCCATGCCCAGGGTTGCCCTGGCAACTGTTGCTGGCCCCCAAAGCGGAAGTGGGCGGGTCCAGGCGCCCTTAAGCCCCCTGCCATGCCCAGGGTTTCCCTGGCAACTGTTGCTGGCCCCCAAAGCGGAAGTGGGCGGGTCCAGGCGCCCTTAAGCCCCCTGCCATGCCCAGGGTTGCCCTGGCAACTGTTGCTGGCCCCCAAAGCGGAAGTGGGCCGGTCCTGGCGCCCTTAAGCCCACTGCCATGCCCAGGGTTGCCCTGGCAACTGTTGCTGGCCCCCAAAGCGGAAGTGGGCGGGTCCTGGCCCCCTTAAGCCCCCTGCCATGCCCAGGGTTGCCATGGCAACTGTTGCTGGCCCCCAAAGCGGAAGTGGGCGAGTCCAGGCGACCTTAGGCCCCTTGCCTTGCCCAGGGTTGCCCTGGCAACTGTTGCTGGCCCCCAAAGCGGAAGTGGGCGGGTCCAGTAGGCCCTTAAGCCCCCTGCCATGCCCAGGGTTGCCCTGGCAACTGTTGCTGGCCCCCAAAGCGGAAGTGGGCGGGTCCAGTAGGCCCTTAAGCCCCTTGCCTTGCCCAGGGTTGCCCTGGCAACTGTTGCTGGCCCCCAAAGCGAAAGTGGGCGGGTCCAGTAGTACCTTAAGCCCCTTGCCTTGCCCAGGGTTGCCCTGGCAACTGTTGCTTGCCCCCAAAGCGGAAGTGGGCGGGTCCAGGCCCCCTTAAGCCCCCTCCTATGCCCAGGGTTGCCCTGGCAACTGTTGCTGGCCCCCAAAGCGGAAGTGGGCGGGTCCAGTAGGCCCTTAAGCCCCCGGCCTTGCCCAGGGTTGCCCTGGCAACTGTTGCTGGCCCCCAAAGCGGAAGTGGGCGGGTCCAGGCGCCCTTAAGCCCCCTGCCATGCCCAGGGTTGCCCTGGCAACTGTTGCTGGCCCCCAAAGCGGAAGTGGGCGGGTCTAGGCGCCCTTAAGCCCCCTGCCATGCCCAGGGTTGCCCTGGCAACTGTTGCTGGCCCCCAAAGCGGAAGTGGGCGGGTCCTGGCGCCCTTAAGCCCACTGCCATGCCCAGGGTTGCCCTGGCAACTGTTGCTGGCCCCCAAAGCGGAAGTGGGCGGGTCCTGGACCCCTTAAGCCCCCTGCCATGCCCAGGGTTGCCCTGGCAACTGTTGCTGGCCCCCAAAGCGGAAGTGGGCGGGTCCAGGCGCCCTTAAGCCCCTTGCCTTGCCCAGGGTTGCCCTGGCAACTGTTGCTGGCCCCCAAAGCGGAAGTGGGCGGGTCCAGGCGCCCTTAAGCCCCCTGCCATGCCCAGGGTTGCCCTGGCAACTGTTGCTGGCCCCCAAAGCGGAAGTGGGCGGGTCCAGTAGGCCCTTAAGCCCCTTGCCTTGCCCAGGGTTGCCCTGGCAACTGTTGCTGGCACCCAAAGCGGAAGCGGGCGGGTCCAGGCGCCCTTAAGCCCCCTGCCTTGCCCAGGGTTGCCCTGGCAACTGTTGCTGGCCCCCAAAGTGGAAGTGGGTGGGTCCAGGCGCCCTTAAGCCCACTGCCATGCCCAGGGTTGCCCTGGCAACTGTTGCTGGCCCCCAAAGCGGAAGTGGGCGGGTCCAGGCGCCCTTAAGCCCCCTGCCATGCCCAGGGTTGCCCTGGCAACTGTTGCTGGCCCCCAAAGCGGAAGTGGGCGGGTCCAGGCGCCCTTAAGCCCCCTGCCATGCCCAGGGTTGCCCTGGCAACTGTTGCTGGCCCCCAAAGCGGAAGTGGGCGGGTCCAGGCGCCCTTAAGCCCACTGCCATGCCCAGGGTTGCCCTGGCAACTGTTGCTGGCCCCCAAAGCGGAAGTGGGCGGGTCCAGGCGCCCTTAAGCCCCCTGCCTTGCCCAGGGTTGCCCTGGCAACTGTTGCTGGCCCCCAAAGCGGAAGTGGGCGGGTCCAGGCGCCCTTAAGCCCACTGCCATGCCCAGGTTTGCCCTGGCAACTGTTGCTGGCCCCCAAAGCGGAAGTGGGCGGGTCCAGGCGCCCTTAAGCCCCCTGCCATGCCCAGGCTTGCCCTGGCAACTGTTGCTGGCCCCCAAAGCGGAAGTGGGTGGGTGCAGGCCCCCTTAAGCCCCCTGCCATGCCCAGGGTTGCCCTGGCAACTGTTGCTGGCCCCCAAAGCGGAAGTGGGCGGGTCCAGGCGCCCTTAAGCCCACTGCCATGCCCAGGGTTGCCCTGGCAACTGTTGCTGGCCCCCAAAGCGGAAGTGGGCGGGTCCAGGCGCCCTTAAGCCCACTGCCATGCCCAGGGTTGCCCTGGCAACTGTTGCTGGCCCCCAAAGCGGAAGTGGGCGGGTCCAGGCGCCCATAAGCCCCCTGCCATGCCCAGGGTTGCCCTGGCAACTGTTGCTGGCCCCCAAAGCGGAAGTGGGCGGGTCCAGGCGCTCTTAAGCCCACTGCCATGCCCAGGGTTGCCCTGGCAACTGTTGCTGGCCCCCAAAGCGGAAGTGGGCGGGTCCAGGCGCCCTTAAGCCCCCTGCCTTGCCCAGGGTTGCCCTGGCAACTGTTGCTGGCCCCCAAAGCGGAAGTGGGCGGGTCCAGGCGCCCTTAAGCCCCCTGCCATGCCCAGGGTTGCCCTGGCAACTGTTGCTTGCCCCCAAAGCGGAAGTGGGCGGGTCCAGGCGCCCTTAAGCCCCCTGCCTTGCCCAGGGTTGCCCTGGCAACTGTTGCTGGCCCCCAAAGCGGAAGTGGGCGGGTCCAGCCGCCCTTAAGCCCACTGCCATGCCCAGGGTTGCCCTGGCAACTGTTGCTGGCCCCCAAAGCGGAAGTGGGCGGGTCCAGGCGCCCTTAAGCCCCCTGCCATGCCCAGGGTTTCCCTGGCAACTGTTGCTGGCCCCCAAAGCGGAAGTGGGCGGGTCCAGGCGCCCTTAAGCCCCCTGCCATGCCCAGGGTTGCCCTGGCAACTGTTGCTGGCCCCCAAAGCGGAAGTGGGCCGGTCCTGGCGCCCTTAAGCCCACTGCCATGCCCAGGGTTGCCCTGGCAACTGTTGCTGGCCCCCAAAGCGGAAGTGGGCGGGTCCTGGCCCCCTTAAGCCCCCTGCCATGCCCAGGGTTGCCATGGCAACTGTTGCTGGCCCCCAAAGCGGAAGTGGGCGAGTCCAGGCGACCTTAGGCCCCGTGCCTTGCCCAGGGTTGCCCTGGCAACTGTTGCTGGCCCCCAAAGCGGAAGTGGGCGGGTCCAGTAGGCCCTTAAGCCCCCTGCCATGCCCAGGGTTGCCCTGGCAACTGTTGCTGGCCCCCAAAGCGGAAGTGGGCGGGTCCAGTAGGCCCTTAAGCCCCTTGCCTTGCCCAGGGTTGCCCTGGCAACTGTTGCTGGCCCCCAAAGCGAAAGTGGGCGGGTCCAGTAGGCCCTTAAGCCCCTTGCCTTGCCCAGGGTTGCCCTGGCAACTGTTGCTTGCCCCCAAAGCGGAAGTGGGCGGGTCCAGGCCCCCTTAAGCCCCCTCCTATGCCCAGGGTTGCCCTGGCAACTGTTGCTGGCCCCCAAAGCGGAAGTGGGCGGGTCCAGTAGGCCCTTAAGCCCCCGGCCTTGCCCAGGGTTGCCCTGGCAACTGTTGCTGGCCCCCAAAGCGGAAGTGGGCGGGTCCAGGCGCTCTTAAGCCCACTGCCATGCCCAGGGTTGCCCTGGCAACTGTTGCTGGCCCCCAAAGCGGAAGTGGGCGGGTCCAGGCGCCCTTAAGCCCCCTGCCATGCCCAGGGTTGCCCTGGCAACTGTTGCTGGCCCCCAAAGCGGAAGTGGGCGGGTCCAGGCGCCCTTAAGCCCCCTGCCATGCCCAGGGTTGCCCTGTCAACTGTTGCTGGCCCCCAAAGCGGAAGTGGGCGGGTCCAGGCGCCCTTAAGCCCCCTGCCATGCCCAGGGTTGCCCTGGCAACTGTTGCTGGCCCCCAAAGCGGAAGTGGGCGGGTCCTGGCGCCCTTAAGCCCACTGCCATGCCCAGGGTTGCCCTGGCAACTGTTGCTGGCCCCCAAAGCGGAAGTGGGCGGGTCCTGGACCCCTTAAGCCCCCTGCCATGCCCAGGGTTGCCATGGCAACTGTTGCTGGCCCCCAAAGCGGAAGTGGGCGGGTCCAGGCGCCCTTAAGCCCCTTGCCTTGCCCAGGGTTGCCCTGGCAACTGTTGCTGGCCCCCAAAGCGGAAGTGGGCGGGTCCAGGCGCCCTTAAGCCCCCTGCCATGCCCAGGGTTGCCCTGGCAACTGTTGCTGGCCCCCAAAGCGGAAGTGGGCTGGTCCAGTAGGCCCTTAAGCCCCTTGCCTTGCCCAGGGTTGCCCTGGCAACTGTTGCTGGCCCCCAAAGCGGAAGCGGGCGGGTCCAGGCGCCCTTAAGCCCCCTGCCTTGCCCAGGGTTGCCCTGGCAACTGTTGCTGGCCCCCAAAGCGGAAGTGGGCGGGTCCAGGCGCCCTTAAGCCCCCTGCCATGCCCAGGGTTTCCCTGGCAACTGTTGCTGGCCCCCAAAGCGGAAGTGGGCGGGTCCAGGCGCCCTTAAGCCCCCTGCCATGCCCAGGGTTGCCCTGGCAACTGTTGCTGGCCCCCAAAGCGGAAGTGGGCGGGTCCAGGCGCCCTTAAGCCCCCTGCCATGCCCAGGGTTGCCCTGGCAACTGTTGCTGGCCCCCAAAGCGGAAGTGGGCGGGTCCAGGCCCCCCTTAAGCCCCCAGCCATGCCCAGGGTTGCCCTGGCAACTGTTGCTGGCCCCCAAAGCGGAAGTGGGCGGGTCCAGGCGCCCTTAAGCCCACTGCCATGCCCAGGGTTGCCCTTGCAACTGTTGCTGGCCCCCAAAGCGGAAGTGGGCGGGTCCAGGCGCCCTTAAGCCCCCTGCCATCCCCAGGGTTGCCCTGGCAACTGTTGCTGGCCCCCAAAGCGTAAGTGGGCGGGTCCAGGCGCCCTTAAGCCCACTGCCATCCCCAGGGTTGCCCTGGCAACTGTTGCTGGCCCCCAAAGCGGAAGTGGGCGGGTCCAGGCGCCCTTAAGCCCACTGCCATGCCCAGGGTTGCCCTGGCAACTGTTGCTGGCCCCCAAAGCGGAAGTGGGCGGGTCCAGGCCCCCCTTAAGCCCCCAGCCATGCCCAGGGTTGCCCTGGCAACTGTTGCTGGCCCCCAAAGCGGAAGTGGGCGGGTCCAGGCGCCCTTAAGCCCACTGCCATGCCCAGGGTTGCCCTTGCAACTGTTGCTGGCCCCCAAAGCGGAAGTGGGCGGGTCCAGGCGCCCTTAATCCCCCTGCCATCCCAAGGGTTGCCCTGGCAACTGTTGCTGGCCCCCAAAGCGGAAGTGGGCGGGTCCAGGCGCCCTTAAGCCCCCTGCCATCCCCATGGTTGTCCTGGCAACTGTTGCTGGCCCCCAAAGCGGAAGTGGGCGGGTCCAGCCGCCCTTAAGCTCCCTGCCTTGCCCAGGTTTGCCCTGGCAACTGTTGCTGGCCCCCAAAGCGGAAGTGGGCGGGTCCAGGCGCCCTTAAGCCCCCTGCCATGCCCAGGGTTGCCCTGGCAACTGTTGCTGGCCCCCAAAGCGGAAGTGGGCGGGTCCAGCCGCCCTTAAGCCCACTGCCATGCCCAGGGTTGCCCTGGCAACTGTTGCTGGCCCCCAAAGCGGAAGTGGGCGGGTCCAGCCGCCCTTAAGCCCCTTGCCTTGCCCAGGGTTGCCCTGGCAACTGTTGCTGGCCCCCAAAGCGGAAGTGGGCGGGTCCAGGCGCCCTTAAGCCCCCTGCCTTGCCCAGGGTTGCCCTGGCAACTGTTGCTGGCCCCCAAAGCGGAAGTGGGCGGGTCCAGCCGCCCTTAAGCCCACTGCCATGCCCAGGGTTGCCCTAACAACTGTTGCTGGCCCCCAAAGCGGAAGTGGGCGGGTCCAGGCGCCCTTAAGCCCCCTGCCATGCCCAGGGTTGCCCTGGCAACTGTTGCTGGCCCCCAAAGCGGAAGTGGGCGGGTCCTGGCGCCCTTAAGCCCACTGCCATGCCCAGGGTAGCCCTGGCAACTGTTGCTGGCCCCCAAAGCGGAAGTGGGTGGGTCCTGGCCCCCTTAAGCCCCCTGCCATGCCCAGGGTTGCCCTGGCAACTGTTGCTGGCCCCCAAAGCGGAAGTGGGCGGGTCCAGGCGCCCTTAAGCCCCTTGCCTTGCCCAGGGTTGCCCTGGCAACTGTTGCTGGCCCCCAAAGCGGAAGTGGGCGGGTCCAGGCGCCCTTAAGCCCCCTGCCATGCCCAGGGTTGCCCTGGCAACTGTTGCTGGCCCCCAAAGCGAAAGTGGGCGGGTCCAGTAGGCCCTTAAGCCCCTTGCCTTGCCCAGGGTTGCCCTGGCAACTGTTGCTTGCCCCCAAAGCGGAAGTGGGCGGGTCCAGGCCCCCTTAAGCCCCCTCCTATGCCCAGGGTTGCCCTGGCAACTGTTGCTGGCCCCCAAAGCGGAAGTGGGCGGGTCCAGTAGGCCCTTAAGCCCCCGGCCTTGCCCAGGGTTGCCCTGGCAACTGTTGCTGGCCCCCAAAGCGGAAGTGGGCGGGTCCAGGCGCTCTTAAGCCCACTGCCATGCCCAGGGTTGCCCTGGCAACTGTTGCTGGCCCCCAAAGCGGAAGTGGGCGGGTCCAGGCGCCCTTAAGCCCCCTGCCTTGCCCAGGGTTGCCCTGGCAACTGTTGCTGGCCCCCAAAGCGGAAGTGGGCGGGTCCAGGCGCCCTTAAGCCCCCTGCCTTGCCCAGGGTTGCCCTGGCAACTGTTGCTGGCCCCCAAAGCGGAAGTGGGCGGGTCCAGCCGCCCTTAAGCCCCCTGCCATGCCCAGGGTTGCCCTGGCAACTGTTGCTGGCCCCCAAAGCGGAAGTGGGCGGGTCCAGGCGCCCTTAAGCCCCCTGCCATGCCCAGGGTTGCCCTGGCAACTGTTGCTGGCCCCCAAAGCGGAAGTGGGCGGGTCCAGGCGCCCTTAAGCCCCCTGCCATGCCCAGGGTTGCCCTGGCAATTGTTGCTGGCCCCCGAAGCGGAAGTGGGCGGGTCCTGGCGCCCTTAAGCCCACTGCCATGCCCAGGGTTGCCCTGGCAACTGTTGCTGGCCCCCAAAGCGGAAGTGGGCGGGTCCTGGACCCCTTAAGCCCCCTGCCATGCCCAGGGTTGCCATGGCAACTGTTGCTGGCCCCCAAAGCGGAAGTGGGCGGGTCCAGGCGCCCTTAAGCCCCTTGCCTTGCCCAGGGTTGCCCTGGCAACTGTTGCTGGCCCCCAAAGCGGAAGTGGGCGGGTCCAGGCGCCCTTAAGCCCCCTGCCTTGCCCAGGGTTGCCCTGGCAACTGTTGCTGGCCCCCAAAGCGGAAGTGGGCGGGTCCAGGCGCCCTTAAGCCCACTGCCATGCCCAGGGTTGCCCTGGCAACTGTTGCTGGCCCCCAAAGCGGAAGTGGGCGGGTCCAGGCGCCCTTAAGCCCACTGCCATGCCCAGGGTTGCCCTGGCAACTGTTGCTGGCCCCCAAAGCGGAAGTGGGCGGGTCCAGGCCCCCTTAAGCCCCGTGCCATGCCCAGGGTTGCCCTGGCAACTGTTGCTGGCCCCCAAAGCGGAAGTGGGCGGGTCCAGGCGCCCTTAAGCCCCCTGCCATGCCCAGGGTTGCCCTGGCAACTGTTGCTGGCCCCCAAAGCGGAAGTGGGCGGGTCCAGTAGGCCCTTAAGCCCCCGGCCTTGCCCAGGGTTGCCCTGGCAACTGTTGCTGGCCCCCAAAGCGGAAGTGGGTGGGTCCAGGCGCTCTTAAGCCCACTGCCATGCCCAGGGTTGCCCTGGCAACTGTTGCTGGCCCCCAAAGCGGAAGTGGGCGGGTCCAGGCGCCCTTAAGCCCCCTGCCTTGCCCAGGGTTGCCCTGGCAACTGTTGCTGGCCCCCAAAGCGGAAGTGGGCGGGTCCAGGCGCCCTTAAGCCCCCTGCCTTGCCCAGGGTTGCCCTGGCAACTGTTGCTGGCCCCCAAAGCGGAAGTGGGCGGGTCCAGCCGCCCTTAAGCCCCCTGCCATGCCCAGGGTTGCCCTGGCAACTGTTGCTGGCCCCCAAAGCGGAAGTGGGCGGGTCCAGGCGCCCTTAAGCCCCCTGCCATGCCCAGGGTTGCCCTGGCAACTGTTGCTGGCCCCCAAAGCGGAAGTGGGCGGGTCCAGGCGCCCTTAAGCCCCCTGCCATGCCCAGGGTTGCCCTGGCAATTGTTGCTGGCCCCCGAAGCGGAAGTGGGCGGGTCCTGGCGCCCTTAAGCCCACTGCCATGCCCAGGGTTGCCCTGGCAACTGTTGCTGGCCCCCAAAGCGGAAGTGGGCGGGTCCTGGACCCCTTAAGCCCCCTGCCATGCCCAGGGTTGCCATGGCAACTGTTGCTGGCCCCCAAAGCGGAAGTGGGCGGGTCCAGGCGCCCTTAAGCCCCTTGCCTTGCCCAGGGTTGCCCTGGCAACTGTTGCTGGCCCCCAAAGCGGAAGTGGGCGGGTCCAGGCGCCCTTAAGCCCCCTGCCATGCCCAGGGTTGCCCTGGCAACTGTTGCTGGCCCCCAAAGCGGAAGTGGGCGGGTCCAGTAGGCCCTTAAGCCCCTTGCCTTGCCCAGGGTTGCCCTGGCAACTGTTGCTGGCCCCCAAAGCGGAAGTGGGCGGGTCCAGGCGCCCTTAAGCCCCCTGCCATGCCCAGGGTTGCCCTGGCAACTGTTGCTTGCCCCCAAAGCGGAAGTGGGCGGGTCCAGCCGCCCTTAAGCCCCCTGCCATGCCCAGGGTTGCCCTGGCAACTGTTGCTGGCCCCCAAAGCGGAAGTGGGCGGGTCCAGGCGCCCTTAAGCCCCCTGCCATGCCCAGGGTTGCCCTGGCAACTGTTGCTGGCCCCCAAAGCGGAAGTGGGCGGGTCCAGGCGCCCTTAAGCCCCCTGCCATGCCCAGGGTTGCCCTGGCAACTGTTGCTGGCCCCCGAAGCGGAAGTGGGCGGGTCCTGGCGCCCTTAAGCCCACTGCCATGCCCAGGGTTGCCCTGGCAACTGTTGCTGGCCCCCAAAGCGGAAGTGGGCGGGTCCTGGACCCCTTAAGCCCCCTGCCATGCCCAGGGTTGCCATGGCAACTGTTGCTGGCCCCCAAAGCGGAAGTGGGCGGGTCCAGGCGCCCTTAAGCCCCTTGCCTTGCCCAGGGTTGCCCTGGCAACTGTTGCTGGCCCCCAAAGCGGAAGTGGGCGGGTCCAGGCGCCCTTAAGCCCCCTGCCATGCCCAGGGTTGCCCTGGCAACTGTTGCTGGCCCCCAAAGCGGAAGTGGGCGGGTCCAGTAGGCCCTTAAGCCCCTTGCCTTGCCCAGGGTTGCCCTGGCAACTGTTGCTGGCCCCCAAAGCGGAAGTGGGCGGGTCCAGGCGCCCTTAAGCCCCCTGCCATGCCCCAGGGTTGCCCTGGCAACTGTTGCTGGCCCCCAAAGCGGAAGCGGGCGGGTCCTGGCCCCCTTAAGCCCCCTGCCATGCCCAGGGTTGCCCTGGCAACTGTTGCTGGCCCCCAAAGCGGAAGCGGGCGGGTCCTGGCCCCCTTAAGCCCCCTGCCATGCCCAGGGTTGCCCTGGCAACTGTTGCTGGCCCCCAAAGCGGAAGCGGGCGGGTCCAGGCGCCCTTAAGCCCCCTGCCATGCCCAGGGTTGCCCTGGCAACTGTTGCTGGCCCCCAAAGCGGAAGCGGGCGGGTCCAGGCGCCCTTAAGCCCACTGCCATGCCCAGGGTTGCCCTGGCAACTGTGACTGGCCCCCAAAGCGGAAGCGGGCGGGTCCAGGCGCCCTTAAGCCCACTGCCATGCCCAGGGTTGCCCTGGCAACTGTTGCTGGCCCTCAAAGCGGAAGTGGGCGGGTCCAGGCGCCCTTAAGCCCACTGCCATGCCCAGGGTTGCCCTGGCAACTGTTGCTGGCCCCCAAAGCGGAAGTGGGCGGGTCCAGGCCCCCTTAAGCCCCCTGCCATGCCCAGGGTTGCCCTGGCAACTGTTGCTGGCCCCCAAAGCGGAAGTCGGCGGGTCCAGGCGCCCTTAAGCCCCCTACCTTGCCCAGGGTTGCCCTGGCAACTGTTGCTGGCCCCCAAAGCGGAAGTGGGCGGGTCCAGGCGCCCTTAAGCCCACTGCCATGCCCAGGGTTGCCCTGGCAACTGTTGCTGGCCCCCAAAGCGGAAGTGGGCGGGTCCAGGCCCCCTTAAGCCCCGTGCCATGCCCAGGGTTGCCCTGGCAACTGTTGCTGGCCCCCAAAGCGGAAGTGGGCGGGTCCAGGGCCCCTTAAGCCCCCTGCCATGCCCATGGTTGCCCTGGCAACTGTTGCTGGCCCCCAAAGCGGAAGTGGGCGGGTCCAGGCGCCCTTAAGCCCCCTACATTGCCCAGGGTTGCCCTGGCAACTTTTGCTGGCCCCCAAAGCGGAAGTGGGCGGGTCCAGGCGCCCTTAAGCCCACTGCCATGCCCAGGGTTGCCCTTGCAACTGTTGCTGGCCCCCAAAGCGGAAGCGGGCGGGTCCTGGCCCCCTTAAGCCCCCTGCCATGCCCAGGGTTGCCCTGGCAACTGTTGCTGGCCCCCAAAGCGGAAGCGGGCGGGTCCTGGCCCCCTTAAGCCCCCTGCCATGCCCAGTGTTGCCCTGGCAACTGTTGCTGGCCCCCAAAGCGGAAGCGGGCGGGTCCAGGCCCCCTTAAGCCCCCTGCCATGTCCAGTGTTGCCCTGGCAACTGTTGCTGGCCCCCAAAGCGGAAGCGGGAGGGTCCAGGCCCCCTTAAGCCCCCTGCCATGCCCAGGGTTGCCCTGGCAACTGTTGCTGGCCCCCAAAGCGGAAGTGGGCGGGTCCAGGCGCCCTTAAACCCACTGCCATGCCCAGGGTTGCCCTGGCAACTGTTGCTGGCCCCCAAAGTGGAAGTGGGCGGGTCCAGGCGCCCTTAAGCCCACTGCCATGCCCAGGGTTGCCCTGGCAACTGTTGCTGGCCCCCAAAGCGGAAGTGGGCTGCTCCAGGCGCCCTTAAGCCCCTGCCATGCCCAGGGTTGCCCTGTAAACTGTTGCTGGCCCCCAAAGCGGAAGTGGGCTGCTCCAGGCGCCCTTAAGCCCACTGCCATGCCCAGGGTTGCCCTGGCAACTGTTGCGGGCCCCCAAAGCGGAAGTGGGCGGGTCCAGGCGCCCTTAAGCCCCCTGCCATGCCCAGGGTTGCCCTGGCAACTGTTGCTGGCCCCCAAAGCGGAAGTGGGCGGGTCCAGGCGCCCTTAAGCCCCCTGCCATGCCCAGGGTTGCCCTGGCAACTGTTGCTGGCCCCCAAAGCGGAAGTGGGCGGGTCCAGGCGCCCTTAAGCCCCCTGCCATGCCTAGGGTTGCCCTGGCAACTGTTGCTGGCCCCCAAAGCGGAAGTGGGCGGGTCTAGGCCCCCCTTAAGCCCCCAGCCATGCCCAGTGTTGCCCTGGCAACTGTTGATGGCCCCCAAAGCGGAAGTGGGCGGGTCCAGGCGCCCTTAAGCCCACTGCCATGCCCAGGGTTGCCCTTGCAACTGTTGCTGGCCCCCAAAGCGGAAATGGGCGGGTCCAGGCGCCCTTAAGCCCCCTGCCATCCCCAGGGTTGCCCTGGCAACTGTTGCTGGCCCCCAAAGCGGAAGTGGGCGGGTCCAGGCGCCCTTAAGCCCCCTGCCATCCCCAGGGTTGCCCTGGCAACTGTTGCTGGCCCCCAAAACGGAAGTGGGCGGGTCCAGGCGCCCTTAAGCCCCCTGCCATCCCCAGGGTTGTCCTTGCAACTGTTGCTGGCCCCCAAAGCGGAAGTGGGCGGGTCCAGGCGCCCTTAAGCCCCCTACCATGCCCAGGGTTGTCCTGGCAACTGTTGCTGGCCCCCAAAGCGGAAGTGGGCGGGTCCAGGCGCCCTTAAGCCCCCTGCCTTGCCCAGGGTTGCCCTGGCAACTGTTGCTGGCCCCCAAAGCGGAAGTGGGAGGGTCCAGGCGCCCTTAAGCCCCCTGCCATGCCCAGGGTTGCCCTGGCAACTGTTGCTGGCCCCCAAAGCGGAAGTGGGAGGGTCCAGGCGCCCTTAAGCCCCCTGCCATGCCCAGGGTTGCCCTGGCAACTGTTGCTGGCCCCCAAAGCGGAAGTGGGCGGGTCCAGGCGCCCTTAAACCCACTGCCATGCCCAGGGTTGCCCTGGCAACTGTTGCTGGCCCCCAAAGCGGAAGCGGGCGGGTCCTGGCCCCCTTAAGCCCCCTGCCATGCCCAGGGTTGCCCTGGCAACTGTTGCTGGCCCCCAAAGCGGAAGCGGGCGGGTCCTGGCCCCCTTAAGCCCCCTGCCATGCCCAGGGTTGCCCTGGCAACTGTTGCTGGCCCCCAAAGCGGAAGCGGGCGGGTCCAGGCGCCCTTAAGCCCCCTGCCATGCCCAGGGTTGCCCTGGCAACTGTTGCTGGCCCCCAAAGCGGAAGCGGGCGGGTCCAGGCGCCCTTAAGCCCACTGCCATGCCCAGGGTTGCCCTGGCAACTGTGACTGGCCCCCAAAGCGGAAGCGGGCGGGTCCAGGCGCCCTTAAGCCCACTGCCATGCCCAGGGTTGCCCTGGCAACTGTTGCTGGCCCTCAAAGCGGAAGTGGGCGGGTCCAGGCGCCCTTAAGCCCACTGCCATGCCCAGGGTTGCCCTGGCAACTGTTGCTGGCCCCCAAAGCGGAAGTGGGCGGGTCCAGGCCCCCTTAAGCCCCCTGCCATGCCCAGGGTTGCCCTGGCAACTGTTGCTGGCCCCCAAAGCGGAAGTCGGCGGGTCCAGGCGCCCTTAAGCCCCCTACCTTGCCCAGGGTTGCCCTGGCAACTGTTGCTGGCCCCCAAAGCGGAAGTGGGCGGGTCCAGGCGCCCTTAAGCCCACTGCCATGCCCAGGGTTGCCCTGGCAACTGTTGCTGGCCCCCAAAGCGGAAGTGGGCGGGTCCAGGCCCCCTTAAGCCCCGTGCCATGCCCAGGGTTGCCCTGGCAACTGTTGCTGGCCCCCAAAGCGGAAGTGGGCGGGTCCAGGGCCCCTTAAGCCCCCTGCCATGCCCATGGTTGCCCTGGCAACTGTTGCTGGCCCCCAAAGCGGAAGTGGGCGGGTCCAGGCGCCCTTAAGCCCCCTACATTGCCCAGGGTTGCCCTGGCAACTTTTGCTGGCCCCCAAAGCGGAAGTGGGCGGGTCCAGGCGCCCTTAAGCCCACTGCCATGCCCAGGGTTGCCCTGGCAACTGTTGCTGGCCCCCAAAGCGGAAGCGGGCGGGTCCTGGCCCCCTTAAGCCCCCTGCCATGCCCAGGGTTGCCCTGGCAACTGTTGCTGGCCCCCAAAGCGGAAGCGGGCGGGTCCTGGCCCCCTTAAGCCCCCTGCCATGCCCAGTGTTGCCCTGGCAACTGTTGCTGGCCCCCAAAGCGGAAGCGGGCGGGTCCAGGCCCCCTTAAGCCCCCTGCCATGTCCAGTGTTGCCCTGGCAACTGTTGCTGGCCCCCAAAGCGGAAGCGGGAGGGTCCAGGCCCCCTTAAGCCCCCTGCCATGCCCAGGGTTGCCCTGGCAACTGTTGCTGGCCCCCAAAGCGGAAGTGGGCGGGTCCAGGCGCCCTTAAACCCACTGCCATGCCCAGGGTTGCCCTGGCAACTGTTGCTGGCCCCCAAAGTGGAAGTGGGCGGGTCCAGGCGCCCTTAAGCCCACTGCCATGCCCAGGGTTGCCCTGGCAACTGTTGCTGGCCCCCAAAGCGGAAGTGGGCTGCTCCAGGCGCCCTTAAGCCCCCTGCCATGCCCAGGGTTGCCCTGGAAACTGTTGCTGGCCCCCAAAGCGGAAGTGGGCTGCTCCAGGCGCCCTTAAGCCCACTGCCATGCCCAGGGTTGCCCTGGCAACTGTTGCGGGCCCCCAAAGCGGAAGTGGGCGGGTCCAGGCGCCCTTAAGCCCCCTGCCATGCCCAGGGTTGCCCTGGCAACTGTTGCTGGCCCCCAAAGCGGAAGTGGGCGGGTCCAGGCGCCCTTAAGCCCCCTGCCATGCCCAGGGTTGCCCTGGCAACTGTTGCTGGCCCCCAAAGCGGAAGTGGGCGGGTCCAGGCGCCCTTAAGCCCCCTGCCATGCCTAGGGTTGCCCTGGCAACTGTTGCTGGCCCCCAAAGCGGAAGTGGGCGGGTCCAGGCCCCCCTTAAGCCCCCAGCCATGCCCAGTGTTGCCCTGGCAACTGTTGCTTGCCCCCAAAGCGGAAGTGGGCGGGTCCAGGCGCCCTTAAGCCCACTGCCATGCCCAGGGTTGCCCTGGCAACTGTTGCTGGCCCCCAAAGCGGAAGTGGGCGGGTCCAGGCGCCCTTAAGCCCCCTGCCATCCCCAGGGTTGCCCTGGCAACTGTTGCAGGCCCCCAAAGCGGAAGTGGGCGGGTCCAGGCGCCCTTAAGCCCCCTGCCATCCCCAGGGTTGCCCTGGCAACTGTTGCTGGCCCCCAAAGCGGAAGTGGGCGGGTCCAGGCGCCCTTAAGCCCCCTGCCATCCCCAGTGTTGTCCTGGCAACTGTTGCTGGCCCCCAAAGCGGAAGTGGGCGGGTCCAGGCGCCCTTAAGCCCCCTGCCATGCCCAGGGTTGCCCTGGCAACTGTTGCTGGCCCCCAAAGCGGAAGTGGGCGGGTCCAGGCGCCCTTAAGCCCACTGCCATGCCCAGGGTTGCCCTGGCAACTGTTGCTGGCCCCCAAAGCGGAAGTGGGCGGGTCCAGGCGCCCTTAAGCCCCCTGCCATGCCCAGGGTTGCCCTGGCAACTGTTGCTGGGTCCCAAAGCGGAAGTGGGTTGGGCCTGGCGCCCTCATACCCCCTGCCATGAACAGGGTTGCCCTGGCAACTGTTGCTGTGCCCCAAAGCGGAAGTGGGCGGGGCCTGGCGCCATCCAGCCCCCTGCCATGCCCAGGGTTGCCCTGTCAACTGTTGCTGGCTCCCAAAGCTAAATTGGGCGGGGCCAGGCACCCTCAAGCACCCTGCCATGCCCTGGGTTGCCCTGGTAACTGTTTCTGGCCCCCAAAGCGGAAATGGGCGGGGCCTTGCACCCTCAAGCCCCCTGCCATGCCCAGGGTTGCCCTGGCAACTGTTGCTGGCCCCCAAAGCGGAAGTGGGCAGGGCCTGGCGCCCTCCAGCCCCCTGCCATGCCCAGGGTTGCCATGGCAACTGTTGCTGGGCCCCAAAGCGGAAGTGGGCGGGGCCAGGCGCCCTCAAGCTCCCTGCAATGCCCAGGTTTGCCCTGGCAGCTATTCCTGGCCCCCAAAGCGTAAGTGGGCAGGGCCAGGTGCCCTTAAGCCCCCTGCCATGCCCAGGCTTGCCCTGGCAGCTGTTCCAGGCCCCCAAAGCGGAAGTGGGCGGGGCCAGGCGCCTTCAAGCCCCCTGCCATGCCCAAGGTTGCCCTGGCAACTGTTCCTGGCCCCCAAAGTGAAAGTGGGCGGGGACTGGCGACCTCCAGCCCCCTGCCATGCCCAGGCTTGCCCTGGCAACTGTTGCTTGGCCCCCAAAGCGGAAGTGGGCGGGGCCTGGCGCCCTCAAGCCCCCTGCCATGCCCAGGGTTGCCCTGGCAACTGTTGCTGGGCCCCAAAGCGGAAGTGGGCGGGGCCTGGCGCCCTCCAGCCCCCTGCCATGCCCAGGGTTGCCCTGGCAGCTGTTTCTGGCCCCCAAAGTGGAAGTGGGCGGGGCCTGGCGCCCTCAAGCCCCCTGCCATGCCCAGGGTTGCCCTGGCAACTGTTGCTGGCCCCCAAAACGGAAGTAGGCGGGGCCTGGCGCCCTCAAGCCCCCTGACATTCCCAGGCTTGCCCTGGCAACTGTTCCTGGCCCCCAAAGCAGAAGTGGGCGGGGCCTGGCACCCTATAGCCCCCTGCCATGCCCAGGCTTGCCCTTCCAACTGTTGCTGGGCCCCAAAGCGGAAGTGGGCGGGGCCTGGCCCCCTCAAGCCCCCTGCCATGCCCAGGGTTGCCCTTGCAACTGTTTCTGGCCCCCAAAGCGGAAGTGGGCGGGGCAATGCGCCCTCAAGCACCCTGCCATGCCCAGGGTTGCCCTGGTAACTGTTCCTGGCCCTCAAAGCGGAAGTGGGCGGGGACTGGCAACCTCCAGCCCGCTGCCATGCCTAGGCTTGCCCTGGCAACTGTTGCTGGGCCCCAAAGCGGAAGTGGGCGGGGCCTGGCGCCCTCAAGCCCACTGCCATGCCCAGGGTTGCCCTGGCAACTGATGCTGGCCCCCAAAGCGGAAGTGGGCGGGGCCTGGCGCCCTCAAGCCCCCTGCCATGCCCAGGCTTGCCCTGGCAACTGTTGCTGGGTCCCAAAGCGGAAGTGGGCGGGGCCTGGCGCCCTCAAACCCCCTGCCATGAACAGAGTTGCCCTGGCAACTGTTGCTGGGCCCCAAAGCGGAAGTGGGCGGGGCCTGGCGCCATCCAGCCCCCAGCCATGCCCAGGGTTGCCCTGTCAACTGTTTCTGGCTCCCAAAGCTAAAGTGGGCGGGGCCAGGCGCCCTCATGCACCCTGCCATGCCCTGGGTTGCCCTGGTAACTGTTTCTGGCCCCCAAAGCGGAAATGGGCGGGGCCTTGCACCCTCAAGCCCCCTGCCATGCCCAGGGTTGCCCTGGCAACTGTTGCTGGCCCCCAAAGCGGAAGTGGGCGGGGCCTGGCGCCCTCCAGCCCCCTGTCATGCCCAGGGTTGCCCTGGCAACTGTTGCTGGGCCCCAAAGCGGAAGTGGGCGGGGCCAGGCGCCCTCAAGCCCCCTGCAATGCCCAGGTTTGCCCTGGCAGCTGTTCCTGGCCCCCAAAGCGTAAGTGGCCAGGGCCAGGCACCCTTAAGCCCCCTGCCATGCCCAGGCTTGCCCTGGCAGCTGTTCCTGGCCCCCAAAGCGGAAGTGGTCGGGGCCAGGCGCCTTCAAGCCCCCTGCCATGCCCAAGGTTGCCCTGGCAACTGTTCCTGGCCCCCAAAGTTAAAGTGGGCGGAGCCTGGCACCCTCAAGCCCCCTGCCATGCCCAGGCTTGCCCTGGCAACTGTTGCTGGGCCCCAAAGCGGAAGTGGGCGGGGCCTGGCGCCCTCAAGCCCCCTGCCATGAACAGGGTTGCCCTGGCAACTGTTGCTGGGCCCCAAAGCGGAAGTGGGCGGGCCTGGCACCCTCCAGCCCCCTGCCATGTCCATGGTTGCCCTGGCAACTGTTGCTGGCCCCCAAAGCGGAAGTGTGAGAGGCCAGGCACCCTCAAGCCCCCTGCCATGCCCAGGCTTGACCTGGCAACTGTTGCTGGGCCCCAAAGCAGAAGTGGACGGGGCCAGGCTCCCTCAAGCCCCCTGCCATGCCCAGGGTTGCCCTGGCAGCTGTTCCTGGCCCCCAAAGCGGAAGTGGGTGGGGCCAGGAACCCTCAAGCACCCTGCAATGCCCAGGTTTGCCCTGGCTGCTGTTCCTGGCCCCCAAAGCGGAAGTGGGCGGGGCCAGGCGCCCTCAAGCCCCCTGCCATGCCCAGGATTGCCCTGGCAACTGTTCCTGGCCCCCAAAGTGGAAGTGGGCGGGGCCTGGCACCCTCAAGCCCCCTGCCATGCCCAGGCTTGCCCTGGGGGTCTGCGGGGCCATTGGGGGTCTGCGGGGCCATTGTAACTCTGCTGCCACCTGCCGGGACCTACCGCGTTTGTGACCAGGACCCACAGATCTTGTCACCTCCTCTAGCATCCTCAAAAACTGTCTGCTGTATGCGGGCGGACATTTTGTGATGGTCCGTTTTCCCCTCCAGCAGGAGCCAGGAGGGGAGCCGGGACCGCAGACAAGATCTGCGGGTCCCAGCCATAGACACTGCAGGTCACGGCAGATGGCAGCAGAGTTACAATAGCTTACAAAGCACCTTCCTGCCATGCAGGGTCTGCAGGAATATTGTTCCACCTCTTCACACCTATTGTTATGTCTGCTTCATTAAAATGGTTCCTCTCCCCCTCTCCAGTGCTTCAGTGGGGAGTAGAGAGATGAACAATAATGAAGCAAGGGGAGAGGACCATTTTTTATAAAAGCCTGGAGGAGGGAGAGGAACATTCTCCCTGATCCAGTGGGGGCAGTGAGAGAGGAATAATTTTTCCTATTACCTAGGGTAAAAAGTCAGGGTCATACAGTCAGGGTCACACAGGGCACAGTCAGGGTCACATAGGGTACAGTCAGGCGGTAACTAGACACACCCATAGGTTTTACTAGACACGCCCATAGGTTTCACTAGACATGCCCATAGGTGTCACTAGACATGCCCATAGGTGTCACTATGCCCTTTGGGTGGAACATGACTAAAATCTCCCTGAAACTGCTTTTCAAAAGTAGGCAACCCTGCCCCAGAGTAACGTTAAGCCTGTTATGCCAAATAACAATACACTTTAATTCCCTTACAAATATTTACTTTTACAATACATTACATTCTAATGTCCAATATAGGTACCGGATGGCCTCCAGACCGTCGGGATTTCCTAGGGTCGGTAGACTGTTAAAAGCATGACATTCAGGATTCCAATTTACAAGGCCCTCATGGTTGTCCACGACCCCCACAGTGAGAGAATAGGACCTGTGGCAAGCACAGCAAGCCACCAAGCCCACAAAGGGCTTTGTAGCGCTCGCCCCCCTGTCGGAATCCCTTCTGTTGGCAGTTCATACCACACCCGTCCAATATACCCTGAGCTGTTTAGTATGTTCTAATTATGCCAGGTCTTGAGTAATTCAAGTTCAAGGCCCCATCTAAAAATAATGTTGATTTATTTTGTTCTGTATGTCACACATCACAGAACATGAGACTTATTTTAGGAAGGTCATGTAGTCTAGGTCAGTGTGTTTCTCACAGTGACTCAGTAATGTGAAAAGATTTATTAAAGAACATCTCTTGCCAGTGATCATGTGTTATATGGAGTATCTATTGCTTCATAATAAAATATCATGAATGACTTGCCTTACACAGTGGCATATGTAACATTTATTTATTAATATTTATGCATACTAGCCTACTTTGATTTTCACCTCTGTGGGGGATGCCCAGAGAGGCAACAAGTCAGGGGGGGCAGGGACAATGCTGACTTTGGCCCTGCCCCTATGCCATAAAACTCCATGATTCAAAGGGAGCCTAAATGACACAAAATGCCACTACCATGTCATTTTAGCCCCGCCCCTCTCATTGGACCCGTGATTTGTGGTCCTTGAAACCGTGGGGATGGGGGTGCTGGGGCTCTGGCCAGCAAGCGGGAGACTTGCCCATCTTCCCGGGGGGTCTGTGAGGCGGACCCGATTTTCAGGAGCCTCCCGCCCATTCCCCGGGAGGGTAGGCAAACCTGCATTTATGTAGCACACACATTGTACTTTATATGATGAACTGTATATATATATATATATATATATATATATATATATAGATAGCAGATATCGCACCAGCTCCACAGAGTGATAAGTGAACGTGCTTGGGCCAGTAATACGAATAGCAATAGATCCCACAACAGAATGGGAAGACCAGCACCAGTCCAATGAAATAAGCAAAATAGTTTATTGTCACGGAGGACACATCTCACTGTAGGCATGTAATCATGTCAGCACAACAAAACACCCAGCAGGCTATACTTAGCAATCATCAGGCTGTAATGAGCATAATGGCATCGTCTCCTCGACGGCCGTTTCGGTGCCTCTGCACCTTTCTCAAGAGGGGTGACTAGTCACCCCTAGTCACCCCTCTTGAGAAAGGTGCAGAGGCATGGGTGCTGGGTGTTTTGTTGTGCTGACATGATTACATGCCTACAGTGAGATGTGTCCTCCGTGACAATAAACTATTTTTATTTTTTCATTGGACTGGTGCTGGTCTTCCCATTCTGTTGTGGGATCTATTGCTATATATATATATATATATATATATATATATATATATATATATATATATATAAACACACACACACATGGGATATATACGGGTGCCCAGTGGTGGCGATGCCAGCAGTCAGAATACTGATGCTGGCATCCCAAAGGAGAGATCCTGAGAGGGGTTAGGTAAGTATACTTACCCTACCCCCTCGCCCCACCCTAATAATCGCTCCTTGCTGCCTAAACCCCCCACCACCACCACAGACTAAGCCTCCCCCTTTTTGATGCCAACCTATCCCTGCACCCGGACGGACGGCGAGTGCAGCGTCATCTGACGCGGCGGGGGATGTTGCCGGGCAGCGTCCCAAGCCTCACTCTGAGGCTAAGCGTCGGGGCGTTGCTAGGCAACGTCCCCGAGCTTCCGCCTGGCGGCCAGGGACGCGCGCGCCTGACGTCAGTCAGGCGGCGCGAAATTTAAATAAATAGCCGGCATCTGCTGGGCACAGACGCCGGTTATAGCTTTTTGCACTTGTTGCTATTTGCTGCTACTCTCCAGTCCCCTGGGTCCTTGGTCCCAGTTTTCCTGGCTGCAGATCTCCATTGCAGCCCGCCTGGTCTCCCAGCCTGTCAGCTGTGTTTGCCTGTGGATCCCTTGATTCCAGTACTTCACCAGACTCCTCTGCTGTATTCCATCCTCAGCCTGTGAGCCTGCAGCGGACCCACTGTCTCCATCTTCCGTGGGTCACGTAAGTGCTCCAGTGGAGCTCTGGTCTTTTTCTTCTTTGGTTCTCTGGCCCTCCGTGGCTGAACCCCTCCGTGGGACCATCCTTGGTTATCTTCTTTGGTATTCTTGTCCCCGTATTTTTGTATGTGTTCCCTGGCCCCCGTCTGTCATTAGTGTTCTGTTTAGGCAGGAGTGTCACCGTTCTTCCAGATCCCTGCTTTGGGAGTCACGGTCCCTTTGGAGTATTCTTGGGGACTCCCTTCTATCCGCTGGTGTCTGCGACTAGGTCGCACTCCCCGTCTTGGCCAGGTGCCGGCAGTTAGGGGCCAGTTTCCAGTTAGGTCCTTTAGTCAGCTTATCCTCTTGAGTGTTCCCCGTGGCGATCGCTTTCCCCTTGTCACCACATAAGACCTGGCTGCATCGGGGTCGGAGCGGGCTTAACTCGCTCCTTCGAACGAGGCGGCCACAGGTGAAGCCTAGCTCCGCAGGAGTTTGCCATCTGCCTCGGGGACTCAACAGAGAGAGTGTAGGACTCGCTGTGGCCGTCCTAACCGGCGGTCCCGGCTGTGGGCTCACGCCTTATCATCTTACCGTCTGGAACCCGTATTGTCCCTGGTGCCCAGGCCAGGGCAACGTAACATTATAACCGGCCAGAATAAAGACAGGTCTCCCCTGTCAAATACCTGGAGGGGTAGGTATTTGTGTCGTTTGATATTATGAGTACCCCGTCTCAGACGTTTTCTGATCAGCTTCAAGGGCTTACTCAGATGGTCCGGGAATTGTCCTTGAAGGTAGCGTCCCAAGAGCAGAGGTCGTGACCTCCAGACTCAGGGGGTTCAGATCCCAAAATGAACTTGCCTGATCGGTTCTCTGGAGACCGCAAAACCTTTTTTAATTTTCGTGAGAGTTGCAAGTTGTATTTTCGGCTCAAAACACGCTCCTTCTCATCCGAAGCCCAGCGTATTGGACTAGTTATCTCTTTGCTCCAGGGTGACCCCCAGACCTGGGCCTTTGGATTGCCCTCGGACAGCCCAGCCCTGGCTTCCGTAGACAGTTTCTTTAGTTCTCTCGGGTTGTTGTATGATGATCCTGACCGTGAAGCCTCAGCAGAGACCCATCTTAGAGCCCTTAGGCAAGGGAAAGACCCAGCCGAGGTTTATTGTACCGAGTTCCGCCGATGGGCGAATGATTGCGGGTGGAACGACCCTGCATTACGCAGTCAGTTTCGTTGCGGTCTTTCTGATGAGATCAAGGATTGCCTCATTCAATACCCGGCACCTAAAACATTGGACAAGTTAATGGAATTAGCCATTAAAATTGACCGTCGCCTCCGTGAGCGAAGGTCGGAACGGGGCTCGCTCACTCGGGTGGTTCCCTATGTTCCGATGACCCCTGAGGAAAGTGAGGAGCCCATGCAACTTGGGGCAGCTCGCATTTCCCCGGAAGAAAGGGCTCGTCGATTAAGTTCAGGTCTGTGTTTATACTGTGGCTGTAAAGGTCACATCTTGAGAAATTGCCCCAATAGGCCAGTAAAAGGCCGGGCCAAGTGAACGAAGAGAGGGTTCACTTTGGCCTCCAGCTCTTTTCCTCTCTAGATTCATTACTAATCCCGGGGCATATTTCTTTTCAAGGGGGTAATTTTTCGGGGTCAGTATTTATTGACAGCGGCGCGGCTGGTAATTTCCTGGACTCCTCCCTCGCCCAGAGTTTGGGGATTCCGCAACTCCAGCTTCCTATCCCCATTACCTTACGGGGCTTAGATGGTGGGGTTCTGTCCAATGGGGCCGTTACATTTCAGACTCCACCCATACAGTTGACCATTGGTCTATTTCACCAGGAGGAGATCACTTTCTTGTTAACCTCATGTCCTTCGGTACCCATCATGTTGGGTTTCCCCTGGTTGAGAAAACACAATCCCATCATTGATTGGCGCCTTGGGGAGATTACCCAGTGGAACCCCAATTGTCAGCAGAAGTGCCTGCATATTTCGCTCCCTGTGAAATCCACCTCTTTAGCGGGGATTCCCATTCCCTACCGGGATTACACAGAGCGTCTTGGTCAGTCTCTTAAACAGTATCTGAGGGTCTTTGTTTCCAAACTTCAAAATGACTGGGTTAGTTTCCTGCCGTTAGCCGAATTTGCGTATAATAACGCACATCATTCGGCCTCTAAGACGTCGCCCTTTTTTGCAGTCTACGGATTCCATCCACGGGCTAATTCTCTGGGACCGAATGCCTCTGGCTCTTCTTCGACAGCTGCCTCTCGCCTCAAAGTCATATGGAGGAAAGTCCACTTGGCCCTTAAAGAAGCTGCTTTCAGAGAGAAGGTATTCTCTGACAAATCCAGACGGCCTTGCTCTTTCAAAGTTGGTGACTGGGTGTGGCTATCCACCCGTAATATAAAGCTTCACCAACCATCAGCAAGGTTAGGTCCTCAGTTCATTGGGCCTTTTCGGATTGTCAGGAGGGTTAATCCGGTAGCATTCCGTCTTGCTTTACCTAAATCCCTCAGGATTTCGAGTACCTTTCATGCTTCGCTTCTTAAGCCAGTGGTGTTCTCACAGAGATTTCCTCGCAGACTGAGGAATGGCTCCGCCCCAGTGATGGTGCAGGGGCAACAGGAGTTCCGTGTAGAAAAGATCCTCGATTCCCGGCTTGTGAGAGGTTCCTTGCAGTTTCTGGTACACTGGAGAGGATTTGGTCCCGAAGAGAGGTCCTGGGTCTCCGATGGAGATTTGCACTCGCCTAACCTTCGGAGGGCCTTTTTTCATCAATTCCCAGATAAACCTGGTGGGAAAGGGTTGTTAATCCTTCCTCAAGGGGGGGGGGTACTGTTGCACGCCGCCGTCCGGGTATCCCTGCACCCGGACGGACGGCGAGTGCAGCGTCATCTGATCTCCATTGCAGCCCGCCTGGTCTCCCAGCCTGTCAGCTGTGTTTGCCTGTGGATCCCTTGATTCCAGTACTTCACCGGACTCCTCTGCTGTATTCCATCCTCAGCCTGTGAGCCTGCAGCGGACCCACTGTCTCCATCTTCCGTGGGTCACGTAAGTGCTCCAGTGGAGCTCTGGTCTTTTTCTTCTTTGGTTCTCTGGCCCTCCGTGGCTAAGCCCATCCGTGGGACCATCCTTGGTTATCTTCTTTGGTATTCTTGTCCCCGTATTTTTGTATGTGTTCCCTGGCCCCCGTCTGTCATTAGTGTTCTGTTTAGGCAGGAGTGTCACCGTTCTTCCAGATCCCTGCTTTGGGAGTCACGGTCCCTTTGGAGTATTCTTGGGGACTCCCTTCTATCCGCTGGTGTCTGCGACTAGGTCGCACTCCCCGTCTTGGTTAGGTGCCGGCAGTTAGGGGCCAGTTTCCAGTTAGGTCCTTTAGTCAGCTTATCCTCTTGAGTGTTCCCCGTGGCGATCGCTTACCCCTTGTCACCACATAAGACCTGGCTGCATCGGGGTCAGAGCGGGCTTAACTCGCTCCTTCGAACGCAGCGGCCACAGGTGAAGCCTAGCTCCGCAGGGGTTTGCCATCTGCCTCGGGGACTCAACAGAGAGAGTGTAGGACTCGCTGTGGCCATCCTAACCGGCGGTCCCGGCTGTGGGCTCACGCCTTATCATCTTACCGTCTGGAACCCGTATTGTCCCTGGTGCCCAGGCCAGGGCAACGTAACAACGTCCCCCAGTAAAACAAATGAAAGTCACTGAAACAAGTGCGCTTAAAGCAGCCTTGTGGTGGATTCAATCTGGAAATGGTGACTCTGACACCATGGATAAATAGCAAAAAAACAGAATAGAGAGTCCCCTCCACTGGTGCTTTAAAAGAGTGATACGTCCCTTCTTATAGTGAAAAGATCCTCTTCTCCTAATCACGATAACAGTAAAGTGGGTAGGTATATACCATACTTCCCTCCTTCAAAATCAAAGATCCTCTTCTCCGCCTCAGTAAATTGTCAGCTGTATCAATCAACGACTCCCCCTCTCTGTCAATGGATATGCCTCCTCTAGAGTGGAATATTGGGTGTGGTTGACTCTCCCCAAAAATTTAGAGAAGAGAATGGCAAATAGTGTGATACCATTTAATACAAGCATAAAAGTACAGACAAAAAAGTGTAGCAAAGACAGGTGGATGACTGAATGGCTTGTTACCCCAATTGGTGGAGAACATGGATGGAAAAATCCAGTTCTCAAAGTTCGCAAAAGAAGATGATGAGCCCAGGATTCACCGTCTTTCACCAAATCGTGGGCACAGGATCCAAACGACCAAACATCCAGTCCAGACTTAGTTCCAGGAGCTTCAAGCGCTTTCGACCTCCACTGAGGTCTTTTTCAAGAAGAATAATCTATATCCCCACATTCGGGATATAAATACCCGTCCCCCAGCCTAATGCTACTGCTCCCCACATACTCACATTCGGGAAGCCGGCAGTCGGAATAAATATAAATATAACTAGATATACATGGGAGGTTATTCTGGTTCACTCCTTATGGAAAATTCCTGCTCAAATGGACAAAACCATGTGCACTGCAGGTGGGATAGTTGTTAATTGTGCCGAGAGAGTTAGATTTGTGTGGGGTTTAACTTTAAAGTGATATCTATATTGCAGTGTAAAAATAAAGCAGTCAGTATTTTCCCTGCACAGAAACAAAATAACTCACCCAAATCAAATTCTCTCTGCACGTTTTACATCCCCCCCCCCTGCAGTGCACATGGTTTTGTCCATTTAAGAAGGAATTTGCCAGAAGGAGTGAACCAGGATAACCCCCATAGAGAGAGAGAGAGACAATAATTCCTACTGTGGCTGACACTGTGTGTACTGTGAGTAAAGATGAGCGGGTCCGGATATCCGGGATCCGACAGATCCGAATATGGTGATCCGGGTCAGGATCCGAGTCAGCTCGGGAGTTCCCACCTGAATTCCGGACCGAAAACAAGACAAAACGTCATCATCGCGCTGTCGCATTCTCGCGGGATCTGGATTCTATATAAGACGCATGCGCGCCCCACCATCTTCACTCCATTATAGGAGAGGGAAGAGGGTGGTTGGGATCTGTGCTCTGTTCTCTATGCTCTGTGCTCCGTGCTCTGTGCTGCGTGCCCTGTGCCCTGTGCTGTGATTTATATTTTATTTAGTGACTGATTTTGTATGTTGTTGTAAACTAGGTGCTGCAGTGCTCAAACGCAGGGGCTGCAGTGCTGCTGACTGTACACTCAGTGTACAGGGGCTGCAGTGTCCATAATACAAGGGGCTGTGTCCAGTATGTCAGGGTCTGTGTCCAGTGTACAGGGGCTGTGTACAGGGGCTGTGTCCATTGTACAGGGGATGTGTCCAGTGTACAGGGGCTGTGTCCACTGTCCAGGGGCTGTGTCCACTGTCCAGGGGCTGTGTCCAGGGGCTGTGTCCATTGTCCAGGGGCTGTGTCCATTGTCCAGGGACTGTGTCCAGGGTGACAGGCTGCATCCAGTGTCCAGTGTGAGGGCATATATATCTAGTGTCCAGTATGAGGGCATATATATCCAGTGTCCAGTGTGACGGCCTATATCCATTGTCCAGTGTAACGGCATATATCCAGTGTCCAGTGTGAGGGCATTTATCCAGTGTCCAGTGTGAGGGCATATATCCAGTGTCCAGTGTGAGGGCATATATCCAGTATCCAGTGTGACGGCCAGTGTCCAGTGTGACGGCCTATATCCATTGTCCAGTGTGAGGGCATATATATCTAGTGTCCAGTGTGAGGGCATATATATCCAGTGTCCAGTGTGACGGCCTATATCCATTGTCCAGTGTGACGGCATATATCCAGTGTCCAGTGTGAGGGCATATATCCAGTGTCTAGTGTGAGGGCATATATCCAGTGTCCAGTGTGAGGGCATATATCCAGTGTCCAGTGTGACGGCCAGTGTCCAGTGTGACGGCCTATATCCATTGTCCAGTGTGAGGGCATATATATCCATTATCCAGTGTGACGGACTATATCCATTGTCCAGTGTGACGGCATATATTCAGTGTCCAGTGTGAGGGCATATATCCAGTGTCCAGTGTGACGGGCTATATCCAGTGTCAAGTGTAACGGGCTGTATCCAGTGTAAAGTAAGAGAAATAAATAAATGTAATAAATAAAATAAAAACACATTATTAAACTGCCACCCTGTCTGCCCATGCAGTGCCTCTCTGCTTCCAAGATGTGCCAGGTTGGAAGTGTAAGGTCCACATATATGGAGCCAGATTCTCTAAGCTTCAACAGTGATAAAATGGAGAGTGATAAACAGCCAGCCAATCAGCTCCTACCTGACATGTCACAGGCTGTGTTTGAAAAATGTCAGACAGGAGCTGATTGGCTGGCTGTTTATCACTCTCCATTTTATCACTTTTGAAGCTTAGAGAATCTGGCCCATGTGATGCCCACTGCTGTTGCCTAGCTTAGTCATCCAGCTACCTCGTTATAACCTTTTGGCCCAACTACAGTAAATGAAAACAATTTTGTGAGCTGTGAAGTGATAAAAATTGACTAGAAATGAGTGGAAAAGAATGTTATTGAGGTCAATAATACTTTAGGGGCAAAAACAGGCCCAAATTCTGTTATTTTAGCCATTTTTAGCATTTTTTCATAAAAATCCAGATCCAAAACCAAAACCCGCAAGGGTGGTTTTGCCAAAACCAATCCAGATCCAAAACACGAAGGGAGATCCAGATCCAATACCAAAACCCGAAAAAAGTGGCCGCCGCACATCTCTAACCGTGAGTACCGCCATCAGTTAATCTCCATGCTTCTGGTATTAATATACCCTGAAAGGCACCCGGGCAAGTAACCCCTATTTTTGTGGAGTGCCTACTGACCTCCAGTCGGTTGTCAGGTGCAAAACGTCAACAAGTGAAAGGTTGAGAGGTTAAAAAAGTTGACATACAAATGGGAAACAAGGGGGGATGAACCAAGATTGCAACTATAGCTGATGTAAAGGGAGGGTGTAAATCTCCCTATAAAGTGAAACATAGACAAAAAATAGATACAGTGCTTAGGTTTGACTGAAAGAGGTGAGTCTGACAACTTATACAAAATAATTTTTATATAGACATTTATTTGATAATATACACATACTATGAATAAAATATATAGAGAGAATTCTCTAGAGAATGAAAAAATGTAGTGTATAGTGGAAAGTCTTTGTGGTATTTGAATAGATGTACTGAGAATATGTGATCTAAGTTGAAGAAGGTATTACTGGCCCGGATGAATGGTCTGGTATGGTATATCAAATGGTGAAGCTGGAACAATAAAAATCTCAACGCGTTTCAACGTGTTCGCACGTCTTCATCAGGAACTGGATGAAATTGTGCGTATACATCAAAACGCGTTGAGATTTTTATTGTTCCAGCTTCACCCTTTGATATACCATACCAGACCATTCATCCGGACCAGTATTACTTTCTTCAACTTGGATCACATATTCTCAGTACATCTGCAGCCACCCAGCCAGGTATTCATATACCACAAAGACTGCCTCTTCAATACATCTTGTGAGTCAATCAGGATCCACACTGGGCAATTTTCTGGGATTTATCTCCACCTCAGACAAAGGAGACCACATTATCCAAATTCCAAGTCTGGTAACTATACATCCCATTGGTATCATGGAAACGCCCAATATCTTCACAATGGAGCCAATTTGCTAAGCTGGAACTTTTTTTTTATTGTTTTTTATTTATTTTTATTTCCCCTATACACTACATTTTCTCATATATATTTTATTCATATATGTGTATGTTATCAAATAAATGTCTATATAAAAATAACTTTATATAAGTTGTCAGTCACCTCTTTCAGTCAAACCCAAGCGCTGTATCTATTTTTTGTCTATACAAATGGAACATACCTTTTTAGTTTACTCTTCACATGACATCTTTTGTAGTATCTATTGGGAATGCCTGAGATGTGGCAAGTGAAGTGAGCCTGGGAGGGTACGCATTTCTACTAATGGTGGTCAGATAAAAAGAAATATCCTAGATGTGGGGCAAAAACCTGTGTGAACCATTTGTGCATTAACCTTTTGTACACGTCGGCCTTCTGTACCTGTTGACCCATGACTGTCAACCTATTAATTGTCAAACTATTATACCACACTCAATCCAGTCCCAGTGTCTTGTCTGCATTTATTAATGAAATTACCAATTAACTTAAGATATTTTTCGATTACCCTTCTCTGCTTAGATAATCCTATTTCCGATAGTCGGCCAAGACCTATTCAATCTTGTCCCTTTCCATACAGTCCTGTAGATTCAACTATTTTAAACGCCGAATCCGTATTATTGGAAATGGCTGCTAATCCATGATTCGCTGATCCATGTATTTTCCGACTTTTGGAATGTTTCCTAAAATTGGAAAAACTGTAAAAATATTGAATAGGTTGAATGCAAATTTGATCTATTCTAGTCTAAAACTGATGACATTTATGTCTATTGGACATATCTGCAGGGTCTGAATGGGTGTAGTATAATACACCGACAGTCGGGATTCCAACATTCATTACTCAGACGTCGGAATCCCGACTGCACAGCAGGGGGAGCGCAATGAAGCCCCATGCGGGCTCGCTGCGCTCGCCACACAACACTCGCCACGCTAATGCAGCTTTCAAGTTTGCTGCGCTCGCCACGCTGCGCTCGCTACGCTGATGCAGCTTTCAAGTTCTTCTATGGAGATCCTGGTAGAAGAAGATAAAATAATGACATGATGTATGAAGGTGCCTGACAATGACTCATTGAGAGACACAGTCTTACGTGTGTGCACTCACAAGCCTTACCCTGTGCTTGACGCCTTTCCCTCCTTTGGTTTCAGCACAGTAATGGTTGACTCAAACAGATAGAATAGTATAGGTCTTGCAATTCCCTAAATATAGACCTGGAGATTCACTGTCCCAACATAGCTCAGCTCCCTGATAAAAACAGCTGCCACTTGCTTGAGCCAGACACAGAGGGAAGCAGGCCCTGCCAGGGACACAGGGGAACTGATCAACCCTCTTGGGGACTTTCTATTCACCATTATCTGGAAACTCTCTTTTTGCGTAAGTCCACAAAGTTTTACAATATTTATATGTCACTGATGTTTAATAGAAGGATACTATATTTTCTAATTGTGTCATCCGTATTGTTACATTTGTGTTTCAGTATATTCTTCTATATGACATTCAACACTTTTAATGTAAAATATCTGACTATATAAATACTGTCTTTACTCTTTAGTTATTGTTATGGTTTTAACATAGTTTTAGATGTTCCCTCTATTTTTATTATAGTTTGTTATTTGTTTTGATATATTTTGCTTATTAGGAAAATTTACTTTTTATTTAACAAATTGATCATAGTTTTGCCTGTTTCATAATTCATTATAGTTGATATACTTTATAACAAGTGTCAAGAACAACTGTATTATTACATATGAAAGTATTTTATTATTATAGTACACACATGTGTGGGTGTGGATTACGTGGTACTTGTTGCAGGGTATTGTGTTGTGCTCTTCAGATAAAATACTAAAGCTGTTTTACTGAGATTTAAGGCCAGATGTATCAAGCTTCAAAAAGGGATAAAATGGAGTCATAAACAGCCAGCCAATCAGCTCCTAACGGCCATGTCACAGGCTGTGTTTGAAAAATGACAGTTAGAAGATGATTGGCTGGTTGTTTATCACTCTCCACTGTATCACTTTTTGAAGCTTGATACATCTGGCACATAATGATGAACTGTCATTTTTAACCTAATTCAAATAAAAGTGTAAAATCAGTTTGCAATAAATAAAAAACTGGGAATATTTTCTCCAAAAGATAAAAAAAACTAGCTATCAATCACCAATTACCATATTATGCACAACCATCTACCTATATACCATCTGCTGTGACAGTGAGCAGGAGATGGCTACTGCCTGATATAAATTAATCAAATGGAATGAAATAATGATTATATATATATATATATATATATATATATATATATATATATATAAACATCCAAAAAAGCAGCACTCAGGAGGCAGTAGGTGTAGTGAAAAAAGACTAGTCTGTGTTTGCTGCTCTTTTGGATGTTTACATGAGTTTGTTTCGGGCACCGGGGCCTATTATCATGGAGTTATACTGAGTGCCGGTTGATTTGGACTTATATCTATACTGTGTGTATAATATATATAGTCAACTACAATAATACCGTTCAGTGTGTAAGCCCTATGTCATTCACTCAGGAGCATTGTCAATATTGTTAAGTGAGTGCCCAGCTTTAGAAACATGTGCTCTGACTGGGTGCTATGGATTACATACAGTAAATACCCTTGAATCACTATATACAGTTATGCACAGTCTTAGTTACCGTGTTCTAAGACACGGTATACACTAGGACCAGTCAGACCAGAAGGCCCCTTGAGCTCCCCTGGCAGCTACCCAGGAGGCTTGCTTACGATTTGGCACTTGATGCAATAAATCGCATGCAATTTATTGCATATAAAGAACTTCGGGGAGCTGGTAGCAGCGGGGGGCGGGCATCGGGGTCCAATTGGTGGTAGGAAGCACGTAGAGGCATCTGCCAGGCGGCGTTGTGCGAAGTGGCTACGGAATTTGAAAAATATTTTTAAAAGACTGGCTGGCCGGTTATTGGATGAGAGAATTCTCTCAACCAATCAGTGGCCTCCCATCTTTTTGGATGATAGAATCCTTTTCAAAATATTTTTTCAAATTCAGTAGCCGCATCTGGCTCTGCAGCCCAGCAAATGCTGCTAAGTGTTCCCCACTGCCCGGACCGCTGCCCATCCCCCCACATAGGTGTGTGCCATCGGTGCTTCACACCTACGGATCGCTCGGATCGCTACCTGCAGCAGGTTCAATCTGTAGGGTCCGACCCAATGCGCATGGGACCACACATCGGTTCGGATGGGATGTCAAACTCATCTGATTTGGGATGATTTCTCGGTGAAATCACCCCAAATTTGAAAAGTGTATGGGCACCTTAGATTGCTAAGGACACATGCAATGCACCATTGATGTGTGCTGAGAGATCTGTGTGGGCGATCTGACTAGATTTTGACTGAATGCAATCAAGATCTATTAAGGCCATAACAATGTGCAGGATTGTGCTTCACCATCCCTATAGGGTGTACACAAGGGGCTATGCGTGCTTAAGATCTAGTCAGATCACTTAGAAATAGCACTGAAATTGCCATGCGTGTACGGGGCTTAATACATACTATGAGTGTTGGTTATATCGCAGGAGGAAGTGATGAAAGAGGAAAGTAGAGACTATGGGATCAGGCAGTACTGAGAGATAAGACAACAAAGGAGTTATGGCAGTTAGTATAAAGCACCAATACCGTATGTTCTACAACCACTTACAATAAGGGAGACATGGTAAAAGCCAACGGGTAATAACTCGATCGTACCATAATGTGACAGGAGGCGCTAGGGACCTTTACAGACGTAACAACGGTTGTTAATTATGGGACTTATAGGCCCTTATTCTGATCGGTGCGGATATTCCCGCTTGCGTACGGCCCGCCGATGTTTATCGTCTGCGCATGTGCAGAGGTCACTCTGCGCATGTGCAGGCGATTTCGCCGCATGGATTCTTTATACGCCGCACAGGGGGCGTAGAGGGGCGTGAGGGGCTACTTATCCTCATTACCCTATGCATACGCCCCGCGTTTCATGGGCGTTCCCATGCAAACGCGGGGCGTATGCATGGTAATGAGGCCGTGACGCGTGGGTACGGGGCGGGCATCTGACATCGCCGGATGTCAGCTGCCCGCCCCCATACAAGATTTCACACGGACAAGTGTCCGTGTGGTCTTGTGTTGCGGGACCTGGTGGAGCGTGCGGCCCTGCATTCGATGTTCGGCGACCATCGAATGCAGGGGCTGCTCCCACCATGGAGGAGGCGTATCCCCGTCCACATTCATGCGGACCGCCACATATCCGCATACGGACGGAGGTGGCGATCCGTATGGAAGGCGGGGATTCGCCAAGACGGACATCACTGCATATTTCTGATCGGGCCGCACCGATCAGAATAAGGGCCATAGTTCCACATTAGCTGTAGAGCCTCATGTTACAGACCTAAAATGTATAAATGCAAGTGAACTTATCAAAATAGGTGTGAACATTTTTAAGTAAACATTTTTATTTATCAGAATGATCTGTTAGGTTCACATAGGAAATATCATATTTTTTTACACAATTTTTTTTAATTTGAATCTAACAATTGTGAGAGACACTGGCCTTTTTAGCAGCTATTCTGCACATCTATCACAGAGATGCTGGCACTCAAGGGTTAGCTAAAAGTCACTGACTTTCCTAGTTAAATGTATGCATCTGTCTTTTAGGGTCCCACAATTGTATCTTACAATATAGAGCCCAGCTTACAGTTATTTACAGTATCCAGCATTCATTATGTCTCTCCCGGGCCTATAGGATATATTTTCAGTCATCTTTCATGTCTGTGGATACTTAAAGTTGGCATTGGTGCAGTACTGTAAATATATAACTTGGGGCTATCAAATAAAGCTCTCTTTAAAATGCCTGAGATGTTTTCCTGAAGAAGAGGGACCTGCTAAGGACAGATGCCTCGTGGGAGAAGAGGCCACTTCCTGGAGTCCCGCAACAGCTGCACTCCCCGCAGTACTGTTCTTAGAATACTTCCCCACATTCTTGGGTTAGACTTAATTCTGCAAAGACAAAAATATACTTATACTGTAGTATGCTCTATTTTTCTTCCATCATCTTAGACACCAGTTGTCACTAGAAGGGGAGCGACATACCTCTGGCTTTTTTTGTTGTTGTCAACATAGCAAGCCAGACCAGCAGCAGATTTGGTAACCTCCCATAAACCTTCCTCACATAAAGCATGAAGGCTAATACTGTGATGACAGACATTTATAGAAAGTACAAATACATGTGATTACAGATGGGCCTGTAAGTGGGCAGATATCTTGTTACATGACAGTTACATGTACATCCTGCATCATGTACAAGGAGAGATGTACTAAACCTTGGAAAACGCTAGTGTTGAGAAATAAAGTACCAGCTACTCAGCTCCCAACTGTCATTTTACAGGTTTATTTGAAAAATGAAAGTTAGGAGCTGATTGGGACTCTCAAGTCCCAAGGCTTAGTACATATCCCATGAGTATTTTATAAACTTATGTAAATGTAAAAAATAAGTCTTATACCAATGATTAATATAAACTCCATAATAGTTTATAAGTTAATTTACTAATGGAGGGGGCCTGTCCTGCCCTACTACAGCCAGGGTGTGCTACTGGTAAACCTTGGGGTTATTCTGGTTCACTCCTTCTGGCAAATTCCTTCTTAGATAGACAAAACCATGCTGACTGCAGGGGGGCAGATGTAAAATGTGCAGAGAGAATTAGATTTGGGTGAGTTATTTTTTTTCTGTACAGGGAAAATACTTGCTTTATTTTTACACTGCAATATACAGTAGATTTTACTTTGAAGTAAAACCCCACCCAAATCTAACTCTCTCTGCACAAGTAACATCTGCCCCACCTGCAGTGCACATGGTTTTGTCCACCTAAGAAGGAATTTGCCAGAAGGAGAGAACCAGAATAACCCCCCTTGTCTGACATCTCTCTTGCCTTTATAACCACAGTAGCGCACCCAGGGGGGTTTCAAGTACCCAGAAACTCCCCCTGATACATTTTTTTGCTGCTCGAGCATCGCGGCCATGGCTCCGCCACTTTACAGATTAGGCTCCACCCACTCGCTGCATTTTATGCCTGAATTAGCTCTTAGCCAATTCAGGCATATTATTATATTCTGTTTAATAAGTGTACTTAAGTGGTAATTATATTGTTCAAAGATTAAAAACCTGTAACAACCTGGTGGGGAACACACCCCGTAATACAACCAAGCACCATAACTGACAGTCATCCCTACCTACATTTTTAAAAATCTGAAATCACACCTTTTTTTCATTTTCACTTAATGTGTGTATGTTAATGTAATTTTTAACCTCTTATTTCGCTAAATAGTGGCTGTCTCCTTATCTAACCTATACCAATAAAGATAAGAGGAGCTGCCACCTTTTTACATTATAGAGAAGGAATTTTTCCCAAAATTGTGTTCTTACTGTTTTTGAAGGAGTGCATCCAAAACAAATTCTTTCTCTCTCCTCGTTCTTGTCCTTTTCAGGGAGAATCCCTGGATTAAATTATGCCCACCTTTAACCCTCTATTCACCCTCTAGCAAGAGTGCATGGCATAATAACAGAACTGTATCATAAAAATAAACACTAAACTGCCCCCCACCCTGATTTTTTTTTCCTGTGTTGCCTCTGTGACAATAGTTATGGTACTGGGTAAAAGTGGTATCCTGTAGTGTTCACTACTATTTTAATATACTGCTTGTCATGATATCCATAAAAGTATTAATTATTGGACTTGAAAGAAAAAAAATTTCAAGCTCAGACTATGTTATTAAATTAGGGGAGATCTATATAATTAAGAAATATTGTAATATATTTATGTTTTCGAGTTGCTGCTCCAGGGTTAAGGGAAATGCAGAGGGGAATCTGTTACAGGGAAGGAATCTGAAAAGATCCCTCTCCGATATGTGAGCTGTGATTAAAAAAAAGACTCCCAACACCATTTAAATCCTGAGACAGCATTTCTAAAGCTTAAATATTTTGGCAAGTCATTTATTGCTATGAAATTACAATTTTACTGCAGTTCTTATCTTTTCACTTAAAAGCAAAATACATGTGGAAATGGCAGGTTTCTAAATGTTTTCCATAGACAGAGTTTTTTTTTAATTAAAGGAATATGTACTGCATACACACATACTGTATTTTGTATACACAAAACAATATGGCAAAATGACAAAGGTTCAGATGTACTAAGCCTTGAAAACTGATAAATTGTAGAGTGGTAAAATAGAGAGTGCTAAAGCACCAGCCAACCAGCTCCTACTGTAACTCATTTTTTGCAAGCACAGTCTGTAACATGTTATTGCTGAGTGATTGGTGTATTATCTCTCTCCACTTTATCACTATAGTTTTGAATGCTTAGTACAGTACATCTCTCAAAACACAGGGCCTAATTCAGAGCTAGGCTACTCAGCCAGGGAGCTGCTGGTTATGTGGGAGTGAAGCGTTGTGCCTAAAAAAATATTAAGGACACATCGCAGGCCAGGACCCGGGGAGTACGGCAGTCTTGCCGGAGTTTGCAATTTTGAGAAATTTCACAAAACTGCAACCAGCTACGAATCCCCCCCCCCCCCCCCCCCTCCACACACACACAAACACACACACAAACACACACACAATGCTTCACTAAACAAAATCCCTATGCAACATTGGTCAATATATCAGGGAGTTTAATGTCACAATAGGAAGGACTTATTTCAAGGGACCACCATACACATGAGCAGAACAGAAGCCATAATAAATCTAAAGCAATTAAATAATTTCTCGTTTTGTAAAAGTCCTGCGTGTCTGATATGAACATTATAGGACTAACTTATTTGTCGTATCATAACAGTGGTTTACAGGCATCCACACAAAGTGTTTTGCACCCATCAATTGGATCTGTCATCGGTGTAAAGTCTCATAGATTACACAGACACACTGGTTTCTTATCCAGCTATTATGGATGCCTAGCCATCTATGAGAATTCCACAAGACTGGCCACATCAGAGGCGCCAGAGATTACTGAGCCCTTTGTCTGAGCAGATATTGTCATTCAGTATGAGGGAGGATGTGTACAACATCACTTCATTCATTGGCACATTATAACAGCTACAGATATTAGATATTGGAAATCTCTAAACTTTAAAAGTAAAACACCTTTGATTTTAGATTTTAGTGTATTTATCTTTGTTGTTGTTGATGTTGTTTTTTTTAATTTTTTTTTTTTAAACCTCATTATTCCAGGATTGCCAACTTTTAAAGTCTCCTCTCTGGGAAATGCCCGGAGAGGAGACTGTCAGCGGCACTTCAGGGGCGGGGCCTGATGTAAACATCATCAAGCCCCGCCCCCAGTACTGCAAATCCCGCAATTCACCAGTCTTCGAGGAGGGGGTGGGGCTAAATTATGTGATTTGCATCTTTACCCCCCCCCCCCCCCCAACACCCCGAAATGCGGGAAATTAACACTGGGAGCCGGTATCCGGGAGGGGGGCCACAAGGGGGATCCGATTTTTGTGAGTCTCCTGGCCACTCCGGGAGGGTAGGCAGCCCCGATTAATACTAGATCTTCATACTAAATGGGTTTTGGTGGGTAACACCAGAAGTCTTAAATCATGTACACATCAATACAATGTCATGACCGGTTTCCCTTTAGCTCCCAGACAAATGATATAGGGCCTGATGCAAAGTTGATCACGAAAGCAAAATCTTTCCCAAACAGGCAAAACCATGCTGCGCTGTAGGTGGGGCAGATGTAACGTGCAGAGAGAGTTACATTTGGGTGAGTTATTTTGTTTCTGTGCAGAGTAAATACTGGCTGCTCTGCAATTTTGATTTCAGTTTGAACACACCCCACCCAAATCTAACTGAGAAAAGATTTGCCTTTTGCAAACATCTCTGAATCAGGCCCAAATTGATTACACACTGAGGCTAATTCAGACCTGATTGCACAGCCCGATTTGCAGCATTCAGTTAAGCTGCAAATTAATGTGATCACTGTGCTGGCATCCCACAAAGAAAGGAGTTAGGGCCTATTTCAAAGGGCCATGGTCTCATAGAGCCCTGTTTTTGTCACTCTGGGGGCATGGCCAGCATTCATGGAGATGCTGGTTGCCCCTGGAGATAAGGCCGTCTTCAGTGGTGCACTTTGGTGTCACCCCTTTTGAGGCTGCACCCCCCACACCTTGGTAGTGATGCCACAAGTCCAGACGGACCTATATTTACCACCTTGCACAAATACATGCTACTCATCTCTCTACTGATGACGCATAAATAAATACGGCAATTCGTATTCGTATTTATAGCACATCAATAGGAATACGAATTGCCGTATTTTTGGGATAGTAAATGTCAAAAATAAGTGTATTTCTGGATACAAATACACCTATTTTTTACAAATTTCCTTTAGTAAATATCCCCCTTTATATCAATTAAAATCGATCCAAGTCGATGTTGGGATTCAGCGGCTGAAACACTTATTTACTAACCGATGATTTTTGATAATTTATATTGATACGTTAGTAAATGTGTGTTTAAGCCCTGGAAAAACAAATCTGTTCTAAAATCAACAAAAAAATTATAAAAAGAGCGAAAAATTTGAAATAAAAAAGGGCACAACAACATACTGTACTGTATTCAGGTTATAAAAAGTGTACAAATAGTTCTACAAAAAAAGTATCCAATTAGGGTGCATATTGTGAGTCCAGTAATACATTAATAGCAATATTTATTATTATTATTATTATTATTATTATTAATAATATTAATGTTTTCATTGCCAGATTTTGATACACTCACTCGGAGCGAAAGTTAATAGATAGGGCACATATTCTACACAAAACATTTCCCATGTTCTCGGGCTGGCACAGGAATGGCGCTTACACTAGAAATAATAATAACTCAGAACTGGCAGGGCTGCATTGTGTCCAGTCACTCAGATAGGATTACAGGAGGTGACTGCAGATGACCAGTTCTGGTTGCCCAGCCTGTACGTGCTGGTGCTGAGCTTGCAATTTGTGTTACAGACACAGGCAGGGCACCACTGTTGGTGTTCCTACACACTCTACATAAACACAAGACCATGATGGCTCTGAACAGGTGGGTGTGTGCTTTTCACAGGAATTCTTAACATTGCCATAAAGGATACTGAGTCCTAGGGAACACCACTGATAATATACAGTATTTAATAATAGATCTATATCCAGGATGGACTGTAATAACTTCACTCTGCAGACAACAACGCATTACACTGCTTTTTGCATTATTCAAGCAGATACAATGACTGTGTTAGAGAAAAATGCTAAAATGATTTTATGCGGGCATAGATAATACAGCTGTCATAGTGATATGCGTTAGGAGCAGTGGAGTCACTAATTGGCTCATCCGGAATAACAATATAATACAGACTGTAAACTCAGACACAATATACAGCGTAAGCGTAAATATATTTCAAATAGTAAGGATATTACAAGAAAAGACAATTTCTAACCATTTAATGATCTTAGACAAGACATGCTTTAATTATTAACCACAAAACTCTGAGATTTAATAATTGTTATGCTTGGTGTCCTTAAATACTTCACAAAGCATTGTTTATGTGATGTGTAACTATTATAATTATTATAATTTCATTGTAATATAGATAGTTTTAGTACAGTTTAACATGTTTACTAAGTTTTAGTTCTTAAAAAAAAATATATATATATATATATATATATATATATATACTCCTGTAGAAAAACAGCACTCACAACATTCTGCAGGATGGTGCTGGGGTGTCCGTAAACTCCAACCATATAAATCTTGTTTTAATGGATTGAATAAAGCCTTGAAGTTTTATATATAAACCAAAGCTTATAAATGACACATAATATTGTTTCCACAGGAATATTTTAGAGCTCATATTTCCACATTTAAGATTCAATGTTTCAATTAATTCCGAATTTTTCCAAACTTGGTCCTCGAGGTACACTAAAGGTGTGTACGGCCGATTGATCAGCCAATATATGGATGCAACATTGGCCAGTATGTAGCATCAATATATCTGTGAACAGCGTTGTACACAGATATTTTGCATCAGCTGTGCAACACATTAAGCTGTGTGCACAGGCAAATGCCTGTACAGCTGCACCGAGAGCTGCCGGTGATTGACAGTTCAGTGGGCTGCCCATTTGTGATGTCAAGCCAAACAGATCAGGCAATGTGTATGGATAACATGCTGCCTGATCCATTTTTAGATATATCTACAGTAATATCCAGAGGTTAAAGTGGGCTGAAACTGGGTGGAACTGAGTTCCACCACCTCTAATGGCAGGGGGAACTAGTTCCTCCTCCACCACAGCCCTGAACAGTAATTCCAACAGATAAGACTGTCATAGCAGCTTTCTTTTTTTTTGGCACAATGTATGTGAGTTCAAGCCATCAAAAAAGGACTATTGCTGTGGACATTATGTGTAAGGGGCACTACTACTGTGGGCATTGTGTATCAGTAAGCATAGCATAACATGAATAAGGGCACTACTGAAAGACATAATATGAATCAGGGGCACTACATGCCGCTTAATGTGAATGAGATTTTGTTACAGTGTGGAGGAATTTAAATTGGGGTTGCCCAATGAACCTTTGCCAAAAATCCTAGAACTGGGCCGGGCTTGGTAATTTAGGAGGGGGGGGGGTCCACCTCTCCTGGACAATTTTAAGCCCTGGATATATCTACTAGTGTTTACCCAGCTTAACAGTTCAGGTTTTTAGGGTATATATGCTTGAGCACAAATAAATAATTCCAACTGACTGAGGCGTGGATACTGCATCCTTAACACATTTGCCAAAACCTGAAACTTCAGTGCACTGACATAACTGTGATCAGGATTCCTATAACTACAATCCACACTGTGGGGCTTATTTGAAATGATTGCCACTTTAAAAATAAATGCAGAATCTCCCTAATATAATAGTTGTAACTCAGAAACACACATATAAGTTGCATATTGTAGTTGGCTATGGAGCCTTAATCTGGTCTGCATCTCTTCATCTGTCCCGAAGGCTGACAGGACATCTGGGACTTGTAGTTCACCAACTGCTGAAAGTCAATCGCCTGCAATTAGTTACTGAAATAATACATAGAGAATGAGGAGAATATCTATGGATACAGGTCACACAATAATCGGGAGATGTTTTGGCATCTGTAAACATTGAATGATGGTTCTTCAGTTTATATATGCAAGTCAGTGGGATCTCTGGTCTAAGATTTTATTATCAATTTTTTATTATTATTATTCAGACATGGATTGAGATTTATTTTGGGTCTGCAGTGAAGTTAGTGGAATGCAGAGGTAACTGTGTGTCTCTCCAGTGCAGCGTATCCTGTCATTATCCAGACTGGGGAAAGGCATATTTCAAATATTTTAAAGACACATGCTGCTTATTTTAGGCCAGCTTATCTTGTGGCGGTGATAAGGCATTGTTCTAAATTTGATTTGCTATTGGTGGAATGTGTGTAGGACAAGCTGACTGAACTAAAAAAAATAGTACTGCTGCCTGATGATATAATGCAGACGGATGCAATTCAGACACATCAGTTTCTTATAAAAGAAATCCGTAAAATTACAGTTCATATGAGGATAACTAAGGACCACTGCTCCATACAGTCTGTGCTCGATGGAAGTGTCAAAGCTTGATTTAACGAAAATCCTGATGACTAAGGCTTCATTATGAATATGGACACTATCAGTGCGCAATATTCATTTCTATGGGTCTCATCAATCCATACAGATCATTTGTACACTGTATATGGCAATTACTGTATCTTTTTGAATGAAGGCCACAAACAATGGGCAGCTTTCATTTTACACTGCAATTTAGATTTGTGTTTAGACTTTCTCCTCTCACATCTGTCTTTGCACATTTTATACCTGCTGCACCTGCGGGACTACATGGTTTTCCCAGTGCCTGATTAACCAAAAGGCTGATTAGGCTGCAGCCTAGGACGTCAGGCCTTCAGGGGGCACCTTGCAGGGGACAGCCGAGGAATAAAATTAAGGCCTCATTCATTCCATGCTTGTTAGCTATGACCAGTGGCGGATCCACCAAGGGGTGACTAGGGGCAGTCGCTCCTGGGCCCGACACATCAGGGGCCCCCACACTCCAGGTGGGTGGTAGGCACCAGGGTCTGGGAAGCATGTCCCTGGGGTCTGGGCAGCATGAGGTGGGCAGGTGGTCCCTGCGGCGGCTGGACAGTCAGAGGCGGGGCCCTGCGGCGGATAGGAACTAGTTCCCATCCGCCACAGGGACCCCGCCACTGCCCATGTGCTGCAGTGTGGGAAGAATTGCAGCAGTGCTGGGGGATAGATGCTATGTTCTCCCACTCACCTGCCAGCCCTGCATCTCCTCACTGCCCTGCTCTCTTGTCACACTGTCTCCGGGGGGACCTACCCCGCTCTACCCGCCTGATCACCCTGTGTCCCAGGCGCCATGAAGAGGCCGTGCCGGTGCAGAAGCTCCGACTACGATGGGCAGCAAGAATAACTACTCCGTTGAGTGCTGGGGAGAGTGGGGGGCTGGGTGAGAGGAAGGGGCTCCCACAGTTTTTGTTGTCGAGGGCCCCCACAGATTTTAATTCGGCCCTGGCTATCACCCATTCCGATGTACTGTAGGGGTAAAGTTCTTAAGGTGAATGCCAGATGGCTGTACCAATGTAAATTACAGATGGAACCATTACTTTAGGTATATTGTGCTGCAGTTTATCAGCATTACAAGGGGAACTACACGTGTCTACATGTTCATGTTCACAAATGGAAGTTCGGCTACATGCTTCCAGTCCGGGTGCTGTGCAGCACACCGCCCGGACAGGAAGCACGTATCTGATCCTCTGGTCGTGAAATACCATCTGCTGCATCGGATGGAGAAGCGTCAGCTAACAGAGCAGTGCAGTCCTTGCATGAAGCAATGACTAGGTAAGAGCAGGGATAGTTAGTCAGGTCCCCACCGCTGCACTGTCTGGCCGAGCATCTCCATCAGCACCGGGCCAGCAATATCTCATATGCTTAATCAGAGCTTTAAACATTTACCGCAATAGCAACCAAAAAGTGACAGAGAACCTGCGCTCTAAACAAAGGGTGCAGCCTTATCATAAAGTATAGTCACCAAACTATCCGAAAATGGTAAACAAAAACAGAAGAATCTGACAGGGTGCTCCCACTTGAGATATGATGGAATTTGATGTCAATAAGTCCTATAGTGGTGTGATACCTCAAAGAAAAAAACAAAACAATCGCACTTTGCATAGTGTAAATATTAAAAAGATGTTATAATATATATCTCTCTGGTCAGTATGTATTCTCCGTTTTGAGCCTTCCCTTAGGCCACAAGATATCTCGTATAGTATCCTTTGGTGCGCGACAGTTAAAAGATTCCCTTTTTCATTCCTTGAAATTAAGATCGAATGATCCGCATAGCGTAAAACTGTAAACATTTATTCAAAACACTACTACAAACAAAAAAATGGCATAGTACCATGTCTGGCCTTATGATCAAGGCTAATTATGTAGTTTTGGACAGTCAAAGGAGTAGTTCCCAGTGGGCTCCCGGGTCTCCACTGAAATCTTCCTCCTAGGATAGCTCAGATGTTAAAGCAATAAGTCTAGTCCAACGGTCTCTATGTCCTCTAAACCGTTGAACTGGACTTATTGCTTTAACATCTGAGCTATCCTAAAACCGAAACATTGATCGTTCATCTTTCTGGCTTCTATCTGTTATTACTTAAGACCTGTGAGTGCCGCTCACCCACCCCCTGGTTGCCGGGATACATGGTTATATGGTTGCTGCAAGGCATCGCGTTGGAGGCACCAGGGCACCTTACAGCTGTTAATTGAAGTGCTGGTCATTTTGGAATATATATATATATATATATATATATATTTACACACTTAACATCGGCACTCACCTTTCCTAGTTTTGGGGTGCCCTATGGCTTGTGACCACATTGTTTAAACAGACATTGTAGGGGCTCTGCACACACTAAATTAACTGATAATAAATAGTGGAGATTTGGTTCATGAATTGATCAATGCATTTAAGCCTGCAGCCCCCTTCAAGGGACCCCACTTTTCTGCAGGTCCTAGCGATAGTGTTAAATGCCGGGCCGGGCCGAAAACGAGGCAAAACGTCATCATCGCGCTGTCGGATTCTCGTGGGATCTGAATTCTATATAAGACGCACGCGCGCACTGCCATCTTTACTCCAGCATAGGGGCGGGATGTTATAACATCCGCGGCCCCCCTTCGCCGGACATCGCATTTTTAATAACGGCATATGCTGTAACATATGCCGTTATTAACGCAAGGGACAGCTCTTGCGGTAAGAGCTGTCCCTTGCGATGCGGTGCCGGTGCTGGACTTCCGGGTCTGTGACCCGGGAGTCCATCTGCGCATGCGCAGACCCCGGCGCCGGCCGCAGGGCACGCTGGGAGGGATCCGTGACGGATCCCTCAAACAGCGCTGCGGTAAGAAGCCCATAGGCTTCTGCAGGGATTCGCCAGCTTTTGCTGGCGATTCCCTCCGCAGCGCTGACACTGCGGAGGCACAATATAGCATATAGAGATGCGGTAGAAACCCCGAAAACGGGGTTTTTACCGCATCTCTGCTATATAGAATCTCGCCCTAGGAGAGGGAAGAGAGTGGTTGTGCTCTGTGCTGTGTGCTGTGCTATAATAATAATATATTATTTTGCTGCTGCTCACTCGATTAGGGTCTGCAGGGGCTGCTGTACACAAGTCCAGTGTACAGGGGCTGCAGTGGCCAGTGTACAAGGGGCTGTACAGGGGTTGTGTTCAGTGTGACAGGGCTTGTGTCCAGTGTGACAGGGCCTGTGTACAGTGTGACAGGGTCTGTGTCCAGTGTACAGGGGTTGTGTCCAGTGTAAAGGGGCTGTGTCCAGTGTACAGGGGCTGTGTCCAGTGTACAGGGGCTGTGTACAGGGGCTGTGTCCAGTGTACAGGGGTTGTGTCCAGTGTACTGGAGCTGTGTACAGGAGCTGTGTACAGTGTCCAGGGGCTGTGTCCAGGGGCAGTGTCCAGTGTACAGGGGCTGTGTACAGGGCCTGTGTCCAGTGTGACAGGGCCTGTGTCCAGTGTACAGGGGCTGTGTCCAGTGTACAGGGGCTGTGTACAGGGGCTGTGTACAGGGGTTGTGTCCAGTGTACAGGGGTTGTGTCCAGTGTACAGGAGCTGTGTCCAGTGTCCAGGGGCTGTGTCCAGGGGCAGTGTCCAGTGTGACGGCTGTGTCCATTGTACAGGAGCTGTGTCCTGGGGCGGTGTCCAGAGGCTGTGTCCATTGTCCAGGGGCAAGGTCCAGGGGCAGTGTCCAGTGTGACGGCTGTGTCCAGTGTACAGGAGCTGTGTCCAGGGGGGTGTCCAGAGGCTGTGTCCATTGTCCAGAGGCTGTGTCCAGGGGCTGTGTCCAGGGTGACGGGCTGTGTCCATTGTCCAGGGGCTGTGTCCAGGGTGACGGGCTGTGTCCAGGGGCAGTGTCCAGGGGCAGTGTCCAGTGTGACGGCTGTGTCCAGTGTACAGGAGCTGTGTCCAGGGGCGGTGTCCAGAGCCTGTGTCCAGTGTGACGGCTGTGTCCAGTGTACAGGAGCTGTGTCCAGAGGCTGTGTCCATTGTCCAGGGGCTGTGTCCAGTGTGACGGCTGTGTCCAGTGTACAGGAGCTGTGTCAAGAGGCTGTGTCCATTGTCCAGGGGCTGTGTCCAGGGTGACGGCCTGTGTCCAGTGTCCAGGGGCTGTGTCCAGGGGCAGTGTCCAGTGTCCAAGGGGCTGTGTCCAGTGTGACAGGCTGGGTCCAGTGTAAAGTAAGAAAAATAAATAAAAGTAATAAATAAAATAAAAACACATTTTTGGAGGATGATGGAGGAGGAAATAGTGGGAGATCAGCAACCTGATAGAAGTGCTGAAGCTGCTACCACCAGTCATGACAAGGCCGATACCTCTTTGTATTTTTTGCTCTTTGAAGCATTTCTCTTTTTTTGGGATAGTTTATTAAACTGCCACCCTGTCTGCCCTTACAGTGCCGCTCTGCTTCCAAGATGTGCCAGGTTGCAAGTGTAAGGTCCACATGTATGTGATGCCCACTGCTGTCGCTTAGCTTAGTCATCCAGCTACCTCGGTATACCCTTTTGGCCCAACTACAGTAAATGAAAACAATTTTGTGAGCTGTGAAGTGATAAAAATTGACTAGAAATGAAAGGAAACTAATGTTATTGAGGTTAATAATACTTTAGGGGCAAAAACAGGCCCAAATTCTGTTATTTTAGCCATTTTTAGCATTTTTTCATAAAAATCCAGATCCAAAACACGAAGGGAGATCCAGATCCAAAACCAAAACCAAAACCCAAAAAAGTGGCCGCCGCACATCTCTACTTTATTAATTTTTAAGTCTGCCGCCGTGCAGTCATCAGAAATCTTGGGAGTGCCTTCTATATTTGTCCGTTATATATATACATATATATATATACATTAATATACATACAGTATACAGTACCTAATGTTATTTCTGACAAGCAAAACATATAATGCAATTTGATGTCATGTTGTAGATAAGGAAAGCCGGCACAGACATACCAGAGGAATATCTGCCTGTAAAGAACTTTCGTCATACTCTTAAAGACAGCTGCAGTCTACTGTAGACAGTACCAAAGTTACAAACACAGTAAGTATTCCATTCTTTAAATTCCTCTTCCAAGTTATTTTTATGTACTTTCCATTCTTATCCAGCAATGATCTGACATATGGAATCCCATGAAAGACTGTATTAATGTGTAGTCTGTATTTATCCTCTGTGTCCTCAGAATGTGTATGACCAGACTTTTGTGTTATCTGACTGTAATGTTGGAGACCCATGCAGACATATTGCTGAATGATCAGATCTTTCTAAACTGGCTGCTCACATGCGGCTTGTCCTAAATGTGTGCTGCCAGCTTGGATTAGACTGGTTAACCCAAGATCAGTTACCTATAGTTCTAAAAATGAGTAAATATTGTTAATGTCTAAGCAAAGTACAACTAAGTATGTGTAGATCACCAGGGTCCCCAACATTTATGTTCTGGAGCAGTGATTCTCAAACTGGGGGTCCTGACCCCAAAGCCAGATCATCTCAGCATTTTGCTCCATGTTGCTAACCGTCAGGCTAATGACTCCTCTGATCTCTCAGCCAGTGATCCATGGAGTCTGAAAAAATCATTTGAATTGTCTGTTACTATGTATGATTTTGACTATACTAGAGAACACTAGACTGCAGGGTTGCCTTCCTTGTGGCTGCCAGGGCAGCCAGTTCTTTTGAGGCAGGGCGCCAGGGCAGCTGATAGGGTAGGAAAGGGGTGGGATGGCGGCAGTGCTAGACAGGTATGATGTGTTTGGGGGCATGGCCAGCACGATCACATCCTTGTAGCCCCCCCCCCCCCCACCCCCACGTGCAATTCTGGCAATTGGCTTGCCTGCATGGTCTATTTTTTCTTGCAAATCAAGTGCCAATGGGGCATGCCTGGGCTTAGCCTGCTGTACACACACTGTGCAATTTGTGCTAACTTTTCTTCTGATATTAACTATAAAGTTAAAATCGGAAGCTCAAATCTCAACATGTGTTAAGGGCTTATGATTGTCTAATGTTTATGTTATTTTTGCTTACAGGTCCTAGAGACTAGAGATATCCCAGACAATAAGCAGGACAAGTGAAGGAACCCGAGACTGTGCACACGGTCACCGGATAGAGAAGGTAGGATGATTATCTGATGTAACCATTGCATATTAATATGGAGCAGCCTGTACTGCATCAATTTGCTTAAACACAGTAATGGAAGTTGTTGATTGGATTCAGCATATCCAATGGCGACATGGCTACTGTACCTTGCTGTCTCCGGCAAATCTATATACTGTATTTAAAAAGGAGTTCGGTCCGAGTAACACCACAATATCCTTTCTCAGTTTGGTGATAGAAGGAAATATTCACTCAGATTAAAATAGTTGTATTTTTATTCTAAAAGTATATGGTACAAAATTGCTAAAACAATAAATACATAAGTAAAATCAAGTATCATATATAATCATATGGTGATGGTACAGATGCACTTGCACAGAGCCGTCCCTAACCAAAATGATGCCCTTGGCAAGGTGCCCCCAATACTGGCACTAGTTCTGCCTCTGACTCTGCACCCCTCTCCCAGCACAGCATCCATCACCCAGCAGCACAGATCACAGCAGCAGCCAGCAGCACCCATCACCCTTTACCCATAGCAATCCTTGTACACAGAGCCATATGAAGACATTTGGGTGCACTGTGCCAGCAAGACCACTGGAACCCCCTATACTTTAAATAGGCAAAGGAGGGTGGTCTTGCTGGGAAGGGGCCCCAAATTCAGATTATGCCACACAGTAGTGCAACCCTATTAACATTACACCACAGTAGCGTCCCTTTTTCATGTTTTGCCACACAAATACTATACCCCTACATGTTACATCTTATAGTAGTACCTCCCCTCCTGGACACACAGCCACTCACCTGAACTGCTGCCCACATAGGTCAAGTTAGGTGCACTGCAAAATGACACTGGTTGTTCTGGGCTCGCCGCTACATGCTGTCAAGCTGAGCCAGCCCTTGGCTTGAAAGGCATGCACTGAGGCAGTCCAAATGCCCTATGCATGTGCCTAGTTTGCCTATACCTAGGGCTGGTTCTGCACTTGAAATACTATGGACTATGAGAAAGTTGTTGAAAGTTGCACATTTTGCATTGCTCTGGGCAGCTTTATGCTATTCCAATATTTAGGGTTGAGGTAGCTGCCCATCCCGTATTGCTACTCATGGCTTCAATTTACCCATTTTGTCTTGCAGCAAGACCTTGTGGGAAATGTGGGCATTATTGTACCATGTTCACTATACATGGTGCCTGCATCACGAAGCAATGATTTTGACCCATAATTAATTATTATTGTCCCCATTACAATTTATTAAGGGGGCTTTTGCAATAGCCTGTGAGGTGCAGGAATTCCAATAGGCTTGATCATATCTTTAAAGTGACAATCATTTACCAGGCAAATCAAGTTAAATTCCCTCTCGCCCTGCTTCTTGAAGGCTATTACATAATAATGGAGTCCATTGTTGATGCTCATGCTAACACTTCCATGGCACGGTGGGAACTTGTTTTAATATAGTATAAATAAAACATAGTATTAAATTAATAAAGCAATACAAACAATTAAATCAAATGATCCATTTAGTCATTACAGTTCAACTTTGTTATCCATTTTTCTCAATCCTGACTCTCATAGATTTGTTTCACTTTAACGTTGAAACCTCGATTATATCCCCCCACTACAGTGACTTTGCTTCATCTAGATGACATACTGTATACAATATATAATTCAGGCACCTTCTCCTTTTCACTATGTGAGTTAGACTTTGATTCTGGTCAGTATTCAGCATTCTCGCATAGGATTCAGTTTTCAGATAAAACCTAAACTTCGGACTTGCCGATGCCCACAATACAACTGTGTAACTAGTGCCGGCTCTACCATTAGGCAGCTGCTTAGGGCGCCAGGATCCAAGTCTACCTGTCACAAAATGCAATACAGATGTTGATCACACTTCCACTTTGGGAGCTGGAACGTGGGTATTGGTGACAGGGAAACATTGGGGGCAGTAGATTGAAGTTGTGTATAGACTGCTAAGAAGCCTTACACCGTCCCTGTGTGTGACCCACAATGTTATTTATTTGCTTTATATTTAAACCAATATTATTTTTAACTGAGGTTTTCGTCAGAGTACTAAGGCTATGTTAAATTTTGTCATGGAAACTTTCATTACCAACTTTTTTAATCAGGCCATTGAAATATAAAAAAATATTTAAAAAATGACTAAAACTTTTGTTTTTGTAATTGTTATGCTAACCAAAAAAATGCATAAATAAATCTACTTGTATAAGTACTAAATTGTTGCTTCTACTAACACTTTTTGGGGTAAAGGGAAGAAGTGGAAAAGGTATTAAAACTTTGTTATTTATTCCTTAAGATGGAAGACAACGTCATGAAGTTATCGAAGGATGCTAATAATGAAAAAAGGATTGTGGCTGAGCTACCATTACCACCACCTCCTCCTCAATCAACACATCCATCAGCGACAGCAACAGGAACACAAGAACAAAGTTTTATGCCTCCACCACCCCCAATAGAGTCATTTTCCAAGTTCTACGAGCAGCGGCAAGTGAATGAGTTCAAAAGACTTTATCGTCACATGCATCCAGAATTGAGGAAGAACTTGGAGCATGTTGTTACTAAGGACATTTCTGAATTGTTAAATACTGATGAACATAATCAGCAAGGCTCAGCCAATCTGGATGCAGTGCTTCCTTGTGAGGTACAATCCATGCGTTGGATCTTTGAGAACTGGAATTTGGATACCATTGGTGAACACCAAAGTAGTAGAAAACTGACTGAAGAAGAGGCTGTACTTGGTGGCAATGTCAAAAACACATCTCGTATGTTTCAAGGCCTGACATGCACTGATGGAAACAGGTCCTCATCTGCAGTGCTTGGAAATGATCAGACAAAAGGGGATGTGAAGACAGCTTTGTGGTTGTTTGAAACACAGCCCCTTCATTCATTAAATAAAACTTATCCTGATGACACAGACATACAGGAAGCAATCTTGAAAGATCCTATTGAAAAAGGTGATGTGAAGGGCACCAAAGTCCTCTTTGAGACACAATCTTTAGATGAAGTTGGTCGTTGTAACTCTGTAGAAGAAAATAGCATTCTCCAACTTAAATCTGAAATTCAAGAACTAAAGGGAGATGTTAACAAAACCATAAAACTTTTCCAAACTGAGCCTCTGTGTGCAATTAGAGATACAACTGGCAATATTCATGAAATTAAATCTATTTGTAGAGAGGATACACAGAGCAATAGTGTAAACACATCAAGATGGTTATTTGAAACTCAGCCATTGGATACTATTCACAAGGATACCTCAAATGCACAGCTTATTAGAGGTATTTCTTTAGAAGAGATAGCAAAGGGAGGTGTGAATGCAGCCAAGTGGATATTTGAAACTCAACCCTTGGACACAATAAAAGAATATGTAGAAGAAGGAGTATTCCAGGCATCTGTGGACACTGCACAAGGAGTAGATGTAAGCAAGCAAAGCAGTATATTTAAGAAGCAATCTCTTGACTCTATTAACAGTTACAGTAGTAGTAAAATCACCACTACAGAAGATGTGCTTGCCGGTGATGTGAAGTCCACTTTGTGGCTATTTGAAACCCAACCAATGGAAACACTCAAAGGCAATTTTGAAGTTGGTCAGTTGAAAAAAGTTGAGCTATTAAATGAAGAAAAGGGGGATGTTAAGCAAAGGAAACACATTTTTGAGACATGTTCATTAGAGAGATTGGCCAACAAAGAAGATGAATCAAGAGAACAATATGTATTAGACACAAAGGAAATTATAAAGGGAGATGTAAAGTCATATAAAAACCTGTTTGAAACAATTTCCTTGGATAACATTGAAAACAGCAAGAGTGTTCATGTCTCTAATCAAGATGACATAACATTGGGGAATGTGAAGGCAAATCAAACTTTATTTGAAACCACACCACTTTATGCTATTGAAGACAGTTTGGGCAATTACCATGAAGTCACATCTGTCAGTCGGGAGCAAGTAATAAGTGGAGATGTGAAAAAATACCAATGGATGTTTGAAACAAAACCATTAGATCAGTGTAATGACAGTGTTCAAAAAGTGGATATCATTAAAGGAATCACAAAGCAAGAGGTTATTTCTGGTGATGTCGCAACAGCTAAGTGGCTCTTTGAAACTCAACCTGTTGATGTCATTCATCAGCAAAAGAATGAACAGTGCACAATTCAGAAAGAAGTTTTACAAAGGGGTGATGTTAAGAAGTGTCAGTGGCTCTTTGAAACCCAACCTATTGACATGTTATATGATAAATCAGAGAAAACCCAAGAAAAGGAAACTCTTGTTCAAGGTAATGTTAAGTCTTACACTTGGATGTTTGAAAGCCAACCATTAGATTCCATCAGAGACTTGGGAGAAAATTGTATAAAAATGGACATTGCTTTACAAGATAATTTGGAAGATGTTAATGTAAAAACCACCAAACACCTTTTTGAGACTGAACCTTTGGACAGTATATCCTCTACTGGTGAATTTAAAAAGATGATCAGGTATTCAAGCAGAGTTGAAATCAAATCAGGCGAAGTCTCCAGGGTGAAGGAGGTTTTTGAATCTAAGCCAAAAGAATGTGTACTGAAAGCAGATGTTTTAACAGAAGAAAACATACAAGCTGGTTCTGTAAATAAATTCACATGGCTTTTTGAAAACTGTGCAATGGACTCTATGATAACAAACAAAGACAGTTTTCAAGAGTTACCTCTTGAAAACACTATTCAAGTCGGGGATGTTGGAGGGAAAAAATTTATTTTTGAAACTTATTCTTTGGATCAAATCAACCAGGAGTCACAAAATAAGGACACTGGCAAAGTTCAAGAAGCTCCCACCAAGGGAGATGTGAAATCTTGTACTATGCGTTTCGAAACCATGCCTCTATATGCTATCCAAGACCAAGGAGGGGAATATCACGAGGTCACATCAGTAAAAAAGGAAGAAATTCAGAAAGGGGATGTAAGCGGAGCAAAATGGTTGTTTGAAACAAAACCTCTTGATAGGATCAATAAGGAGGAGGAAGTTTTTGTTATCAGAGCTGTGACACAAGAAGATATTGAGAAAGGCTGTGTCAAGGCTGCACGTTGGAGATTTGAGACAGAACCACTGGATTCTTTAACCAATATTGAAAAGAGCGTTGGAAGAACAGTTGATGATATTCAAAAAGGTGATATTCAGCTAAATAAGCAGCTCTTCGAATCACAACAAGCGAACCAGAAGAAGTATGTCAGGCTGGTTAGTGTCAGTGATGAACAAAAGGGGGATGTTAGGACTTCTACATGGCTCTTTGAAAATCAACCTATTGATTGTTTAAAAGGAGAGGATCAAGAACATTGTGGTATTATAAAAGTTCAAAGAGAAGATAATCAAAAAGGAGATGTTAAGAGATGCACCTGGTTATTTGAATCTCAACCACTAGATAGCCTAAAAGATACTGAAAGACCAGCTGCTCCTCAAACCATGGAAGATATTCCCAAGGCTAATGTAAAAAGCACCACTTGGTTGTTTGAAAGCACACCTCTAGATGAATTTGAATTTAAGCACTCAACTAGCATTGAGCAAAAAGAAATAAATGTAAAGGATACACTTAATGCCTTCTTTTCATGCCAAATAATTCAGCATTCGGGAATTGTCATAGAAAATATGGATGGTAAGACTGTAAACATGATAAAGTATCAGTTATCAACCCAGACAACAACTGACATTCAGAAGGAAGAAACTGTGGGTGGTAACCTCCAAAGAATATTATTACAGTTACTCCACCGAGCGGATGTTGAACCCCATGGTCTACTTGTGGAAGAAAACAGTAGTGGACAACTTCATGTAACCAAATTGAATCTACTAGATCAAGTTGGGCCAGCAGGACAGGAAGAAGAACACGCCAGCGATGACATAGCAAAAGCCTTTAAAGCATTGTCAAATGAAGACAATGGCATGAAGACTGGTATTATAATGGAGGAATCTGCCAGTGGTTCTGTGAAAATTATTATCTATTCTATATCATTACACTGTGCATTTAGACTGGTTGAGGATGATATTGTCAAAGGGGATGTCAAATCAACAATTGGAAGTCTCCTGGCTTGCAGCCAAGAAAGCAAACGAAAGATATCAGTAACACGTGAGCAAAATGAGAAAGGAAATGTCCAGTTGTACGCAAACTGTATTGAAAAAGGAGATATAGGATACTTGAAGAGTCTCCAAGCAGAATCAGAAATAGAAGCTCTTACAATTTTTCAGAGTGAATCTGTAGGCGGAGAGTTAAATAAGGAACAGCATACACACCCAACTAACCAAAGCAAGCCAGCTTCAGAATGTGTGTATGTTACATCCAACCCGGTGTTCAGTCCTGTACAGCCTCAAGTAAATGTGAAAGGTTGCATTGTGGTTGATACCACAAAGGACACAAACACCCAGAAAGCTTCACTTGGATGCAACATAGAAAGAAAGGAAGTCACTGTGAGTAACACCGTGCAATGTAACACTGCATTGCAGAAATCTACAGCCAACAAGCAGACAACTGGAGAACCAAAGAATTCTACATTGCTTAAAGAGCATCAAGCCATCTCTAGTATGGAACCGAGCAATTCTGCCAGTGACACTGATCTACAAGCTGCACTGTTAGATCTAAAACAAGCCACAGCTGAAGCGAAGAGCGTCCAACAACAGGCACAATGCAAGATTCAGAAAAGTACCCAGGAAATTCTACTTTTCAGCAAGGATGTACAAGGAAATACTGTGCAACCAGTTCAAGCAAAATTATACCAAGAACATGCCAACACCAAGCATACAACTAGTGTCAGGACCAAAGTTCAAGACACACAGTCATCTTATGCAAGTCTTCAGAAATCCACGACTTCCACCAAAAAGGTCAGTGTTTCTGAGGAGCAGAAAGGGACTAACCAGATATCTAGGGCAGAAATTAGTGGTATAAAAGATGATGCTGAGTTCCCCAAACAAGCAAAAAACTTTTTAAATCCCTTTGTTGACTGTGAATATCAAACACAATTAGAGCAAGAAGAAAGATATCAAGATATTGTCAGGGGAGATGTAAAGGCAGCGATCAGAGCACTTCAGTATGCTTCAACAGAGCAGAAAGAAGTAGAAAAGGAAGAAGTTGTAAGAGGTAATTTAACATCTGCCCTTCAATCTCTACAACAGTCTAACATAAATGTATCAAAGGGTGACTTTAAAGCCGCTATGATATACAGGAACGCAGGGCAGTCTTATACTGCGTGTAAAAGGAAAACTGATGATCAGCAGTTAAAAGATCAGGCTATGGTAAAGTCAGTACAATCTATTGATAATGACTCTCCTCCTTCTCCAGCTGCTGTGACTGGGCAAGAAAGATGTCAACCTTCAAACACAAGTCATTTAGAAGCAACAAAAGATGACTCTACAAAGATGTATGATCCCACAGCAAAGACTCTTGATTCCATAGCAGAGGCAAGTGAAAAGACTTTAGAGAATGCACCTGCTCTTACTACATCCCAACTCCCACAAAGACAAAAGCCAGTCCTTCCTCCAAAACCAAAGCATCTGCTACCATGTACACGTCCCCCGCTGCGACACAAAGCCAAGACTCCCTTGACCTCACCATCATCTAATATTTTTACTCCAACTGATGAAAGGAGTTTTAAAACATTAAAAGATCCAGACAACATTTCCACACAGGTTCCATCTGCATGTGATGCCATATCCAAACCTACTTGCATTTACCCTTCTCCCGACACAAGTGGAGAATCTGAAAAGGAAAAACGTATTCACAATTCACACGTGATATGCAGTGAAAGGCATATGGTTACATCTGAAAAACAAACTTCCCAGGAGGAATGGACAATCCAAGCCACTACAAATAAAGAAAACTCATTAAGTAAATGTTGTGCCTTTTCGAGCAATGACTCAAAGACTTGCACTGTACCATTTGCACAAGACAGACAAATGGCAGAAGAATATATGTATAAACAGACATTGTGCCAAGATTCAAATAGCCAAGAAGAAGCACCAAAGAAGTCAGTTGTCACCATGGAAGAATCCAGAGACTGTTTTAATCACAACGTTAATAAGGGCGTAGTCATGAGAGTCAAGCATAAAAGGGAAACAGAAGATGAAAGACGCAATAGATTATCAGTGCATAGGGATGAAATAATGAAAGACAATATTAAGGCAGCAACCGATATTTTCGAGAATCTGCGAAAACAAGAGGAGCTTCACATGATTTTAAAAAAAGTTAAAGAATTAGAAGAAGAGACTAAAAATGTGGATGTCAAGTCCATGAGGGGTTTATTTGAGACTGTTCCAGATTGGATAGTCAACACCAAAGAGAAAACAACCCCTCTGCAGAAAGAAAAGGAAAGTCGTAAAGACAGTTTGGAGTTTCTAAAAGAGGATGCAGAAAGTGTATCATCTGTAGATCTAGCCTTTGTGGACCTTGAAAAGGCAAGTGCTGAAATCAAACACTTGAAAGAGCAGACATTGGCACGACTGTTAGATATTGAAGAAACGATTAAGAAAGCACTGTTCTCCGTTTCAAATTTAAAATCAGATTCTGACATTGCAAGTCTTTCCTGTCTTTTCCGTGAATCTCTTGGAACATCTCCTACAACCAATAACATCAGAAAAATTAGCATTGTTTCCAGTAAAGCAAAGCCCGAGAAACCAACACAACATTTTGAGAAGTATAGCGATGCTGTGAAAAATCAAGAAATAACAGAGAATAAGAAGACAGGGCTGGAGGTGGGCAGCACGTCCAGTCGCCTTTCTCCTACATCTCCATCTTTCATTACAATAGAATCTGCTGCCAGAAAACCAACACAACAAAATGGTAACTGCTCACCTTCAGTTGCAATTCCAAACCAAAATGAACACATGTCTCCGAATTTACTAAGTAATCCCAAACAAGACGTAAGTGGTAGTGGACAGAAAGGACTAAATACACAAGAGGTAACAGATCCTTTCAACCAGTGGAGTATTTCATGTGACAATGGGCGATGTGCTTCAGCTGAGTTACTTAGCATTCCTGCACTTCATGATCAGGTCAACCCCAACTCACCATCAAGTCCCAATTCTCAGCGGCAAAAAAGTATTCTTGAGTTGAAAACTGGAGCTGATAGTCCCAAAGTAATTGGAACAACCATAGTGACTGAAAAATATGAAGAATCCGATCAGTACGGCAACAAAACCATAAGATCCAAAACATCTACCACTGTGACAAAGCAATCAGACACTCAGAGCTCCTCAACCTATGAGTTTGTATCTGCACCACCACGTTATGAAGTGTCTGCCTCTCCTCTTCTTAGGAGACATTTGATGTCATCGGTGGAGAACTCCAGTGGCAAAGCAAATGAGACTGGGGTTGTGTTCGTTACTTTTGGAAATTCAAAACCAACCAAAAAATAATGTTTGGGTGAAGGACCCAAGAACACAAAGTACAAGAGTAAGATATGTAAATTGATCTGAACTTTTCCACTGGGGAGATACTGGTCCATTTCGAGTCATTAGGAAGATTAGGGGAAAGCAACTTGTTTTACATGGCATTTGATCATTGACATGACAAAACACAACCATTAGTGTAACATAAGATATACTGTACATATATTCTATTGGAAAAGACTGTTAAGTAGAGAGTAAGCTGGATACCAATTTAATGTTGCCTATCAGAAAATGTTATTAATGTGAAAAGATGACCTTGAGAGAATTCTGAACATGTCTTAGTAGATGTCGACCCGACAGTAGCTAATTTATTTCATTGTCTTTGTAAAGGTTTCTTTATAAAAAAGTGATCACAAGCTCAAAGTGCAAGTCCTTATGAAAATAAAAACTTCTATTGTCAAAGTACATTCCTTGGAATGACACCTAACATAAGTGTAGTAGTCCTGTTCTCCAGCTATATATTATTATTATTATTATTATTATTATTATTATTATTATTATTATTATTATTATTATTATTATTATTATAATGTCATCCACAAATCACAAGATGCTATTTATAGAATCCTGTTTTACTCCATGGGGTGGTGCACATAACGTAAGAGTCTGAATATACACACATAATGCTTTATTTAAAAAAATATATATATTTGGTTCTTCTGACATATGAAAATAAATCCTCTTCAAGAGAATGTTACAATGTTTAAATATTTTAGACCATAATATATTATTTATGAGATCAATTGTCATTCTGATTTTTTTTTCTTAATTTTATATACAGTATATACATTTATAGTTTATTTACTTTTACCTTTGCATAGCATTACTTTTCTCACTTAATTATTTTATATAACTTATTCCTTATGCATCACTGTCTGTGACAATGTCTTCATTTTTATTGTTGCATAATAAACATACATATTTGCATTAAACATTTTGCCAGTATCTCTGTTTTTAACTCTTGAACGTACCAACTGAACCCAAGAAAGAGGCTGAACACATCATTTATGTACAATATATTATATATACAATAAGTATTCAGATGCCTGACCATTACACCATCAGGAGCTTTAACCCTTTGAGTGCCAACATCTCTGAGAGATGTTCAAATTATCCACTAAAAATGCCAGTGTCTCTCACATTTGTTATATCACTTCAAATGCCAATTTTTACACCTACAGTATTTTGACAAATCCACTTGGCACTGAAAGGGTTAATGACATTCTATTCAAATACATATACTTTCCTATAGAGTTGTTCCCCTTTTGCAGCTGTTACAGCGTCCAATCTTCCCGGAAGGCTGCCCACAAGATGTTGGAGTGTTTTTGTGGGAATTTGTGCCCATTCATTCTGCAGGGCATTTATGAGGTCAGACACTGATATTAGATGAGGAGGTCTGGCTCACAATCTAAATTCCAGAACATCTGAAAGGTGCTTGATGGGGTTGTGGTCTGGGCCAGTCACGTTTTGTCACACTGAACTCAACAAACCTTGGGTCAGATGCACTAAGCTTCAAAAGTGATAAAATGGAGAGTGTTAAACAGCCAGCCAATCAGCTCCTACCTGCCATGTCACAGACTGTGTTTGAAAAATGTAAGACAGGAGCTAATTGGATGGTTGTTTATCACTCTCCATGTTATCACTTTTGAAGCTTAGTGCATCTGGCCCCTTTTATTTACAGTCCTTGCTTTGTGCACTGGGGCACAGTTAAGGTGCCCATACACGCACCGATCCCGGTGTGCGTTCTGGGCTAAAAAAGCATTGCATCGCATTGCATGCCTTGTGCATGCGATGCGATGCGATGAAAAGCAAGTACAAAAAGTATGTGCAGCACATACTTTTTGTACTGTGCGATGAGATGCCGCAGGAGCACGCACTTCAAAGCACAGATCGCACCACCGGGATCGGTGCGTGTATCGGCACCTTTATGTTGGAAAAGAAAAGGGACTTCCCCAAATTGTTGCCACAAAGTTGGAAACCAAACATTGTTCAAGATGTGTTGCTGGAGCATTAAGATTGCCCTTTATTGGATATAAGGGGTCAATCCCAAATCTTTAAAATATAGCCCCATACCATTATTCCTACTTGGAATAATGCAGTCAGACAAGTAACATTCTCCCAGCATGTACAAAACCCATACTCATCCATCTGAATGCCACAAAGACTAGCATGATTCCTCACTCCATGACCATGATTCCTCACTCCATGACCATGATTCCTCACTCCATGACTCCATGGCCGAGTGGAAGTGATTCCTCTCCTCCACTCGGCCATGGAAACCCACTCCATGATGCGCCCTTCGCATAGTTTTTGTGCTTACATTATTGGCAGTGGAATTTCAGAACTCTTTAGTTCTAGAATCAGCAGAACAGTGGCAACTGTTACACACCATGGGGGTGACTCTGGTTTGCTCGGCAAGTTGCGAAGCTCCCAACTTACTGAGCACCAGAGAGCCCACACCGCCGCCCCACCGAATACCTGCCCCCTTGCCTCCGAATCCCTGTGTTAACATGCGAGGAACGAAGATACATCCCCTCAACAAATCTCCGCTGCAGGAGAAATCATTCGATGGTCGCTGACCATCAAATGATTTCACCTAGCTTCTCAGTGGAACCTGACTTTTGAGCACCGGGACGAAGACAGGGTGGGCAGCTGTGTCGTCAGCCTCATGCCCACATACCCATGGGAATGCCCAGCAGAGGCGTAGCTAGGGTGGAGCCGGCGGAGTACAAGCTCCAGGCGCAGACATGTCACCTGGCGCCGGAGCTCTGCCGCCGGCTCCCCTGCCCTGCATCGCCCGCTCCGGTCTGCGGGGCACTGGGAAGCGCATCAGGGTCTGCCGGAAGTGACAGAGAGCATCCTCACACTGGGAGCCCAGATCCTCTGCTACAGTGCAGAGAGCCTCTGTGCCTACCTCCCTTCGTTTGAAGCGCTCGCTGCTGTTCCGCGCTATACTGCTGGTGCCGGAGCTGCCTGTATAGCTGCGGAGACAGAGGAGCCTGATGACGGGGTGAAGCTGTGCGGCCGCGAGTGGGGGTCCCGGTGGAAGCGGCTGTCATCGGAGCAGGACGAGGAGCAGGAGTGGAAGAGCCTCGGGTACGGGGGGAGAGTGGCAGGTGAGAAGCAGACGGGAGGGGACACTGCACACTGGAGTGGGGCATAGGGCAGCATTGTACCCACTGGCACATGTGTTCCCTGTCTGTGACTGAGAACTTTTTTTTTAAAGTAACTCAGAGCAGATCTCCCGCAACCCTGTCATTGCTGCATTCCCTAGCAGGCTTTATTCCCTCTCCATCACTCCCATCAGGGGCATCCCAAGGTGATTCCTCTAATATTACAATGATATATGCATATATACATTTATTTTAAAAAAAAATATATATATATATATAATTCAATAAGTGTCAAACATACAGTTTGCCACTTATTGAATTATGGGCGTGAAACATGCCCTTGCTCCGGGCACCGTGGAACCTAGCTACACCACTGATGCCCAGTATTTTCATGGAATCGCCCATAAAACACTGAGTGTTCCCATCAGCGACCCCTGACCCTGCCGCTGTCAGCTCCCGGCTCAACATATTCCTTTCAAACGGCTCAACAACTATGCAAGTCTATGAAGCCGTTTGCAAAGGGAAGCTGCTCATACGCAGGATATACTATGCCCAGAGCTCCAAACAACAGAACGTTGCCTAATTCACCTCAAGGCAGGGGCTGGCTGGCAAAGTTTAGCCTGGGGGGCAAGCACAAAGGACAGGCCCATGAGTGGCAGTCCATCCGCAAAAGAAATTTTTGCCCCAAGTGGGATGGGCCAAACGACATGGTACTCTGTCCTGTCCCCTATCTACAATCTGCATCTATCTATCTAAACCAGTGAGCCATACCGCCATTTTATTCCCATTCTGCAGTCACATATACAGTAGGAGAGAGAGAACCACCCAGACATGAACAGGATAGTACAGGGATCCCAAGGGTAAGTGCCACCTCTCCTGTCTCCACCTGGATTAGCAATGCTGTCACCCACACAACCAGAGTCTGGCGCCAAGACTCAGGAGCAGTGAGAGAGAATGCTCCATGCAGGAGGAAGGTGAGAGACTCCCCGAAGCACCGACCCAGGAAGTAAGAGATACCCCAGCAGATCCCTGTAAAGCATCCTGTGCAGGAATGGGACCCATAATTTGCTTCCTGAACAATGGCTGCCCCGTGGATGCTTTGGTTGTGGCACCCTATATGTTCCTGCTCTACATCACCTTCCACATAATTCCCACTGGTGTGTCCCAGACACCTCTCCCACACACTGATGTGTGTGTGTGTGTGTGTGTGTGTGTGTGTGTGTGTATACATTTTATCTCTCCTTTAAGCCTCACAATAGGTGTAGTTAATGTCTGACATACATCCATATACTGCTCTCTTATATATACACTGCCTCTCACCTACATATATACATGTACTGCTTAAACATAAATACAGCACCACTATCATACATACATACATACATAGTAAATGGGGATGCAGTTAAAATCCCGGCGGTCGGGATCCCGGCGTTCAGAATCCCGACGCCGGAATCCCGACCGCCGAAATCCCAACACATTCTTCCTCCGTGGGTGTCCACGACACCCCTGGAGTCAGAATAAATTAGTGTGCCGAGCGTAGCGAGGCACCGGGCCCACTGCGTGGCGAGCGCACCGAGCCCGCAAGGGGGGGCGATCCACGTCCCCCCCTTGTCGGCATTTCGGCTGTCGGGATTCCGGCGTCGGGATTCTGAACGCCGGGATCCCGACCGCCGGGATTCAGTACTGAATCCAGTAAATGCACCGGCACTCTCATACATACATACATACATACATACATACATACACCGGCACTCTCATACATACATACATACACTGGCACTCTCATTCATACATACATACATACATACATCAGGGTTGCCGACTTATAAATGCTCCTCTCCGGGAGAAGCCCGGAGAGGAGACTTTCCTTACCCGATCGGGGGGCGGGGCTTGACTGTGATGTCATTAAGCCCCACCCCCATTACGGGAAACAGGAAAAATGACTGATCTCTATGGAGGGGGCGGGGCTAAAATGACGCGATTGTGCCATTTTAGCCCCGCCCCCTCCTCTGAGACCCGCGGATTGCGGCATTTAAATGCCGCGATTCGGGGGGCTCAGGGGGGTCCCCTAGATTCCGGGAGGATTGCCCACCCTTCCGGGGGGCCGGGAGGAGGACCCGATTTTCGGGAGACTCCCGGGAATTCCGGGAGGGTCGGCAACCCTGCCATACATACACCATCACTCTCATACATACATACATACATACATACATACATACATACATACTCTGGCACTCTCATACATACATACATACATACATTCATACTCCAGCATTCTAATACATACATACACCGTCACTTTCAAACATATATACACCCTGCCGCTCACACTACCACTTTTATACATACATACACTGCTGCTCTCACATATACATACATACATACATACATACATACATACATACATACATACACTGCTGCTCTCACATATACATACATACACTGCTGCTCTCACATATACATACATACACTGCTGCTCTCACATATACATACATACACTGCTGCTCTCATACATACATACACTGCTGCTCTCATACATACATACATACATACATACATACATACATACATACACACACTGCTGCTCTCACATATACATACATTCATAAATACACTGCTGCTCTCATACATACAGTACATATACTGCTGCTCTCCTACATACATACACACACTGCTGCTCTCATACATACATACATACATACATACATACACTGCTGCTCTCATACATACATACACTGCTGCTCTCATACATACATACACTGCTGCTCTCATACATACATACATACATACAAACATACACTGCTGCTCTCATACATACATACATACATACATACATACATACATACATACACTGCTGCTCTCACATATACAAACAAACACTGCTGCTCTCATACATATATACATACATACACTGCTGCTCTCACATATACATACAAACATTCATAAATACACTGCTGCTCTCCTACATACATACATACATACATACATACATACATACATACATACACTGCTGCTCTCACATATACATACATACATTCATAAATACACTGCTGCTCTCCTACATACATACATACACTGCTGCTCTCACATATACATACATACATTGCTGCTCTCATATTTACATACATACACTGCCTCTCTTACATCCAATCATATATAAAATCGACACACCTCCTGCAGCTCCATACAATATTCAATACCCCCCCCAAACAATACAACAAATGGCTCCCGACCCCATACACATTTACAAACACCCGCTACCAAATTACAAAATAGTGTGGCTCCTACTCCTTACCGCTGTAAGCCAGCCTGCTTATGGCGCCACTAGCCCCCACATGAAGCCACTAGCCCCCACATGAAGCCCTCTTAAGTAGTTGCACGCAAGGTGAGCAGCAGCCGTAGCGGCCGCATCCTTACACTGACAGCCAGGGAGGGAGGCAGGCAGAAGATCATTTTCGGCTGTCAGTGCAGCCCTAGTGCTTCATAAAGGTACTAGCCCGGGGGGCACGTGGCACCCTGCCCCCCGGCCCAGCCCGCCTCTGCCTCAAGGAAATCAGAATCACCCCCCATGTGCCTTAGCATTCGCTGACCCCCCTCTGTGAGTTTATGGTTTATGATTTCATGCACAGTACCATGCTTAAAGTCATTGATCTCTCCATTTTGTATCACAAATGTTTGCAAATGAAGACTGCATGCCTAGGTGCTTGATTTTACACCTGTGGCAACGGGTTTGATTGAAACACCTGAAATCATTAATTAACAGGTGTGGCCAAATACCTATGTCCATACCGGAATGGGATCATATGGTCGACCTAAAGATGGTCCACAGTCATTAGGTCGACACCACTGGGTCGTCATACTGCAAGGTCGACAGGGGTCTAGGTCGACATGGGACAAGGTCGACAGGTTATTAGATCGACACAAACATTAGGTCGTCATGGGACAAGGTCGATATGTGGTTTTTCACTGTTTTTTTTACCCAAATGTCGACATGGACACAGGATTAAGTGCACCGCGTCCCCTTGCATGGCTCACTTCGGGCACGGTGCCTCGCTGCGCTCGGCACACTATTTTATTCTCCCGCCACGCTCTAGTGGATGGTAGGGCATGAAATACCGCCTGTCGGCTCAAAAAACGTGAAAAACATGAAAAACCCCATGTCAACCATTTGACTGTTGACCTAATGCTTGTGTCAACCTAATGACCTGTCGACCTTGTTCCATGTTGACCTAGACCCCGGTCGACCTTGCAGTATGTCAACCCAGTGGTGTCGACCTAATGACTGTCAACCATCTCCCATCCATACCTGTACATATATATAAAAGTCTAAATATATATAAGTACCGCCACTAGAGGCCAGTCAATGGACCAAATTACTCCTTTGTGTGCTAAAAGATGTTTTGCAGGGACACTGATCTGTTTCAAGCTTGCTGAATATGGAGAGAGGGAGCTGGGCTAAAAACTGTCACTGCTCAGTGGCGTAACCATAGAGGATGCAGGAGATGCAGCTGCTATTGGGCCCAGCAGGCCCAAGGCCCCCCAAGTAATCCCCTGCAGTCTCTTTTTAAAAAAAAATAGAGCCTTGTGGTTGCATACCACTTCTGTGCCCTCTTTCAGGTCCTGCAGCAGTGATGTGTATAGGACCTGGTCACGTGGAAAATTAGACCCGGCACTAGGAAGCGGGATTCCGGCACTGCTGATAAGGAGACCAGTCACCAGGGACCGGAACCTCAGCGATGGGGTGCAGGGGACCCACCTCTGCAGAGCCAGAGAGCAGAGGACTTGAGGAGAGTGAGACCCATCACTGTCAGAGGGACACAGGTACTCCACTTTTACAGTATGTGTGTGTGTGGGGGGGGGGGGGACAACAGAACATGGTTAACAGTCCCTGACTGTCACAACTTTTCAAACCCCTGCTCTCTCCCCCTATCTCTCTTCTCCCACCTCCTCTCCCGTTTCCTCTCCATCCCCCCACTCTTTCTTCTCCCATCTCCTCTCCCTTCTCCCCCTCCCTTTTCCTTCACCACTCCTCTACCTCCCACTCTCCTCTCCCATTACCCCTCTACTCTCTCCCCTCCTCTCCCTGACACCCACTCTCCTCTCCCTTCTACCCCTCTCCTCTCCCTTCTTCCCCCTCTCCTTTCCCTTTTTCCCCCTCTCCCCCCTCGTCTCCCTTCTTCCCATTCTCCTCTCCCTTCTTCCCCCTCTCTTCTCCCTTCTTCCCTCTTTCCTTTCCCTTCTCCTAGTCTCCTTGCCCCTTCTACCCCCCATCCTCTCCCATCTCTACCCCATACACCCGGAGAGGAGTTTTTAAAAGTTTTGCATGTATGCTCTACCCTCCTCCCCCCCTTTCCGAATTGGGAACTGTTATTCCACCTCTCTACTGCAGTGCTAATACAGATCACTAGATAAGCTTTTATATGTTATACATCTTGCACGAGTCCATTTTTACCATTATATGTTTTTGTGTGTTATGCTAAATTAGTGTGTAGAAACTATGGGGCCAATTCTGGATCATACGCAGTGATCCAAATTTGGCCCCTGCCCTGATGGTCAGGGTTTGCGCATGTGCAAACCAAGACTGAGGGGTTCACAGCATGGAGGGACGGGGACAGTCGCTGGGCCATAGGAATGCCCAGCATTTTATGTGTGTTCCCCTGGGGTGGGTGGGCCTGACATAAGCCCTCGCCCAGTCTTCGTTCCGGCAGCCACAAATAAAAGTCTTAGACTGACTTTTATTTGCGACGGCAGGAGAAGTCATTCGATGGTCGGGGTTACACATCCCCTTGCATGCAACAGTGGGTGGAGGGTAATTAACAGGGCAGCCTATCTGGTGCTCGGTAAGCTGCGATCTTCATAGCTTACTGAGCCAACCAGAATCAGTTTATTTTTTATTTTACATACTCATTTAGGTGCTAGCAATACTGTATATGTCTATGTGCTTCTTATTCCTGGTTAGAGATGGGTCGTTCGCGAACGAAGCGGCTCTTTTGGACGGATCCCATAAAGGACTGAGGGAGCCGCCGATCCCAAAAAGGTGACCCATAGTTCTTTTACTTTCAGTTTTGTTTTCCATTACAATGATCTCAGCACTGCCACCTGTGGCAGCCGAGATGTACTAACTCAGGAGACTGAGTACAGTGCTGCGACTGCAAGTGAAAGAAAGAATAACAAGGCTGCTGCTGCTAGGGATGGCCATCGGTGCAGACACCATCGATGGTTGCCATCAATGGTGATGTTGCACCCAGCCATCGATCAGTTTTACTCGGTCATGTATGTTCTTATTTGTTCAGCTCACTGTTTAAAAAAAAAAAAGTAAAACAAAATGGCAAAAAATGGTTGTAAAAAAATTATGCTTCTTTACTATCAAATTAGCCCTTCTTTCAAAGCGAACAGATGTTCCGTATAAAAGATCCGGATCTTTTCACGGACTGATCTACTGGATCCCAGCTCTCGTTAGTGACCTGTTTTGCCCATCTCTATTTCCTGGTCGGTTCAGGTTCGTATTATTATATTCAACCACATGGTGGCAGCAAAAACGTTTTTTTTCTAAAGCTATTAAAGTACATTAGTACATTAATGCATCCATGTAAAACACTGTAAGTCCCTTTGATTAATTTATATCACTGACACATCCCCTCTAACCTCCATCTATGTAATGCATCTATGATATAGCCTTGCCTGCACAGTTTATTTTTCTATTCAATTTAGATGCCGTGGGGCTGCAATTCGTGATCAAATCTAAATTGAATGCGTTCGATTTCCATTCAATTTCAATTCGATTTTGCTTATATAATCTACATTGAACCGTGTGTGCACTTTATAACACTGTACAGTATGTTTTCCATATTTCACAGTAGGCCGAGTCATAACTAGAAAAAGGGGTGTGGTTATGTAGCAAAGAGGGCATGTTCACACAATATAACCCCTACCCCCCCACTTGAATTACATAGTAGTCCAATCATTTCATGTTACATCACACAGTATTACCCCTTAAACACAATATAAAACACAGTAGTGCGATCATTTTCATATTACGCGACACAGTACCATAGTGAAAAAACCGAGGGGGGTTTCCGGTTGCCTGGAAACCCACCTCCTCTTGGCAAGTAGTTCAAATTAAGACTACAATAGCAATGTTACATAATACGATCACTGCTGCACATGCCCAGTGGTAGTAGCTTTTAGCAAGTTTGCTGGATGTGTGGATCTACTGAGTCCTCAACCAGAGAGTAGCTACCAAGAAGAAGAGACAGAAGCCTTACAGTGAGGTGGGAGAATGTGTGCTTAGAAAGTTCAGTATCCAATGAAGTCTTGAATGTTTTTATTGGATGAAAAGCATTGAGGATTCCTGATGTCAGCTAAGCTGTACATTTTATTTTAGATGTGTGTTTTTATGTGTGTGTAATACATTTCTTTTCAAAGTATTGCAATGTAATGAGAAAAAAATATGAGACACAGTGAAAACTACTATCTGTGTATCTCAAATTTCGGTAGGTATCTGTCAGCTTTTGTATTAAGGTGCCCATACACTAGTAAGATTTATCTGCAGATCTGGCAGGTTGGAACAAAAATATGGTTATGGATGAGTGACAGTTTGTCAGTTTCCCAGCATTTCCAAGCAAATGGTCAGCTGTCATTTGCTCTCATCCATAACCAGGTTTTTGTTCCAACCAGGCAGATCTGAAGATAAATCTGCGTGTGTATGGCCACCTTTAGTCTCTCTCATTCAAATGGAGTGCCATGACAAAGATATGAGCAGGCCAATATTGTAATATGAAGAGCACACCTTGCTTACATGGAATCTACCTTTGACCCATTATTGGTTCAATACCACAAAAGCTTTTTAACTTTATTTTTTATTTGCTAAGTAAACACCATTGTCCCTCGTGGAGGCCACATGGTGGCAATTTTTCAATCCATTGAGCGTTGTTTTGGCCACTATAAAAGGACCAATCTAGGCTATGGCATCAGACATCTCACAATGCACACCTGGAGCTAAAAGGCATAGCTGTATGAGGCATAATCCTTTTCCCCAGCTGTACTATTGTCGGAAGGAGCAGTGGCGTATCTATGGAGGGTGCAGAGGGTGCAACTGCTATGGGGCTTGGGCCTTTGGGGGGTCCGAGGGCTCAGCAGGCATCCCCTGCACCCTTTTTTAAAGCAGTGGCTCGAGTTGGTAGCGGCGCCGTACCTCCTCGCCCATTCCCAAGTCTCTCCACCAGCGCTATGATTTGATCAAAGAAGGGGGAGGAGCCGGTCCTGCTAATCCAGCTTCTGCTCTCCCCTTATCCTACAGTACCTCTCTGACACTGCTCAACGTCACAATCTGGTGACCAGTTCCAGCGCGAAAATTAAAGAGATGTATTGCTGCCACCGCTCTGCAGGGAAACCCGGGGCTTGCAGCACTGATGAATTGGAGACCCAGTACTGGAGAGGAGTCCCAGCGTTGCTGTGGTTTCCCAGCCCTGCAGAGGAGACCCGGGGCCGGCGCTGTTGTAGAGCCCTGGCACTGCTGTGGAGACCCGGCGCTGCAGAGGAGCCCCGACACCACTGCTGGAGGTACACAGTCCAGCTTATACTAAAGGAGGGGGAGGCATAGTTGAAACCTTACTGGGGAATGGGGTGGATTAGGAGGACATACATTAAGTAATTACTGTCTCAATTCTTTAAAACTCCTGCTATTTTTTTCTGTCTTCTTCCTCCCCATCCCTCCCTCTCTTTCATGTATGTCCCCTCCCTCTCTTTTTTGACTCTCTTCTTTCTTCTGCCCTCTCCCCCCCTCCTCTCTCACCTCCCCTTTTCCCTCTGTCTCACCTCTCTCCTTTATTGTTGCACTGTCTCTTACTCTCCCCTTCTCTCCAACACACCTCTTGTTCTTAATCTCACTCTCTTTCACTTCCTCTGCCCCCCCCCCCCCCCCACCAGCTCCAATAATCTCTTTCTCCACCCACCCTCCCCTGTCTCATCTCTCTCCTTCTTTCTCTCTTCCCTCACTATTACTCCCCCTCCATTGCTCTGCCCCTAGTCTTTCTCCTCATCTTTCCCCTCCCTTTTTGTCTCCCTAACTAGCATTGTCTCTCGCCCTGTCTCCCCCAGACTCCCTCCCTGACATTCTCTCTCACTCCTGCTCATACCCCCTACCTTTCTCTTTTGCTCCTCCCCCTCTCTGACACCATCTTTCTGCCATCTCTCTCTTTCTCACATTCCCTCTTTTTCCTTGAAGCCCTCTTTCCATGGCCATCCCCTCTCACCTCTCTTTCCCCGGCACTATCTTTGTCTGTCAGTCCCCTTACTCTTCTTCTGCCCCCTTCTTCCTCAAGGTGTATTGTAGAAACAACGGATAAAGGGGGGGCTTTCATAATTTTGCTATGGGGCCCAATACGTTCTAGTTACGCTCCTGGCAAGTAGTATCTACCGGCCTTCATGGATGCCCCACCCCGGTCATGAGGGCACCATAGGACGGGCTACGGATGCTCAGTTTTGTCACTCTATGGCTGCTGACATTGGGGATGTCTCTGTCTGTACCCTCTACAATGCTCCACAAGCACATCATGCTAAAGAACCACTCACTTTCTATGAGATTCCCGATGTGCTTTTTTCCATCGATGCTGCATGTCTCTTTGAATAAAGGGGACAGAGCACTTTGTGTTAGTGGATTCATACTCCGTTTGGTCTGAGATAGATTAGTTTCCCAAATTGATATATGCCACAGTCATCAACAAAATGAAAAGATACTTTATTGCACATAGTAAACCATGCAAGTTACATACTGACAATGCCATGCAGATCATGAGTGGTGAGTCCCATTTCTCCAGTGAATGAAGCATCTCACATGTCACCAACAGTCCTTGCTAGCAATGTCCAACGGACTAGCAAAAAGGGCAGTATGTAGTGAGAAGTACTTGCTAGTTAAATGTTATATAGTTGGTTCTGATGTGTTTATGGCTTTCTTTAGCTTGAGAAATACTCAGTGAGATGGATGTCCCACTCCTACTCAATGCCTCCTGTCCAGACAAATCCACAACAACAACAACAATGCCACCACCAATTTAGGACTTAGATTACAAGTTGGGAACAACCTACAAGATTCTTTGAAGAGATCCAGGTTGCAAAGTCACTCATTAAAAAAACAACCCAGGCATATGTACTAAGTCTTGGAAAGTGATAAAGTGGAGCTCTTTAAACTACCAACCAACCAGCACATAACTTTAACCCACATTTGTAGTGTTAAAGTATACTTTAGTTTTACACAAAACACTTTGTATTATTTTTCATATGTGTTATATGTTTATTGCATGACAGTACAGTTTTAATTAAATTATTACTTCAGTAATCACCACAACCATCCCAACTAACATACAATATTAGCAGTTTTTTGTCAACAAGGGCTAGTAGCATAACTTTCTGTAGGATCACTGACACCACTGCATATTAAATACTCATTGCGCAAGATCACAAACTGTAGTTCTCTTTAATGGCATCAGTTTTAATAGGTCCTGAAAGGTATGCATATTATTTATAAATTTTATAAGAATCCCTATTTATATGATGGAACTTGTTCTTTTAGGTCAGTAGTAGCAGTTTTGTCCATCTTGAGGAGATTGCTTTACATATGTACATTGAGCAGTCTCATAGATCTGGGATAAATATCCCTGTTACATGCACGTGTGGGTGACCACTAAGCTCCCAGGCATCATGAGTAGATATCTGCTGCAAAACCAGTGTTTCCTCCATGCTGCTGCTTTCTATAATCGGCCACATCCTAAATGTTCTCATCCATCATATCCAGTATCAGCTGCCTTGCTAGAACACTTGTGATCTGATGTTGGGTTTTGCATCCAGGTTATAACCGAGTACTCTTATCCTCCTTTTCTGTATATAATTTGTGCTGTTCGTTTATCAAGTGTTCCTTGGGCAAGTTATCAGATCTGGAAGAGAAGATTCAGCTTCATTGGTGACTGCAGATTACAGTATGTACAATATTTAACAGACATGCCATAGTACGGTACTGCATTTCCTGTTTCCCTTTCCATATCAAGATAGACTCTGTTATAAAATAAAATAAACTTCAATATATAACATCACCAGTAGTTTTGGTGCCATCAGAATGGCTTGTGCAAACACTCTGCATGACTGGGGATCAAAGAATCAGAAGAATCCTGGGAATATCAGAATAAATCGTTTCACTCTGAAGGGTTTTTTATATTATTTTATGATATTCTTATTAAGATCTGTCATTTAAATGGTTAGTTGTAAAATAATGAGGTGGCAAAACATATCCTTTACAACTTACAGTACAGGCTAGTAGACCCAAATAAGACATTATTAACTGTAATTATGGTCTTTGGGTTAGTAAAGTTACCTTGGAATTCCATTGGCTTCATGCACAAGGTCCGGAAGCTCTATGTTTCGAGTCTCTGGTAATAAAAAGCAAAGGATTCCACCGATGATGGGGCAACTGCCATAAATAGCTAATGGTATAGCAGGGTGATACTTGTCCAAGAGAATAATGAGTGGAGCAATTATCCCAGCTATACGGGCGGTCATAGAGCAGAGCCCCACTCCATTCTGCCTGTAAGTGGGAGTAAAACACTACCATTATTTTCATGATAACCAAAATACAGTTTCAGTTATTTAACAGTTCAGAAGGATAGTGTAAATCATTTGTATTGAGTCATATGTTACTAGTAATGGTCCCAACAATCAAGTTGACTAAGGCTCTTGTCAGCGTCTCTCTATATCAAGTTTGACTGCACATGCCTTTGGGTAAAGGGTTTACATTGAGATAGATATGGATGACTGGTGGTTGGGATCTAAGCATTCAGAGTACTGATGTCAGTACTATTGGCAGCTGCTAGAGAGTTGTAGGAGCCGTAAGAAACTGTCAAACTTTCCATACCCCTCCTTTTGGCCCTGGGTGTAAACGTGCATACACATTAAGGTTAAGTGCTCTCTTGGCAAGTATGGATGCCCACCGGTCATTCTGATTTCAGACATATATTTGATAGAACCAGTGCAGTTACATGCTGATGGTGTGGACAGCAACGGTCACAGGCAGATGGATAAGGGCATTGCAGCCACAATACAGTGATTTGTATGAGTAACTGAATCAGCCCCAGTCTGTATTTTGTGTTCTCACCAACTCATAGCAAAACTGGATCAAGTTTACAAACCATACAAAAGTTCCTAGGGTCCGTATTGCAGAGCGCTCACCTGATGACTGTAGGAAATAGCTCCGCAGCATATATATAACACACTGAGTAAGAAGACGCTGTTGCAAATTTTCCAATTACTGCAAGTACTGTGATTACAACAGATAACTCTAGAAAAAGATTTCAAACCAAATTTAATATATAACATTTGTAATTATTATTAATAGAGTTATTATTCATGGCAATAAAAATATGTCTGAGCCGTAAAGTAAAATAGATATTAGTATATATACCAGTGATAGCTAACCATGACACTCCAGCTATTGTTGAACTAAACATCCCAGCATGCCCTGCATCTGTTTCAGCATAGCCAAACAGTAAACAGAGGCAGTTGCTGTGTTCATCATCAAATCCTATTTTGAATAGCAATTATTTTCTTCTTTTTTAAAACTTCTTCAGACCCCCTAGTATTTCCAGACATTCTCTAGCTGCTAAGCTGTATAAATACCTTGGCTGCTGTCATTAATCTAAAAAAACACAGATCCTAAAAGCCCCATTCCAATGCTAATGTTATTGAATGGCTGTAACATACTTTCCTACTTTTTTGCTGATTGATTGCACAAGATGGCGTCATGGAAGAGGTGATCCGGTGGTGTGGAAACATTATCACATCATTGCGGTCTCACTCCCTGCTTTACAATACCCACATTATGTCATTCTAAAATGGAGGGTGGCGCTATGATGTCGCAGTTTAGCCCAAATCGTGGCAGTCCCCTGCCCACGTTTCCTGTGTGAACGGATGGAGTAAAGGTTAGTGGGAAGCAGGGAAATATCCCACTTTCACAGGGTGCAGGGAGCGCCAAACTATTTTCTGGGAGCGCCAAACTATTTTCTGGGAGCATCCTGGCTGTTCCGGAAGAGTTGGCGAGTATGGACACCAAGGTCATGGCTTCTGAGTACAACCACAGCTCTAACTGTAAATATTTTGTATATTATCCCTGTTCTTGTATGTGTAAGTTCTTCCAGGTACTCCAGTTTCCTCTCAAGCTCCAAAAATAAAGTGGTAGGTTAACTGGCTCTCAACAAAAATAAATTCTACTGCATGCTTGTACATGGGCAGACTTGATGAGCCAAATGGTTCTTATCTGCTGTCAGAATTTCTGTTTGTATGGGATCTATGTACTTCGATAGACATAGAGTATCAACAATCTAGCTCTTAACTGTCCTTTTTCAAACACAGCCATTAACATGGCAGTTGGGAGATGATTGGATCTCTTTCTCTGTCCGCGTTATCTCCCTCCTAGGCTTAGTACATATGGCCAGATGTACTACATTTGAAAAGTTATGAAATAGTGAGTGATAAACCACCAGCCAATCAGTTCCTAACTGCTATGTTATAGGATGTGTTTGAAAAAAATGTCTGTTAGGGGCTGATTGCCTGGTGGTTTATCACTCTCAATTGTATCACTTTTTAAGGCTTAGTACATTTCGCCCACAGACCCCAGACTTCTGTGGAAACAAGTGTAGATATCCATGCTTAACATTGCTTACCTGTTGGTATTGTAGTAATAATAAGGCAGACAATACCTCCCAATAAGAGAGACAATGCTTGACTCAGCCTCCTTCCAAAATAATGCACCATGAATATTGTTCCAAGACGAGCGGGAATTTCCACAGCTCCAAATACGAGCTGTGTAAGATATATGTCCAGGCCAAAGCTCCCAACATTATAACTTAGACCGTAGTAAACCAAACCATTCACAAACCTGGAAGCAGATGTGGAAATACAAATAAATATGACATTTCCCAATGATTTATTATTTTTAGGGCCATGACAGTCCCATATTGCCATCTGTAAGCTCCCATAAAGACTCCAGAGGTCCAGCAGAGCTCTGGTGTATATTATCCCAGACATATTCTTGAGAACTTCCTGTTTATGTAAATGGTATTTAGACATGAAAATGCACTTGTAGTAATGTCATTATTACTTCAAAGTACAACCTACTTTGTATCACTTTCTGTACATAGATCTGGCTTCTTAACACTAAAGGTCCCCAGGAGGCTCACATGTGATCTGGCACATGATGTTCCATTTTTACATCCTATGTGATTTATTTCATGTAATACTCCTGGGGAGCTGCTGCGGCATTGGCGGGGGGTGGGCAGCATGGTCCGGTCAGCTGGAGGTGGTGGGGTGGGGGGTGCAGCTCGTAGTTGCGGGCAGCAAGGTCCGTCCGAGCAGCGGTGGCGCCTGTGAGCTTTTAGCCGCATTTTGCCAGGTGGCGGGGCAGGATGCTGATGCTAAGTATTCTGAAATGAATGGCAGGACACTGATTAGCACACCCCCCCCCCCCCCCCCTCCCGCCACCGATGGTCAGACGGCCAGCAGGTCCGACCACCGGCTCAGGTCTGATGCTCATGGGACTACGCATCGAACCTGATGGGACATCAAACTGAGTTGATTTGTGACAATTTCACGGCCCGATTCATCGGAATCAGGCAAAATCGGCACTTTAGTTTTCTCACTGGTGTGCTGTTTTGGGCTTTCTGGAGTATGCTGATATTTGGGTGCCGCACCCTGCACCTATACACAGCAATAGGGATGCCCAATACTCAGAGAGACCTTGACGATTGGCTTGGGGCTTCCAATATATTTGCAAATAAATGTAACCAAGATCTCTAAATTATCATGTAGATTTGGGCTAAGCACATATAAAAACACATATGAAGATGAATGTAATACTGTATATGTGTCGACCCGGGATCACAGATGCCTGCAGACCCCGCGACTTTGCATTAGGCTTCACTCTCCAAACTTCCTCCCCCACATGTACAAGGTAGTTGGCGCTGCAGCCGCCTGTGGTCATGAATGAGGTTAAGCCAAGCAGTATTTATGGAGAAATGTAATTGAAAGAATAGAAAATAATGAATTGGGTGGTCATGAAGTGGTGGTGGGTTACTCTTTCACTCTGCCCACCCCATGACTTCTCCACCAAGCCACAGAACATGTAGTGGGTGTTCACCTTGAATGCATGTATTGGATACACTTGAGTACATAAAGAAGCTTGGGGTCCACATTTTTTACAGTATAGATGCATTTATATCAGAATGGTTGTCCAATTGTCATGTACAAGCCTCACTCTATATAACATACATTATACAGAAAAAATGACCATTCATTTTGGTGTTTTATATAAAATATACTGTATACTGAAAACGTCTATGCTGTAGTTATGTAACTTACCATATAAAGCACATAATTAGTGTTTTTTTCCTCAGATTTGGGATCCTAAATAGATCTATCATGTTTCCGGATGCCGTCAGTTTTTCTTCTTGTAACTTAGAAAATAAAGAGTGAAATTCAACTGTTTGGGAATCTACTACGTAGTAAAATATCATCACTCATCCCAGTACATGTGTGGGTGCATCTTACATCTAGACATATGGCATCTGCATTGTTCTGTGTGTACAGCCACTGTGCTGCCCACCCATACACTGGCTGTAGAGGCTGCTGGTGACACAACTGTTTAGGCACAAGTAAATTCCCGCCCAGTTGGGACATCAAGCAAAACACATCAGGCCGACAATTGGTAAGTGTGTATGCACTTGCGAACCATCAGGAAGGTAGACGGATTTGTCATCCTTTTGGGTACCCAGCATTAGACATATCTCCCAACAATTGAATTCTGATATTCGAGACGCAGCTCTTCTGAAAGGATGTATGGCTTTGTGAACAGGCCTGACCAATACTTTGACACTCTGGGGGTATGACCAATGCTGTACGAGCAGCTGGCCTGTCCCTAGACTTTGCTCCTGGCACTATATATGCAGTTTGTTCAGAAGAACAGGAGTGATCAAATGCTCCCCCAATCTCCCACTGCCTACGGAACATTGCGACCCACTGGTTGGACAGTTCCACTGATATCGGAACAGTACGGAGGTATGCAAAGAGTTGATGACAATGGTAATGTGCTACAATATTTCACAAAACTGTAGCATGGTCCCCGATTAGAGACACCTGGACATCCATTTGACTCAGAATTACTTCATCTTATTTATCATACATGAACCACTGATACATTATAAAGTAACATCAGCCTTATGTTACCTGTAATAGTAACGCCTCGGGGAATTCCTGCTTATTTATCCGTGCAGCTTTCTGAAGCAGCTTTTTAGCCTTTTCAATTTTGCCTTTAGTAAGAAGCCACCGAGCGGATTCTGGAAGGAAGCTGTAGTAGGTCATATTAAATTAACGATGAACACTCTATTGCAAAGTAAACTTATATTAGGAGTTTCAGAGGAGATCCACATGCTTCAGTACAGAAGAGAAAAAAAGATGTCTCCTTATGGGACAGATTTATTAAGCCCGGTGAAGTGATAATTTGGGCAGTATTGTTTTCACCATCCAATTGGCTCATAACTGCCATTTTGTAAATCCAGTTTGTAACTTGACAGGGTACTCTTTACCTAGAAGGGCGCCCGTCGCGGGCATCGCGGGTACATTTATGTATGGCCGCGACGCGACCGACGCGATGCCCGCGATTTCCCATTGAAACCAATGTTAAACATGGAAATCGTGTCGGTCGCGTCGCGGCCGGCCATAAATGTACCCGCGATGCCCGCGACGCGATGCTCCCGATTTCCCATAGGAATCAATGTTAAAAGGCGCGATGGACCCGATTTTACTGTTAAATGGCTCAATCCACCCGATTTGGCCATAGGAATCAATGTTAAATGGGCCACAGAGCCCATTAACCCTTAAATGTCCCCCCAAATTTTTAACGCCACCCCACGATCCACGCCAACCCGAAGCCTGGCGAGCGCAGCGAGCCCGCGAGGGGCGGCGGTACGCGTCCTCTGACCTTTTCATGCCCTACTATCCACTAGGGCGTGGTGTGAGAATATAATAGTGTGGCGAGCGCAGCGAGCCACCGAGCCCGAAGCGTGGCGAGCGCAGCGAGCCCCGCGAGGGGACGCGGATACCTTCACAGTTATGCGCGTCCCCTCGCGGGCTTCACAGGTGTCCGTGGCGAGGCGGACACCTGTGAAGCCCGCGAGGGGACGCGTCTACCTGTGAAGGTATCCGCGTCCCCTCGCCACGCTTCGGGCTCGGTGGCTCGCTGCGCTCGCCACACTATTATATTCTCACACCACGCCCTAGTGGATAGTAGGGCATGAAAAGGTCGGAGGACGCGTACCGCCGCCCCTCGCGGGCTCGCTGCGCTCGCCACGCTTCGGGTTGGCGTGGATCGTGGGGTGGCGTTAAAAATTTGGGGGGACATTTAAGGGTTAATTTGGCCTATTTGGCCCCAAATCGGGTCCATTGAGGCATTTAACAGTAAAATCGCGGTCAATCTGCCGTTTTAACATTGTTCCCTATGGGAAAATCGCGGTGATCGCGGTCATCGCGGGCATCCCGATTTACCCGCGATGCCCGCGATGACCGCGATTTTTACCCCCGACGACCGCGATTTCAATCGCTGGCGCCGTTCTAGGTAAAGAGTACCCTTGACAGTTAGGGGCTGGTTGGCGGTGATAAAGTACCAGCCACTTCATCGAGATTAATAAATCTACCCCTATGTTCCATAGTAGCGGTACATATGCCTAATACATGAGTAGTTTTTGCAAACACAAAATAAACATTTTAGTTTTATGAATGGTCTATTGAAATGTTTTGTTATACCTAATTTGTAGCTAAAAGCCCTTGTTTTGTGAGATAATTCTGACCAACTGTGACTGATGGCTGAATCGGTGAGGGGAAGTGGTGGACTGGAAGATGAGATACCAGGAGTGTACGTTTTTTCAACAGTAATTAATATTGATCAAGAGAAAATAAGTAATTTACAATGGCTGAGATGCAGATCAGCTTCCATTTCATTGGCACTGTATAGGTTTTCCAAGACTGGCATTGCTAGTGGGGTGCAAGTCTGTACTGGCCTAAAGGAACTGAGATAGGTACATAATAGATATACTGCACACTAGGTTTGTGGAGTAGCGTGAATTTTTGTCCATTTTCACCTGGCAAAACGACTTTGAGGAAAGCCATGAGTTGAGCAAGACACCGTTAGAAAAAAGATGTAGAATTATTGAAAACAGAACTGGATAGCTGATTTAAAGAACCTGATTGGGTGTCTGGATACTAAAAAGCAGTGGTCCTGATTCAAAGGTGCACCTAAAGTAGATGTAGGACACAGTAGCAGGGCCACCAATAGGGGGGGGTGCTGTGGGTACAGCTGTCCCGGGCCCCGGCCTCTGGAGGGGCCTGGGCAGCTACCCACAGGAACAGCGTCACAATGCAACCTCCCACCCCCGCAGCTGCACACCGCCTCCCCCACCTGGCGGCTCCCCAGCCAGGCACGCACAATACACAGTGCACCCTGCAGAGCACCAAGCCTAGGACACAGAGGGGCTTGGCGCTCTGCAGGCTGCATTGTGCAGTGTGCACTCTCGAGGAGATGCACACAAAGAGTGGAGGCATGCAGGAAGGTAAGTAATGGTACTGGGGGGGGGGTAATGGTACTCGGGGGGGAGGGGGGGATGGTGCCGGACTGAAGGTCAGTCCCTGGCCCCAAGGTTCTTAGTGGCGGCCCTGCACAGTGGAGGCATTTTTGCCACTGCATTATAGTCACACTGATGGGTAGCCAGCATTTGGGGGAGTTATTGGGGAGAGGCCAGAAAATTTAAGGCATTTTAAGTGCCACTTTTTTTTTTTCATATTTAAGTGCACTACAAACTCTTTCGCAGCAGGAGCGGTCCAGATGTCTTAGGTGTCTCATTCTCAGACAGCATAGACGGTACTTGTGTAATATCTGGGCGCCCAATTTTTCATTGTATTACATTGCATCGCATCGCACTACTTAAGGCATGCAATGCAATGTGATTTTTCATTGTAAAGACCCGATTTTTAATTGTATAGTCACCCATGGGTGATTTCATACCCCCACTATCCAACTACGCATGGAGTGTATTTTTTATAAAGTGTGGCGAGCGCAGCGAGCCCCGCGAGGGGACGCAGAATACATGTAAAGTAATCTGCGTGCGCTCGCCATGCTTCAGGCTCGGTGGCTCGCTGCGCTCGACACACTATATAAAATCAACTCCATGCGTAGTTGGATAGTGGGGGTATGAAATCACCCATGGCTGACTATACAATTAAAAATCTGGTCTTTACAATGAAAAATCACATTGCATCGCATTGCATTGCATCACATTGCATTGCATGCCTTAAGTAGTGGCATGCAATGAAAAAATCGTGCGCCCAGATAATACACAAGTACCGCATAGACATGCTCAGAGATCCAGTGTGCTCTCTGTGCACAAGACAGTGTATGTATGAGCCATTACCATATTTACTTACACTGCATGCACCTCTAAATCAGGCAGCCTTTTTTTTAACTGCATGCGTGAATGGGACACTATTTTATTTATTTTTTACCCACGGGAAACTCTGACATTTCTCAAAGGAAAATTATTCATTTTTTTTTAAATGCCTGTTCTGTGCACTGTACCTCCCCCAGTACACTTTATACCCTAGCAAACTTTGTTCATTTCACATAAGCCATGTAAACCAAGCTGCCAAATAATACATTTTTGTTTGTTTCATGCTAATTTTGTGTTTAAAAATAAATAAAAATTCAATAAACATATATGAAATAAAATTGATAACGATCAGTTCAGAGGTTAGCAAGAGAGATAAGCAAGAGCAGCAACCAACTATTATCACTGCAGCTTCTGAGAACAGTAATAATGACATTACAAGTCCTTCAATATCATCTACAGCACAGGACATAAAGGGTTTAAGTCATGACATCTAAAAAAAACAACAACAACACAACAACAACAATATACTGTACAGTGGTAAAGAAAACACACATCTAATATAGGAAAGGTTTGGTGCAGAAACACATAAAATTGTCCATATGCCATTCTTTACACACAGTGGCAAGGAAAAACTTGGCATATATTTATGAGAGTGGTTCTGCAACTGTCAGTGAGGCATCCTCTTCTGTCTCTCATTCTGATACAAGAGAACTTTTCGCTCAGAGTCTAGAAACTGCAAAGCCAGTAGAACAAACTGTGTGTTCAGAACCATCACACATACCTGAGGAGAGCATAGGGGTGTCTACATTAGCTATGTGTGAGTCTGACATTTCTCACACTGTCCTTATAGAGAAGCATCTTTCCCCTCCTTCCACCATGTGCACGTGTGGAGCGCATGAAATTTATTTTATACGATTATAATGTAATTAGCACCCTCATCATCAACCTCCTCATTAGTGATTTGATTTAGGCCCTTATTCTGATCGGTGCGGACTTTCCCGAATTCTTACGGTGCGGTCCGCACGCCACGCTGTGCGGCGGCGTGCGGGCTTCGTCCGTAGAAACGCCCACGTGTCCTCCGCATTCGGACGGACTCACTCTTTAAGAACAGGGCGTGTGTACGGACGACATACAAACCGTGCGTGTGCGGTGGAAACGTACAGATTCTTGCACGGTCTTCCCGCACAAGCACGGTCTTACCGCGTCAGAACGTACGGGAAGCTGTCCGTACGCCCCGATGCGGAGTATTTACGCTCAATCCCACACTTTTTTACTGAGTACACACAGCGATCACATGACCCACTTAGGCAATTAGCCAACCTCCTGAAAAAGGGATTGTTATCAATTTCAATCAATTAAATGCTCATCTATACTGACCCACATTCCTACTACATTCATGACACACATTAACCCTTACAGCATGTGACCCTAACATACATCTAGATACACTATGTACATTTTGCTTATTTTAAAGATTTTAAACAAGTTAAACATATACTTTAGCATGTTAGAAAAAAATACTGACAACTTTGAACTTTAAATAACGATTTATTACAAAATAACAGTCCACAACCAAAAAATTAAATTTCCCCATCAATGATGCGGTCCATTTCCTCCATCATTTGCCTCATCAGGCCTCTCAGTCTAAGGAGGGCCCCACGGCGACCCTCCTCTGCTTGGGCAGGCTCATCTGTGGAGGAAATTCAAATTCAAAAATGACTAATGATATTCATGCATACATTTAACATAGTCAAACCTACTTTTTAAACATGCATTGTGACAGGTGTGTGTGTGTATATATATATATATATATATTTATATATATATATATATATATATATATATATATATATACACACACATATATAACTATATATATGAGACATACACCTATACATACATGCATACATACTACATGGAAAGCCTGATTTTGGCCCTCTACCCTTTACTCTGTCGAACACCTCACAGTCATACTGCTCCTTCTCAATCCAAACCCACCCATGACTAAGCTCTGAGAAGCATGTCACGCGCTGCACCAATCACAATTCGGCAAACAAAGTTCAGTGTCTCTTATATGATGGAGCCTGGCAGGGGAGTTACACAACTCTCAGGAATGCTCAGTACATTTGTGCAATCAAGCATGGCTTGCCTGCTGATGGTCTGCTCCAGAAATCATTGTCAGAATGCCAGTTAGGGGAAGCTGCAGCACTAACCCACTCACATGCTCAAAAGCATTACTAAGACCAAATACACACACAATTATGGTGCAAAACATACATGCAGACCGCAGGGGGTGGTTAGCTAGAGGAGGGCCCAGGGGCACTGACCACTTGTTACTCCAATCTAAGCCACGCCTGTCCATACTCCATTTATGCCATACTGAATCTAGTTTACAAAGATCATTCACCAGTAAACTCTACTCACCTATATGAGGCTACAGATTGTATGCAAGCAGCAGGGACATGAAACACTTACATTAGTAAGTCATCCCTTTCTTCCAGGATACAGATTAACTACACAGGTTCAGTGGCACTTAAAATCGATATGAAAGACATCCTCACAACCTGTGTCATTAATATGTGTCCTGGCTGCAAGGGATGGTTTGGCCACCCTATCTAACCCCAAAGTGTGTCTGTTGCTATCCCGTTTGTTTTGTCATTTTATAGTATAGTAAAAATCAATTGAATCACCAGTGCTACATAGCAAATAGTACATGCCAAACGGATAAATTAATCCTTATGTATACATACCAATTCCGGCCGCCTGGACGACCTCACCGGCCTCCACCTCCTCCTCAGGGGCCTCCAATGCTCCATCCTCGGCCTCGATGACGTCCTCCTCGGGTGGCAGTGCCTCCACAGCCCACCCCTCCTCATCCTTAATTTCTTGGGCCCCCTCCTCCGGCCTCCCTTCCTGCGGCTGGTCCTCCAGGGCCACCGCTGCCTCCTCCTCCTCCATTTCCTGTGCCCCCTCCTCCAGGCTCCCTTCCTGCGGCAGGTCCTCGAGGGCCACCTCTGCCTCCTCCCGGGCCTGTCTTGCGCGAGCACGTGCTGTGTATGTGAAAAATCAAAAAAGTGGCAATTAGTGGTAATTACTATTAAGCCTTATCAAGCTATAAATGCAAAGGTTAGAAGTACAGATAATTGTACAGGCAAACAGCTCCTTAGTGGCCTTTACAAAACACAGCCTGTAACATGGCAGGTATGCTGTGACATTTGGGCCATTGTAAGCATCACAAGCATTAATCCTCCCCAATAACATATTTTATGACCATTACAGGGTGTCAAACAGGAAGTAGCACTCATATATTGTATGCCATGTTTAACTCATGATCAGGCTGGTGACCTTAGTGGATTAAATAATGTCAGGTAAGCAATCATGTCCAAATCCCCATTTACTGTTGAAATACTCACATCTAGCAATGCTGGCCCTTATTTCTTGCAGCCTCTCTGGCTCCCTGCGCCTGAGGTCGGACCACCGCCGCTCCAGCTGAGCGATGGTCCGCCGCACCTGGGTGCGTGCGTATATACGGCGGCGGGCCACCGCATAGGCATCGCGTTTCTGCCTGTTGGTTATAAAGGGGCCCGCCCGCCCCAGCCTGGTCTCCATAACGGAGACCAGAGTTCTCAGCTCCGCGGGTGAGAATGGGGCTGCTCTCCCATAGGCCGCCATCTTAGCAATGGCACAAATCAAACAATCATGTGCTGTCATTGGTTGATCAGAGTGATATTTGGTATTAACTTTATTGTTCATTTTTACACTAACAGCGTGTATGCGCCAGAACAGACGGCTAACCCATTGCATCGCACACCCATCCTAAACAGACAGTGTAAAATAAGATGGAAACACATTATATATAATCTATACTATCCACCAAACATGGGTAGAAGCACCAGGTGAAATAGTCTGCATCACAAGACACTTACACCTAACTCCACAAGGTTCTAAACAGCTATTTTATAATGAAAGCTATGCAGCAGAAACATAGCAAATAGTGGCAGACCTTTTACAAAAATTAGGCCATGCTGCCATGTGTACACTTACCTTCTACTGGCCCCTACTACAGAGGTGGAATGAAAAGTAGCTAGCATCCAGCCTGAATTTGGAGTGCTTTCACATGTGATTTGGATGCTAGCACTGATTACTTGTGGCTAAGTGGTGGACTGGATTGACATATGGAATGGGTAGTGTCAGTTGTACTACATACCAAACAAGTGCACAGTACAGATGCACATTCAAATATACAGTTCATGTGTGACCTCAGTTTTATTTTGTAATTGGTGTTGGAATCTGCATTTAGCTACTAAATCTGACTTACTCAGTTTGCCTGGTTTTTGTGAAATATTTTTCCACACCAAGGGGCGTCCCGTATGCGCCGCACGGTTGACGCTGGCGTACGGAACGCGGCCGTACGGAACGCAGGTTGTAGCTGATTAACGCCAATTACAGAAATAGTATTTAAAGTTGTCCTAGAAAGGCAAACAGTTGTTGCAAAGATGGCTGCCTCAGAGTCAGAGGAAGAACAGGTGGTGCAGAATCTCTTGTCCCGCATGGAAGCCAACACCACCTATGTCCCCCTCAACCCAGAGCAGCCAGATGGGCCATCAACATCAGGCCAATCAGCAGCTGGCCCATCCTCAGCATCAGCAGAATCATTGGGAACACAGCAGGTGGCTTCCCAACAGAGTAGCCAGCCCAGCACTTCAAGTACACCAACCGGTGGCCGTGCCCGTGGCCGTGGCCGTGCCAGTGGCCGTGCCCGTGGCCGCAGTCGGGCAACAGAGGAACCAACCACAAGAAACATGGCATATGAACCGCAGGAGCTTGACATCCTGGTGACCCGGGCACGTGATTTAATAGAGTGCCCAGCAGTAAAGTTGACACACACAAGGAGATGGAAGATCTGGGAGGAGATAACGGCGGAGATTAATGCAGTGGCTCCACAAGTTCGTGAGGTGGAGCACGTTAAGAAGAGGCAAGTACATGTGTGTTACATTTGAGCAGTACAAGTCCAGTAATGTTTACATTCAATATTAGATGGAGTTGGTCAATGGGTGGTCACATTGCTTGGAGGCACAGACATGTTGGCCATGACATTGAATTGATAGTTATTGGAGGGTGACTGGTGTTGTATCTTCTAAGGGTTGGTTTAAAAAATGAATATAATGTAAGTTTGGTGTCAGTAGGCACATGTTGTATTATGTTTCAGATTGCAATGGGTGCTACAGCAAACATGAGGAGTTACATGTATTAATATGTACACTTTGATTGCAGGTGGCACGACTTCAAAGACAACCTCAAGAAGAAATTGACCGAGCGGTGGCAACACAGCCACACCTCTGGGGCTGGCCCCATGCCTGGCAAGCTGAAGCTCACCCCCCTGGAAGAGACGGCCCAGTGCTGCATTGCAGTGGAGGAGGTCTGGGGGGTGAGCACCATAGACAGCGAGTCCCCAGCGGAAGTGATGGCTTCTACACTTGAAGGTAATTATTTGCCAGGCCATAAGTAGATGTTTTGAATTTGGCATGGAATGTGTGGTAATTGGTAATTTCTCGTTCAACAGCATCCCCACCGCTTGGTCCAGATTCTCTTGAGGAGGTTGTGGAGTCTGTGCCAGCTGGCCCCAGTAGCAGGCCCGTGCAGCAGCAGCCAAAAATGTCCGCGGCTGAATTGTCCACGTGGGGCCGTGTGCTAGACAGTATTGTGCAGCAGGGAGACTCGGCATTCGAGCGGGTGCGTAGGGCCGAGGAGGTGCTGCAGGGTTTGACCACCAGCCAGCAGAGTATTGCTGCGAGCCTGCAGGCTATGAGTGCCAGCCAGCAAGCTATGAGTGACAGCCAGCAAGCTATTGCTGCTAGCCTGCAGGTGCTGGCTGATCAAGCCCTGCGGCAAAATGAACTCCTCCTCCGCCATAATGAACTTATGGTGGAGCTAGTTACCACCAATAGGGTCCTAATGTCACCCGCTTCTGGTGCTTTACCAACAGCATCACTCCCTGCTGCCAGAGGGGGAAGAACATCCACCCCCTCCCCAGCATGTGCTCCACGTGACCCACCATCTGACTGTGGCCGTGGGCGAGGCCGAAGAGCTGCTGCACGTGGCAAGGAGCCTGCCAGGGGCAAACGTGCCCGCAAATGAACTTGTGTCCCCATTAATCTCCACCGTTATGTCTTCCCAAATCTTCCATTGAGCTGTGTGTGTCAGCATCCTGTGTCAAAATCCGTGCCGAGGGTCACCACATTTGCCCGCGGTTCAAATGTCATGTTTGGTTCCCCTGTTGCCCTGTTTCGGCTACCATTACTGTGTGCTGTACTTGAAGTGTTGGTGCTGTACTTTTGTTGTGAAGCCAACTGATGTGTTCCTAATGATTCTGCTGTGGCTATTTATTATATATTATTTACTTTTAGTCCTGTTATGGTACCATTTGTTTTGTGATGTTTTTGTCATTTTTGGCAAAGTTTCTTTAATAAATGTTATTTTGGCCCCACAAATGTCTGTATTAATTGATACACGCAGAAGTGACATGTGTATTAGTATTATTAATATTAAGTTGTGTTGATTATTTGCTGTGTAAAAGTGTGTGACAAGTGCAGCATGTAATGTTCCCTTTAAGCTGCAATGCTTCCAATTGTAGCAGTGAGAAGCGTGTCATTAACAAGTAATGAGTAAAGTAGGTGATTGTTTTGGGTTCAGCTGACATTGGTTGTGTTGCGTCCGTCCTGATTAGGCGTTCCGATTGCCTAGCGCATGACCAAGTGGTGTCCGCAAAGCAATACTAGCCTTTTGGACACCGCACATTTCTACCCTTTTTGTTCGCGTGCATTCGGCGTGCTGTCCGAATGCACGCCTACCCAAATATGTGTACTCCCCCGTGTCCGCCCATGTTTCCGCCCAGTTTAGCCCACTTTGAAACTACGCCCCTGTGTCATTCCGCATGACGCCCATAACACACCCATATTGGCCGAATGATTGCGGTGCACATTTCTGTACGGTATTAGTGAGAACAAGTACGGAGACCATACGTGGCACATGCGCATTGCGTTCCCCACGCATGCGCAGACGGCTAAAAAACGCGATCCGAAAGAATTCGGGAAAGTCCGCACCGACAGAATAAGGGCCTTAGTCCTTCCAAAACGTTTTTTTGTGGGTGCCCAAACAAACCAAGGCCTTCCCGCATGAAAGTGACAGTCCCTGTAGCTGAAGTGCTTGGTTTTTTAAATTGTGCATGTACTTTTTTGTATAAGGGTTTACATAGCGGTGAATGGAAGAGTCGAAGGACAATGCTATTGTGCACCATTTTTTTGTCACTGCTTTGTGGTAAGGTTTCATAGAAACTGCCATATGTTTGCGCAGCTGCTCTGTCACTTAAGTAACCAGCTCACTTCAGCCTTTGGCCTTCACTGGATGAAAACAATCTTGTGAGCTGTGAAGTGGCCAAAACTGAGTGGGAATGACTAGAATTTAGTGATGATATTGAAGTTAATAATACTGTAGGACAGTGGTTCCCAAACACCTTAACGTTCCAAGTTTTAAGTAAATCCCTGGTTTAGCACAGATGTCTAAATCAAATTGACTGAGCTTCTAATAAAGTCACCTGTGCCCAAGCATAACTATACTTAAACCATTGGGGTTCCTTGAAGACTGTGGGCAGGGCAGCCGAGAGGGTGGGGGGAGCGGGTACTAATTATCCGGGCCCAGGCTTGCTGGAAGGGCCCCACATGGGCCCTGGTGTGACCCGTCCCTTCCCCCTCCGTCCCTCTCGGGTAACAACAGCTGCACACACTTCTACAGCATGTGCTGTGCTGACAACAGGCTCAGAGTGTCTCACTGACAGCGTGAGAGGTCATGCTGAGCCTGCCGTCAGCACAGCACATGCTGTAGGTGTGTGCTGCTGCTGAGATTACAGTTTTTAGTTTTCTTTCACCCTCCTCTAAACATTTTTGGGGCGTAGCCTAAGTGCGGGAGGTGCCCACACCTCCCACACTTAGGCCACGCCCCAATTTTTTTACCGGGGCCCGGCATTCCTGTCGGCTGCCCTGATGGGGGGTAGATGTATAAAGCAGTGATAAGGGAGGAGAAGTGATAAAGTGCCTGGTACTTTATCACTGGCCAATCAGATCCTAACTGATCTTTTTTAAACCCATCCTGTAACTTAACAGTCAAGAGCTGATTGGCCGGTGATAAAGTTATCCCGGTACTTAATTATATTAATGATATTAATTATCCCGGTACTTGTGTATTATAGCGGCGCCAATCGCATACCATAAGGCATGCGATGGTATGCGATGCGACGCGATATCGCGCGATATTGTACAATGTCATACAATTTTAAAATTGTATGACATTGTGTACGGCATACAATGCCATACAATGCGATGCGATGCGATTAAAAATTGTATAAGCACCCTAATGGGTGCTTACAATGTTAAATGCACCCCCACGCCACCCCCCCACTATAAACGTGAACCCGAAGCGTGGCGAGCGCAGCGAGCCCGCGAGGGGCAGCGGTACGACCTTTTCATACCCCCACTATTCACGTCGGCGTGGAGTTGAGAATAGAAAGTGCGCGAGCCACCGAGCCCGAAGCGTGGCGAGCGCAGCGAGCCCCGCGAGGGGACGCGGATACCACGCTTCGGGCTCGGTGGCTCGCTGCGCTCGCCACACTTTCTATTCTCAACTTCACGCCGACGTGGATAGTGGGGGTATGAAAAGGTCAGAGGACGCGTACCGCCGCACCTTTAGGGTGCTTATACAATCTTTCATCACATAGGGGGCCAAAATCGCGTTGCATCGCATGCCATCGGGTGCATGGCATGCGATGCGATAAAAACATGCGCGATGTACATCGGGGGCACCGCTATAATACACAAGTACCATTATCCCTTATCACTGCTTCATACATCTACCCCTGTGTTTGAAACAATCTATTTGATTTTAGATTTTTTTCGTCATTTAAAAAAAAAAAACAATAGAAAACCGGTCACAGCATTGGAATGAGAACCAACAACAATGTTCCAGCTTACATCTGTAGTTAAAACCCTTAATATATTTAAAAGTCTCTATTATGCCCACCCCCTTTCCTTTCTCTGCTCCAAGCTATACATATTAAAATCTTTTAATCTTTCTGGATTCAATTTATGTAGGCCATATATACCATTTAGTTGCCCTTCTTTGTACAGTTTATAATGTATTTATATCCTTTAGGATATGGCCTACAGAGAAACACAATATTCAAGATTAGGCTTTACCAATGACTTATACACCGTGGCACCACCAGAGCTTCATTCTTTATTTTCTTGTCACGGTAAATGATGTTACTTACCAAATATAAAGCAGTAATATTTGCGTGAGAGGTCATGCTGAGCCTGCCGTCAGCACAGCACATGCTGTAGGTGTGTGCTGCTGCTGAGATTACAGTTTTTAGTTTTCTTTCACCCTCCTCTAAACATTTTTGGGGCGTAGCCTAAGTGCGGGAGGTGCCCACACCTACCACACTTAGGCCACGCCCCAATTTTTTTACCGGGGCCCGGCATTCCTGTCGGCTGCCCTGATGGGGGGTAGATGTATAAAGCAGTGATAAGGGAGGAGAAGTGATAAAGTGCCTGGTACTTTATCACTGGCCAATCAGATCCTAACTGATCTTTTTTAAACCCATCCTGTAACTTAACAGTCAAGAGCTGATTGGCCGGTGATAAAGTTATCCCGGTACTTAATTATATTAATGATATTAATTATCCCGGTACTTGTGTATTATAGCGGCGCCAATCGCATACCATAAGGCATGCGATGGTATGCGATGCGACGCGATATCGCGCGATATTGTACAATGTCATACAATTTTAAAATTGTATGACATTGTGTACGGCATACAATGCCATACAATGCGATGCGATGCGATTAAAAATTGTATAAGCACCCTAATGGGTGCTTACAATGTTAAATGCACCCCCACGCCACCCCCCCACTATAAACGTGAACCCGAAGCGTGGCGAGCGCAGCGAGCCCGCGAGGGGCGGCGGTACGACCTTTTCATACCCCCACTATTCACGTCGGTGTGGAGTTGAGAATAGAAAGTGCGCGAGCCACCGAGCCCGAAGCGTGGCGAGCGCAGCGAGCCCCGCGAGGGGACGCGGATACCACGCTTCGGGCTCGGTGGCTCGCTGCGCTCGCCACACTTTCTATTCTCAACTTCACGCCGACGTGGATAGTGGGGGTATGAAAAGGTCGGAGGACGCGTACCGCCGCACCTTTAGGGTGCTTATACAATCTTTCATCACATAGGGGGCCAAAATCGCGTTGCATCGCATGCCATCGGGTGCATGGCATGCGATGCGATAAAAACATGCGCGATGTACATCGGGGGCACCGCTATAATACACAAGTACCATTATCCCTTATCACTGCTTCATACATCTACCCCTGTGTTTGAAACAATCTATTTGATTTTAGATTTTTTTCGTCATTTAAAAAAAAAAAACAATAGAAAACCGGTCACAGCATTGGAATGAGAACCAACAACAATGTTCCAGCTTACATCTGTAGTTAAAACCCTTAATATATTTAAAAGTCTCTATTATGCCCACCCCCTTTCCTTTCTCTGCTCCAAGCTATACATATTAAAATCTTTTAATCTTTCTGGATTCAATTTATGTAGGCCATATATACCATTTAGTTGCCCTTCTTTGTACAGTTTATAATGTATTTATATCCTTTAGGATATGGCCTACAGAGAAACACAATATTCAAGATTAGGCTTTACCAATGACTTATACACCGTGGCACCACCAGAGCTTCATTCTTTATTTTCTTGTCACGGTAAATGATGTTACTTACCAAATATAAAGCAGTAATATAGCTGTGGGGGCAGAGCAGGCTATCTGTAACAGCCTCCAGTTTCGGACGCCATAACCAACTCCAGCTAACGCTATAATTCCAACACCAAAGCAAACATGGACGGTGACTGTGGCATATACACGTTGGGATGATCCCACCCACTCAGCAACTGAAAAGAAAATTCTATTATCTTACATCTGATGTGTTCTCTGCACACTTAAAAAACACTCTCTTTGGAAAAAAGTAAAAAATATCAACCAGCTCTCAATATCGACAACATTTTTATTTGCCTACCCTCCCGGAATGGCTGGGAGCCTCCCGAAAATTGAGTATGACAGGTTTGGCCACCCCTGGTCTAACCATACTCACCTATGCATAGCGTGCAATTCTGTATAATGGCAAAACAACACAAGCCTATGTGCGATTGCCCAGTTACTTTCCATTAGCCACAACCAGATGCCTCTGGCCGTATTTGCTCAGAACTACAGATGGGGCCGGGCTCATCTTTGCAGGGGATGGCGATGGCGACGCCATTCGCCATTCCCTGCTCCCGCGCCATCTGTGTGTCGGAAGGGGACGCGCGCGCACGAGGTGCGCGCGCGTCCCCTTCCGACGGTGCTGCCGTCCCCTTCCGACGGTCGCCCGGTGCCCACACCGGGCGCCCGCACCCCCCCACAGCCTCCTCGGGTCCCTCCAGCCCCCCTCGAGCGGGAGGCGGACAGTATTGCGTCCGCCTCGCCCGCCGGCCGCCCGGATACTGAGACGCACGTGCGTGGGGGACGCACGCGCGTCTCAGTCAGATGGCGCGCCGTGTTGCTGGCGGATCGCCAGCAGCATGCTGCTGGCGATTCGCCAGCAAGCATAAGGCCTGCCCTATCTGTATATATAGGGCCTGATTCATGTTTTTAAGTAAGCTATACCCCTTTCACACTTTCAAAAATAACCCGGGTTTTTGCACATGAACGCGCACCAACTCGGGATTTAGCTCAGTGTGAAAGGGTCTAGGACAAATATCCCGTGTTCAGCATTCCAGGATCTCTACCCAGGTCCTGATCTGGGTAGAACCCGGAATCGATGCGGTCAGTGTGAATGGGTGTTCCGGATCAGCGTGACTCAGATCCCGTTCACTGCAGTGAAAATGCCTCCCAACGCTGCCCCGGCCAAGCCTCCACATGATGCCACCCGCCCGACTTCATTCCGGGTCGGGTGGCCAGTGTGAAAGGGTACATTCCCAGGTAGTGTCCCAGGAAGCATCTGGGAACACATTCCCGGGTGTGACCCGGGTGTGCGAATGTGAAAGGGGTATAAATTATCAAGGAACTAGCCAAAACCATGTTACCCCGTGCATAGAGATTTAGATTTGGGTTGTAAATTAAATCTAAATTGCAGTGCAAAAATAAAGCTGTCTAACATTTGTGGACTACATGCAAAAGCAGCCATTATTCACCATGTACAGAAAAAAATATACCCAACCTAGAACAAAATTTCTCTGCGCATGTTACATCTGCCTATACGTACAGTACCTACATTCACGATTTCCTCTCAAGGAGATGCACAGGGACGAATTTCCCATAAGGCCCGTGAGGCACGGGCCTATGGACATCACCTGCTGGGGGTGGCTAGGCATCCCCCCTCACTGGTGGAGAATAGCCGGAAGGGGGTCACAAATCACGGAAGAGAGAGAAGGGCAGGCCTGGCTCCACCGCTGATGCTCAGACTTCTACTCCCCCATCCTGGAACCTCTCCTGCTCAGCGGTGGCGCCAGTGGCGGCTCACAGCGTAGTGACCTGCTGCAAGTAGGTGGAACACCGGTGGGTACTCCCTGGCCATGCTGACTGGGCAGCAGAGCTGCTGCCACGCGCAGGACAGCTGAACGCACAGCTTCCCATACACAATGTAAGAGGGTAGGGGGGAATGATAGCTCACGGGCGGGCAATGACCAGCAGTAATGCTGGTGGCTGTAGCAGCTTATCTACCTCCCCCCCCCCCAACTGACCCCACTGTGGGGAGTTGCAAAAAAAGTTGTGCCTAGGGGCGGAAAGACACTTAAATCCACCCCTGGAGATGCCCAGAGAGAAGAAGCAGGTTGGCAGCAATGAGGCGGGGCAGTCTAATTTGCTTTGCTTACAAACATGGATCAGGCACTTACTTGGCTACACCACATGCTCTGAGTGTAAAATAGCAATAGCCATCCACAAAACAGACTTGCTTGCAAATAGAACTCCCTTGAGAAAACATATTTTACTACAGTATAAACATCTGAATAAATGTAATTCCTAATATGTCTTCCATTTTGGGCCACTGTAAACACTCAGTAGGTGTATAGTTGGTTCACAGTAGTGTGTGTGGGCATGTTACATTTTAATGATGTAGCAGGAGCAGACTTTTAAATTGGGGCCTACAATATATCTAGGCCATTGAGTTCCCTCTCTCTGGAATTCTCTACCTCTGCCGGTCAGACTTGCCACTTCCTTACAAAACTTTAAACGTTCTCTCAAGACCCACTTCTTCATTACATCTAACTAATTCTCATCCTAACCTTATGACCAGTGCTATTTTTCAGCAGGAACCAGCAGGAACTCAGTTCCTGAACCTCTAATTAAATATGACATCATCAGGAACTAAAAATGTACTTTCCATAAGATAAGTTTTATTTTAAAGTCACCTGTGAGTGCCTTTGTTTCTAAATACAATATATACATCTATCTCTGCCTCCCTCTCTTTATTATATATATTATTTTGTATTTAATTGATCCGCCCCCAGACCTGGAGTTCCTGGACCTATTTTTCCAGAAAAATAGTACTGCTTATGACCATGCTCACATCTATCCCTACTGCGTCACCCCAGTCTGTCTGGCTAGGCCCCTGACCATAGCAGTGCCTTTCCAACATGCAGTTGATGCCAGAGGAAAAGGACAATGAAATGTCTCAACTGTAATGCTGGCCACACATCAGACCAAAGTTCCTCCAACCATCCAACTACTTGGTTGGATGGAATAAAAATCTGGTACTGGATAGGAGCAAATGTAATTTGTAATGAAGTCATTTGTTTCCCAAATCTGAAAATGGACAACAATTGTCACTCAGACAATTTATTGTAGGTGGACTATTTGATTTAAACAATTTCAATGAATGTTTTTGTCCATTCTCTTGAGTTTGTGAGCAAATTGCTTATTGGCATTTGCCCCAATTACAGTACCAGATTTTTGGTCCAACCAACCAACTAGTTGTATGGTTGGAGGAAAGTTGGTCTGATGTGTGGCCAGCATAAGGAACCACCTACACCCAATTTATCTGTGTTCACATTAACACCCAGGGTACCACATGTGTTCCAGTAATCCCAGTGATTATAGAGCATGGACCTCAGACTTGGCAGAAGTTATATCTGGGCAACTTTCTCAAAGACTACAATAATCAGCCAGGGATCTTTTCTTCATCTACATTTTACAACAACTGGATTTGATAGCATGACTCTTGCAGTCAGGATTCTAAAAGCTAAAGGTCTCTGTGATACATATCATTGTGTGAACACTACAAGATGCCAATTTAAGCTTTAGGTTACCTAGATTGCTACATTTCTTACAGAAACATCTGGATGAGGGACTGAGACTAAATTCTTTGAAGGTCAAAATGTAATCTTGTCTGACAAATTTGTCTGTTTTCCAAAACAGAAGTGTGAATGGTTTTATTACTGTCACTTTACAATTTGCAAATTGAATTAACTGAAGTCTGAATCAAATCAATATTTGGTGTGACCACCCTTTGCATTCAAAACAGCCTAATTTCTTCTAAGAACACTTGCACATTGAACTCAGGAGGGAGGTGAAGTCCTTCTGTATCTTCATGTCATGCCAGACATACTTAATGACATGAAGATCAAGGCTATGTGGGGTCCATATTATCACTTCCAGGACTCATTGTTCTACTTTATGCTGAAGGAAAGTCTCAATGACATTTTCTGTATGTGTTGGGTCCATGATGGTATTGCATGCCTGTATCCTGCACAAATCTCCAACTTTATTTGCTGTAATACAGCCCTTAGCTTGCAAGGAACCTCCACCATTCTTCACTGTTGCCTACAGACACTCCTTATTGTATCGCTCTCCAGCCCTTCGGCAGACACACTGCCTTATGTTACAGCCAAATATTTCAAATTGTGACTCATCAGTCCAGAGCACATACTGCCATTTTTCTGTACTGCAGTTCCTGACATGTGGTTCATCTGATACCAAGTTTCCTTGGCTGACCACTGCATCTATGGACCTGATTGTTGCCCATTTCTTTGTGCTTCTGCAAAATAGCTTACATAGCACATCTTGAAACCCCAGTCAACCATAAGATTGTGTCAATTTTATGGCAGTGTTGACCTAAGGTATGTCAACCCTTCTTCGGTGTTGACCTATCCTGTAACCTTGTAAAAGATATCGCTCAGAAGGCCCTTAGTGAGTGATACTGTATGTGAATGATACTGTAATATTCTCTAGTATGTACACTCCATATCATTACTGATATATGACCCCTCCCCCTCCTTGGGTCAACATGCAAGTCAATTTGGCTACACAGCCAACGACCTGCATGTCCAAGTGACATCACTGAATAATGTTGTCTGCCAATATGATATCGTTCACCAGTGAACAACCACCCGATATCTTTAACTACATCAGCCACTGCCAGGATAGCCCAGGCTCGCCTAGTGTGTATGGGCTGTAACTTATATATAGCAACCTTAAGGCAACTGAAATGTTAGAATGTTGGAATATAATTAAATAAACTGTTTATAAAAAATAATGTGGCATATAGGAATATTAGTCAATTATAAATGAATTACTAAAACCGAGAATATTATAATAGTTTATTTATATGTAAAAACTGGCTTAGATAAACAGAAAGCATAAAAGTAATAGCTTAGTAAATGATAATGGTCTGAATGAAAAGCATAGGACAAAACAGCTCTGAAAAATAAGCCTGCACATACATTACCTAGTACGAGATTATTTAATAGGACCCCAGACATGCCGATTCCCACAAAACATCTCAGCACTATATAGATGGAAAAATCTGTAACAAATGCCGCTCCAACACCAAAAGCCAACATCAATAAAATTGAAATTAATATAACGGGACGTCTCCCAATCCTTTAAAAATTAACAAAATATATACAGGTGTAATCATTGCATAAATTTATGGACAGAAGTATTAGTTTATATTTTTAAAACAATGTCAGCAAGAACATTTTAGGGACTCTCTATGTTAAATTTGTACATTTTGTACAGATGCAATAATAATATTGCTGTTTATAAGCAATGTTTCTGAAACTTGTTACTGAAACATTTGCGGAAAAATAATAATTAATAGAATTATTCAAATGACAGAAAATATTATTTAAACACATAAATCACGTGAACAGACTCCTTTATCAAACTGTTATCACCATAAAAAAATAAAAAAGGTTCAAAATAAAACAAAGAAACAAACAGTTGTAAAGCTAACCTAACAAACAAAAGCAGTCATTTTGCTCTTACCAACACATAATAAAATTGACATTAATTGTATCACGTAAGTAAGGCTGTGGTTCCCAAAATGAGTGCTGTGGCATCCTAGGGAGCCACGCGGGACTTTTTTTCTGGTCCATGTGACCATGGTGGCTGCCAATCATAAAATACTGTATGTGAACAAACAATATCGTACCCATCTCCACCACCATATAACTGTCCCTAAGGATGACCTTTATGCACAATTTACATAATTTACAATTTTTAGAATTTCCCAAAAGGAAACATTTTTCCCTGGGGGTGCTGTAAAAAAAAAAAAAAGCTGATACAGTAGGGTGCCGTGATTCCCAAAAGTTTGGGAACCACTAAATTAAGGGCAGGAGTCCATCAAGAGAGACTCTATCCAGCAGAGTAATAGACCATTTGAGTGCCAAGTGAATTTGTCAAAATAGGTGTGAAAATTTCCAAGCAAGCATTTTTATTCATCATACTGACCTGTAATGTTTACATTTATATGGGTAATATAATCTTTTTACACAACATTTTTTTATTTGAATTTAATATAACAATTGTGAGAGACGCTGGCATTTTTAGTGGATATTTTGCACATCTCTCACAGAGATGTTGGCACTGAAAGGGTTAAGGTCACCAAGAGACCTTATAATTATAATTGGACCAGATTGTAGTGAGTACTGTATGCACAAGTTTGCCATTTTACTGATTTTCCTGTGCTCATGCTGGTGTTGCTGACACAGTACTCTGGAGGCTAATTATTGAAGTAAATGGGTGCAATGTGTGCGGTGGCGCCCCCTGGAGCAAGGGGGCCCATGTACAGTGCACTCATTATAGATATGCCAGTGATTAAAGGAAAAAGACAAACCTGTTCATGACTGTTCCCACACATCTGGTTAACACCTTACTGTACAGCCTAATGTTCAAGGTCATACAATGTGTGTTTGCTGTCAAGAATATTTGCTGTGCTCAATTATAAAGACATGATGATTAACTACGTGATTCTACATGATTAACTGCTATGATAGCACACCAGAATTGTATGCACTATAAGACACTGTAAAACAAAATAAATTCTTACCTGTCTCCTAAATTCCCAAAAATAAGTGATCCAATGAGGATTCCCAACATGTAGATGGACTGAGAGAGATTAATCTGATCCTTTCTGTGGCACACCAAGTCAAACTTAAGCAAGGAAAATGCAAAAATGTCATTGGTGCACTGACATCATGTGACATTATATTGCTATGTGTATAGTAAACAAACAATATTCCTATTATTTTAAACAACTGCACAACATGTTATATAACACAATGACAAAAATCTAATATTTTATTTTTAAAATAGAAATCACTAATGTGTACATCAGCAATATTGAAGAAGCTACTATATAACAGTTTGAAATAAATTGGACTTTCATATGGGTAGTGCGAAGTAACCAGCACCCATAATCAGATACCTTATTATTACATTGGCAAGAAGAGGGCTAGTGTAGTGACTTGACCACATCGATGCCTGCCCTCTCCTAACGGGAAGGGGTCAGGATCTGGGCAGCCGGTATCCTGACAGTCAGAAGATATACAGGGCAATCCCAATGATCAGATTCCTGTCTGATTATTGGGGTTTAGATCAGGGTTAGGCATTAGGAAGGAGTGTTATAGTTAGGCTGCGGAGGGATGGTTAGAGTTATTCTGTGGAGTTGGGGGTGGTTAGGGTCAGGTTGGGGTTGGTTAGGGTCAGGCTGTGGGAGAGGCTGTTAGGGTTTGGCCTCGGGATAAGGGGTAGTGTTAAAATGCTTACCGAGATCCATCGGGATTCTGACATTGACTGTTGGGATCTCAACTGCTGGGATTTTGAAAGCGGTCCCTTCTAATTCTTTATAAGTACAATTACATATGAACCTTGGGACTGACTCAGTCGTGGATGCACCTTGGGACTGACTCAGTTGTGGTTGCACCTTAGGACTGACTCAGTCGTTGATGCACTGTCTTCAGCTGCTTCTTCTTTTTATGCATTGGCTGAGCTAAAATATGCAAAAGCAGCAAATATGCAAAAGACAATCCTGTTTTCTAGTGTTCATTCTAGCACTCGCCATCTTTGAAAACCCATGCAGTTCCTTTTCCCTGGCGCATTAAAAATTTACACCATAATGCCCATTACAAGTTTAGCCACACACCATAATGTCCATTATGTATTATGCCAGACACCATAACGCCTATTAAAAATGATGCTACATAAGTGCAACTTACCTACATGCTCATTGCCAGGGGTTCCATGCTCATTGCCAGGGGTTCCATGCTCGTTGCCATGTGGGATTACATGCTCATTGCCAAGGGGGAATAAATGCTCGCAGTAACTGGGGGACAGCCACCGCCGGGCAGAAATGACAGCCATTGACAGCCGGGCAGAGAGCAGGGGGCTGCCTGGCTGTATTCAGAGCACTGCAGGTCCCAGCTGTTTGAAATAATACCCCTTTTTCACCAGAAAATGCAGAGACCGGGCTTTAACACCAGCCTAATCCCTGCATTTTCTGGTGTGAGGGGGAGAGAAACCCCCCCCCCCCCCTTAACCAACCAGCTATATTTTTGGAACTAACTGACCCATTTAAATGAGACCAGTATCATATTGAAAACGTTTAAGTGGGCTTCGAATGATTGAAACTGGGCCGTTTGATTCCGGAGATATCTTCCCTCAAACAACATGAACAGCCATGAAATTACATTTCAGAAATGAAAAAAAAAAAATCGGTTTACCTGCAATATCTCTGGAACCAATGAACCCATATCAGATTGAAGGCCCAGTGATTTGGGTTCGACTGAATCATGGCAGAGGGGTACTGGCAGTCCTTGGAACTGGGTGGGGGTCGGAATTAGCGGGTCCCATGTTATCCTATTGGGAAAACGTTCCAGCTTTGCCTGGCGGTATCTCTGGTTCCCGGGGGGCTAACGACACGGGGCCGGGCTCGTTGGAAAGCCCTGATCCTCAGCTACTATGGAGAGTAGGCCTGGAGTTGTAGCTCCATCAGGCCCATTGTTAATCCGGCCCTGAGTGCAAATGCCAGGCATGTGCAGATCAAAAACAATCTAAGATTTGCATAAACATTGGATTTATGTAAATCTTTAAATTATGCCCCTGACATAATTTGTGTGATAATACAGTATATGATGTGAGCAATGCAGGCAAGAGTAACAGGGCCTACACACAGGGAGAAGTGCTAGAGCATTCTGACTCTGAGCAATGCTAAATCACTCAGAACGCTCAGCAAGATCGCTCAGCACACAGCGCTGCACAGGGACGATGTGCTACTGAGAAATCTGTCAGGGCCAGTGTTCTCCGGTGAGCATGCTGGCCCTGACAAGTGATTACTATATTTATCCAGCATGCTGGTTATTAATGTGAAGTAGAATACACATCTTAGTATATTTCCCCCAGAGTGATGTAGGGTAATTTTCTAGTCAGAATGGTTAGAAAATTCCCTTAAATCACCCCTTAAGGCAAGGAGGCTTGCTATATACTACAATATATACAGTATGTTGGAGGAGTATGGGCGGTTATAGATAGGTGCATACATTCTGTAATTAGGGACAATCAGTGATTGATGGGTACATATTTAGGTCTGTGATTAGAGACTGTCCATGATTGATGGGTACACAATTAGGGAGGGAACACAAGAATATAACTTAGTGTATGACTATACAGAGTATTACCAGCTATCTAATACATTTACTATACAGCTGAGTACTTACAAAGTGATAATGATTATACATAAGGTAGAACAAATCATGTTGCTTTAAATTAGCATTGATTAAAATCTCCACTTTTTATATTTTTATGTAGTTATGAACACAGATTTGTTTATTTTTTTTAAACCACTATTTTGTTAAGGTTATAATTAGAAGAAGACTGGCTGGTGAGGTATTGATGAGATCCGCTGCCGGACTGATCCGTATGCCAGGACAATGTTCAGAGGCACCGGACTCTCTGCACCTGCTCATGCACATATAGTTTGCTGATTGTGCAGATGCAGTGAACCCCTCAATATTGTCACACAACTAATAAACTCACTCTGGCAATTTCTGCCTCAATAAAATTGTGTCAAGTACATATCCCCCGACACAGTACAGTGGAACGGGTGTTATTCAGAGTGTGATATTTAGGTCTAAATTTGACCAGAGACACCTCCAGAATATCTCAGCAGTACTAATTCTGCATATATTTAGAGATATTATTATGTGCTACTCCCTATGATAAGACATCAACTGAATCCTACATATATTAAATTATTATATAGATTTAAACCACTAGTGTACCAATAAGTGCCTATAAGGGTCCTGCAAGGACTGCACCTTTTTTCTGTCAGGTATCAAATCAAACCAATATAGGTAAATGATATATAGATACCATAGACAGAATATGATCTCCAAAAATTAGACATCCTGCAATATATCCTGGTAGTACAAGTACATACCTCAAGTCTAGAACCAGCACCTCATTTATCAGCCCAATCTACCTACATTTTAAGTCTATTTAGCACTTACCTTTTCAATTTCTCTTGGACTTTTCATGTATTTATATGTCGTATGTCTTACATTTTAACCTCTTCTGATTTTGCAACTTTAAGTGGGTCCCGCGCGCATGAGATGCGCACGGGACCGCATATCGAATCGGATGTTAAACACATGCGATTTGGCCACTTTCACCCAATTTCTTGGCCTTATCCTTCAGATTCTGGTGAAGAGAAGCCAAATCACACTAGTGTATGGCTAGCTTAAGACTACTGAAATCTCCCTTGCTTGTTACAAGTTGCAGAATGTATAAAGGTAGTGTTATTAGTGTTGGAATCACCTGCTGTGAGTGAAGTTGGGAGCACAACATTGTGCACAGGAACTCATGGACCCTCACCGAATGGTGGATGATGAAACTAGTAACTTCACGGGCAGGAAGCTGGCAGCTGGCACTAACTGGAATTTAGAGAACTTCCCTCTTCATCGCTGCCAACCGATGAGGAAAGTGTTGTTTAACCTAAATACATAGAGTGGCCAGTGCTCAGTGCAGAGGTGCTAGGAAAAAAAAACACCATGGCACTGAAGGGGTGACCTACAGAGTCTGCCTAATTGTTGCACCATCCCCGTCAGCTGATTATAATTTGAAATGTGTACTGAACCCACGTAGTATCATGTTATATTGCCAGTGCCGGTTCTAAACGACACATAATTAAGCATTTTAGTGGACAAATGTTTACAGACCTCGGTGACCAGTGTTGGCTTGAGATGTGACATATCATACACCCATCCATTCTGGCACGCAATTGTGCTGTTCAGTCTGTATCTTTGTATTGATTCTATGTCCCAATCCTCTGGACTGTACATCAGGCATTGCTCATACGCCCCATGTGAATCAAGTGGGATGGTTAAATTCAGCTGCACGTCTTCAGTGAGGTTTGGGGCTTTCTCAAGGATCCAGTCGGTATTGCAGTGGTGAGGAACGGGTATTCCCATAAACACTTGCCCAAACATGTGGAAGGCATTGAAAAAACTAAGGAAACAAAGCATAAACACCAAACTTTTCTGATAGCGTCCAAATTCCCCGACGTGTTTGAGGATTTCCCCAAAGTCCGTCATTGTCCTCTGGTTGAAAGCAGTGCAAGGCACTTCACTGACAGTGAGAAATTAATGGTTAACCTCATCCCAAGAGACACCTGTAATAAGTCAAAGTCCCATATATACATATATAGGTGCACAACATATGTACAGTACATTCACAATGTTAAGATGTAAACATTTCCTTCTGTCACATATTTATGATCTCCATGGATATATGTTTGAGATTTTGGCCCTTATTCTGGTTCCCCTGCAAAGGCATTTTCCTTCTCAAATGGACAAAACCATGTGCACTGCAGGGGGGGGGGGCAGATGTAACATGTGCAGAGAGAGTTAGATTTGGGTGAGTAATTTTGTTTCTGTGCAAGGAAAATACTGGCTGCTTTATTTTTAAACTGCAATATAGATCTCACTTGGAATTAAAACCCCACCCAAATCTAATTCTCTCTGCACAAGTTACATCTGCCCCACCTGCAGTGCACATGGTTTTGTCCATTTGAGAAGGAATTTGCCTTTGCGAGTGAACCAGAATAAGGGCCATTATGTGTACAAACCAAACATAATACCAACAGTGATAACAATCAATACATAGCATTACTATTTGTCTGGCTATATTGTATGGTGCTCAGGGCTGGATTAAGGCCTGGTGGGGCCTGGGGCCCTTTAGACAGTGGGGGCCCAGGTAAAGGGGGGGGGGGGATATATTAGATTGTGCATACCTCCCAACATAACCCATTCCAGGAGGGACAAAATGCTCTCTATCTGGACCTTAATATATAATTGTTGTCGTCTGTGTTAAACTATTTAATTTATAATAAAGGAATTTCAACAGAGGTGATGGCAATCATGAATTAAGGGGCCAATTCAGGATCACTCGTAGTGACCCGAATTTGGCCCCAGCCCCAATTGTCAGGGTTTGCGCATGCGCATTTCTACCCATGTGCAAACCCGGCAGCGAATGGCTTTGGTGAGTTACACATTTTCCGTTTGCTGCAGGCGGGGAGGGAGGGGGCGGCAGCAGGGGAACACCCAGCATTTTATGGGACAGCGATCAGTACAGCTAGTGTTGTCATTTGGTGTGGGTTAAGTTGGGAGCACAGCATTGTGCTCAGCAACACATGGACCCTCACCGAATGGAGAAATAAATAATAAAGAGACCCCAGCCAGAAGGCCGGGGTGGGGGTGTGAAAAATTGTCCTACCCCAGCCAAAAGGCCCAGGGTAAGGAGGTAAAGTGCTAACCTAAAGGAAGAGTGTGCAGTGCAAGTGCCATACATGTGCATAGTGACATGGGGATCACCAGTGCATGTTCAGGAGCCCCCTAGTTTCTCCACGGGCACAGTGCAGCCTTGGGCTCCAGGCAGCCAGCCAGTTAGTGTCCAACCAAGTATTTCTCCGCTCCAACCCCTGGCATGGGAATAAATACTCCACTGGGCTTTTTGAGTGACTCCCTTAAGAGTTGAGGCCCACTCGGAAGAGCAATCTACTCAGTCTCCCAAGGTTAAGGTACTAAGCTGGGCTTTTTGCTGACTCCCCATCAGAGGCTATGAACCTCTGGAATGGGAGCAATCTACTCAGTCCCAGTATTTCCCCGTTCCTTGGGAATGGATACTAAACTGAGCCTTTCGCTGTCTCATCCTTCAGGGGCTACAAACCCGATCAAGAGAGCCACCTTTTGGGCCCAGTGTTTCTTCCCTTACCAGTGGAATTACAGCACTAGAACTGTCCCACCATCTGGCAGGGGTGAAGGTACTCAGCCAGACTTTTCCCTGCTCCCAGGCATGAGGGATCCCATCCCCTCCGAACATTAGAGCAGTTACTCAGTCCAGTCTTTCTCTATTCTCCTGCCAGGGGCTAGTCCATACCCACTGATAAGAACAGATACTACACTTGTGTAATGACCCTTAAATTATCTTGTACCAGCTTGGATAAAAGTTTAACAAAACTTTATTTATACACAATATAATTTACAATTAATAAATATCAACACGCATCTCCCAACTTCTTCCAATTTCACTTTCCAAGCTATATATAATGGTTAATTTACCACAAATATTGTATACATTTTAATAAGACATCGCATGACATAAGAAATTATACAAATACCTTACAGTATCATATACCTTAACACAACAATACGCAAAGTTCAAGTTCCTTCTCTAAATTGCTGTTGAAAGTCTCTTTGGAAAGGCTCTTAGATTTATTTCTGCAGAATGAGAGTATGATCACTCCACTGAACCGTAACTTTGTTTCACGGAACGTTAACAAGGTAACACTTCTTTAATTGATAAATATAGTCACTGTAACCTTTGATGTTTTTCGCTAAAACCAATTGTCCGAAGATATAAATAGCTATTTATATATTTTGGCTCCTAGTCAGCTGACTTAAGTAAATTGTTAATACCTGCTGCAGGGTACTTTTAGTAACAACTGTATTCCATTTCATGTTTCCTATTAGATCCTGTGTAATCTCTCGCTCTGTTCTTTCTCCACTCTTTGCAGTGCTCCGCAGATTATGTCTGATTGTGTGAGTAGTGTAGCTAAACACCAGTCTATTGGAGCCCCTCACACAGATTACTTAAAAGGTAGTAGCTTGGTCACTAAAATCCTTCCGGGATTTTTACTGTGTCTCGCCTCCTTGTCACATACCACGGCTGGGGTATTTATACAGTTTGGTCTGCATCCCTATATTGTATATAGAAGCTCTGGATTTGATTTCAAGGCCTGTCGCTAAGGTACCTGTGCCAGCGCAGCTGCAATGCTGAAGATTCAGCCCACTGTCAGTCACTTAGGCCGCTCCTTTGCACTGGCCCTCTCTGGTGGATGCTGAGGTTGTAGACTGCCTCACTGTCACTGCATGTCTCTCAGCACTGGGGTCTCAGATCACTGTCTCCTTGGTATGTGGCCCCACACAGCCTCCATTGGCTGTAACACCGCAGCATTTCTCACCTCTCTCATCAGTACCTCAGACTGCCTCCCCAACGGTTCCTCACTCTCAACTGTCATCCCCTGACACTGGTCATGTGACCAACTCCTGACCTCTGAAACAGTTGCAGAGACTGCTGGGAATTGTCTGCCTGTAAAATTACAGACCTGTGTGTAGCACAATGCACCCTGTCAGACATACAGTAATACATCACAGGAGCAGGGTATTACATTCTACCCCACTAGAATCTTGCATGTCCTCATGCAACAGGCATTATTTACAATGGAAGGTTGAGCAGTACCTACTATAATTTCACATGACAATTAAACATTTAAACATCAAAAAGAGAAATACATACATTATATAACAGATCACTTTATATTACAGAATGAGGTCTACACTGAACATGTGGTGCACCTTTATTATTTTGCTTAGACCTCCATATAGCCTGTTGTATCATGAAGGCAAACTTCTCTCCACTTATTGTAGTGTATCCATTATCCGGGCCAAACTTATCTTCATAAGAACATGTCTTGGCCTCCTTAGCCATTCTAGGGATCTCTTCAGGGACACTAGATTTAGACTGTGACAAAACTGAATCTGAACTATGAGGCTTAACTGGACCTGATCTCTCAACCTGGGATGTTTGGATCACCTTTTCTGTGTCTATTTCACTATCATTGGTACTTGAATCTGTCTGACCAGAGTTGGCCAAATTAGCATCGGTGTCTTTAACTCTCAGTTTGTTCTCACCTCCTGCTTCTGGAAGAAGTCGCCACCAGACTACATCCTGTGGGATCTGTTGTGTCTTTTCACTCTGTTCCACAATATCTGGTTCGTCCACTTTAACTAATGCTTCATTCTGCTTTATGACATTGTGTTCTTGTTGTCCGTGTCTACTTGGTCTCAGCTGGTCATTTGGCAGGTCCTGATATTTCTGGTCGGGCTGCGGAGGATCTGCATTCCATCTATTAGGTGTAACGCTTTGAACTCTTTCCTCAGTGCATTGAACTTTTCTTGGTTCTTCTCTACCGCTGTTCTGGTAAATCTGCTGACAATTGCAAGGAGGATCTCTATAACGTGGACAGCGCCAGTACTGGCTGTGTTCTGTGATTGGTCTGTTCCCTTGCACCAGAGCACCGTTTGGACCAGTTACATTTATGGCTTTGAGGCCCTTCTTTCCATTTGCCAAATTGAACTCGACTACTTCTCCACTTCCGAGACTCCGGAAGCACTCTTCAGGGTTGGTCTTAATGGCAGTGTAATGTACAAAAACATCTTTCTTGGTGTCATTCCTTTTTATAAAGCCATAGCCATATCTCAAACTAAACCAAACAACTCTCCCCATAACTTTTTTTGTGCTACCTTCAGGCTCTGGGTCTGTAGCTAATGTGACAACTGTTCTAATTTGGTTCTGGACTACAGCATTAAGATCCACATCTCTGGGCTGTCTACAGTTCCGTTCAATATGCCCACTTCTCTTACAAAATCTGCATATTGGCTTGCCTTGTTCATCAAACCGATCTGACGATCTTCGTCCTTGGCCTCTTGTGGTCGCCCATTGGGTCTGGCCTCGGCTATCCTGCTCCTGGTTCCACCCTCTGCGCTTGAGTACCGCTTGTTCACGTAGATCTTTTAACTCTCTTCCCATTTCAGCAAGACTCTGCATGATTTTGTCAAGTTTGTCAGTGAGAGCCCTGGACGTATCTCGACCGGTCTGGGCTTGTTGTGTGCCAGTTCCTTTTACAGCATGTGTCAAAATCTGGGCTGCCTGTTCTTCTTCCCCTGCATCATCCTCTTCTTCGGCCCCCAAAGCCAAGTTGTTTTCATTCTCATCACTCTGGTTTAAGCCTAAAATCTGAAAAATCGATTCTTTGAACTCCGGAAAGGTACTCTTTACATTCTGCTTTCTCCACATTCGCAACTGTGCGCATGTGGATTCCCCCTTTGCTCCTTCGATGAATAAATTCACCAGGGTCTTGTCATCCTGTGTTCTCTCTCCAGGTTCTCTTGCCCGTATGGCCTGCATGGCCTCCTGCAGTGCCAATGCATAATCCTGAAGAGACTCTTGCGGTTTCTGCTTCCTGGCATAAAGTTGTCCCTTTAGGTCAGCTATTGTCCGTGCATCAAAAATTCCGGCTAATTTCTTAAGCATTCCTTGTACTGTCGCTCTCTGTTCTTCTGTCCATGATTTTACCTCCCTCCTTGCAGGCCCTTTTAACTGTCCTATAAGGATTTCAACTTGTTGAACATCGCTCAAGGGACACAGCTTAAACATGGACTGCATTCTGTCCTTAAAGTCTCTAAACGTGGTTGCACCTGCAACACGGTTACATCCTGAGTATATGGGTAACCACGGGGCCCCAAAGTAATAAGGAATCATGATAAGTGAGTTTTCCATGGTGTTCCCCCTTCTTCTGGTGGATACACCATCTGGTGATGGTAGGATTCTCCTTTTTGTTACGTCAGGTGTTTGGGGCTCTGTTTCCGACATTTTGTCTTTCCTTAATTGCTGTCTTCTGGTTTGATCCTGTTCGTGGACGCCAAGTTGTAATGACCCTTAAATTATCTTGTACCAGCTTGGATAAAAGTTTAACAAAACTTTATTTATACACAATATAATTTACAATTAATAAATATCAACACGCATCTCCCAACTTCTTCCAATTTCACTTTCCAAGCTATATATAATGGTTAATTTACCACAAATATTGTATACATTTTAATAAGACATCGCATGACATAAGAAATTATACAAATACCTTACAGTATCATATACCTTAACACAACAATACGCAAAGTTCAAGTTCCTTCTCTAAATTGCTGTTGAAAGTCTCTTTGGAAAGGCTCTTAGATTTATTTCTGCAGAATGAGAGTATGATCACTCCACTGAACCGTAACTTTGTTTCACGGAACGTTAACAAGGTAACACTTCTTTAATTTATAAATATAGTCACTGTAACCTTTGATGTTTTTCGCTAAAACCAATTGTCCGAAGATATAAATAGCTATTTATATATTTTGGCTCCTAGTCAGCTGACTTAAGTAAATTGTTAATACCTGCTGCAGGGTACTTTTAGTAACAACTGTATTCCATTTCATGTTTCCTATTAGATCCTGTGTAATCTCTCGCTCTGTTCTCTCTCCACTCTTTGCAGTGCTCCGCAGATTATGTCTGATTGTGTGAGTAGTGTAGCTAAACACCAGTCTATTGGAGCCCCTCACACAGATTACTTAAAAGGTAGTAGCTTGGTCACTAAAATCCTTCCGGGATTTCTACTGTGTCTCGCCTCCTTGTCACATACCACGGCTGGGGTATTTATACAGTTTGGTCTGCATCCCTATATTGTATATAGAAGCTCTGGATTTGATTTCAAGGCCTGTCGCTAAGGTACCTGTGCCAGCGCAGCTGCAATGCTGAAGATTCAGCCCACTGTCAGTCACTTAGGCCGCTCCTTTGCACTGGCCCTCTCTGGTGGATGCTGAGGTTGTAGACTGCCTCACTGTCACTGCATGTCTCTCAGCACTGGGGTCTCAGATCACTGTCTCCTTGGTATGTGGCCCCACACAGCCTCCATTGGCTGTAACACCGCAGCATTTCTCACCTCTCTCATCAGTACCTCAGACTGCCTCCCCAACGGTTCCTCACTCTCAACTGTCATCCCCTGACACTGGTCATGTGACCAACTCCTGACCTCTGAAACAGTTGCAGAGACTGCTGGGAATTGTCTGCCTGTAAAATTACAGACCTGTGTGTAGCACAATGCACCCTGTCAGACATACAGTAATACATCACAGGAGCAGGGTATTACACTTGATCTTAGACAAAAGGCTGAGAAGCGAAAGCAGCCAGTATTTACTCTGCACATAAACAAAATAACTCACCCAAATCTAACTCTCTCTGCACATGTTACACCTGCCCCACCTGCAGTGCAACATGGTTTTGTCCATTAGAGAGAGAATTTGCAAGTGAACCAGAATCAGTTAATATCTGAATTCATGGGTCACGAATTCAGATATTAAATCTAAATTTCAGGTTTTGGATTGCAAAATTTTAATTTTTTCAGTTGTTTCTTTATCAATTTGTATCCATGATTATCGATTATTTCATAGATTTTATAAGCAAATCAAAAGCTGAGTACAACCAAAACACTTGCGGGTGGCTTTTCCAAACAAACAATAATAAATCAGTAGTCCTGTTAATATTGTCTGTTGACACCCCACAATTCCATCTAATCTCCTTCTAATTATACATACCATACGTACTACTTTCACTTCTTCCAATCCGGGAGATCCCCGGAGAGAAGCAAGTGGACAGTGATAGGGGTGGGGCCATGCTTATCACATATTTAAACTCCAACCTCTAGTGGGGTAAATTGATGCATTTTGACAAACTCTGCAAAGGGTTGGGGCTAATATGACACACGTAGCTATTTCAGCATTCACAGACTGATGTGGGAGACTACCTAAAAAAATGGGATGTCTCCTGCAGAAACAGCGAGAGTAGGCAAATATGATACATATGAGCTTGTATAAAAGACCTGCAGGGACACTGTCTAACAGCCATAGGTGCTAATAGGCTTGCAGAAGACACCAAATTCCATGATGGGTAACTGAAGCTCCTTAAAGGCTTGAACAGAGGTCAGGATAAATAACTGTACACTGACCTGAGCAAATGTGTCTCTTCAGATGCTGCTAACACATATTGTAGACAACTTTGTGGCACAACAAATGTCTTACATGGGCCTCTGTCCTTTGTTTTCATTTGCAAACAATTTACCATTTTGAGGACACAATGAGGGCCTGAATCAGTGAAAGAAGCACATACGGTAAAGGAGCTAGTAACTTTGCACCTGGGGAAAACCATGAGAGACATTTGTTGTTGTGTCCCAGCCAGTAGCGTTTTTACCACAAGGCAATAAAAGCCGCTGCTGAGAGCCCTGTGGATCCATGGGGGGCCCATCGACAAGGCGGTTTAAAGGGCATTTCCGTTGAAGAGCAAGCACAGCCAGTGTTGGGGTGTATTCAATGCAGCCGATGAGGGTTTTTTTATGGCGAGGATGGCTTGTTTTTGGTGAGGAGCCACCTCCACTGTTTATCCCCCCTCAACCAGCAGCTTGCTCTATTCCATGTTACAGGGGATTCCCATGAACGTTGAGGTTCGCAGCTAATGCAGCAAGCTTGGTGAATATAGCCACGATCCTCGCCATTTTAAAGTCCGCACTCACCGTTTCCACCTCTACTTAGTTCCACCAGGACAGTACAACACAGCAGCGGTGCAGGCTTGCAGGGCAGTGCACTAGCAGCATACCGTGTTTCCCTGATAATAAGACACTGTCTTATTTTTTTTTCTTGAACAAAAAACACCATAGGGCTTATTTTAGGGGTAGGGCTTATTTTAATGAACATTGACAGCAAATGTCAAGAAACATGCCCCCAGTCCTCCTTAATAAACATGCCCCCAGTCCTTCTTGATACAGGTAAACATACCCCAGTACTCCTTAATAAACATGCCCCCAGTCCTCCATTATATCGGCAAACATGCCCCCAGTCCTCCATGATAAAGGTAAACATACCCCAGTACTCCTTTAAGTCTCAATAATGTCCAGCTCTTCTTTGCTGTGACACAGCTCTGTTCTGCAGCCGCGTTATGTGCGCGGTGACGTACCGCACCGCAATGCATTCATGGGAATAGAAGCGGCTTCAGAAGAAGCCTGTGCTTTTACCTACACAACAGAGGTGAGGGGGGTTAGGGGTGGTGAGTGGGGGATCAGGGGGGTTTAGCAGGTGTAGAATCTATTGTCTGAACGCCAGATAATGAAATTTTACTAGGGCTTATTTTCGGGGTAGGGCTTATTTAGGACCAGTGTCCAAAATCAAGGGTAGGGCTTATTTTCGGGGTAGGTCTTATTATCGGGGAAACACGGTAGCACAGTGTCAGGCTGCTGCTTCAGCTGAGAGACGCTACGGGAGCCGGATACAGTCTACCAAAAGTGCGGGGATGAGTGATTGCTGCATTGTCCGGCCACACATCACAAGTCAGTGCAGGTACCAGTCCAGCTTCCCTTGTTTAATAAATTAAGTCCTCACCTCTCCCCGCTGTGAGCTCAGCCTCCCCTGCTCACTGGCAGGTCACATAAAACACTCCTGATGGTATTTAAAACTTCCAACTAATGTATGTATCTTTCTGCATGAGCAATTCAGTGGGAGCTGGCAACAAATTAACTGTTTGGGATGACTACATCAACACAATTGCCTTATGGTTTTATTGTAGTAGTTATAGTAAAATTCTGGTGTAGATGCATGATTAGGTGTTATGGAGGAGTAGTGGTATCAGAGCAAGATGCGGTCAGGATGCTGGCATTTAGAATACCGACTCCAGCATACCAACTGCTGTCAGAAGACCGGTACCAGAAATCTCGAAAAAGTATCAGGATACAGACAGCGAACATCGGTTTAGACACTATTGGGAAGGTTAGGGTTAGGCTGCATGCCACCCCCTTAAAAGACCCAACCCCAATTAGGGCTGCTTATGGGCTATTTCACACTGTCTGGCTCCTGCCGGATGGCGAAATCCCGCATGGCCAGGAAGCCGTTCCGTGCACAGTAGTTGTGAATGGACACTATTGTGCCCATTCACATGGGACGGCAATGGCCCGGCCGTCCGGTTGCAGCAGCGGGTTGTCGCCGCCCGGCAGGAGCCAGAATGTGTGAAACCGCCCTATCTGTCCCAATCCACCCTTGTTAGTGCCCACACACAAACTGCAGAAAGTTTAGCCCTAGACTGGCTGGCTCCTGGCAGCAGAGCAGCAAAACAATTCACATTTTTATGGTGTGGGGTCTAATGCCATGGAGTTCCTGCCTGATCAGAGACCTACTGTATGGTTGTGCTCAGTGGCGTAACTACAGCACCGCAGCCCCCGCGGTCGCGGGGAGGCGCTGGGTAAGTGCGGGCGCCGGGGGGCTGCGGTGCTATCGTAATGCCCCATCCCCCGCAGCGTTACCTATATTCGCTGCGGCGGTCCCGGCTCCCCTGGCTTCATTCTGCTATTGCGACGGGCTACCATAAAATGTCCGCCCCCATATAGCAGCCAGTTCTTTGAAACTGTCTGCTGTATGGGGGCGGCCATTTTGTGATGGTCCGTGTTTCATATCAGAATGAAGCCAGGATGGGAGCCGGGACCAGCGCAGCGAATACAGGTAAGTATGCGGGGGTTGGGGGGGCATCGGCGTCCGGAGTGGTGGTGGGGTGAGGGGGGGGGGGGCGCGTGTTTTATTATCGGCGGGGGGGCGCCAAAATTATAGTTACGCTGCTGGTTGTGCTGCAGTGAGATAGTGCTCACTTCCCCTCCTCTCTCTATCCTCTCTCTGTCTCCCCCTAACACCCTCTTTGCCTCTCATTCCCCTCACTCTCTCTCTCTCTTGCTCTCCCCTATGTGGCATTTTGACACTAGGGGGCCCCCTTCAAAATTTTGCTATGGGGCCCTCAAAGTTCTAGTTACGCCTCTGGTGCAGGATCAAGTTTGCTGCCGCTGGCCAGGTCTGCGCTGCCGCCGGCCAGGTCTGCGCTGCCGCCAGCGAGGAGAAAATGAGTGCAGCTTACCATTGCTGCCGGGTGGCTTGGCGCTGCTGCCTCAGGGGATCGGCTGCCGCTACTGCGTTCCCCCCTTCATCTCAGGAACCCGCGGCAGTTATGTAAGCCATAAAAATAATAGCATTCTGCAGTGGGGTGGCTTGCTTGATCCACGGGCCCCTGAAGCCCACGGGCCCCATAGCAAGTGCACCCCCTGCACCTTCTCTAGTTACACCACTGTGTATGATGTCAGATGCACAGAGAGAAGCCAAGACCTGCGCAGAGAAAAACATGAGGTCTTCCAGTGTACTTTATTACAGAATTTTTTACATTTGTATATTATCCACCTAGTTGAATGTCCAATCAGTTGGGGGGGGGGGGTATTTTAAGTACAGTGTATAATATCCGCCTACTACAGTCATGGCTTTGGGGTAGGCAAACATTGACTGGTGACATGTTAAAGTATATACTTTATTTCATGTACTACTGTGTATAGGAGATGCCTGCTACAATCGGTATCCGATCCCTGGGTCAACAATGTTTAGGTTGACAGGTTCTAGGCCGACCATTATTGGTCAACAGTGACTAAGTCGACATCTAAGGATGGTTGACAAAACCTAGGTCGACAATGACAGAAGGTCGACGCAAGCTTAAGGTCAACATTCAAGAGGTTTTTCATGTTTTTTTGTTTAAACCAACTTGGTTCATACTTAACCATCCAAGTGGGCATAGAGGGAGAATATTATATTATACTATCCAAGCATGGCGCGTGCAGCAAGGGGACGCGGTACACTTATATGGTGTCCATGTCGACATATGTCAATATAGACATAAAAATTGGGAAAAACTTGTGTCAACCTTTTCAGTGTCGACCATGTACATGTCACCCTTAAGCTTGCGTTGACAGCTGTCATTGTCACCTTGGGGAGGCCGACCATTCACTGACGACCTAGACATTGTTGTCCCATTATCCTAGAACCCTACAATTAGAGGGGCACTGATATATAACTTAATGTAGTCACACTGACTGAGGGGTGTAATAATAAGTACTATATATATATATAATTAAGGAGGACCTGCTAAGCTAATAAATAAAATGTGCGACTCTGAGCATCAGTGGAGGGGGAGGAATTTGGCCCGTAACAAACGGGTCTGAATTGGCCCCTATTGTGCAATCAGTGGAATAGGAAAGTAATATACTTGTACTGTAATAGAACATAAGGAGGAAAAACAACAAATAATAGATGGGGCATAAGGAATGCAAATATAGTGCTATGGATTGCTTGAGGGAGAGGGTCCCTGAATGTCTTGCTTAGGGCCCCATGGTCCTAGCTTATTTTTTAGTATCAGTGTAAGATAAAGCTGCTCATTATTTGGTTGCTACATGGAAAAGCAGGCAGTATTTTCCCTGCATGCAAAAAAATAAAAAATATGTATTTTTTTATGGTATGGTCCAGGAGCAAATTGATTCTTGTTTGCTCCTAACTCTTAAACAATCCCTGTATGTTTAATCAATTATGAACAAAAACCTGTTTATACTGTATTTTATTAGATATGAATATACAGTATGCATTTAAGCTTCTTCTGCACCTTTAATTGCAGGTTGAGTGCAATACATACAGTAGCATCATGTAGCTTAAAATATTAAGCTGTTTCAAAAAAAAAAATCTTGGCTGTCCCCAATAAATAAACCAGCATTGGAAACTATAGCACTTCCCAGTGATATAATATTAATATATGACTATTCTGAAGAATATTTGTGAGGGACACAGAGTTGTTTGTGGGCATAAGTTCTCAAATTTATCCTCACGTCTGTGCTCAAAGTTCTTAAAAGCGAGTTGATGTTTGTGGTTCTTTTGGATCCAATTCATGTTTGTGATGATTTCCATTTATAAAATGTTCCTCTGGTATGTCAATGAACCTATTAGCAAAGAGGAAACAAAAACAAGCTTTCAGCAAATATAACAGGTAATTAGTGCGTCATTCAACGTGGCTACAGCATCGGTATGGTATCACTTAGATGTACAGTATGATGTGTCTGAAATATCTCAAATGTTTAGATTAAATATATACGGTATCCTGTCAATAGATTGACAGTGTCTACGTCAACAGTCATCAGGTTGACACCATATAGCGAACCTGCGCAAGGTAAACAATGACAAAAGGTTGACATGGCAATAATCAACACATGAAAAAGTTGACATGATTATTTTTTAGTTTTTCATATTTGACGATCCACATGCATGCACTGTCTTTCCTGCTAAGATCGTGGGGGTTTGCCTACAAGCAAAGGCAAAAGGCTGCTCCACACGGATTGCTCAGCACACATCGCAGGTGCACCGCGATGTGTGCTGAGCGATCGGCGTGGCTCAGCACAAACGCTTAGCACTGTCCCGTTGCCCCGTGTGTATGGCTTTATGGGTGTGTCATAGAAGCATCAAGGGAGTATCACATAACTGGATGTGAACTCACACACTCGCTTATGTAGGTGGACATACTCTTACAGAGAAACTGCACCTAACAAGGGGGAGATGGGGAAATGCAAGTTAGGATGGTGTGAGCAATGTCAGGATTGCTGTATCTAAAGGTGCACAAAGTGGGTGCCCCAGTCCTTGCACATACAGACAGTGGAGCTTACAATCTTTATTCTCTATAGACACACACACACACACAGAGAGACATTCTAGGGTTAATTTTGTTGGGAGCCATTTAACCTACCAGTATATTTTTGGATCGTGGAGGAAACCGGAGTACCCGGAGGAAACCCATGCAAGCAAGGGGAGAAAATACAAACTCTGAACAGTTTGGGCCATTATGAGAATCTAACCCATGACCTCAATGCTGTGAGACAGTAACGCTAACCATTACACTATCCATGCTGCCTCAAAATAAAATAATATACATGACTGTGGTCACAACAGACCATGGGAGACATTCTATGGGATGAGAGTTTTTCCCACATCAGTTTTTCACCCATTATCGCACTTTTTTCAAATCGCATTTTTGCCTTGGATTCGCATATTTAATGAGGTGCGTGTTCTGGCAAGAAAAGTGCGATTGAGTACGATAATGGGCGAATTTTCAGCATGAAAATGTGCGATTTTTAGGCATGAAAATGTGCGAATTTGAGCTTATCTGCGATTTTGGGTTTGTATTAAAACAAAAAAAAAAAAAAAAATTGTGTGGGGTCCCCCGTCCTGAGCATAACCAGCCCCGGGCTCATTGAGCCGGACCTTGTTCCAAAAATACAGGGGACAAAAAGCATAGGGGTCCCCCGTATTTCTGAAACCAGCCCCGGACTCTTGGACCGGTCCTGGTTCCAAAAATACGGGGGACAAAAAATCTGGGGGTCCCCCGTATTTTGAAACCAGCACCGGGCTCCAACAGCCCGCAGTGTCATGCCACTGCCGGGGACACTTTTTACACAAGGTCCCCCGGCCGTACCATGAGCACCGTGGCTGGTCAGCCTTGGACGGGGTACCTGGAGGAGTGGGGACCCCCCCCCCAATAAAGAGGTCCCCCCCCAAGGCTTCACCCGTCCAGGGCTGAAGCCCGGGGCTGTCACCGGCGTCCCTGGCCAGTGGACGCCGGCCTGATGGTGTAAAATCTTTCAATCCTAACATTGCTTTATACAGGAGAACTACAAGTCCCAGCAGACCTCCCCCGCAGGCTGGGACTTGGAAAACCACAAGTCCCAGCATGCGGGGCATTAATGGGCCCGCTGGGACTTGTAGTCCACCTGTAAAAAGAATGTTAAAAGAAAACACACACACACAGAAAAGTAAAACTTTATTACATACACACACACACATCTCACTTTTACAACCACATACTCACCGATCCAGGATCCAGCGCTGGTCTCCCTTCTGCTGCAGAGCCGGCTACCCCCGCACTATCAGCGGGCTGAACCGTCTGTCTCCGATGGAGCTAACAGCTTCTGTCGCGCTGTCCCAGCGCAACAGAGGCTGAGAGCGTCTTCGGCTTATGCGTCTCCATGGAGACACATCGCCCAATCACGCTCTCAGCCTGTGTCGCGCTGGGACAACGCGACAGAAGCTGTTAGCTGCATCAGAGAAAGCCGGTTGTCCCCGCTGTCAGTGCGGGGGTAGCCGGCTCTGCTGCAGAAGGGAGACCAGCGCTGGATCCTGGATCGGTGAGTATGTGGGTGTAAAAGTGAGATGTGTGTGTGTGTATGTAATAAAGTTTTACTTTTCTGTGTGTGTTTTTTTTTAACATTCTTTTTACAGGTGGACTACAAGTCCCAGCGGGCCCATTAATGCCCCGCATGCTGGGACTTGTGGTTCTCCAAGTCCCAGCCTGCGGAGGAGGTCTGCTGGGACTTGTAGTTCTCCTGTATAAAGCAATGTTAGGATTGAAAGATTTTACACCATCAGGCCGGCGTCCACTGGCCAGGGACGCTGGTGACAGCCCCGGGCTTCAGCCCTGGACGGGTGAAGCCTTGGGGGGGGACCCCTTTATTGGGGGGTCCCCACTCCTCCAGGTACCCCGTCCAAGGCTGACAAGCCACGGTGCTCATGGTATGGCCGGGGGACCTTGTGTAAAAAGTGTGGCATGACACTGCGGGCTGTTGGAGCCCGGTGCTGGTTTCAAAATACGGGGGACCCCCAGATTTTTTGTCCCCCGTATTTTTGGAACCAGGACCGGTCCAAGAGTCCGGGGCTGGTTTCAGAAATATGGGGGACCCCTACGCTTTTTGTCCCCCGTATTTTTGGAACAAGGTCCGGCTTAATGAGCCCGGGGCTGGTTATGCTCAGGAGGGGGGACCCCACGCAATTTTTGTTCAAGAAAAAAAAAAAAACACATTTTTTTACCACAGAACCATGCACAGATCTCAATGATCTGTGCAGGGTTCTGGCCAACTCGCATATCAGAACCTTTTCAATGGGAAAACATCTGGATGCGAGTTCCGGCGCGAGTTAAAATCGGATTTTGTAAAAGTGCGATTTCGCTGCAAAATCTGTGATTTTTGCCGTTTTTCGCATCTCATTAAATATGCGAAAACGGGATTTCGGACGTTTTTTGCGCAAATTTCGCCAAAAAACACAACTCTCATCCCATAGAATGTCACCCCTTGAGTCTGAATTAGTCCGAGGACTCCAGGGGATGGTTAAAACATGTTATATGGGGACAAACACCATCCCATTGACTTTACAATTTTGGGACAAGCTGCAAATTTGATTTTTTTTTTATTATACCACAATACAAGCAGTATGGCTACAATGTTACTGAGCATTCTGTGGTACTCAGTAGATGTTCTAAGACTAAAGGCCCTCATTCTGGGTGACTCAGTAAGCCAGAGGGCACACCCCGCCACCTCCAGCCAAGTCGAAGCCCGCCCCCCTTGAGGACTTACTGTACAACGTAAAACCACCAGAGAGGTCTATCTGTTTAGTATATATGTTACTGGAAAGCTCTCTGTATTGTACACCAGTTATTTAAAAGCCAGTATGAACTGTATTTGATTATAGTACTTTGACATAAAATGTTTATAGTTGAAGGGCATGCTTGGTATAAAAAATAAAATAAAATAAGATGGATCATTGAGGTAAGTTAGTCTTGAAATAGATTGAGTAACAAAGTCTTTGACTAAAGATAGCTGTGTCTGTATGTGGTAATAATGTGTTTCAGTTCGGACATTTTGAAAGATTACCTTGGAATGTCATTTGCTTCTTCTGTGTGGTCTTGAAGGTCCATGTTCCGTGTTTCTGGTAATAAGAAGCAGAGGAGACCTCCGATGACAGGGCTAATGCCATAAATGGCCATTGGTATAGCAGGGTGATATTTATCCAAGAGACTAATGAGTGGAGCAATTATCCCAGCTACACGGGCGGTCATAGAGCAGAGGCCCACTCCATTCTGCCTGTAAGGGGGAAAGTGTAAAAGAAAAAGTATTGCTTCTGAGTTTGATCCTGGAGCCATCACATCAGATAACTTGTAGGAGTGCAACTGGAAGATAAAAGCCATCCTCATGCAGTAGTGAATCAAGGCATCATTAGGAAAGCCAATCAGGGTGCCAGAAAGGCAGAAATAATAATAATAATAATAATAATAATAATTAAAAAATGATTTCCATTCAATCATATTAGATATCCAGGGCATCAATAGGACACTATGGGGAATACATAAACTTTAGACGGAGACTCGTTGCTTATTTACTCTTGTACCCATTTCTACCTATAGGGTGACATTCAATGTGCTGCGATTTGCGTTTTTTTTGCGTTAATTAGTAAAAAAAATGGTGATATCGCATTTGTCCTTCAAAACGCATATTTAATAGGATGCGCTAAGGGACAGAAATCGCATATTATGTGCGTTAATGCATGCTGACCAAAAGTGCAAGATAAATTCGCATTTTTATCGCATCCAGATGTTTTCGTAAAGAAAAGTATACAAATCGCTTATTTAATGCAATGCGTTTTCGCAAATCGCACTTTTAAGCTGACTAATATTCGCCCTTATTTCAGACCAGGTTCTGTTTGGCGAATTAGCCAGAACCCTGCACAGATCGCAATGTTCTGTGCAGGGTTCTGGTGTAAAATAAAAAAAAACGGTTAAAATAAAAAAAAAACGAGCGCGGGGTCCCCCGCCAGAGCATAACCAGCCCCGGGCTCATTGAGCCGGTGCTGGTGACATAAAATCAGGGTCCCCGACAAATAGGGGTCCCCTTGATTTCATGAAACCAGCACCAGGCTCAAGGTCCGGCGCTGGTTCCCAAAATACGGGGGACAAAATGACTAGGGGTCCCCCGTATTTTAAGAACCAGCACCGGACCCAACCAGCCAGCAGGGTAATGCCACAGCCGGGGGACACTTATTATATAAGGTCCCGCGGCCAAAGCATTAACCCCCTGGCTGGTCAGCATGGGCAGGGGTCCTGGGGAAGTGGGGACCCCCCCAATGAAGGGGTCCCCCCCAATGTTCCCTCTAATTTTACGAAGGCTGTGTGCGGCAAAAGATTTTGGCTGTGCAACTTTGGAAGGAAATTAAAATTTTTGTGCGTCACTTATATATAACTGGAAAATGACATTCAGCATTTGTGTCAACTTTACTTCAAAATTATATTAAACATTTAAACATTGAAAACACAGCACACAATGTAGTTAATGGGTGAAACACACATTAATTGAGTCCACAACTGCAAAAAAGGGACCACTGCTGCTATGTGCGCTCTGTTGTAATGTCTGTGCGCATGCTCGGCGAGTTGTGTGCGCGCGCACACGCGCACAGCTTAGAGGGAACACTGGTCCCCCCCCCCTCCAGGACTTACCAGCCCATGCTGATAGTCCGGGGCTGTCCCCGATGCCCCTGGGCGGTGGGCATCGGGCTGATGAATTGTGTAAAAAAAAGAAGAAAAACTATTGTTTTCTACTGGCGAACTATGAGTCCCAGCAAGCCTACCCCGCATGCTGGGACTTGGAGAACCACAAGTCCCAGCATGCGGGGCATTAAAGGGCCCGCTGGCACTTGTAGTTCTACAGTACAAAAAATAGTTAAAGAAAACACACTGACACCCTGAAAAATAAAAGTTAACACACACACACTGATACTTACCTACCTTGAGCCCGTAGGTCGGTCCCTGGATCCTGGGTCCGGGCTCCGGGGCTCCAGGGCAGAAGAGTCCGGTTCCGGGGCCTTGGTCCTGGTTCCGGAGCTGGTCCGGGGTTCCGGGGCTCCTGGGCTGAAGAATCCGGGGTCCAGGATCCGAGGTAGTCCCCAGGGGTACCTAAGGAAGGAAATCCTACTCACCTGGTCCCCGGCGACGACCTCGGCATCCTCTCCGGCAGAAGCGCTGCTCCCATCTGGTACCCGGCTCACAGGACTTACACAGGCGCAGAGATGTTTCTTCCTCGGCGTCTCTAGTCAGAATGATTTCTAGCCAATCAGGAGCCGAGAAAGTCGGCTCCTGATTGGCCAGAAATCATTCTGAATACAGACGCCGAGAAAGAAACATCTCTGCGCATCTAGAGCAGAGATGTTTCTTCCTCGGCGTCTGTATTCAGAATGATTTCTGGCCAATCAGGAGCCGACTTTCTCGGCTCCTGATTGGCCAGAAATCATTCTGACTAGAGACGCCGAGGAAGAAACATCTCTGCACCTGTGTAAGTCCTGTGAGCCGGGTACCAGATGGGAGCAGCGCTTCTGCCGGAGAGGATGCCGAGGTCGTCGCCGGGGACCAGGTGAGTAGGATTTCCTTCCTTAGGTACCCCTGGGGACTACCTCGGATCCTGGACCCCGAATTCTTCAGCCCAGGAGCCCCGGAACCCCGGACCAGCCCCGGAAGCAGGACCAAGGCCCCGGAACCGGACTCTTCTGCCCTGGAGCCCCGGAGCCCGGACCCAGGATCCAGGGACCGACCTACGGGCTCAAGGTAGGTAAGTATCAGTGTGTGTGTGTTATGTGTGTATTAAACTTTTATTTTTCAGGGTGTCAGTGTGTTTTCTTTAACTATTTTTTGTACTGTAGAACTACAAGTGCCAGTGGGCCCTTTAATGCCCCGCATGCTGGGACTTGTGGTTCTCCAAGTCCCAGCATGTGGGGTAGGCTTGCTGGGACTCATAGTTCGCCAGTAGAAAACAATAGTTCTTTTTTTACACAATTCATCAGCCCGATGCCCACCGCCCAGGGGCATCGGGGACAGCCCCGGACTATCAGCATGGGCTGGTAAGTCCTGGAGGGGGGGGACCCCTTCATTGGGGGGTCCCCACTTCCCCAGGACCCCTGCCCATGCTGACCAGCCAGGGGGTTAATGCTTTGGCCGCGGGACTTTATATAATAAGTGTCCCCCGGCTGTGGCATTACCCTGCTGGCTGGTTGGGTCCGGTGCTGGTTCTTAAAATACGGGGGACCCCTAGTCATTTTGTCCCCCGTACTTTGGGAACCAGCGCCGGACCTTGAGCCTGGTGCTGGTTTCATGAAATCAAGGGGACCCCTATTTGTCGGGGACACTGATTTTATGTCACCAGCACCGGCTCAATGAGCCCGGGGCTGGTTATGCTCTGGCGGGGGACCCCGCGCTCGTTTTTTTTTTTACTTTGCGCTTTCCTGCAAACGTGCGATTTTCAGACATGAAAATCGCACATTTTCAGGTCTAAAGACATCGCACCACTTCGCCGCAAATCGCACCTCTTCGCACTTTTCAGCCTCCAAATCGCATCACATTAAATATGCGAATTATGACTGAAAAATGCGATTTTAAAAAGTGCGAATAGCGGCGATGTGGTGCACTAAAAAAACATGCGCATTTATCTCAAAGCATAGAATGTCACCCATAGTTTTTGCATTTCCTTGTAAGCAGAGGTGATTTATTGGTACTTGTTTCCTATCTGGGCGCCCAGGTTTTCTACGTACGGCACCGTAATGAAATCGGATCGCATCGCATCGGATTCGGTACTCGATGATGTACGATGGCATACGATGCTATCCGATCCGATCCGATTTCATTGTAAATCGATCCGATTTCATTTTAAATCGGATCGCATCGCATGCGGTGACGCGATGAACCTGATTTTTACATTGGAATCAATGTTAAATGGTCCCTGAGACCCGATTTTACATTGATTTCAATTTAATAACCCCGCAAACCCACGATTTGTATAGGAAACCCCCCCTGATGGTTTAAAATGCGCCTTCATTGTTAACACCACCCCAGTATTGACGTCAACCCGAAGCGTGGCGAGCGGCGGCGGTACGCGTCCTCCGACTTTTTCATACCCCCACTATCCACGTTGGCGTGGAGTTGAGAATAGAATAGTGTGGCGAGCGCAGCGAGCCACCGAGCCCGAAGCGTGGCGAGCGGACGCAGATACCTGTGAAGCCCGCGAGGGGACACGGATACCTGTGAAGTATCCGCGTCCCCTCGCGGGGCTCGCTGCGCTCGCCACGCTTCGGGCTCGGTGGCTCGCTGCCCTCGCCACACTATTCTATTCTCAACTCCACGCCGACGTGGATAGTGGGGGTATGAAAAAGTCGGAGGACGCGTACCGCCGCCGCTCGCCACGCTTCGGGTTGACGTCAATACTGTGTTTCTGTGCAGATGTGACAAGGGGAGGGCTTTGAAGGGTTAATAAATACAGTAGTGTTACAGATGGCCCATCCTATGGGCCAACCATAAAAGCGGGAATGAAATCGGATCGCATCGCATCGTTCAATATCGTGTATGTGCATTTGTGGTATCCGATGCGATGCGATCCGATTTTGATACGGAGAATAGCATGGTGCGCAATTAACTTAGCGGGCGCCCAGATAGGAAACAAGTACCGATTTATTTAATGATCAAATTTACTCACAAGGCCAGAGAAAATCAAAGACATTGGGAAAAGCCCTTGGATTGCTAATGGACAAAACCATGTGCGCTGCAGGTGGGACAGATGTAATATGTCCAGAGAGAGCTAAGGCCCCCATATACTAGTACAATTTGGGTCCATTTCACCAGACCACAACGGATCAGGCCGAGAAATCGGCCCGAATTAGATGTGTTTGAAATTCCCTCCAGGACCCTACACATTGAACCCACTGCAGGTTTAATCTTTTGGATCGGACCCGTTACCGGCACATTGCAGGTGCTTTTTAGCACCCATGATGTGTTCGGTTCGATCCAGCGGTGAAGCACCACTAGCACACACCTATGTGCAGGTGGGGCTGGCAGCGGCGGGTGTCAAGCTGCGATGAGTGCCTGGGGGTGGGGGAGCAGCTTCGGGTCCCTGGCAGTAGCGATTGCCAGGCTGCACTGAACATGTGGAGGTGGGGGGGGGGTGACCATGCAGCGGCGGCTTCCAGGGCATTGTTGGGGGGGGGGGGGCAGTGTCAGGAAGCCAGGCGGGAAGCAGCAGCATAATTAAAAAATAAAAATTCAGGCCGGCATTGATTGGCTGAGAGCACTCTCAGCCACACAGCAGCAGAGAGAGAACTCTCAGCCAATCAATGGCCAGCCTGCCTTTTTGACATTTTTTTTTAAAACGCTGCCCGTACAAGTGCACACCCACTGCCGCAGTCCAAACATCCCGCCGCTTTGCGAATGGATGTTTTGCATAAACAACCATTTGCTGGGTAGCGTACGGGGGAAAAATCATCAAATGATTTTTCTCCTGCTCGCATATCTAAGTCAGTCTGGGCTGACTTAGACTAGAGGCGTCCGGGTCCGAGAATTGGGCGGGTGGCTGATGTCGTGTGATGTCAGCTGCCCAACCCCATCAGGCAACTGCCTGTCTGCATTCGCATGGGGACGCCCAGCGTTTTCCTTGGTGCACCCAGAATTTTCATGTTTACGCCCATGAAACTCTGAACGCCCCCTGCCCAACTCCATCCCGCTTATCAGGGACCATGCCTCAGGCATGTAAAAAACAATAACCGACAAAAGCGGGTATCAGAATAAACATTCTTTGACTAAATAGGATAACCCCTAGCAAACCTACTAGCAGCGGTGAAGTACTGCTGCTAATAGGATACCCCAACCCCCTTTATCTTTACTGGGTCTGTAGTGCAGGTATTTAATTGCAAATAACTCACCTGATCACTGTGGGAAATAACTCTGCTGCATAGACGTAACAAATAGAAAATGAGGCTGAAATGGCAAATTTCCCAATAACTGCCAGCACGGTGATTACAACAGGTAATGCTAGACAGGAAAGTAGAAATAAAGATAAATTTTTTTCAGTTCTACAACATTGCAGTTGCTATTAAATGTAACATATGAAATTATGAGCGAGAAAATAAATATACAAAAATTACGGTTTCACTTTATCAGATTTAGGGCCAAATGTAATAGGGCATTAGAACCAGAAAGTGAGAGATTTCGTGAGAGTTTTCCCATTTCTTATTTTTAAACGGCAATAATTATTTACATGGCAAAATCAACCTGGTTTTGCAGTGTAAATGAATGCAGCTTTAAAATAAATTGAAAAACTCCCAAAATCTCTCACTTTCTGATTGCCACGCCCAATTACATTTGGCTCTCAGCATCAGGATTTTAGATATATGCTTCATGTAATTTGTTATTACTGTATATTGAGGGAAACAAGCACAAAGAATCATAAAAAAAATACACATCTATGTATATGCCTAATGTCTGCTTGTGTGTCTCCGAAACACTGCCATCTGTTGGCAGCGAGTGAAACTACATATCTTTCTCTCTCACACATGCACAAACAGAGGCAGAGACTAGCTTTTGAAGCATTTGCGCTTTGAGTGGGCTTACTAGTATATATATACACAGATGCACAGTACAGTATATGTGTATGTATATATATATATATTGTTCAATAATTCACCACGCGCTTAAATTATAGGTAAATTATAATCAGATAAGATTGGCTGCTTCACCACAGTGTCCCCCGAGGGTTTGAGGGACCAAAACCGACAATGCGAAACACAATTGTGGTGTGGCGCCTATACTTTTTAAAACAGTGTCCATAAATTGAATGATCCGCTGTCAAGTGAATGAAATGAAGACAATTCGTCCAATTTCTTGTTTATTAAGTTGATCTTGTTGTCATAGGTAACATATGTACAATAGTCCTAACGCGTTTCATCTATAACGACTTCATCAGGGGAACATAGCAATACATCTTCAAAAGAGATAAGATCTCCTGAAAAATCTTTGAGGGATAACATTCCCTTTTATTCTCAAGTGTTTCTTTTTTCAGGAAAAAAATATTCTTTGAATATCTATAAATAACGATCACAACTTACTCTTTGGTATTGCAGTAATAATAAGACAGACTGTGCCGCCCAATAGGAGACACATAGATTGGCTCAGCTTCCGTCCAAAGATCTGCACTATGAACATAGATCCGAGTCGGGCAGGAATTTCTACAGCTCCAAATATGAGCTGGGTGAGATATATGTCCAGCCCAAAGGTCCCAACATTCAGACTCAGACCATAATACACCAGGCTATTCACAAACCTGTAACCAGATCAGACAACTGTTATTTTCTGTAAGAATAAAAATAATAATGCATGAGAATAGGCATTGGGGGAAAAAATAATAGAAATGAATGGAGATATCTAGTTACAGTATATTTAGTATAGGGCTAATGCAGTAGCAATGCAGTAAACTCCGTCCACAAAAACATGTGTTAGCTAGGTCTGTACAAGGTGTGGACTGAAGAATGACTCTGGATGGCCTTGAGCTACACATTGTGTTTTCAGAGGTCCCTTTTAAAGGTACCTGTTTGTCAGCCTGCACATTTAAATCTACATATGGAGCCTTCTTCAACTAGCCTTCTCTGGATAGCCATGGCTCACCAAGACCTATTGTTCTCAGCTGCAATACAATACATAGAACAATACAGTAAGGGATTAGCATATAATTAAGTCCGACAGCTCAGGCTCACTTAATCCTATTAAAGGGCTAGATAAGGATGGCTCTACCTGTATGGCTGTGTGTACACACTGAGTTTTAGCAGGATGCAGTCGAACAGGAGCTGTTTAGCAGGATGCTTGCTCAAGAGCATATATACACAAGCCTGCTGCATCTGGCTAAAATGCAATGTGTAGATGCACTCTGCTAAATGGGATCCTGTTCGACAGCATCCTGCTAAAACGCAATGTGTAGACGCAGGCTTTTTTCACCTTAGTCTCACCTCTGACCTGAGATTTGGAGTGATGCTCCAAACTAGACTAGGGACTGGCCCTTTCCACCATAGCTTTAACCTGAATTTTACACAGATCTGTTTATACTGCAGATGAGCACAGTAGTGCCCAAGAGCAGACTTCGGGCACTACCCATTAGCCCCCCTTAAATGCCCAATACCATGTAGACAGATCCAGCCAGTGTCCTCTGACTTAGAATAGGTGCAAAACTGTGTATATATTCCTGTGCACATGCACTCGCACCCGCACACTGATCATCCACATCAGGCACTAAAATAGAGTTCAGCAATAATAAAGAGAAATTAGGATTTCATTCTCTTTCTGCTCTTGTAATTCCATCTACTCCATGTCAGTGCCCAAGACACCAACAATCCCTGGGAAGAGGCAGCCAATGCCAGGACAGGCAGTAGTCTACAGAATCCAGTGGTTACATATATTCTATCCTTGTCATGGTACTTACCACACAAAGCTCATGACGAACGTTATTTTTCTTAGGTTTGGCATCCTGAAAAGATCCAGCATAGTTCCGGATTTGGACGGTTTGTTTTCCTGTAGCTTAGAAAGAGAGACAATAAAGAGAATTTCTACCAAGAAATATTACTATTATTTCTAGTATTTTGAACCCATTTATTGCATTTTAATTTAACACAAACTACACAGATAATACAGCTTCTCCCAAACCCGCCTGCCACAGGCAAGTCTATTCTGAATTGGACACATCTCAGTGTCACGATCCGAGCTGTCAGACAGACTTTCTTACCGGCTAAGTGCCTCCGCAGGTTCAGCTTGCGGTCCAGACGTCATCTCTGCCGGCCTCCTGTCTCCCAGTGACAGTCCCCAGTGCACGGCAATCCACCTGTCCGCCGCCATTGCTCCCAGTATCCAGCATGGTGTGCACAAACACACTTTCCCGCCATAGCAGACATGGGGGCTGCCATGTTCTTCCCAGTCACATGTCTGTGCTGTCCAATCCTGTTGGTTCTGATCTCCCTGTCATACTTCCTCGGCCAATCCTGGCCACCCAGTGGGTATAAGTATGCAGGGAGCTCTCAGAACCATTGCTAGTGCTTCAGTTGTCTCCAGTGTATGGTCAGCTGTCCTTGCCTCCGTGCAAGTGTATTCTCTGCTGGTGTTGTCTTCCATGCTGCAGTGTATTCCAGGTTATTCCATCTCCTGTGAAGTCCAGGTTATTCCATCACCTGTGAGCCTGCCTCCTCAGCCCAGCGACCAAGCCTAGCTCCGGGACTCTGGTCCTCCGATGCTCCAGCATCATCCGCCACCGATGTTCCACCATCGATAGTCCGATACTCCGGATCTCCAAATCAAAGCTTCCGTCCGTCATTCCGGACCCACAGTCAAGCTCCAGTCTTCCGTCCGTCATTCCGGACCCACAGTCTCCACATCCGATACCCGGATCCGATGTTCCACCATCGATACCATATTCATCATCTGTAAAGTATTGCAATCTGCATGAACTGTCATTATTCCTGCATACTTTACTGTCTGTCATTATTACAACCATCTGCAAATAAACTCCGGTTGTATTTTACCTCTGACTGCTTATTGGCTCTGGGTGCACTGTCGCGCAGTTCATGCGCAGGGGTCCTCTCCAACTTTCCCGGTTCAGGTACCGGTCCAGGTCCCCACCAGAGGTCTCAGTCTTGTCGACTGAGTCCCCTGGTGTGACAGTAAGCACTAGCCAAATGGATCCAGCCGCAAACCAAGCTTCTCCACCCAGCCCTGTACAGCAACTGGCTGTTCGCTTGGATCAGCAAGAGGCTGCGCAGAGCCAAGTGATCCATTGTCTGCAAGATCTGTCTTCCCGGCTGGATAAGCTACAGACCACTCTCAGTGGCCCTGAGCCTGTCAGAGAACTTCCAAGTCCCGTTCATCCTCCTGTAATGGCTGCTGCACCTCGCCTTCATCTATCTGTCCCCACCAAGTATGATGGGAACCCCAAGACCTGTCGAGGTTTTCTCAATCAGTGTGAGATTCACTTCGAGCTGCAACCCAGCAACTTCCCTACTGAAAGGGTCAAGATCGCCTATATCATCTCCCTCCTGTGTGGAGCAGCATTAGAGTGGGCGTCTCCCTTATGGGAAAGATCTGATGCCATCCTGTCCAATTACAAGGACTTCGTGTCAACATTCCGGCGTATCTTCGATGAGCCTGGGCGATCAGCATCTGCCTCCACTGAACTCCTCCGTCTCAGACAGGGATCCCGCTCCGTCGGGCAATATCTGGTCCAGTTCCAGATTCTGGCGTCTGAACTCTCCTGGTGTTATGGGGCCTTATACGCAGCTTTCTGGCATGGTATATCCGATCGTATCAAGGATGAACTCGCTACCAGAGACTTACCCCCAGGTCTAAGTGACCTTATTTCATTGTGTATCAAAGTAGACCAACGCTTCCGAGAAAGGGCTGTAGAACGTCACAAGAGCGCTCCAGTTAAAGTGCCAACTCCTCCGCCTTCTTTACCCACTGCTCCTGCGGTCCATTCCAAAGAAGAACCAATGGAGATAAACCGCTTCCGTTTGTCTCCAGGAGAACGTCGACGTCGACGGTTGGCACAGCTCTGCCTGTATTGTGCCGATCCTGCACATCAAATTTCTGCATGCCCAAAGCATCAGGAAAACTCCTCCTCCTAGCCCGTCAAGGAGAGGGTAGGCTAGGAGTAATTAAGTCCTCTCCATCAGCAACTGATTGTGTTCTTCCAGTTTCCCTACAAGTTGGTCAGCATTTCAAGACTGTCTCCGCACTTCTTGATTCCGGTGCCGCTGGCAACTTCGTTACTGCAGAACTGGTCCGCAAGTGGGGGTTGCCCACTGAAAGTCTTTCCAAGACTGTCTTCCTTACTGCTGTGGATGGCAGTAGGATTCCTGATGCGACAGTCTCCCGCAGAACTTTGCCACTTACAGTAAAAGTGGGAGTCCTGCACACTGAACTTTTGTCCTTCCTGGTTTTACCCCGAGCCACTCATGCTCTGGTTCTGGGTTTACCCTGGCTCTGTCTTCACAATCCTCGTCTTGATTGGAAGACATCGGAAATCCTTTCCTGGGATCCTTCCTGCTCCGGTACCTGTCTCCAAAAGGTACTCCCAGCTCGTCATTCTTCAGCCGATGCAGCAGACCTTCCGCCTCTTCCCTACCAAGAGTACTCAGATGTATTCAGCAAGTCTGGCGCTGATGTCCTACCTCCTCACAGACCGTGGGATTGCCCTATCGAACTTATCCCAGGCAAAGAACCATCCAGAGGTAGAACCTATCCTCTCTCTCTTCCAGAGACTCAAGCCATGACCAATTACATCAAGGAAAATCTGGCAAAGGGATTCATCCGTCCTTCGACTTCTCCTGCTGGCGCAGGATTCTTCTTCGTCAAGAAGAAGGATGGAGGCCTACGTCCCTGCATTGATTATCGCGGCCTCAATGACATTACAGTAAAGAACCGATATCCGTTGCCCCTCATCACCGAGCTGTTTGACCGTGTCAGCGGTGCAACCATCTTTACGAAACTCGATCTGAGGGTGCATACAATCTCATCCGCATACGAGAGGGCGACGAGTGGAAGACGGCGTTTAATACCAGAGACGGCCACTATGAGTACCTCGTCATGCCCTTTGGGCTCAGCAATGCCCCAGCCGTGTTCCAGCACTACGTCAATGAGATTTTTCGGGACATTCTGTATCGTCATGTAGTTGTATATCTCGATGACATTTTAATCTACGCCAATAACATCACAGAACATCGTTATTGGGTCAAAGAGGTTCTGTCCCGGCTGCGAGCTAATCATCTCTACTGTAAACTGGAGAAGTGTGTCTTCGAGGTGAAGTCTATACCCTTCCTAGGGTACATTGTCTCCGGTTCCGGTCTTCAAATGGATCCAGGAAAACTGCAGGCCATCCAAGATTGGCCAATTCCCTCTTCGCTGAAAGGTATTCAACGTTTCCTGGGTTTTGCCAATTATTACAGAAAATTCATTCGTAACTTCTCTTCTATTGTGGCTCCCATCACTGCCTTGACTAAAAAGGGGTCTAATCCAGCGAAGTGGCCGGCAGAAGCCATCGAAGCCTTCCATCTGTTGAAACAGAGGTTCACTTCCGCTCCTGTTTTAAGACAACCTGATACCACCTTGCCCTTTATTCTCGAGGTTGATGCCTCCTCCGTGGGTGTCGGGGCAGTCCTCTCGCAGAAAGCGCCCGATGGTCGTCTTCATCCCTGTGGGTTCTACTCCCGTAAGTTCCTGCCTGCAGAGCGTAACTATGCCATCGGCGATCAAGAGCTCCTCGCCATCAAGTTGGCATTAGAAGAATGAAGATATCTTCTAGAGGGCGCTGTTCATGAGATCACAATTATCACAGACCACAAGAATCTTCTGTATCTCAAGTCTGCTCAATGTTTAAATCCCCGTCAAGCCAGATGGACACTTTTCTTTTCCAGGTTCCGTTTCGAGCTGTCGTTCTGTCCAGGGACACAAAACCGAAAAGCTGATGCCCTTTCCCGCTCATGGGAGCAAGAAAGTGAGTCTAAGTCCACACATCAACACTTTATTATTGATCCAGTGGCATTCTCCGCAACGAGAGTTTCAAATCTCAAGCCCCCTACAGGGAAAAGATATGTAAAGCCAGCTCTAAGAAAGAAGTTGCTCTGTTGGGCGCATTCTTCAAAATTCGCTGGCCATGCAGGCATTCAGAAAACTTACGAGTTTATCACCAGGTCCTACTGGTGGCCGTCCCTCAAACAGGACGTACAGGACTTTGTTTCCTCTTGTGCTAAATGTGCTCAGCACAAGACCAGTCGTCAGTCTCCTCCTGGGCAATTGATGCCACTGTCAGTGCCACATCGTCCTTGGACGCATATCTCTATGGACTTTGTAACTGATCTTCCAGAGTCTGACAAGTTCACCACCATCTGGGTGATTGTTGATCGGTTCACCAAGATGGCTCACTTCGTTCCCCTCACCGGTCTTCCGTCAGCTTCCAAGCTGTCCCAGCTCTTCATCAAAGAGATATTCAAGCTTCATGGGCTGCCTCTTGAAATCATCTCCGATAGAGGAGTCCAATTCGTAGCCAAGTTCTGGCGAAGCCTGTGCTCCCTGCTTCAAATCAAGTTAAAGTTTTCCACAGCCTACCACCCTCAAACCAATGGCCAAACGGAGAGGGTGAATCAGGACCTTGAAGCATTTTTCCGCACATATGTCTCTTCTTCCCAAGATGACTGGGCTCAACTCCTTCCATGGGCAGAGTTCTGCCATAATAACCAATATCATTCTTCATCAAATGTCACTCCATTCCTTGCCAATTATGGGTTTCATCCTCGAGTTCCTGACTTCACTCTGCAACCTGTGTCCTCTGTTCCAGCGGTCGACACGACCATCCGGCAGTTCGTCAAATCCTGGAAGCTCATTCGTTCTTCACTTCTGATGGCTTCAAGCAGGTACAAAAAATTTGCCGACAGGAAACGCAGAGCTGTGCCAGCCCTCCGTCCAGGAGATCGTGTCTGGTTGTCAACCAAGAATCTTCGATTGAGAGTGCCATCGATGAAGTTCGCTCCCCGATATATTGGTCCTTTTTTTCGCTGCTCAAGCCGCTGGTTCTGAATCGCTTTCATTCCAAGCTCCCCAAGGCTCCTAAGGTTTGCACCCAGCGTGGAACAGAATATGAGGTCAGTAAAATCTTGGACTCTCGCATCCGATATGGTCGTCTGCAATATCTGATCTATTGGAAGGGCTACGGCCCCGAAGAGCGATCATGGACCAATGCCATCGATGTCCATGCTCCCAGACTCATCCGGGCGTTCCACTCCAAGTTTCCCCGCAAGCCTAAAAGGTGTCACCTTTTAAAGAGGGGGTGCTGTCACGATCCGAGCTGTCAGACAGACTTTCTTACCGGCTAAGTGCCTCCGCAGGTTCAGCTTGCGGTCCAGACGTCATCTCTGCCGGCCTCCTGTCTCCCAGTGACAGCCCCCAGTGCACGGCAATCCACCTGTCCGCCACCATTGCTCCCAGTATCCAGCATGGTGTGCACAAACACACTTTCCCGCCATAGCAGACATGGGGGCTGCCATGTTCTTCCCAGTCACATGTCTGTGCTGTCCAATCCTGTTGGTTCTGATCTCCCTGTCATACTTCCTCGGCCAATCCTGGCCACCCAGTGGGTATAAGTATGCAGGGAGCTCTCAGAACCATTGCTAGTGCTTCAGTTGTCTCCAGTGTATGGTCAGCTGTCCTTGCCTCCGTGCAAGTGTATTCTCTGCTGGTGTTGTCTTCCATGCTGCAGTGTATTCCAGGTTATTCCATCTCCTGTGAAGTCCAGGTTATTCCATCACCTGTGAGCCTGCCTCCTCAGCCCAGCGACCAAGCCTAGCTCCGGGACTCTGGTCCTCCGATGCTCCAGCATCATCCGCCACCGATGTTCCACCATCGATAGTCCGATACTCCGGATCTCCAAATCAAAGCTTCCGTCCGTCATTCCGGACCCACAGTCAAGCTCCAGTCTTCCGTCCGTCATTCCGGACCCACAGTCTCCACATCCGATACCCGGATCCGATGTTCCACCATCGATACCATATTCATCATCTGTAAAGTATTGCAATCTGCATGAACTGTCATTATTCCTGCATACTTTACTGTCTGTTATTATTACAACCATCTGCAAATAAACTCCGGTTGTATTTTACCTCTGACTGCTTATTGGCTCTGGGTGCACTGTCGCGCAGTTCATGCGCAGGGGTCCTCTTCAACCTCCCCGGTTCAGGTACCGGTCCAGGTCCCCACCAGAGGTCTCAGTCTTGTCGACTGAGTCCCCTGGTGTGACACTGAGTACCCAACGTTCCAGCTGCGTGAGCAGCAGTCATTAGTAGTAACAGCAGCAATGGCTATACTATGTGGTCCAATAGGTGGTACACCAAGAAGACCGGCCCATGGGTCAATGTTCTTATGTGGGAATGCCCGATAGCTGCCCAGTTACCACCATGGTACAGCTCAGAATCTATCGTAGCTGCTGCATATGTCGGCAATGGCGCTTGCACATATTGAAACAATTTGCAATAATTGGCCACTGTTGGACGAGGTTTGCCAGAATCAGGTGCTACATTTTCAGCAGACATTGCACTGATACACCTGGCCGGCACTCCACAGTGTACTTTACCTCAGTAGCCGGCAACCATTAGACAGATATCTTACCTGTGATAGTAAATCCTCAGATAATTTCTGTTTATTGAAACTTGCAGCTTTTTGGAGAAGTTTTTTTGCACGTTCATGTTTTCCTTTAGCTAAAAGCCACCTGGGTGATTCTGGAAGAACCCTGTATGAAGACAGCATCATATCAAATATATTAAACACTAAATACATACAAATACAGGTAACCCACAGATTTACCAGCTCCTGATGGTGAGGCACCTCTTTTAGGTGCCGTGGGAAGTTCAGGTGGGAGTTAGATTTAGGAAGTTTAGAGGGGCAGTGGGAGAGTGTAGTGATGCAAAAGGGGTAACTCAGACTGTGTGGGGGGGGGATGAGCTGCGGGGCGGAGATGTGCTACACGAGGGGGGGGGGGAGATCCTGCTGCAGGGGAGTAGTCGCTGTGGATGACAGGATGATACCACTGATAATCCCACAAAACAGATAATCCGACAGTGTGGAGCCCAGAGTCCCGGATTATCGGGGGTGTACCTGTAGTTTCTACTTTAGCTTATAATCATGATAACTGGAAAATATCACAGCATAGCGGGAAAAGGGGCATAGTCTTACATGTAATAGACGTAGTGGGCCAAATTAGCTTCCCTGGCCAATGGTGCAGGTTTCTCACTCCCGGGGGCACCCACTCCATAGTGGGCAGAATGTGGTGGGCATGGGGCTGGAGGAGGAGAAATCCAAACTTTTTATGGGTCTGCCCATAAAAACGCTGTTTGTACTCCTGCAGACGCAGGAGTGTCAATGTCTGCTTATGACCGGAGGCTGACGTCACATGAACTGAACTGAAATGTTTGCAATTTTCTAAAACTAATTAAATGTTTTTATTATTATTATTTTTTTAAAGCAGTTTATGAATTATTCCACTATTGAACATTTAGAAAAAAAAAAATTTCAATCTGTTTAGTCTTTATAATATAATAAGTGGGGTTACAGAAGGAAAGAAGAGAGGGAGCAAAGGGAGGGGGATATATATGGAAAGCCTACATCCAATGGAACTGTGCATTCAGGTGGCGGCTAATGTTCCTGGGATCGGTAAATCAGGGGAAGCTGTGAAGTGGATTATCTGCTAACCCACATGAAGGGCACAGGACCATTGGGAGTTCTTGTGCTCTCTGCTGTGACTCACCCCTGCCTGATGACCTTAGCTACAGCCAGTTATACAGGGTGCACACCGAGCGATGTGTCCCCAGCTGATATGATAGCCTGACAGTCTGACATATTGGATCCTGGCTACACATTAGGTGTATAAAGGACGGAGCAATATAATGCTTTGTCCTTTGATTACGTAGAACTAGATTGCAAGTGTTATTGCCCGATTGGGATGGTCACTAGCAAATGCAGGCACCAGCATATTGAGTATACACACTCAGCAATCTATTTAATATGTCGCTCCGAATCGTCTGACATATTGGGCCAATATTGCCCCAGTGTGTACCCGGCTTTGCTCTTTACATATCACTTCCACTGGGTTTTGCTGCAATGTTTGTACTGTATATGAAGAGATTAGGGGCCAGATGTATCAAGCTTCAAAAGTGATAAAATGAAGAGTGATAAACAACCAGCCAATCAGCTCCTACCCGTCATGTCACAGGCTGGGTTTGAAAAATGACAGATAGGATCTCATTGGCTGGTTGTTTATCACTCTCCATTATATCACTTTTGAAGCTTGATACATCTGGCCCTAAAGCTAATTGTAGGGAACTGTTAAACAATGGATTTCTAGGTAGGAAACAAATCGAGGATGATACAGAGCGCAGGTTCTCAAAGTAGGTCCTCAGGACCCAACACAGTTCATGTACTAACATATGCGGCTGGCATCGCGGTGCGGTGACGGAGGCCCCCCGCGATACCTGGAATGTGGTGTGCGGGGGGTCTCCGTCACCTCCCAGCCGGCTCCTGCATCCATTACGCGGCGTCACGCGGGGGACAGCTAAGCAAGCTGTCCCCGGCACCTCCTCCTCCCCCCTGCAGCCGGAAGGACGTCCGGTTGCGTCACTAGGGGGAGGAGAGGTTTACCTTCCAGGGTCCAGGAGGACCCTTCAGGAAGGTAAGCCAGAGGGGGGGTCGGCGAGGCGGCGGGTTTGCGTCGGGGGGTGGCGAAAAGAACCCCATAGGCTTCTATAGGGTATCGCCACCCAAAGGTGGCGATACCCTTCACTGCGGTATCATTTTTGATACATAGGAAAATGCGGTAAAACCGGGGTTTTACCGCATTTTCCATTTGATACATCTCGCCCTGAGTATGAGAACCACTGATATACAGTAGAAGTACTGTATGTGGAAACAATGGTCTGATTCAGAGATTTATGCAAATGCCATCATTGCAGTGAATTTGTACAGAAATGTTTAAAACTTTAAATAAATATTAATTAAAAGGAGAGTGGACACATAAGCCAGGCAAGTCATACAAATTGTGTCCCCCTCCCGGCCCCCCGAAAAAGTGGGCAAGTCTCTCACATCACCACCGTAGACCCCGCTCCCCCCTTCCCCACGGTATAAAATCAAGAATTTTGTGGGTGCGCTGGGAGAGGCGGGGCTAAAATGACACATCGCATCATTTTGCATCATTTTGGTCCCTCCCCCAATCCGCGGACCCACGAATTAACGCGGCTGGCTGTCATGAGGGTGGGGCTTGATTACATCAGCCTCATCCCGCACCCGAAACGTAACCCCGGCTTCTCCCGGAGAGGAGTTATAAAAAGAAGGCAGGTATGAGGCAAGTATGGTTAATCAGATGACCAATATTCATGCAGATGATCCAATGCTGCCTCTTCAGACAGGATCACAAAAGCCTGCAGTGGGTGTGGTTCTACAACAAATGCTTATGGCTGATTTAGCATATGTTAGCACATCCTCCGCATACAAGGATAAACTGCAATACTGTCCATCTCTGCATCTTGCTCTTAGATGCTAAGAAGGGGGGGGGGGGCAGTTGGGAGTCCCATCAATCTGACAGAATAGCTGCTGTGCGTCTATTCAGCGGCGCAGTGGCTGAAAACGGGGGAGTGACCTAATATGCATAAGCCATGCCCTCATTTGCATATACCACACCCCTTTTATGGGCGCTCGCGCAGCAAAGTGTCCCTCTTCTTCAATTTATCTCTACAAATCTGTAGCTTAGCAAGTCACAGAACAGCTTTATTATACTTACCAAATGTAGAAAAACAGTAACCCAGTGGGTGCAGAGCAAACTATCTGCAGCAATCTCCAATTCCTGATGCCATAACCCAGCCCAGCTAAAGCCATCTGCCCTATAGCGAAACAAACATGGCCGGTGATTGTGGCGTATGCACGATGGGATGATCCCACCCACTCCGCAACTGAAATAAAGACAGAGCAGAGATTGTTCAAAATTCTAAACTAATCTGCACGATTGCATTCATCATATTACATTATAAATCTATATCAAAGATTAATATTAAAACACAATCTGATACACAATTTGTATCATTAACCCTCTGAGTGCCAAGTGAATTTGTCAAAATAGGTGTGAAAATTGCCAAGCAAATATTTTTATTCATCATAATGACCTGTAATGTTTAGCTCATATAGGAAATATCATCTTATTTTACACAACATTTCTTTATTTGAAATTATATAACAAATGTGAGCGACGCTGGTGTTTTTAGTGGATATTTTGAACATCTCACAGAGATGTTGGCACTCAAAGGGTTAAATACTAATATTAGAGAATGAAACTCAATGAAATCGAATTCCTTGTTACTTCTTTATTAAAAGGCAAAATTATAATATGCAGGGCCAATGAGATGTATGGGGTAAATTTACTAAGATGGAAGTTCTATTGAAGGTGGGATTTTGGCTATAGCAACCAATCAAATTTTATCTTCTAAATAATTAGCAAAAAAATAAGTAGAATTTTATTTACAGAATAAATAAGTAGAATCTGATTGAACACACTTCAATTACAAAGGCTTCCCCCGCCCACCCCTGTAATGCTGATGCCTGTCATTGCAGCGGCAGAAGGGAACGATGGACAACAGTGCAAGGGCTGTTCTGCCTGTGCGCAGCCGCAGATTCCAGATAACCGGAAATGTGCCAGTGTCCCCTCTCCTGTGTCCATCTCTGAATCATGCCCAATTTGTAATTATGTCATACTGTACATTAGGAACTTGTCTGTAACAGTCCTGTTTGATTCCCCCATGTAGCATATGTAATTTGCTGTATGTGTCAGTCATTATGCACTCTTCTGGCACCGAATAAATAAAAGGCAATTATAACAATCATCAAAATAATTACCAAAAACAGGCGATGCAATACAAATACAGTGAAAATTCTGTTATGCTAAAGACAGAAAGCAGAAGATGGCATGAATCACAAAATGTAATTACTGTAGAGATGCTATAATATTTTACCTAGTACGAGATTGTTAATCAGGACCCCTGACATAGCGGCTCCCACAACGCAACGCAAAACTGTATAGACATAAAACTCTGTAACAAATGCTGCTCCAACTCCAAACACCAACATCAACAATATTGAGATTAATATAACAGGCCGTCTCCCAATCCTTTAAAACACAGCAGTAAATCCTTTTAAAAACAAAATCTGCATTCATGTATAACACATGTAACTTAGTATTTAATATGATCGACATAAATAAAAGGTTAACAAATATACATTTGGATGCGAATTTATAGAGAATAACACTTTAAAAATCCCTTAGATAATATTCTTGCTATTATTAGTGCCATATTCAGGTGTAAAGCTTGTATAGCAGGGATCGAGAACCTTTGGCCCGCCAGCTTTTGTTGAACTACTCATCCCAGCATGCCATGTTACAGTTTTTGCATGGCCAAATAGCAAAACTGTAGCAGTGCATGCTGGGATGTGTAGTTCAACTACAGCTTAAGGGCCAAATGTTCCACATGTTGTATAGCATAACCATCCTGCTCCATATACTGGGGGGTTATTCTGGTTGACTCGCAAAGCTGCGTATTTTGCAGCTTTGCGAGTCATTTAAACACCGCCCACCCCCCCACGCCAATTTAAGACACCTCTTTGGTCCCTGTACTGGAGCGGGTGAGCCACTGATGTCCGCTGCCCCCCCCCCTTCCATATCCGCATCACGGTCACATTAGTATGGGAACACCCATCCGCTAGGTGTGAACGGGCCGGTGAAAAAGCAATTGGCAGTGCCCGCTCACACAATGCAGCTGCACATGTGCATAAATGTTTTTGTGCATGCGCATTCGCGAAACATCACTCCCCTGTGCAAGGGAGCGAACCAACTAGAATAAGGTCCATTGTTATATGAAATCTTAGTGGCATGTTCTGCAGCAATAAATGTTATGAAAAACAGGTTGTAAAGTTGAATAGTTACTCAGCATAATTCACAAACAGTCCTGTTATTATTTTAGAAAGTACACAGTACAATATTTATCTATATGCAGTCCTTGGAGTCAATTTACTAAGATCGGTGTTCTATTGAAGAAGGGATGTTCCCCACAGAAACCAATCAGATTCTATCTATTATCTACTAGAAGGTGCTAAATATACAAGAAGTAGCATATGATTGGACGCTATTTTTATGCCTATGTGTCTGATTGGACGCTATGGGTTACATCCCCTGTTTTACACAGCTACCAATACAGAAAAAGGCAGAAGTATTGAGGGTGAGATGTACTAAGCCTTGAAAAGTGATAAAATGGAGAGTGATAAACCACCAACCAATCAGCTCCTACCTGTTATTTTTCAAACACAGCCTGTGACATAGCACGTAGGAGCTGATTGGCTGTTGGTTTAGCACTCTCAATTTGATCACTTTTCAAGCTTAGTACATCTGGCCCAGAGTCTGGAAAGTGATAAAGCGGTGATAAACTGGAAGTTGGTAACGTCTCGGACAATCAGCTGTGCTTGAAAAATGACAGTTATGGGGCCTATATGCGTAGCGATATTACTGAGCATTCTGAGCACTAGATGGCTCAGAATGCCCAGCAAGATAACTCAGCACACAGCAATGTGCCAGGGCTGTGTGCTGAGCAGTGTTCTTGGCTGAGAACACTGGCCCTGACACTGGCGATTAAGTAGATTTATCCAGCATGCTGGATATTAATCGCCGGGGCTATAGCGACGCACAGGGCCGCACATCACTATCGCTATGCCCCTACACATGGATCAATGTAGAGGCATTATCTAAGTGATCTAGTGGTTTGTTATGTGTTATCACCTTCCACTTTATCATCGCTTTATCACTTTAACTGGCTTAATACATCTGCCCCCAATTTCTGAGGTTCATTCTTACCTGTCTCCTAAGGGACCAAAAATAATAGCTCCGATGAGGAGCCCCAGCATGAATATGGCTTGGGATATGTCTGCTTGATCTTTTCTGTGACACACCAGGTCAAACTAAATGGGAAAAAAAACACTAAATACTAAAATGATGACATTTATTCAACTAGACTTTATTTACTCTACAGCAATCATTCAGTCCCGTAAGGAAGCCTGTGGTGGTAGGGAAATGTGGCATGTCAGGTGACCAGGCTGATCAGGTGACTGACTTACTATGGTATGAAACCACTTCATGCTATAGGACAGCTGTAGATTACAGGTACAGTACACACACATTGTTTATTGCTGAGGCTTCTGAAAAACCCATTGAGGAATGTGCCATGAGAAGACACATTGGAGAGAGAGAAGAAGCGCTATGTTGTTAGGAGACGCCATGGATGAAACATTGGGGGTTATTCTAATCCATTCGGTCCACTGTGCATTTGCACGGAGGACCGATGGTGCGCGTCTGCGCATGAGCAGGCGCGTTTCTGTGCATGTTCAGCCGTAGGGTGCGTGCACCCAAGGCGTGCAGGGGGCGGAGATGGGCGGGGGGCACCGGGCTGCACCATTACCATATGGGAACTCCCAGCCTTCCATGGGCGTTCCCATGGTAATGAGGCAGTGACACGGGTGCGGGGGGCGGACAGCTGACATCACCGGATGTCCGCTGCCCACCCATATCCGTGCCAGCGTGCACACATATGTAAGTGACTTTAAAGTCACTTTTATATGCGTGCACGCAACACATCTTTCGATGGTCGGCGACCATCGAAAGATGTGGGCGGTTACCCAAGGCATGCGAATGGATGTTTATGCAAAACATCCATTCGCAGCCTGTGCGGGTGAACCCGCACTTCGAGGGGGATCAAGAGGAGGACTATAATTTAGGACATTATAGTCTACCTACAGGATTTTTCTTGGTCCAGCTAACCTAACTCACTCTCATGCTCTGTTGGTACCTGCGCACCACACACTGCTAAGATCTCATGTGTCTACATCACTATCATATACAGGGCTGCTGAGTGGGGGGGGGGGGTACTAATTACCCGGGCCCAGGCCTGCTGGAGGGGCCCAGTGGGGGCCCTGGTCCGACCTCCCTCGGGCAGCAGCATGAGCTCTCACGCTGTCAGTGTTGTTACAGCATATGAGAGCTTATGCTGGGCCTGTCAGCACAGTGACAGCACCTGCTGTAGGTGTGTGGTGCTGCGCTGCTGAGCGGGGGGTGATAACACTCCCCCTACTGGTTTAGATGGTTTTCACTTTTTGCCCACTAAGGGGGCTTGGCCATGCCTCCCGCAATTAGGCCACAACCCAAAAAATGTAACGGGACCCGGCATACCTCTTGGATGCCCTGATCATATAACAATGATTAATCCTTAAATTGCATTTGATAGCAGGTCCCACCCCTAGTGGGAAATCCGGCGATATGATGATGTCAGTCCTATCCACCCAATAGCCATCTAAGGCATATTCGGGCCCTTTCAGTTGCTACAGGGTGACATAGGTTCCCCATCACATATATAACCAAGGCAGACAATGCTACCTGTCTCTCTCAGAGTTATTTATGCTTTAATGTAATCTGCAGTACAGTATGTTGGTGATAATATGTACATTAAGTTTTCCTGTGGCAGTATTTTTATAGAGATTATATATTGTACTGCTGGTACAACAATATGCTCACAGGGCAATTAGTACTGATGACAAATCTGAACACTATATACCACTTGTATATACTTATACTGTATACTTAGGTTGCATATGGAAGATAAAATTATAGAACACTGTAAAGAAACGACTATTTGTATATTTTACATGTAGGCTTCTGTGCTGGATTAGGAAACAAGAAACATCATGCAATAACTATACAATGTATGTGTGTCATTTTTCAGCTAAATCCAAAGAACTTCTAATATTATTAACTACTATTAATAAGCACATGATCTTACCCAGAGTATATAAGATCATTCATTTGGTAAAGTCTAATGATTAAATGATTACATGTTTACAGACCTCGGTGACCAGTGTTGACTTCTGCTGCGACATATCATACACCCATCCATTCTGGCACGCAATTGTGCTGTTGAGTCCATATCTTTGTATTGATTCTATGTCCCAATCCTCTGGACTGTACATCAGGCATTGCTCATACACCCCATGTGAAGTACTTGGTATGGTTAAATTCAACTGCACGTCCTCAGTAAGGTTTGGGGCTTTCTCAAGGATCCAGTCGGTATTGCAGCGGTGAGGCACGGATATTCCCATAAACACCTGCCCAAGCAAGTGGAAGGCATTGAAAAAACTAAGGAAGCAAAGTATAAACACCAAACTTTTCTGATAGCGTCCAAATTCCCCGACTTGTTTGAGGATTTCCCCAAAGTCCGTCATTGTCAGTGGGTTCACAGTTATGCTGAAACCATTAGCCAGATAGTCCGGAATAATTAATGTTTAACCCTTGTCAATGTGCCACCTGAAATAATCCAAAGTCTCACATGTAAGTTAATTTGCTACCAGTTATCTTTTGTAAAAGGGAATCTTCTAGTTATTCAGGTAGGTGTATCTGTGTAGTATACGAATGTGCCTATTAATGCATTGTACTCTAGTATCACCCATGCTACAGTATCCTTTGTCACTAAATAACAAATATACATCATCTTATTTTACAGATGCCTCTGACTTTTCTTTCTTCCACTAGTAATACGGGTTAAATCTAGGGATGAGCGGTTTGGATTCTGTGGAACCAAGCCGCCCTGAACACTGGGGATCAGCGTTCACCCGATCCGTGGCGCTGGTGTTCCTGCCAAACTCGGATACCAGTTTGATGCCCAATGTCAACCAGGTGTTGAATTCTTGCAGGAGTTGCATCCTACATAAGGTGCCATGGCTCAACGCCATAATACTGGAATCCATGTTGCTGTATGGTGTACTATACTCTGCTCTGGTACTGCTATTATTTTTATTGAACCAAATATATTTATTATACTATTTTTTAATTAGATAACTGCTGTGTCCAGACTCCAGAGGACCCCAGTCTCACAAGGGGATAGGCTGTATGCTCTACAGGCCATAGCCCACTGTACATATAAGTTCCGGAACACTGCTGGCCATACCCCACTGGGCTTACAGAAGAAGTACTTTCACTCTACAGACCATACCCCCTTCGTATATGAGGACTGTGACTCTGCATGCTGTATCCCACTGTGCATACAAGTAATGTGACTCTGCTGGCCATACCCCACTGTGCATACAAGTACTGTGACTCTGCAGGACATCGCACTGTGATGTCACATCGAATCAGATCGCACAAGTGTATGGGCAGCATACTGGGGCAGACGTATTAAGCCTTAACAAGAGATAAATGCAAGTGTGATAAGGAGAGATAAACGTCCAGTCAATCACCTGCTAACTGCCATGTTACAGGCTGTGTTTGAAAAAAGTCAGTAAGTAGCTGATTGGCTGGATGTTTCTCTCTCCTTCTCACACTTGAATTATCTCTTGTTAAGGCTTATTACATCTGCCCCACTGTATCTCTGATTATTACTGAGGATATTGAGGATGATGGTGTTAATAGTGGAGATTGCAGGTGCTGGGATCTAGTACAGAGAAGAGAGCTACCTGATGCTGGACTGCTTATTGTTGTTGTTTGTTTTTAGCACCAGTTTTTGCTGTTATCAAACACTTGTCATGAGCTTGCTGCAGATGATGTAATAGGGTGGAGGTAAGAGGTGAATTTGCAAAGTATGCTGGACTTGTAGATCAAGTCCTTTATTCGCTCACCAGGATCCAAGGGTTGTCGACATCTTCAAATCAGATCACTAGATTTTGGCAATCATGCTTGATTCCAGGTTTAACTCATATGCTGTGTCTTTTTTCCCAAGTGACGCAAAGTGCTCCTGATGAGCAAGGTGGCAGCTCAAGTGACGCATGGCACTACAACTTCTCCTTCAGTTTCTTCAGCAGCAGCCAGGAAAAACTCAGCTTTTCCAGAAGATCCATTGGTAATACAGATAAATCATACCATTTTGACATCTGGTCGAGACTAGTAGAATTGCCCAGCATTAGTGACACCTGACTGTAACTCCATCTGATATGATCAACATCCAAAGAAGGAAAGAAAAGGTATTTTGGAGGGCCTTCTACTAACTGTTTTTTTGCATTGCTTAAGCTACCCACCATCCAGTATGTACTCAGAGAGTTTTCAGCACAGCCGGGAACCTTGTAAGCAAACAGCGTAGGAGGCTACTTTATCATGTGGAGAAGATGATATGCAAAATGAACTGGAAATTCCACGTGGAAGACCTTTCCTGTCTATTATGTCACATTACAGAGACTTCTGTCATGGTGGATTCCAGTGGGGATGAATTAATTTTGCATTTGGAGGATGTACACTCTGATGACGGTGAGGATGAAGATGGCAACGATTATGATTATTTTGCCACTGTATAGCTGTTACCTTAATCTGATTGGTTGCAAAACCAAGCACTTCATCCACAAAAGCTGCAGTCCCTATCACTGAAGGGCTTGGTTTGTTAAACTGTGCATGTCCTTTTTAATAAGCTACGTAAAAGAGGGTGAAAGGCCCCAAGGACAATTTCATCATGCACCACCTTTCACTTTTCCACTATTGGTGTGGCATATCATAGATATGTATTAAACTGCTGTGTCTTTTGCTGTTGCTCTGTCACAACCAACCATCTCGCTGAAGACAGTAGGTCTAAGATAGATGAAAACAACAGATTAAAAACAAAATTGTCTGCAAATGACTAGAAATTAATGTTATTGAGTTTAATAATACTCTAGTCTTATATCTATTTATTTATAAATACAGGACATGTGCTCTAGTTACAAAGCAGATTATTGCTATATTATAAGGTATTCAACACATACAACTATTTTTCCAATGTATGCATAGTTAGTGGAAGCACCTACTGTACATTGCTTACTGGAATCATGTATTCTGCCATTCATCTGGAACTATATGGTACATGGGCTGATTGGCACAAAACGCCGTAAAACGGGCCGGCCGCTGACCCTGGGTGTTGCCACGGGAGGGCTGTTGCGCATGCGCGATAACACACAGCACCTCCCGTGGCACTTTGTGTGCGGCGCAAGCAGCAGAGCAGGTGAGCCCCCCGCCTCGCACAACAAACACCGCCCGCGGCCCGTCACCACGCTCTCCCCAGCATTACGGCAGCGCTACCCCCGCATCCCAACGCCGAGTTCTCCCTGGCTGGATTGCAGTCCCAATCCGCCCCTGACTGTATAATTCCATTCGGCTGTTGTCACTGGCTACCAGTACCTATCGCAGTATATAAATCCAGTCAACTGTTGTCACTGGCTACCAGTACCTAACGCAGTATTTTATAATTCCAGTCGGCTGTTGTCACTGGCTACCAGTACCTATCGCAGTATATAATTCTAGTAAACTATTCTCACTGGCTACCAGTACCTATCGCAATATCTAATTCCAGTTTGCTGTTGTCACTGGCTACCAATACCTAATGCAGTATTTTATAATCTCAGTCGGCTGTTGTTACCTGCCCAGGCTGAAACCTGGGGCTGTCCCCGAAGTCCCTGGATGGTGGGCACTGGGTTGATCGTAGTGTCAAAAATAGAATAAACTATCGTGTAATGCTGTAGAACTATGAGTCACTGCATGCATGGAGTTAGAGAACCACAAGTCCCAGCATGCGGGCATTAAAGGGCCCGCTGTATCTTGTAGTTCCACAACAGTACAAATAGTGAAATAAACACACACTGACACAATGAAAGTAAAACTTTATTACATACAGAGCCGATACATACAGATACTTACCTACTTTGACACGTAGGTAGGCATCCGTCCGTCAACTAGTCCTGTAGCAATCCATATAGATTACCTGTGGAAGGAAACCATACTTACCAGGGTCCTCCGGACCGGCGTAGAACACTACCTCTTCTAGGTGTGAGAATCAGCCCCATTGTGATAGAGTGACATAAGAGGGGATGCTGTGATAGAGTGACATAAGAGGGGATGCTGTAACCCAAAGCAACCAGTAGGAGTCCAGCAACCTGTTTGCCATCTTTTACAAAATCAGTCAAATTTCCGGTACTCTTTACCTAGCACGGCGCCCATCGCGGCTATCGCATGCACTAAAAAACGGGTGCGCCGCGATGCCCGCGATTTCCCATAGGGAACAATGTTAAAAGTGTGATTGGACGCGATTTTACTGTTCAATGCCTCAATGCCCGCGATTTTTCCATAGGAAACAATGTTAAATGGGCCACAGAGCCCAAATAGTCCCCCTGAAGTCTGAAATGGCCCCCACAATTGTTAACGCCACCCCACGATCAACGTGAACCCGAAGCGTGGCGAGTGAAGCGAGCCCGCAAGGGGCGGCGGTATGCGTTCTCCGACCTTTTCATACCCCCACTATCCACGTCGGCGTGGAGTTGAGAATAGAATAGTGTGGCGAGCGCAGCGAGCCACCGAGCCCGAAGCGTGGCGAGCGCAGCGAGGGGACGTGGATACCTTCACAGGTAAACGCGTCCCTTCGCGGGCTTCACAGGTATCCGCGTGCGCTCGCCACGCTTCGGGCTCGGTGGCTCGCTGCGCTCGCCACACTATTCTATTCTCAACTCCACGCCGACGTGGATAGTGGGGGTATGAAAAGGTCGGAGGACGTGTACCGTCGCCGCTCGCCACGCTTCGGGTTCACGTTGATCGTGGGGTGGCGTTAACAATTGTGGGGGCCATTTCAGACTTCAGGGAAACTATTAGGGCTCTGTGGCCCATTAAATATTGTTTCCTATGGAAAAATCGCGGGCATTGAGGCATTGAACACTAAAATCGCCTCCAATCACACTTTTAACATTGATCCCTATGGGAAATCGCGGGCATCGCGTCTCACCCGTTTCTTTAGTGCATGCGATGGCCGCGATGCCCGCGATTTTTTACCCCCGATGACCGCGATGGACATCGTGGGCGCCGTGCTAGGTAAAGAGTACCAAATTTCCCTATTTCTAGTACATGGTGCAGAACATTATGTGCTACAGTATGCACCAGTTGTCATATATATATGTTCCCCAAGGAGCACATTGCTTATTAGTACTCAAGTGAATTATTGATTTAGCTAAATTATCTTAGTGATTCATTTACAGCAAACTCTGCCTATCTCTGTGACCTCTGGAACTCCATAGGTTAATTATAGCAGAGCTCATACTCCCCTACTAAACAGTAAGGGGTTATATGATAAACTGCTACCTTCATATCCCAAATGGATATCGTCAACTAGACTTATACAGTAAGGCCCTTATTCTGGTTCACTCGCAAAGGCTAAATCCTTTTTACATAGACAAAACCACAGGTGGGGCAGATGTAACATGTGCAGATAGAGTTAGATTTGGGTGGCGTTTTTGGGTGAGATCTATATTGCAGTGTAAAAATAAAGCAGTCAGTATTTTTCCTGCACAGAAACAAAATAACTCACCTACTGTAAATCTAATTCTCTCTGCATATGTTACATCTGCCCCACCTGCAGTGCACATGGCTTTGTCCATTTGAGAAGGAATTTGCCTTTGAAAGTGAACCAGAATAAGGGCCTAAATATCTTCTCGTTCTCAAACAGTCTCACTGACAGAGGTTACACACAGCATGCACAATCAGAGAGCACTAAGGGTCTGATTCAGGTTGGCTTGCTAGGCAAACATTTGCTGCCTAGCTAGCCCATAAACGCCTCCCACCACCCGGCTGAATGTTCTCCCCCAGCTGCCGAATCCACACTGTACCATGCGAGGGAATGTGTATGCGAACACATCCCATGGCATGCGACCGAAGGGGAGAGAAATCATTTGATGGTCGCTGACGGCAAGGATTTGATGTATTCATCGCAGCCGGCAAGTACTGGCTAAGTCCCTGGCTATTCTGAGCCTGTGGTGAGTGGTAACCAGTGGAAACGTTATTCGATGGTGAGCATCTAAGGAATGGATTTGGCTATGTTTGCTCTGTTGTGAAGTCTTCGCTAGCCATACACATCTATTTGCACAGCAAGCGCATTCATTCGCAAGGAATTTCACTATAGCGGGGCTGCGTCTACCTAATTGCTGGCCACAGCAAATTCATGCAGCAGTGATCATGTCAGAATTGTGCCCAATGTCTTATTCTGGGATTTTTCATCCTCTTTACCCTTTTCGGCGTGTTGTAGTAATACCATATTTATATAATACTTTCCTGCTGTCCTGGGATGTCCGGGAGGCGCCCAAATCCCAGATGCACAGAGGAGTATCCAAGTCTCTCGGAGGCTGTTTGCAGCCACACACTGCCAAAGTGAAGTGGGTAGTCTGAATGGCTTTATGAGGTGCAGTGGCGTAAGTTCGTCCGTGTTGACCGGAGGCAAGATAAAAGTTGGTGCCCCCCCATAGATAGATAGCTAGAGAAAGGGAGAATTAAAGATAGGGGGAAAGAAAGAGAGTGATAGAAAAAGAGAGAAACAAGCATGTCAGAGAGAAAGCATGTCAGAGAGAGGCATCAGGCAGAGAGGGGTGAGGTGAGAGTGGGACCAGGCAGAGAGAAGGATGAGGTGAGAGTGGGATCAGGCAGAGAGAGGGATGAGGTGAGAGAGGGACCAGGCAGATAGAAGGATGAGGTGAGAGTGGGATCAGGCAGAGAGAAGGATGAGGTGAGAGTGGGATCAGGCAGAGAGAGGGATGAGGTGAGAGTGGGATCAGGCAGAGAGAGGGATGAGGTGAGAGGGGGATCAGGCAGAGAGAAGGATGAGGTGAGAGTGGGATCAGGCAGAGAGAGGGATGAGGTGAGAGGGGGATCAGGCAGAGAGAGGGATGAGGTGAGAGGGGGATAAGGGAGAGAGAGCGATGAGGTGAGAGTGGGATCAGGCAGAGAGAGGGATGAGGTGAGAGAGGGATAAGGCAGAGAGGGATGAAGTGAGAGGGGATCAGGCAGATAGAGATGTGTAAGAGTGGGATCAGGCATAGAGGGATGAGGTGAGGGGGGTCAGGCAGAGAGAGGGATGAGGTGAGAGGGGGATAAGGCAGAGAGAGGGATGAGATGAGAGGTGGTCAGGCAGATAGAGATGGGTAAAAGTGGGATCAGGCAGAAAGAGGGATGAGGTGAGAGGGGGATCAGGCAGAAAGAGGGATGAGGTGAGAGGGGGGTCAGGCAGAGAAGATAAAAGAGAGAGTGGTGGAAATCAGCCTGGTGCTGCTAAAGCCTGGATGCAGGCATTTAGAGCTAGAGTGGGAGGTGGGCTGCTGCACCGATGCTGCATGAGCCCCACGGTTCTGAACCCTTCTGGGCCACGCACACAAAGAGGGGCCACCTGGGTGTGAGGTGACGGGGAGGGATGAGGGGGTGACAAGTACCTTCCAGCCCCATGTCCTTGGGCTCACTGAGCTGCTGATTCACAGGCTTGTCCTGATGGAGGTTCATGTTCCTGGGTTTGGCCTTGATCAGTCCTGCGGGTTCGGCTGAGTGGGGGAGGCCTCTGCAGGGCCTGCGTAGTGGCTGCAGCCTGGCCCTTTCCTGTGGGCTGTTGGAGATGAGCTGTTGGGGAGAGATCAGTCGGGGGAAGGAGCAGTGGGGATGCTTCTCCCCGAGTGGAAGGCTGACACTTGTCGCGTGGGACTGGCTGCTTGTATGCAGCACTCCCTGAGTGGCATCCGCACGGCTGCTGACTGTCTCCTGCTGCTGCAGCCTGCCCGACTCCCGGCTCCTCGTCACTGTGTTGGCTGGCTCTCATTTGCTCAGGCCACTGTCACTCAGTGAGTACAGCATCGGCCAACCAAGTGACAGGGAGGACTGGGGGGGCATCGCTGTCGCATACATTAGGGCACCTCAAATGAGTGGAACACCAGGGGCAATGGAGCAAGTGCCCCCTTTGAGGCTGGCGCCCGGCGGCAGATGACTGCATTGCCTCAGGGAGTTCCGCCACTGATGATTTGTGCAAATCGCATCCCCATGACACCAGTCTACACATGCCAATACTGGTAGTAGTGCTGCTGTATAATGTGGATGGGGCCATGATAGCCCGATAGTGCCATCACACCCCCTTACCACCCATATGACAGATCAACATCTTATGCATTGCCAGCCTGGCTGCCTGCTTCCAGCGGGGGGCAGACAGAAAGTCACCTACTGTGATTTATACTCATCACCCAATTGGACCACAAAAGACCAGTTATTGTATAGTATATAGATCTTTTATAATAAAAATGGATTCAAAATCCTTAAATTAAGCATGTGTATCACTGAGCTGTCTTATTTACTGTATGGGAGTCTGCAACAATTCATTGGAAATCTCTAAACTAATCAAATTAGTCATTTAAAAGAGTGCCCCAACAAAAAGAGAGTCCTTTTTTTCTCTTTCTCTGTTCTCATTGATCTGACTCCTACGGCAGCACCTCCACACATGTAACCTGTTCAATAAAATATAAAATTTTATTTGTATTGTTATTTGTGGATAAATATACCTGTACCTTAATATTGTCAGATTTCCTACGCCTGTGCACTTGTGTTTCCCATTTCCCCTTTTCCTTACAAACAAAAATCAGGAGCCACCCAGCAGGTATGTACAGATGTTTATAGAGCAGTGCAGAAAAAGTTTAGGGCTGCCAATTTGCGGGAACTAAATATAAACAATTCATCAAACTGTACTTTCCAGGGGGGCCGTCTGTCCGGGAGCCCCACCAGATGGGACAGCTCCCGGACCCCCCCCCCCCCCCCCCACACACACACACACACACATACCCCCACCCCCTCCCCCAGGACTTACACTATAAGCTCTGGAATGACAGAGATTGGTGAATGGAGACTGTCCAATCCGATGTTTCGGGGTCGGGGGCCGGGGCCTGTTCTGGTTTTTACTCATACCCACATTTTCGCTGTTGTGGGCACATTATCAGTTGTTTGAGTAAGCAATAATACAATTATGGTTGATGCAGGTGGTATAATTACTATGAGGCATGGAAGCTTATGAGTCCTGCATGTGGATTTCATCTCTCATGCTCTCACATCTGAGATGGATCTAGATGGGGGGAATCACCTCTACACTCCTCTTCCCCCTCTGAGATGTCAGTGTAATGGGCAGTGTAGTGTCGGTCTTGTCCTCACAGCTTATTGTTCTGGATGATATATGAAAGAAGAGGGCTGCAGAGGTCCCAGTGCATGTAGAGCGGGGAGATTGGTGTCTAATAATTGGGGCTTGGAATAAAGAATCTCTGCCAGTCCACATCAGCAGCACCACTGACCTTTTCCTGTGCTGACCATTTATATGTCTCACCTCACACCATCTAACTCCTGCGCACAGCCTATCACCTCACACCATCTATCTCCTGCTCACAGCCAATCACCTCACATCATCTATCTCCTGCTCACATACAGACTTTCAATACAGAATCCGACGTACTCCCCAAGAAGTGTATTAGAAATGTGTTGGCCGTTTGGCTTCTCAAACTCAGATATAAAGCAGTATGAGGGTGTCACTTAATGTGTTTTCATATAGAGACAATGAATTGTTCAGTTTAAAAGCTATACTCAGTCAGATGATCTGAACCTAGCATAAGGCTGATTAAAGTTTCAATAGTGTGACAAGTGGTGTTATCTAAGGACACATAAAGCATGCGGAGACACTGGAAGTGGGAGGATGAACACCAGTGATGGGCATAAAGATGCAGATTAACTGCAGCAAAAAGTGCAAGAAAGGCCACAATTGTGTCTAACTCAGAATCAGGCTCTAAGAGAAAGGTTCCTGCTCACTTCACAAACTCCATCCCGAGGGACATTTCAAGAGAGGAGGAAGCCCATGTGTAGCCTCCTCCAGCTGGGACCCTCCTCTCTAGTGGGAGCAGCACATTGTAGTAGGGTCTGAGAACTAGAGCACTCAGACCCTACTGTGCATGTGCAGATCTCTGGAAAGTGGCACGGAGGACATTTTTCCTGTGATTTTAGCATCTCTGCTGCTGCCGGGAGCAGTGCAGCATTGTGGAGCATTTGCAGATCTCTGGAAAAATGGTGCAGCATCCATTTTTCCGGTGAATCCGGCAGCACTGCTGCCCCTGTTGCTGGACTCTAACAGGCTAAGTATTTAAAAAATGGGTGCAGCGTGTGCAATGTGGGCCTCCCTGGGATTCAGGAGCCCATGTGCACCATGCACATGGCAACCACTATAAATACACCCCTGCCCATCTCTCTGACAAGAATGTCTCCATTAGGGTTGCTTCCAGGGACGTGCGACCCCACCGCACGCCACTGGTTGCTTCCATGAATTTCCTGCGCTGTTTGCCCATTCCAATCCACCCAGGGCCGGTGTAAGGCTTCTCTGCACCCTATGCAAAACTTCAACCTACTGCCACCAATACCCACTTTCCAACCTCTTAAGGCATACTTGACTAACATTCCAGAATGGCAGGGAGGCTCCCAAAAAGTAGGTGGACCTCCCAGCCCCACCCCAGAAAGGTGGGCAAGTCCCCTGCTTTGAAAGATTGCTGGTGGGCTCGAGCGCTGCCTTTGTTCTGTGCACTGATTGCCCGCAGGTGAACCAGGACACTAACATTACCACCTCCCGCTGTGAAACCGCTGTAACAGCTAACTGAAGCGTCTGGCCAAGACCGCAGCAGCAGCGTGTGATGTCTGCACGGCAAGCCGCACACTTCCTGCCTGACCCCAGTGCGACCCCCCACGCGAGTGCAGCAGGGAGCTGCCTGACAGACTGAGGAGGCATAGTGCGTGGCGAGGCAGAGATATCCCCTCGCAGGCTCGCCGCATCCCCACTCCAACCGGCACCAGCTAGACACAGAGCATGAGGCTACAGGGAGACTGGGGGAGCTCACTGGCAGTAATTGCTGACCCCCGCCAGTCTACAGAGAAGCGGAAACCACACCACCAAACCACGCTGAGTGATCCCTGCAAACACTCACAGAAACAGGCAACCAGCAGGACCTCATCCTGGACCCACAGCAACAGGTAACCAGGTTGGTGACAGAGGTGTGATGATTGTATATATATCGATGTTCTACATGCATATAATGCCATACTAGTCATTCTTAATGTAAGATACCCTTTAGTTTGTAATATATGCTATCCCCATAGGGGACGTTGCAAGTTTGATGGACACTTATATATATATATATATATATATATATATATATACAGTGGTCGAAGTGGGGCGGTATACGGGGGTATGGCATACCCCCACTTTAATCTGAAGATAAAAAAATAAAGTTTTTTTTCCCCCTCAGGATGCTCTCTGATCACTCAGCAGCACATATTGTGCTTTTGTAATACCCCTGTACAACGGGGCAGTCTGGCAGGGGACGTTGATGGACAGGGGGGTGTCCGAAGGTGCGCACTATATTCACTCTTTACTTTTCCATACCCCCACTTCAAAATTTCCATACCCCCACTTCAAAATTTCCACTTCGACCACTGTATATATATATAGATGCCTTCACAGAAGGCAAGACAGACTTTTATGAAAAGCAATACCTTTATTATTTTATTTTTACACCACATATCCCTCGGAAGGGATTGGACTGGGCTGCCCAGATACAGAGACAAATTGCAGGGCAAACTCAAATACCCCGTTCAGAGGGGTTAACAGACTTTTGGCAGTTAACATGAAATTAAATAAAGTTGGGGTGCTCGCGCTCAGCGCGAGCCCCATGGTAACCCGCCTAAACACAGTTGATATAAATAGTAAAAGCTGTTACTGGTGTGGCGCAGTTCCCTGAGGTGATAACAATATGCAGAGCTACGCAGCATAGAGGCGGCAGACAGCTGTGCTGGGGAAGAATAGATATCTACCTGAGGCTCCGGTGATGTCGGCGAGTCCCTCCTCTTACAACGCGGGGCGGCGCTGACAGGCAGCAGCAGCTTTGGTGTCGGGCAGTGTGCGGGGTCCGGCGGCCAGTACAGGAAACGCTGGGAGAAGCACGCCGCGTCATCCAGGAGGCGGGCGGCTCCTTAAGCAGCTGTTCGGGGAACCCGGCGGTGACAGAAAGAAGGAGAGGTGCAGGGGAGGCTCCGGAGCTACCCGGCGGGCGTGACTGACAGCCGGTGGAGGCCGCGTCATCCAGGAGGTGGATTCAACAGGAGAGGCTGGGCAGAGCCGGAGGGCTGAGCAGCTGAGTGACAGGGCGGACGGAGGCAGCAACAGAGGCATTTCAGGAGGTGTCGGCTACACAGAAAAGCCGGCAGAGACCTATACCATACAAGTATGCGATTGGTGAGTGTTGGCCAGCCCCATCGCTGCCCACCCCGCATTACCTCACAGATACAGGCAACAAAGATAGACAGCCAATTAGGACGCCCTTTTACACCAATCCCACACAAAGGCAGGCTAATATAGATTCAGACCAGCCTCCGCATACGCAAAAAGAAGCCAAAACCCAGTACAGTCAGAGATTTCTTACAAACCGCCCTTTTCAGGCAGCACCTAGTGTAAGAGGAATAATTCCCTCAGGCATAATCTTATTCATAAGGAGTTTACACTGAGGCTGCAGTAATAAGAAAGATTTCTGTTTAAGAAAAGACTCAGTTCCCCTCCAGAGATTATTCAATTTTAGGATTCAATGTTATTCCGGAGACACAGTAAAACGTTTCTACCAGTTAGTAAAACATTTCCTTCAGTATTGAAAGGTTGAAGTTCATTTGGAGATTGTGGCGAGAAACAAGACTACAGGCAGCAGGGACAGTGTTAACTACAGTCTTTATACCAGGACCAGAATTCAGTTTACTAAACTCAGTCACCCTTCTTACTTGAGCTCCATATAGACAATAAATATTTAGTACACTATTGCTGAGGATCCTGACAAAATAGTGTAGCTTAATTGTTATCCAATGGTTAATTAACTCAGTTCAGAATACCCCTGAGAAAGCAGTCAGCATAAAGACAGGCTTAACATTTAAGTGGATACAAAAGGTCAATCTACAAAAGTTACTGTAACATCTTTAATCTCTCTTTCTGGATTACAAATAATTTGCTTCTACTCTGCAATTCTATGAGAAAAACTTAATATTTGATATACAGTAAAGCCTTTAAAACTTTCCAGGACCTTTTTAACACAAGTAACTAATTCATTTTGCAGCACAGGAGAATAAAAGCGCTTTCTTGAAACGTGATTGCAATCAGAATTGAACCATTGCGAGACTATTGCAGACTAAACAAATATTGCGCAATAATAATTTGGGTAACTTAGAGGCCTCTATCAGACAGTAGTTGTTACATGGATGTTTAAAGTAGATATGTAATGGAACATACAACTGAGTTAATTGGTTGACGTCTAATATTTGTTACATTGTGTTTTGCTGAATATCTGAATTAACCTGTGTTTATCGTAGCAACAAAGTAGGGTGGTTAACCTGTTTGTTTAGGAATACCAGGACTACAAAGCAATAGAAGACAGCAGCCGAGAGTTCCTGTACAATAAAAATTGAATCTTGATTGTAGCATTATTGTATGTTTCCATGGAATGTGCCTCAAATATTAATAGCATTCATTTTTTTAAAGAGAATAAATTGTTCATTCTTCTTGCACACTGTGGACATTTATATGTTATTGTAGCCTGACTTGACCTAACACCTTGCAAGGAAAGAACGTTAACTACAAAGGGAAGGAAGAAATATTTACCTGTGCAAGACTGTGATAGATTTCACAGAGGGAAAGGTTTGCCAGTTCAGGCTAAGGGGAATACGTTTATGTGAACCTGAATCCTGCGTCTCCTCTCCCTATTATAACATGGTGAAGGGTGTATGATAAATGCCCAGAAACTGTCATTACAGCCTCATATGGGTCTAAGTGGTTTGAGGGTCCCAGTGAAGAGAAATAAGTATCTGCTAGCTGCCTAGATTGCAGCATACAGCCTGACTAAATAGAACTGAGCCATATACATCTATTTACCAGTCCTGGGGCCATTGGCAAAGGCAAACAGGTCATAAGCTACAGAAGATACCTGATCCTTCGCTGTTTTACAGCCGGCAAAAAAAAAGAGCAAAGCAAACCCGGCACAAACAGAACAGCTGAGACCTCAGTGCCACTCAGTTAAGCCTCTTTTTTTTTTTTTTTTTTCTTCTTCCTCTCCTCTTTTTTTTTTCTTGTTGCTGTAATAAAGCTGCTGCACGATATAAAATATGGGCAAGACGGGCCAAAATACAGCCGCAGCCCGGCTGGAAAAGTATGCTCGCTCTCAGACACAGACAGGGAATAATTCCCAGATCACTACTCCCCAGACAACTCCAGCCAAGGGTTCCAATCATCCGAGACCGGCTGTTGTTACACTGCAACAGGTGATGGACGCAGTCAACACCTGTGAAACCCGATTACTGGAACAAATAAATAAGGTCCAATTGGATATAATGTTGCTGAGGAATGACGCACAAAAAATACGTGAAAGGGTTACAGAGATAGAGGGCCGAATCTCCTCAGTGGAGGACGTGGTGGTCCTCCTTCAATCCCAAGTTAAAACCCTGGCAACACAAATGGCGGATATGCGACTAAAAATGTCCGATTTCGAGGGAAGACTGCGCCGTAATAACATCAGATTTATTGGCTTTGAAGAACGTGCAGAGGGCAACCAGCCCGAAAAATTCCTTGAGGAATGGCTCATCCAGGAATTTGGGAAAGAGGCCTTTTCGGCTCAATTCGCAATTGAAAGGGCCCATCGAGTTCCAGCCCGTCCTACCATTCCAGGAGGCCCACCACGTACCATCATCGCTAAAATCCTTCACTTTAAAGATAGGGATAGTATCCTGCGTCTAGCACGGTTCAAACCAGACTTTGGGTAAAAGGGAAAGAAAATCTCTGCTTTCCCGGACTTTCCGATTGAGATCCAAAGAGAGAGAGCAAAGTAAAGTCAAGGCTCAGAGAGCTGGACATTAAATATTCCATGCTATATCCCTCTAAACTAAGGATCGAAGTGACTGGAGAGACCAAAGCGGCTGGCTGGCTGGCTGGATCCTACCCAGGTAGGAGACAACTAGCTAACCCACAGCAAAGACTCAAGATATGACAGGTTACTTTTTGTCCTTTTTTTTGTTTTCTCCATTATGATTGCTGGATCGTATAGGCAAATATGAGCCTAATTGCAGCAAGGATTGGAGATTTGATTTTTTTTTATTTATTTTTTTATGTGTTTTTTCATATGCATGTGGGGGAGGGGGTGGGTGGGATTATGTATAAAATATGATATTGATGTGGAGAGCCGGCCGCACGTTTGGTGGCCATGAATTAACTGCTCCTAAGAAGTAGATAGGGGTGAGAGAAGTAGGTACGCCTGGGGGTTCAGGAGGTACAGGGTGGGGGAGGGGGGAAGGGGTATATGTTATGTTTGTCTAGGCAGTATTTTAAGTATATGTCTAAACACAAGTCAAAAGTAATCATCCACATGGAGACATTGAAGGAAATAATGGATTTAAAAATAATAATGAGGAACAGGAGAGAAGGGGTGGGGAACATTCCAGCTGAAAAAGTACTTTGATGGTTAATGTACTAACATGGAATGTTAGGGGTCTTAACAATAAAATTAAAAGATCGTTAGTACTAAATCATTGTAAATAATTGGAGGCCGAAATGATCTGTCTGCAAGAAACGCATCTGTGTGGGGACCGCCTAATGGCTCTAAAGCGCCCATGGATTGGTGCAACATTTCATGCCCCGTTTTCATCCACCTCTAGAGGGGTCTCAATATTAGTCAAGAAATCTGTCAATTTTGAAAGCCGAAGGGTTAAAACGGACCCAGGAGGCAGATTTATATTTATTGAGTGTAGTATTGACAACGTTGATTTCTGTTTGCTAAGTGTTTATATTCCCCCGCAGTTCTCTTATGAGGTAATAAGGGCAGCAGTAGACTTTTCCATGTCGTACCCTGAGAATCATGTGATATGTCTTGGAGACTTTAACAACATTATCTTCCCTCAGCTAGACCAGTGGAGTAGGGTCAATTTTGAGCCCCAAAGCGAGAAGAACAGGTTCGCTGAATTTATAGAGGGGATAGGATGGAAAGATCCATGGAGAATTAAGTACCCAGATCTATCTCAATTTTCTTGCTACTCAGCAACACACAGGGGCTTCTCCAGAATAGATTTAATCTTGACGTCAGAGAAATTAATTAATAAGATTGTGCATATAGCGTATAAAGCACGGGGAATATCGGACCACTCTCCGCTAATTATGCAACTAGATCTGGAGAAATCTCTGGGGTATAGATCTTGGAAGCTACAACCATTCTGGCTTTCACAGCTTAATCAGGATGAGATAGAAGGGGAAATGATGGCCTTTTTTGAATCCAATGAGGGGTCCACCTCAAATATGTTTATGTGGGATGCTTTTAAAGCTTTCCTAAGAGGAATATTTATTAAAAAAATCTCTTTCCTCAAAGGGGTAAACCGCAAGAGAGCACACAATCTTGAGGCACAGATGATACAGCTAGAAGTAGTATATCAATCCAGTAAAACTGACCTAGATTGGAATAACTGGCAAAAAGCACAGGGTGAGTGGCTGGAGTATATGCAGGATGTAAATAGCCGTAGGCTCATATCAAGCTCACATCGGTGGTATTCGAGCTCAGATAAAGTTGGAAAATTTCTAGCATATCTAACAAGACAGGACAGACCGTCAAATATCATACCTAAAATAAAAACAGATTCAGGGGAAATTCTGACCTCCACCCCCAAGATAGTGGATGAATTTGTGAAACACTATAAAGCAGTGTATCAGTCATATTTAATAAAAGATCAGGAGGAAATAGGGACTTTCTTGAAAGAAATAGAGCTCCCACAATTGTCTTTAGAAGCTAGGAGTCTCATGGATGCCCCAATGGGAATCGCAGAAGTAGAAAAAGTAATCAGAACCCTGCCATTGGGGAAAGCCCCAGGCTTGGACGGGCTACCAGGGGAGGTATACCAAAAGTTTGAGAAAACATTGGCCCCACGGCTAGTCTCTGTATATCAAAATTTGATGACAGAGGATAAGCTGCCACCATCAATGGCAGAAGCGTCGATAGTAGTCATACCAAAAAAGGGCAAAGATTTGATCAGGGTGGACTCATACAGACCAATATCATTAATCCCAACAGACGCAAAGATAATCGCCAAAGTGTTGGCGAACAGATTGAGTAGGGTTATTCAAAGCGTAGTCCATCCTGACCAAACAGGGTTTATGAGGGGGAAGTCCACGATGATCAACCTAAGAAGGGCATTCTCCTATATCCAGTATGCCAACAGGGCGGGGTTAGATGCCGTGTTGGCCTCATTTGATGCCAACAAGGCATTTGACTCCGTCGAATGGAGCTACCTGTGGGCCACCCTTGGGGCATTTGGCTTTGGACCAACTTTTATTAAATGGCTGCGGCTATTGTATAGGAACCCAAGCGCACGAATCTCCATAAATGGCTATACATCCACCCCATTCCTGTTGAACAGGGGGACTCGTCAAGGATGTCCCCTATCACCGTACATATTCGCGATAGCCATCGAACCCCTAGCATGCTTATTAAGATCAAGGCTGAACTGCCAAGGGGTAGGGGTCGGTGGGGGATTCGATTTAATTTCCTTGTATGCAGACAACCTTCTGGTTGGCTTGGCCAGACCAGGAGAGAAGCTACAGGGGGTAACTGATCAGATCAGGCAGTTTGGGGAATACTCCGGGCTTACTATCAATTGGAGTAAATCCCACCTTTTGGCAATAGGTGAGGAAAAGGTGGATGACGATTGTACAAATACCCCCTTGGCAAAGGTATCCAGATTTAAATATCTGGGGATCGAAGTATCAGGACAACCTGAAGACTTTGTGAAAGAAAACATATCCCCAGCACTGGCAGAGGTGAGGAAGAAATGTAAGTGTTGGATAACCGCTGTCCCGCTGACACTTATCGGTCGCATAAATCTTGTCAAGATGATTATATTGCCTAAAATCCTGTATATACTCCAGCAATCACCAATATATATTAAAGATGATATTTTTTGAAGTATAAACAGCATAATAACCACGTTCATATGGCGTAATAAACGACCCCGAGTTAAATTACTCACCCTTTGGAGAACTAAGGAAAAAGGGGGCCTAGCTGTACCGAATTTCAAAAACTATTACTATGCGGCCCAAATGGTACATTTAAATCTTTGGGTAAAGATGGAAGAGTCAACTAAGGAGCTGAGTAGCCTAGTAGAAAGCGTGGATAGGAATGCCACTCCTCTACAGTTGTTGGTATTTAATAGAACATCCAGGGAATACCCCCCTATAATAAATCAAGCCATTAGAATTTGGAGAGCTGTTTGTAAACTGGACAGATATGTTGGAGTGGATCCAGAAGCATCCTTTTTGTCTTTGACAATAGCACATGAAATTAGGAAGCAGCAAGGTGGGAAACTATGGTTGCAATATGGCATATCCTCAGTAGGTCAATTATATCATGATAAAGTGTTTAAAACCTTTGAGCAGATGCAGGCCGAATTTGGATTACCTAGACATATGTTCTTTAGATTTCTTCAGGTTCGGAGCGCGCTAACCCAGTACAGTGCAGGCAGGAAAGGGTGGCTGAAGGAAGCCCCGATTAAAAAATGTATCCAACAACTAAATCCTCGAAAGCGTATCACCAAACTTTATGGGTACATTATGACCAACATCAACGAGGCAGATCTATCCCAGCTTAGGCAGAGATGGACAAGAGATATCCCAGACATAAATGAAAACAATTGGCAGCGGGCACTAGCCACCCCAAAAAAGGCAACAAACTCTATAAGAACTCAACAAGTACAGTTCAATATACTTTACAGGACATACATGACCCCAGCTAGGCTGAACAAAATAGATGGATTAAAAAAAGATGATTGCCCAAAGTGTGGGGAAAATTGGGCTATGTTCTGGCACCTATTGTGGGCTTGTAGGAAGGTGAATCACTTCTGGGAAAAGATCTGCCAGATTATTAGTGGTATGGGGGTATCGAGGGATGTCCTCACAGCAACAAATTTGGTATTGGGACTCTGGTATAGAGAAAATATCTCTAGAGAGTTGGGAACAATTCTATTGAATCTTACGGCACTGGCTAAGGTAATTATAGCACCTAATTGGATGGCAGGGGATGGCCCTGCAGTAGAGGAATGGATCAATCTGGTGAACGTCAAAGTTTACATATGCTACAAGAGGTACTAGCACCAAATTTCATGCAATTTGGGAAATATGGCACAGTTCAGAATATTATAAGATACAAGGAAAGACCACTATCTCACAGTAAAAAAGTATAATACATAAAAAAGAAAAAAAAAAGAAAGAAAGATGAGAGGAGGAAAAGAAAAAGAAAAATATATATATGCATTTAACTCGTTAATAGTATTGTATTGAAGTAGTGAGGATTAAGGTAATATGTAATTAATATGACACATAAGGGGAGGGAAGGGGGGGGGGGGGGTGAGCCACGATCTCTGTAGCACATTCTTTGACTTCTTCTTTTTTGTCATCTTATTAAGTATATATATTAAGTATATATATGTATACAAGTATAGAAAGTAACTAAATTTATATGTTTTCGTTCAAAAGAAGAAAAGAAAATATGTAGGTAATAATTATTGACGGTCAGTATATCGGTAGAGAAATCTTGAGTGTGTAAAATAGCGTATTCATTAGAGAAACTGTGAAGGTAATTGTAAATATAAAGATGATATAGAATAAATGTTCTTCTCCATCCCGTAAGAAAGGTTTTAGGAAGTAGAGAGGTGTTCCTCATTAGATGTGATATGATTCTATTGTCTACAAAGTTGTTATATGTTGTTGACGTGTGGTGTAAAGTCCAAAAAATTCCTGCGTATGTTATGTAACAAATGTATGTTTTACAATGTTTGTCTTTTTTTTCATAAATAAAAACTCAATTAAAAAAAAGTACAACAAAGATCCTCATAGAATTTCTTTACTCTTTGATATGCAGACTTGGTGGCGCCCACCCAGATTCCGGCACCCTAGGCAGCTGTCTAATGGTAGAGCTGGCCCTGAATCCACCCCTGCCCTGTGCTACTTACTACTATAGGTTACAGTGCTAATCACCTCAGAGTTCTGTGTAGACTCTATCACACATGGAGACTGTAACATGCATAAATCATTTTAGTTATAAAGAATTTCTATATGAGGGGTAGGTGATGGCACATAAACATACATTGTCCAGATCATTCCATGAGCAGGGCAGCACTGACATTATTTATTTTATATATATATATATATATATATATATATATATATATATATGCAAAAGAAGAAGGAGAAAGCGCACAAGTGAGTATATCAAAGGTAACAAATTGCTAAAAATATATGCTCACATACATCATAGTTTAAAATATTCAGCTTGCTAGCAACAGATATCACATTGCAATCAACACGGGGAGACAGCAGACCAAACAGGAACAAACACCGCTGGATACGGCGCCCACGCCAGTTAGTTTACAGTCTCCACACTGGAAAAATCAGATGTTACACGCTGGAGGATCAGCAGCAGCAGTCATGTGTCTGGACTCTGGTATGCCCAACTAGTTTTGTCCCAAGGTGGACTTCGTCAGGGGGTGTGCTCATAAAATGAGCACAAGTCTCAGCAAAATTCTCTGCCCCCAGGTTAACACATAACACTACAGCAGTGGTTCCCAACCTTTTTTCTCTCCCGTACCCCTTCATTAGGCTTTTCATTGAGGAGTACCCCCTCCTCTCAATTTAAAATATACTTATGAGTGGAGTGGAAGTGAGCGGTATGCGTATCCTTTTGCATGTCCTTATATTAAGAAGTAGTGGACAGGAATCGTGCCCTTCCGTGTCTGGCCGCTGGTTGTGTATTGTCTCCAGGGTTCCCACTTACACCAGTAGGATTAATGCCGCTGCTTCTTCCACCCGTGTCAGAACGGGGCAGATGATCGCTGATGTCTGAGGGCAGCATGGGTAGCTCCCATTGGATTGCTGGTCAGGCAAAAGCACAATGAGATGCTGATGACACTGAAGACAGAACCATAAGTGACACAACATGGTTCTTCTCCATAGCAATGGGACGTCTTCTTCTGCCATCAAAATACTTTTTTTCATCTTCCGCCATTACCAATATTATTTTCAAGTACCCCCAACTGGTCTGCAGAGTACCCCCAGGGGTACTAGTACCCCAGGTTGGGAACCACTGCACTACAGGAACACACAACAAGAACCAGCTGTTCCCTACATACAATTCAGGCTTCATATTGGATGGCAAACACTAAAGATATTCAGATATTCACCAGGAGTCATTTGGATATTTAAGTGTAAATTTGCTAAGATGGGAGTTGTATTGAAGATGGGATGTTGCCCATAGCAACCAATCATATGTTATCTATTAGGTTCTATGAGGTGATAAATAATTAAGAGGAAGAATCTGGTTGCTATAGGCAGCAACCCATCTTCAATAGCACATCTTGGTAAATTTACCCCATAGAATCTGAAGGCAACCATTTGTTCTAGGATCAGTATGAATTCTCAATGGGTAGGATGCTGGCTGTCCTGACACCGGTCACACCGACCTAGGCTAAGAAGGTAAGATACCCCCTTGCCTGACCACCAAACCCTCCCCTCCCTAACCCCCTGCCTTAGTGCCTAACTCTCCCACTCCCCGACCGTAAACGTAACCCTCCCCCATTAGTGTCTAACCCTAACCACCCTTAGGTGATGCCTAACCCTAACAGCCCCTAGGTGGTGCTTAACCTTCCCCCCACAGGTGGTGCCTAACCCTAACCTCCCCTCCATGCAGCCCTAGTCTCCTTCCTCCCACTTCAAACCCTAACCCCCCCCCCCCCCAATATGTGGCTTAACCTAATCCCCCATCCCGGCTACATACACAGCTCACCCGGTGGCCAGACGATCGGAATGTCGTCTATTAGGATTCCGCTATTGCTGTCACAACTCTGTTCAGGTTTCTGGTATGATGATTCTGGAGGACGGTGTCGGGATTCCAGTTTTGGCAGGATCTCAGTTGCCAGTATTTCAAGTGAATTCCCTTGGTCCATCTCATCTGCCCTAAAAGTCTTTTTTGATTTTATTTTTCATACAGTATGTATCATATTATTATTGCATGTTTATGTTGATGACCCTGGGCCCCCACTAGCCTCGACCTGGACCTGTATGAATAGTAATTTATCTTTACCTAAGATCACATACTGTAGCTCTCTTTAATAGCATTAGTTCTGATGATTTTTTTATGCATCATTTATTTATGTTCGTAGCACCAATTGTGTAATTGAACTTTTTGAGTCCCAGTTTTTGTCCATCTTGAGCAGATTGCTTTAGATATGTACATTGAGCATTCTCACAGATCTGGGATAAATATCCGTGTTACGTGCACGTGTGGGTGACCATTAAGCTTCCAGGCATCATGAGTAGATATCTGCTGCAAAATCAGTGTTTCCTCCATGCTGCTGCTTTCTATACTTGGGTACATCTCATCCATCATATCCAGTATCAGCTGCCTTGCTTTAACAAATGTGCTCTGATGTTGGGTTCTGCATCCAGTTTATAACCGAGTACTCTTATCCTCCTTTTCTGTATATAATTTGTGCTGTTCGTTTATCAAGTGTTCATTGGGCAACTTATCAGATCTGAAAGAGAAGATTCAGATTCATTGGTGACTGCAGAACTATATATATATATATATATATATATATATATATATATATATATATATATATATACATACATACACACACACACACACACACACACACACACACACACACTAGTAAGCCCACTCAAAACAAATGCTTCAAAAGCTAGTCTGCAACTTTGTGATTGCCTCTGTGTTTGTGCATGTGAGAGAGAAAGTGATGTAGCTTCACTCACTGCCAACAGATGGCAGTGTTTCAAAGACTCACAAATGGACAATAGACATATATATTGACTGGTAAGCCTGCTTGAAGGAAATGCTTAGAAAGATAGTAGATGTATTTTCACTCGCTGCCAACAGATGGCAGTGTTTCGAAGACACACAAATGGACACTATACATATATACTGTATAGACTAGTAAGCCTGCTTGGAGCAAATGCTTCAAAAGCTATTAGATGTAGTTTCACTTGCTGCCAACAGATGGCAGTGTAAGCCCACTCAAAGCAAATGCTTCCAAAGTTAGTAGATGTAGTTTCAATTGCTGCCAAGAGATGGCAGTGTTTCGGAGCCACACGGACACCAGATATATGTAGATGATTATATTATGAGGTGAAATACCTCCATTTACCACTAGAGGCCACTAGATGGACCAAATGACTCCTTTACAGAAAGTGATAGCAAAATTATCTGTTTCAAATTAGCTTGATACGGTGAGAGGGAGCAGTGAAGACAGATTTTGGAGGTAAGCCGTCATGTTGATAGGCTTGTAACTAGTGTACAATACTTAACATACATGCCATAGTACTGTACAGCATATCATGTTTCCTTTTCCATGTCAAGATAGACTCATACTTGCCTACTTTTAAAAACTAGTTTCAGGGAGATTATAGTTGGTAGAAAAAGTTGGGTCGTGTCATGCGCCACACATTGGGGGCGTGTCTAGTTCCATATATGGAGATACTGTGCAAAGAGATTGTGAATATGGCACCTAGAAGCGTGGGGGTGTACTGATACATCTGAGAGGAATCTTTAAAATGACTTAGATCCAAATGTAGATGAGCCCCAAAGAAGTTACTAAGAGCTACTATACTTGCTTAAGTGGTGGGAAATGGTGATGATGATTCAATGGAAATGTATCTATCTCTCATTCCTTTTTCCCCCAAAAAAACGTAACAGTGTAATGTGGGCTAGGTGACATGAGGGAGATTGCTGTTATTTCAAGGAGTCTCCTGCAGAATTCAGGAGGGTAGGCAACTATGGATAGACTCAGTCATAAAAGAAAATAAAGCTTGATATATAACAGACCAACAGTAGTTTTGTTGCCAGAATGGCTGCGTGACTGGGGATCAAAGAACCAGAAGACTGCTGGAAATATGAGAATTTACTCTGAAGGTTTATTTTTTTATTTATCTTATTTATATATTCATACAAGATATTCTTATTGATACCCCTTTTATACCAAAACTTTGGTGCAACTTGGCCTTTGGTCCCTTTTACACCAGCACTTTCCCCCCACCCAGCGCAGGCGGTTCCCGAACTGCCGCTTGGAGATGACATCATCTCCAAGCGCCGATCGCCGCCGGGACCCGGACCGCTGCGCTGGGAGCAAGCCCAGCACTAAGGTAATCTGCTGGGCTGCCCCCAGCCCCCGTGCACCCCCCCAGCCCTCATCCGGGAGGTGAATGGATGCCGCACACAGGCATCCATTCACCTTCTCCGCTGCCGCCGCTGCTGTCTGCAGAGTATAGCAGACAGCAGTGCAGGCTGTCTGTGCCCCCCATCGAACCTGCCGACACTGCAGTCCGCAGGTTGTACTTCTCCCATTGATGTAAACGGGAGCCGGGTCAGATGACCCGCGTACCCGTTTACACCGCCCTCTACCCAGATACTAGCCGTGTTCTACCCAGGTCAGGACCTGGGTAGAAGTCCCGTGTAAAGGGACACGGCGTGGCCCATTTACACCGCCGCTGACCTGGGTCTGACCCGGGTTTTTGCGGTGGTGTAAAAGGGGTTTAAATAACCTTTACATCTTAAACTGAAACAGATTAAACAAAAAGTAGACCCAAATAAGACACACTAGCCAATCCTTATGTACAGATGCAGTGTGCAACAGCTATTCATGTCACCATCTCAGTAAATGTGCATTATTACCTGTAAATAGGGGCTTGGATTTCGAAAATAAAATTACCTTGGAATTCCATTGGCTTCATGCACATGGTCTGGAAGGTCCATATTTCCAGTCTCTGGTAATAAGAAACAAAGGATCCCACCAATAACAGGGCAACTGCCATAAATAGCCATGGGTATAGCAGGGTGATACTTGTCCAAGAGAAAAATAAGTGGAGCAATTATCCCAGCTATACGGGCAGTCATAGAGCAGAGTCCAACTCCATTCTGCCTGTAAGTGGGAGAAAAATACTCACCATCATGTTTACGATACACATTATACAGTATCAGTTTTCCTACATATAAGAAAGATAGGGTGAGATTTAATAGGATGAGAGATTCAGAAAGTGAGAGATTTTGTGAGAAATCTCCAGTTTTTTAAAGCGCCAATCATCTACACTGCAAAATCAAACTGGTTTTGAGGTGTAAATGATTGCCGCTTTAAAAACAACTGGAGATTTCTCACAAAATCTCTCTTTCTGAATCTCTCATCCTATTAAATCTCACCCATAGTGTCGCTTTTGTTCATTAGTAGGGCAGCTCAGAAAACAATTTTGCTATCATGGATCATTCTTAATCCACCTTCCCTCGCTCTTTCTAAAGGGATATTGCATAATATATTTCAATGGATTTTCTACAGAGGACTCTAAATACTTTAACTTTTTCATATTTTATCATCCCTCCGATTGGGAACAGTAAAGTTTACTGAGGGCAGCAGTAGCAGAGCGAAGCACCTGGCCTGAAGTATGGCGAGTGAAATAACCAAATGGTATACAATACAAATGTTTTTAGGGTCCGTATTGCAGAGCGCTCACCTGACGACTGTAGGAAATAGCTCCGCAGCATATATATAACACACTGAGTAAGAAGACGTTGCTGCAAATTTTCCAATTACTGCAAGTACTGTGATTACAACAGATAACTCTAGAAAAAGATTTCAAAGGACATTTAATATATACTGTTATTATAGAGCTATTATTCATGGCAATAAAAATATATCTGAGTTAAATAGAAATGGATATGATATATACCAATTTCAAATTGTCTGTTACAGGGGCGTATCTCCCAGAGCCAATGGAGTCACATGCCTCCAGGCTTAAGGTGCTGAAGGGGCACCTGCTTTTACAGCAGCACCTGTGTGGATCATAACCGGAACCAGGTGTGACTGTTGCACTTTCGATGGAGCACTGTGATGCCCCAGCTGCTGCTGCAGAGTTATCAGCTCTGTCCCTAAAGCCCTGCTAACACCTGCAATAGGGGACTGGGTGGCTCTCACCTGTTACCACACTGACACTGCTGCTGGGGTGTCAGATGGGACCCACCAGTGGTAGGTGATTCTAAATTCTGCAGACGGCTGGATATCTTGAGTCTGACCCTAGACATTGTCACACAGTGTAGCTGAAACCCTGCCAATTTACTGCAGTTCCAGTTCCTGTATACCAGATGAGAGCACTACTGTATGTATATAATGGAGCATACAGGTTCAGATTTAGGCTAGGTGATTCCCGGTGCCAGGGAACTGCTGGTCATGTGTTATCTCATTGCCATGGAGCAGGTACATCGCTGGTCAGGAACCGCCATGTGGGTCGTCCTGGCCCTGTGCGGCCCCTCTGCAGACTACCGCTGGGAGTTGCAGGGTTGCAGTTTTGAAAAAAACCTGCAACCTGGTCTGAATCAGGCCTTAGTACATAAACCGCAGTCTCTTGGGGGAACAAAAGTGTTATATTCCTGTATAACATTGCTTACCTGTTGGTATTGCAGTAATAATGAGGCAGACAATTCCTCCCAATAAGAGAGACACTGCTAGACTAAGTTTCCTTCCAAAGTACTGTACTATGAATATGGTTCCAAGATGAGCTGGAATTTCCACAGCACCAAATATAAGCTGTGTAAGATATATGTCCAGGCCAAAGGTCCCAACATTATAGCTTAGACCGTAGTAAACCAAAGCATTCGCAAACCTAGAAGCAGATGTGGAAATACAAAGAAATATGATATTTCCCAACGATGACTACGGTGCTACAGTATATTCGCCATCTGTAAGCTCCCCTAATGCATCCAATGGTCCAGTGCAGCTCTGGTGTATATTATCTCAGACCCATTCCAGAGAAAGTCCTGTATATTGCATATACTGTACTTGCGATATTGGTCTCCTCCACCAAGCCACAAGCTGGCACAGAATACTTTTAGTGGTTGTTTAACCTGAAAGCACATATAGAAGCTTGGGGCCCATGTATTTTACAGTATACGGTATATCCCCTATAGATACATTTATATCAGAATATTTGTACAGTTAAGAATCATTCTATATCACATTTATTATTCAAAGAAAGTACCATTTATTCTAGTGTTTGGTACTTGTTTAGTTTCACGGCGGCCGATATATTGGATGCGATATCGGCTGATATATCGGCCGATCCAATGCGATTTTTTACCTGTTCATAACCCCACTATCCACTACGCATGGAGTTGATTTTATATAGTGTGGGGAGCGCAGTAATCTGCGTCCGCTCGCTACACTTCGGGCTCAGTGGCTCGCTGCGCTCGCCACACTATATACAATCAACTCCATGCGTAGTGGATAGTGGGGTTATGAACAGGTAAAAAAATCGCATTGGATCGGCCAATATAATAGCCGATATCGCATCCGATATATCGGCCGCCGTGAAACTAAACAAGTACCCAGTGGGTTATTTCAGTTACAGTGTCTATACTGTAGATATGTAACTTACCATATAAAAGACATAATGAGTGTTTTTTTCCGCAGAGTTGGGATTCTAAATAGATCTATAATGTTTCCAGATGCCGTCAGTTTTTCTTCTTCTAACTTAGAAAATAAAAAAGTGCAATTACTGTCTAGGAATAAAGCTTCCTAAACAGGCAGAATTATACAAACCTAATATTACATGACCTGAACTTGGTCGACAATGAAAAAAGGTCCAAGTGGAAAAGGTCTGCATGAGTATTTTTTGGTTTGTTTCATTTTGTTCACCTTTTCATACTTTACCATCCCTCTGATTGGGACCTGTAAAGGGCAGCAGTAGCAAAGCGAAGCACCTGGCCTGAAATATGGCGAGTGAAATAACCGCAGAACTACGACTGCTTTTTCTTGCATGCGGGTGGCAAGGCCAGCCCTTATGCCAAGTTTTTGGAGTACGCTCCCTCTGCGATGAGGCCATCTGCACGCCCCGGCACCCACGTCCTTGCCGAATTACCATAGGAACTGCCCAGCGGGGGAGCGATGAAATCAGTATGACCTCCAAGGTGTAATATTCAGCACTTGCACCGAGATGGATTAGAAACACTGTTGCTATAACGTAACTACTAAGTTTTCATACAGTATGCAATACTTTGTTATAAATTTGCAACAGTGTCAGTCAATTTTCAACACACACTAGTAGTAGCTCTCTGATATATTCCCACTAAAAATATTGCACACACCTTGATTATGTAGTTAATAGTTTTTTGTCTGATAGTTCTTATCTCAGTTGGTACAGATGGAGCGCCTCTTATACATACCCAACCCATCTGACAGGAATGTAAGTGTCCCCGTCGCTCAGCGGTGGGCAGCGGAATCCCTGCTTATCTCCACTTCAGGGAGACAGGCAGAGTTAGGGGGGCAGGGAGGAGGCGGAGAGCTCCATCAGAACAGGCGCCCGAGCGTCTCATGCGCGCGTCCCCTTCCGGCGGATAGGGGGGGCTAGCAGAAAATCAGATTTTTTTTTAAACCAACAGAGGCATGCAGGAGATGCTTTTGGTGGCCCGAACATTTTTGGGCCACTTTCGACATTCAGCCACTGCACGCTGAAGACTGGAGCGCCAGCAAACACTCCTGAACCTGCCCTGCCATCACCTGCAGCTTTGGTGGTAATTTAACCTGCTAATGTATATACAGTACTTCAGAGGATGGAGGCACAGCAAAAGGCAATTCTAGCCTATACATCCACCTTTGGCATGGGTGAAGGAGGGAGAGTGCCCCTGACTCAATCACAGCGGAGAATGATTTCTGTGCTGTGCAAGGTTCTCCAACCCTTGAACTTACCGCACGTGGCCCTTATTCTGGTTCACTCGCAAAGGCAAATTCCTTCTCAAATGGACAAAACCATGTGCACTGCAGGTGGGGCAGATGTAACGTGCAGAGAGGCTTTTTTGCACTCACCAGTCCTTTTTGCACTCTGAGTCCGGGCAGTCGGGATCCCGACGTTAGGCTAATGACTGTCAGGTTCCCGACAGTCAATGACTATACCACACCCCCTTCAATTTCTCCAGCTGCTTCTGCAAAAGCCTGATGAGGGGAATTACCTGACTCAAGCTGGCAGTGACCCTTATTCTGTTTCACTCACAAAGGCAAATTCCTTCTGAAATGGACAAAACCATGTGCACTGCAGGTGGGGCAGATGTAACATGCAGAGAGAGTTAGATTTGGGTGGGGTTTTACTTCAAAGTGAGATCTATATTGCAGTGTAAAAATAAAGCAGTCAGTGTTTTCCTGCACAGAAACAAAATAACTCACCCACATCTAACTCTCTCTGCACAAGTTGCATCTGCCCCACCTGCAGTTCAGCATGGTTTTGTCCATTTCAGAAGGAATTTGCCTTTTGCGAGTGAACCAGAATAAGGGTCACTGCCAGCTTGAGTCAGGTAATTCCTCTCATGAGGCTTTTGCAGAAGCAGCTGGAGAAATTGATGGGGGTGTGGTATAGGGTTCCGACAGTCATTAGCCCGACGTCGGGATCCCAACTGGCCGGACTCAGACAGCATGGTGAGTGCACCAAAGCCCCTTGCGGGCTTGCTGTGCTAGCTATGCTGCAGGCACGGTGGCTCGCCACACTTGCCACCTATTCTATTCTCCCTCTATGGGGATCGGGAACCCACCTTTCGTGTTTTGACAGTCGGGATCCCGACAGTGGGGAAAATGACTGTCGGGATGCAGACTGTCGGGACCCCGTCCGGCACCCATTGAAGGAGTAGCTAAAACAGAGTGATTCCGCTAAGTATGTGGGACTTGTGGATAGAGCCCTCCATTATCATTGCCAGGATTCAAGGATGGACAATCTGTTGAAATCAGGGCACTTCATTTTGGGCACCATGCTCGATCCTTGGTTTAAAGTTTACATTGTATCTCTGTTTCCAGCGGACACAAGTCTGGTGAGAAAATTGTCAGCTGAAGCGGATTGTGACACGGCAACAGCTCCTCTTTCATTTTCTCCTGCAACTGGGTCTGTGAGGAAAAAAAAATTATTTCCTAGACAACCCGCTGGCAGTGAAGACCACCAAATGTCACTCGCTTGTTCCCAAAGCTTTGGAAGGGGAAGCGGTCGGTGCACTTTTTTATTGTCCTTGTTGACTGTGTCAACATTCGGATAAAAAAGTGAAAAACCCTATGTCAACCTTTTGACTGTGCCCATGTCGACCTAATGCATGTGTCAAACTAATTACACTGTCAACCTATCCCCAGGTCAACCTTCAGGTCTGTCAACCTTTATGCATGTCGATCTTCAGTGGTTGACCCAATACATGTTGACCTTCCCATTGTCCACCCTATGACCCATACCTGTTTTTTCTGTTTTCTTTCCTATAAGGTGGAAGGATACAGAGCCTAGCTCCACCCCTCATTGCACTCGCATTGCCATGAATCCAGGCTCAGATTGGCCCATAGACAGTTAATAGTAAATCAGAGATGACCATCAGGGGGTGAAATCATCAATGATTCCATTGCAGATGATTTTACATCATTAAGGTTACCCATTGATGGTGACTATTGATGGTAAACCTACTGATGGCTATCCCTAGTATAAAAAGAGAGAAGTCTCATAAACATAGGTATGATCATTAAGCACCTCCTTCTCCTTCTAGGTGGAGGGTGGTTTGCGGTGGGGGTGGTGGTGAGGGGCATATATATACATATACATATATATATATATATACATATATATATATATATATATATATATATATATATATATATATATAGGTTCCTGAGGTGGCACTCCTGAGTTATGGGGTCTTCAGAACAGGGCTATTTTTCAAAAGGCTCCAGCAGGAACTGAGGCTTTCTGACAAAATATTTCTTAGATGGACAAAACCATGTGCACTGCAGGTGAGGCAGGTGTTACTTGTGCAGAGATAATTAGATTTGGGTGGGGTTTAACACCTGCCTCACCTGCAGTGCACATGGTTTTGTCTATCTAAGAAATATTTTGTCAGAAAGAGTGAACTAGAATAAGGGCCTCAGTTCCTGCTGGAGCCTACTGAAAAATAGCCCTGCTTCAGACCAAGCGCTGGCAATATGCCCTGGCTAAATATAATGAATTGGAGGATGGCGGCACTCAGAAAGAAATGGAAACAGCAGACCGAATTAACCGACATTTCAAAGCCCGCAGGCTTTTTTGTCAAGGTGCTGGTGAAGAGTTTATATATGTAAATTTAGCCTAACCGATATTCTATTATGAAAAGTATTTATGAACAGAATATATTTATTCTGGATGCTTCTCAAAAAATAAATCACTTACTTGCAAGGCTCTCCCAATTCCCGCAATAAAATTGCCTTTGATCATAACCATACTAATACAGGGCGATACTCTAGGGTTGGGAGGTACCGCTAATATATATGCTCATCATACTGTGTGTGTGAGCAGGGTGACGCTCCCCCATACACTTACTGCGGAGGCAGCCGTTGACTGACATCACAACTGGGCAGATACATGTAAAATCCCACCCAGTTGTGATGTCAGGCAGAACACATTGGGCCAACTTTTCGTAAGTGTGTAATGAACTTACCAATCATCAGATAGGTTGGCAGATTGGCTGGGCGGCTGGCTTGTCATACTAGTGTGTACCCAACATTAGACATGCTTTCCAACAATTGGATCTTGATATTCAGAATCCAACACTTCTGAAATGGTGTGTGGCCATGGGAGTGGGCATGGTCTACCAGTATGTCCATTGTCTTGTCACTCTGGGAACGTGACCATTGTTACACATTCCCCTGATGGGGGTTCTGCATGGTTCCACATCTGCAGTATGCACTTACCGGCCACTGCTGAGATAATCAATGTCATTTTTTGGTATACCCGCAACCAGAGACTGAATGCCCACAATCACCCATTGCTCTTATCGATTCATCTTATTTAACATACATTAACAGCCTTATGTTACCTGTAATAGTAACGCCTCTGGGAACTCCCGCTTATTTATACGTGCCGCTTTCTGGAGGAGCTTTTTAGCCTTTTCATTTTTGCCTTTAGTGAGAAGCCACCGAGCGGATTCTGGAAGGAACCTGTAGTACAGTAGGTCATATTAAATTAATGATACACATAAATAGCATTGCAACCCTATTGTAAAGTAATATGATACTAGCAGTCTCAGAATAGAGCCACATGATTCAATACAGAAGAGAAAAGCAGACCGTGATATTGTCCTATCTTGCATAGTAGACACAAAATAAACATTTTAGTTATATAATTGGTCTATTGAAATATGTTTTGTTATACTTCATTGTCAGCTAATTAACGTAACACATCTTTGTTTTGTGACATAATTCTGACCAACTGTGACTGATGTCTGAGTGTGAGGGGTAGTGGTGGGCTGGAAGATAAGATGCTTGCCGCATCCTTTTTCCTGAGGTAACTGATATTTAGATCTGCACACATGTACATTGGATTATCAGATGAGGGGTGCATTTTTGGGTTGTGGGTCCCCCTGGACTGCTGTGGCTGTGTGGTCTCAGGAGCAACACAGATTAACCCTTATTTTAATTTTTACTTTCATCCCTTTCCTGTGTTTTGTTTTAATGTAACCCATTTCCCACTTTCACTTCTCACTACTTTACCTCTCACTACTTTATATCTCATTTTGTTACCTCTCACTTATTTACCCCTGTTATTTTTAGCAGATTCTCTCACTAACCTATCCTCACTTTTTTCACTACATTATATATTTTTTTCACTTTTGTGTTGCCCTGGGGTCACTCAGCTGCTTTGTTTTGGGGTGCCCCGCACCCCAAGATCTGTACTCCATCAAAATGTTAGAGACTTGCCTGATTAATGAGGTACCCTCGACGTGGTGGGCAAGCCTTTACTTATGGCCATAACTATGCGAAAAACCTCGCTAAAAATGCTACATTTTATTGCAATGTTTAATCTTAATAAATTGAGAGTTTGAATTGTGCACTTGCAACCTTGTCTTTGTATGCAGCAGGGCCGGCGCCACCACTAGGCAAATCTAGGCATTTGCCTAGGGCGCCGGCCACTGGAGGGTGGCATTTTGCCCCCCCGTGCCGCCCGGGTACCTGTCCTGCGGCGCTGTGTATTTAAAGCTGGCAGCGGAGGCAGCGGGGGTCCCTGCAGTCCATTAGAAATAACGAGCGCTATCCGCCGGGCTATGCGGAAGCGCTTCTGTTGTGAAAACACTGGCAGCACGGCGCACGCTGATCTCAGCCAATCAGCGTGCTGCCAGTGTCTCTGCATGGTCGCACCTTTCAATTGCTGTGCACTCCAGGACCCCACCCATATGTAACTGATATTTATCAAGAGAAATATACCGTAAGTCCATTACTCAACAAGCCTCTATTTCTGTAGAGAAAAAACGGCTGAGGTGCAGAGAAAAATCCATGCATCATCAGAAACACCACCCGTCAGCACTGCACAGACGAGGGCCATGATACCGAATGCAACATGGCCCTGACTACCACCCCCTCCTGTTGTTGCTCATTGTGACTGGCAGACTTGCCAATGCCAACACCCCAGCTGGTGTAGCACACATCCTCGCTAGGTACACATAAGGGTACATTTACTAATACCGTGTTCTCACTGCGAGTGAGAACTACACGGCTTTTACCCAGCATTAAAATGCCGGGGACTGCAGCGATGGACCCCCGTTTTCACTGCTAGGCAAAATCCCGGGTGACGAAGTTCTACCCGGTAATTTGCCTTTTAGCATGGGTTTTTATGCAGTGAGAATGGGTCAACCTGTGTCTGCATACCTGGATCTCAAACACGGATAAAAAGAAGGGTTTTTACCCATGTATGAGATCCGGGTATGCGACCAGTTCACACTGCAAAAAAGGCAAATTTCTGGGTCGACATGCTAGACCCGGGAATTTGCCTGCAGTGAGAACGGGAAAAGATCAAATTGTTACAAATGAGGCAATCTCCGCCAGGAATCCAAGCTGAGATTTACAAAACACAAAAATCAGCTGAAATTTACAAAACACAAAAATCAACAGCTGAAATATAAATTAAAATCACAGCAGAACACACAAGTGCAAATCAATAGACCAGTGGTTCCCAACCTGGGGTACTAGTACCCCTGGGGGTACTCTGCAGACCAGTTGGGGGTACTTGAAAATAACATTGGTAATGGCAGAAGAAGGAAAAGTCTTTGATGGCGGCAGATGACTTCCATTGCCATGGAGACGAACCACGTTGTGTCACTTTTGGTTCTGTCTGCAGCGTCATTAGTGTCTCCTTGTGCTTTTGCCTGACCAGCAATCCACTAGGAGCTACCTACGCTGCCCTCAAACATCAGCAATCATCTGCCCCGTGTCAGGTGTCGAGAAAGCAGTGGCATTAATCCTACAGGCATTAGTGGGAACCCCGATGACAGTACACAGCCAGCGGCCAGACACAGAGGATTCCTGACTGCATACTACTCCTCCACTACTCCTTAATATAAGAACAGGCATTAGTACACGCATACTGCTCACTTCCACTACACTCGTAAGTACTGGGGATATTGCAAATTGAGATGAGGGGGTACTCATAAATTAAAAGTCTAATCAAGGGGTACGGGAGATAAAAAAGGTTGGGAACCACTGCAATAGACCATTGGCCACACACGGCAGGACTTCATACCCACCTATGACAACACTAGAATTTATTATTATTCGAACCAGAAAACTCTGAGGCTAATTCAACACGGATCACTAATGGGAGAATTTGCAGTGGCCTGCCACCCAGACAGAAAGAGAAAATGCCCCTTGCCAAACTGAGGGCGAGATTCTCTATCACAGAAATGCGGTAAAAACCCCGTTATCTGGGTTTTTACCGCATTTCTGTATTCTCTAACCTCCCTCCGCAGTGTCACCGCTGCGGAGGGAATCGCCAGCAAAAGCTGGCGGTTCCCTGCAGAAGCCTATGGGCTTCTTACCGCAGCGGTGTGTGAGGAATCCGTCACGGATCCCTCCCAGCATGCCCTGCGGCCGGCGCGTCAGTCTGCGCATGCACAGACGGACTCCCGGGTCATAGACCCGGAAGTCCAGGACCGGCGCCGCATCACAAGGGACAGCTCTTATCGCAAGAGCTGTCCCTTGCGTTAATGACCGCATATTTTAGAGAATATGCGGTCATTAGAAATGCGATGCCGGGCGAAGAGGGCTGCGGATTTTAGAGAATCCCGCCCTATGAGAGAATTGCGAATGGATCACTAATAGCAATCCACTCGCAAGTCCATACGCAATTCCTGAAACATTGAAAGGACTTTGCTGTACATGCAAATCTGAGTAGCTGTGAGGCCTCGAGTAATATGCGACTGAAACAGTCTGGAAGTGGTCATCGCTGAAGTTGCAGACCCACCATTAAAACCCCTTTACCCTTTATTGTTTCTAACACTCCCAGAAAATGGCAGGTTGTCACCCCTCAAGCTCTAGCTTCCTGTCAGTCAAGGGGGACTGCATTACGATCCATTGGAATTTTCTGTCTCTAATCACCCTCACATTTGACAATTGATTGATTTGAGAATTTGCTGATTAGAAATCCATGCAGAATTAGGTCCATGCAGTTTGATTTACTAACTGACGTAGGCCGTGATGTAACAAGAGCTGGGTTGAGTGGTTCAAAAAAAAGATGCTCAAACTCAAAACCATTGATATATTTGAAAGTCTTCGTCTTGTGCTCCCTTGTTCTTCTCTGCTCTAAACAATAGATATTAAGAAATTGTAGGGGGGGGTATTCAATCCCCCTCCGCTATTTCCAATGGGGGAAATAACGTCAGGTGCCTATTGAATGCTGTCTTTGCCGACAACATTGAAGAGGCAAAACGACCCCGATTTTAAAAGCAGCTCAGGGCCGTTTCTCACGGCGACGTCCCCTTTTTGGAACTCGGCAGGCAGGACATTGAATCCCACTTGCTGATTTGCTGTCGAGTAGGCCAAGAACAGCACAGGGTCATGACTGCTGCGACGTCCCGACAGTCGTAACCCAGGGTTGAATATCCCCCTTTGTCTTTCCTGCCAAGTTTTGCATTGTAGGCCATGCACCATTTCATTTTCCCTTCTTTGTACATTCTCTATGTATTTATATCCTTCTGGAGCTATGGCCTTACCAATGACCTATACACAGTGGCACCACCAAACTTCTCTGAATTTATTTGTTGTCATGATCTCAGAATTATGTTACTTACCAAATATAAAGCAGTAATATAGCTGTGGGTGCATAACAGGCTATCTGCAACAGCCTCCAGTTTCGGACGCCATAACCAACTCCAGCTAATGCTATAAGTCCAGCACCAAAACAAACATGGACGGTCGTTGTAGAGTAAATACGCTGAGAAGATCCCACCCACTCAGCAACTGAAAAGAAATCATTTTATTATATTCTCTGAACACTTAAAAAACACTCTCTTGTAAAATATATTAAATAAATCATCCAGCTCTCAGGGGGAAATTTACTAAAATGGGAGTTCTTTATCACATGGGATGTTGCTATGGGAAGCCAATCAGAATCTACTTTGTATTTATTTAGCACCTTCTAGAAGATAATAGATAGTAGCTGATTGGCTGCCCATTGCAACATCCCATGTGAAATAGAACTCCCATTTTAGTACATTTTCCCCTCAATATCCACAACATTTTAGTTAAATATAATCCTAGATGACATTTGGTATTATATTGTGTAATCCCACCTCATAGGCTGCATTGTAAGCTTGAAAATAAACAAGTCCAAATCTTCCCCTGTGGCCCCTATCAGCGTGCGGTTACAACAGCCCCAACCTTAGTGCAAGAGACTAGTCTGATATCTAATAGCTCTCACCACACTCACCTATGAATGGCGCGCAATTGTATACACATGGCCAAAGACCACTTAGCCTACAGTATGTGCGATTGCCCAGGTTCAGCCCAGTTACATCCCCTCAGTCACAAGTGTAGATGCCACTGAGATGTGTCACAGCTCCTTATTGCCCATACTTGCTTAATACTGCATACAGTGCATTATTCATGTTTGTGAGTAAACAAATTATAAAGCAAATGGGCAAAACAGATCTGCACTGCAGTTGGGGCAGATGTAACATGTGCAGAGAGATTCAGATTTGGGTTGGGTATGTTCAAATTTTAGGGGTTATTTAGAGCTGAGCATTGCTGCGGAAATATTCCCAATCCATTCAATTATTAAATGATGTACAGATTGTATCCTGAAGCCGCAAGACAAAATGGCAAGGATCTAAGGGGGTCATTCTGGTTGGCTTGCTAAGCAGTGGTAATTCACTGCTTAGAGAGTCTTCTAATGCCACCCGCAGGGTGCGCAAATGCCCGCCAGTAAATATCGCCACTGCTTTGCAAATGGATATTTTGCATCCATTCAGAGGGTAGCGTGCGGGGACGAAACCATTCGATGATCGGAGACCATTGGATGATTTTTCCCATGCTCGGAAATCTAAGTCAGTGTGGGCATTTAGGGATTGTATCCATTAGAGGTACTTACTGTACCTCTACTGTACGTGACTTTTGTTGGCCAGAAACTAGTGGAAAACACTCTCATACAACTGAGCTGATTTAGAATTAACGATATTGAGAGTACACACCACACCACACCACAAACCATGGTCGGCTATAATCTTCTAACATATGTCAGTGCAGGAAGAAGAAGCTATTGGAGCTCAGGCAGGACTGAGTCCTCCAGAATTGGGGAAAAAAAGGTGAGGCCACTACTTATCTTAAATATAAACTTTACATGATATTATACACTCCATTTGTATCCCCCTTTGCAGAGCCGGCCCTAGGCATAGGCAAAGAAGGCTAATGCCTAGGGCATTTGGAATGCCTAGGGGCACCAGCAGCTTCTGCTGATTAAAATGATATGCAGCATGCCTATAATCTGTGTGTGAGTAAGGCTGTATCTGCATATGAAATAGTGCATTCATGGAAATTACTGTAACATAGCATTCCGTATGCAGGTACAGCCACAGTCGCTCACAGAATATAGGCATGCCTCATATCATTTTAATCATCAGAAGCTCCTTGTGTGTACTGGTCACATAACAATGCAAATAAAAGGCACCCAATGTTAGCAGAACTGGCCAGGAGCTGCATGGCCTATTGAGACAAGATGTATGAGGAAACATCTGAATCCAAGCAGAGGCAGAGGTCGCAGTGTTAGCGGCCGTGCGAGTGCTGTCTGCGGGTGGGTTGGTTGTGCAATAGTGTTCGGCATATGTGTAAAGGGGCATTATGTGTGTCATCTATAAATGCATAAATAATGTGCAACATATGTGTAAGGGGCATTATGTGTGTTATGTGTATAAGGGCATTAATAATGTGCAACATATGTTTAATGGGCATTATGTGTGTCGTGTATAAGGGCATTAATAGTGGACATCATACAGTATGTGTAAAGAGGCATTATGTGTGTCATTATGTGTATGAAGGGCATTAACAAAAGTTTGGTATAATGTGTAAGGGGCATTATGTTTATAAGGACATTAATAATGTGTGTCATGTGTAAGGGGCATTACTGTGTAGTATTATCAGGGGTGCTGAGAGAAAGGGGTAGGGGGTACAAATTACCCAGGACAAAGTCTGATGGAAAGGCCTAGTGGGGGTCCCGGGCCCCCTCCCGTTAAGTGACAGCAGCAGCTGCAGCTCTTCTCCTCTGCCCAGCACACACTGATTTGTGCTGGGTTGCAGTGTGGCCATGGAGGTGCTTAAAATACAATATTTTCTCAGGATTTTTTTCTAAGGGTATAATGTGAATAATGTGGGGAGTGATGTATATAAGGTAAAGTGGTACTACTGTGTGATGTAACGTGAATAAGGGACACTATCGTATGATATAATGTGAATAAAGTTGCACTACTGTGTGGCATAATTTGAATTGGGGGTACTATTGTGTGGCCATGCCCCTTTCCAGCAAGAACACACCCCTGCTTGGGCCGCACTCCGAATGTGTGCACTGTTTCTATTAAAAATATTCCAGGTAGGAGCACCAAAATGATGACTGCTATGATGAGGGTTGATGGTGCTAGGAAAGGGGAGCAGGGTCAGAGGCGGAACTAGTGGCGGTGCTAGGAGGCACCAACCAAAATCTTGCATAGGGAGTCATTTAGGCTAGGGCCGGCTCAGCCCCTTTGTAATTATTACATTACTAATAATCAGAACAGAAGACTTATAATACAGGTTAAGTAACTCTTAATCAGACATCTGTTATCCAAATTATTTCGAAAACCCGTTTTCAGAATGTACTTTTTTTTGCTAAAAGCACTACTGGAGACATCGTAACTGGCACTACTTGGGGACATCTGTAACTGGCACTATTGGGGACATCGTAACTGGCACTACTTGGGGACATCTGCAATGGGCACTACCGGGGACATCTGCAATGGGCACTACCGGGGACATCTGCAACGGGCACTACCGGGGACATCTGCAACGGGCACTACCGGGGACATCTGCAACGGGCACTACCGGGGTCATCTGTAACTGGTACTACCGGGGACATCAGTAACTGGTACTACTGGGGACATCTATAACTGGCCCCACTGGGGAAATCTGTAATGGCATTACTGGGGACATTTGTAAAGGCATTACTTGGGACATGATGTGTAACTGGCACTATCTGAGGACATCTGTAACTGGCACTACCAGGGACATTTATAACTGGCCCCACTGGGAAAATTTGTAATGGCATTACTTGGGACATGATATGTAACTGCCACTACTTGGGGCATCTGTATCTGACACTACTGGGGACATCTATAACTGGTCCCACTGGGACATCTGTAATGGCATTACTTGGGACATGATATGTAACTGGAACTACTTGGGACATGATATGTAACTGGCACTACTTGGGGACATCTGTATCTGACACTACTGGGGACATCTATAACTGGTCCCACAGGGACATCTGTAATGGCATTACTTGGGACATGATATGTAACTGGCACTACTTGGGGACATCTGTATCTGGCACTACTGGGGACATCTATAACTGGTCTCACAGGGACATCTGTAATGGCATTACTTGGGACATGATATGTAACTGGCACTACTTGGGACATGATATGTAACTGGCACTACTTGTGGACATCTGTATCTGGCACTACTGGGAACATCTATAACTGGTCCCACTGGGGACATCTGTAATGGCATTACTGGGGACATGATATATATAACAGGCACTACTTTGGACATCTGTAACTGACCCTACTGGGGACATTTGTAATGGCATTACTTGGGACATGATATGTAGCTGGCACTAAATATGTGCATAAAAATCATTGCTTAGCATTCAAATTCAGAAACCTTGTTTCATGCAGAAATAAAATATATTTGTGTAACCTGATTGCTGGTGGCGCCTATATGGTAAACACTAAGGAGTCAGACAACTGAGTGATAGAGGACAAGGAACTATAATGATTGAATACAGATGTAGCCCTCTTCATCCTTGCAGGGGCTGGTGATTCGACCCCCCCTAACCCTGCCCGTCTCCCTGAAGCGGAGACAGGCAGGGACCCGATGCGACACCTTCTCCAGACTGGGACACGTGTGCATGTGTGACGCACACGCGTCCCAGTCCCTATTGCTGGCGCTCACCAGAGAAGGGGATCTGGTGGGCGCCAGGCAAGGATGAAGAGGGTTACATCTGTATGTTGAAGAAATCTAATAATTTGTGTTCTCCTCAGTTTTATACACATGTTAGGATTACTGTCTGCAGAATTTAAAATTATTTTCGAAGTGGTGGTTCCCATTATTTCTACAGTTCATTTAATACAATTGTTTCTAAATTACTAGACATGCATCGCCAAATCGGGATGCATACCAGGGTTGTTATGTGCAAGGAAAATGTTGAAAAATGGTGGTTGAAGCACTGTTTTTTTAATTTACATTATTGTAGGTTTTTGTGTTTTTGTTTGTTGCTCTCTCTCTCTCTCTCTCTCTCTCTCTCTCTTTCTCTCTTTCTCTCTTTCTCTCTCTCTCTCTCTCCATGTCTCCCCCCCTCTCTCCGGAAATTGTCAGGATAGTGGGAACACGTGGCCTCCGCTCGCTGGGACTGGGGCTAGTTTAAAACTATATTGCCTAAATCCGATGACAAGTCATAACCAGACAGGTATTGGTTAAAAATGTCTCACTCAAATAATACATACTCTATAGATGCACAAAAACGTACCCTAAAGGTATTTTCCTGGAATGTGGGGGGACTGAACTAGACAGTAAAAAGGAAACGAGTGGTAACTCAAATGAAAAGGTTTAATCCTGACATCATCTTCCTGCAGGAAACCCACTGGAAAGAGGGGGAGGGCACCATTTTAAGGGCACCATGGATAGGTCATTGTGTCTTGGCAAACATTTGTAGGAAGCTCAGGGGAGTAGCTATAATATTTCATAAGGATGTGCATTACTCAATTCTGTCAACCATTATTGATCCAAATGGTAGATATTTGATAGTGGATGTAGAATTGTGGGGGGGGGAATATACCCTGGTCAATATCTATGCCCCAAATAACGACCCCCAGGAATTCTTTAGCTCAGTAACAGGAATATTGACACAAAGTGTAAATTTCCCTATAATCATGGCTGGAGATCTCAATTCAGTGGAAAACCCCTGATTGACAGACAGCCCCCGCAGCAAATTAATCAAACCGTATGGACTCATTACCAATCCTTGAAGTCCTCTTTGCAACTTACAGACATATGGAGACTACAAAATACGACTGATAGGTCATATACTTTTCACTCAGCAGCACACAAATCTTGGTCGTGCATTGATGACGTGTTTTTTATAGCTGATCAGTTGGTCTCAAGGGTCATTGGGTCTGACATAAAATCAATAATAGTATCGGATCATGCCCCAAATACCCTTTCCCTAACACTCCCCCACACACATAAAGGCACTAGACAATGGCGCTTCCCAGCTTATCTATACAATTCTGAGAAGTTAAAAAATTCCTTATTAACTAAATGGATGGACTACCAGGACGATAATATTGATGCCTGGGATACCCCTACCATATTCTGGGAGCGTCAAAAACTGTCTTGAAAGCACATATCATAGACTACACAAATCCAGTCCACTCTCCTATGCCACATATAAGGAAGCCAAAAAACTCCTAGATTCTCCCCTACTAGAACAAGCAAAAAAGATGTCACCTACACAAAATACAAATTTTTCTGCTGGGGTAACAAGGCTGGAAAACTTTTAGCCACCATGTCAAAGCCCCGTTACAAAAAAGCAAATATAACAGCAATACGACACCCCTCCTCTGGTGATATACTAACTTCAACGCCAGACATCCTCACAGAATTTGAGACTTATTTTAAAACATTATACTCAGACCGACTGATAGACCCCACAAAACAAATCAACCTACTTGCAAATTTAAATCTTTCAAAGCTATCGCAAACACAAAGTGATGCAAGAACAGACCCTATTAAGATAGAGGAAGTCCTCGGGGGGGATCTCTTCTTCTCATTTAGGAAAGTCCCCAGGCCCCGACGGCATCTCTAACGAATATTATAAGTTGCTGAAACACTAAGTGGCACCCGCTCTGGTGGACTTGTTCAATGACCTATTTTTAAAATGCACCCCATTTCCACATTTAACCAATACAACTACAATTATAATACCTAAACCACAAAAAGATACCCAATTATTAGAATCATACAGACCTATTAGCTTGATTAACACTGATATCAAATTCCTGGCCAAGATAATTGCGGATAGGATACAAGTTATTCTACCTAGTCTCCTTTCGTCCAATCAGTTGGGGTTTATCCGTGGCAGACACTCAGTATGGTGTATCAGGACTGCCATTTCAGCAGTAGCAGCATCTTACCAGACCAAGACGCATAACAACATCTTATTAAGCCTGGACACGGTCAAGGCATTTGACTCGGTTCTTTGACCCCATCTTTTTAAAAGCTTGGAAATGAGAGGCTTCAACTTGGCCTTAATAAATTTCATAAAATCCCTATACACCTCCCCTATGACTCGCATTTAGTTAACAACCTATTCAGTGCCCCAATTGAAATGCATAGGGGAACCCGGCAAGGCTGCCCCTATCGCCTTTTTAATTTGGCTATAGACTCTTTTCTGCAAATATTGGAGGCCAACTCGATCTTCCAAGGAATATCAGTGGGATGTAAGAGGGTAAAACTTACTGCTTTCGCAGATGATGTGATGTTGTACATCTCCAACCCGAATGAATCCCTCCAGCACATTTTGAACTTTTCCAATCTTTCGAGGAAGTTTCGGGTTTCGCAATCAATATTGTACTTCTGGTGGAGGCCGGGGTGGTCGCATGCACGTGGAGCTCCGTGCTCCCACCCACGGAGCTCCACCACCCCTGGCCTCCGGAGCATCATGGCGGCGCGGCAGGGAGGGAAGGAGAAGGCAGAGGAGGCTGGCGGAGAAAGAAGACAGGTAGGAGGCAAGCGAGATGAGCTCCGAAGCGCCGATCGGCAGGAGGAGGCTGAGAGGAGTGCCGAGCGCGGGACGCAGCATCACCCGGCCGGAGGCGGGCAGCGCGGCAGCCCCCGGCAGTAGATCAACTCAGCACCATCCAGCACCCCCGGCCAGCGCTGCAGCCCCCAGGAGTAGATCAGCTCAGCACCCCCGGCAGCACCATCCAGCACCCCCGGCATCACCATCGATCACCTCCAGTGGAGGGCCCGGCACAGGTTAGGTCAGGACGCAGTGAGAGTGAGAGGATCAGCTCACTCAGTGACCCCCTCCCCCCGGCCAGGACAGGAGGCACATTGGCCATGGGGGCCCCGGCATGACACCCAGAGGCCGGCAGGATCACCCCCCCTTCCCTGGCGGTGCATGGGATTTCCGGCCTGCAGGCCGCATTAGCTCCGGGTGAAAGCAGTGGCACCCCCCTGGCCCCTTTGACTCTATGATTTTTTACACTATTTATTTGTTAGTGTTATCACATAATTTTTTCTCTTTTTATCACTTAATCACATTTTTCTTTTTAATAAATCATAACTCCCTTTTCCACATCACTGAATTCTAAGGTGCACTTTATTATGTGAAAGAAGACCTACCAACAGAGAGTATATATGTAGAAAATCAGTATCTTGAGTGCTCTCATAACATCACTGTCTCTATCACAAGCATCCAAATGCAGGTGACATATTTAATACACAGATTACTGGGCAGCACAATCGCCAAGCATATTCCATAATAACGAACGCTAAATAGATATGTGACACCAAATTGAGGGAGTGACAATACAAACTTACCAACCTAGGGAGAGTATGAACTCCAATCAGGAGAAGACATAATTAGTGCAACAACTGTTCCATAGATTTAAACCATATAAAACAGACCGCAATTAAGACATGCACATTCCGGGGCGCCGGGATACAACACACAGATGGACGGGTAACGTCCAAGAGAGTTACCATTGGCGTATAGAAAACACGTGACCAATCACGTGGTACAGGCAGCGGCAGCAGCATAATGCCGCACAGTAATGACACGTAGCCAGTGACTCGCGTCATTGGCTAAACAAGCAACACGTGACCCACAATACTTGGAAATGATTGGTGGGACACCGCAATAAAGATCAGACAGCGGAGATCAATCGTTTGGCTAGCTTGAAGAAGCACCTAAGTGCGAAACACGTGTTCTAGACCCGTGTTAGGCAGGTGTAATAGGATGTAAATTGTATCTACTATTATTTGTTGTTATATTATTTTCCACCCTTTGTTCACCCACAACGCTAGTCGCTCTGACCCACTGCTAGTAACAAGTGAACTAATACAGCTCACGCAATCTACCTATTTAGGTAGATAAGAATTCCAACTAAGCATATGTATGGCATAAACAATCTACCTATAGTGCACACCCAAACGTCCATCTAAGGGGTGTAGCGCAAACAGGTGCAGCAGGCACAACTGAATAAAGTGCCTACAACCAATACTATTAAACCATACACACAATATAAAATTGCAATACAGTTGCCCCAAAAATCGGCACTGAAAATAGAGCATACCTATTAAGAGATACACACAATATAATTATACACCAGTAGGTGTCAGTAGCGACTAGGAGGAATATAACAAAGTGTACTCAATACTGTTATACTTAAACCCTGGGCAAACCGCCAAAATCAGGGAATAACAAAGTATCCACTGAATCATTAAAAGAAGTCACATGCACACTTTGGGAAGTGTGCAATACATGCAGTTAGAATCTATACACAGTATCAAATCCCATAACAATACTGTATTCAAATAGAAATCTGGGATAAATACAGTGTAACACTACACAATACTGTACTGGGAAATAAAAGCCCAAAATAAAAGCTTGAGTCACAAATTGTATTAAAACTGCCATATGCTGATTATAACACAGCTTAAAAGGCATAGCTAACAAATCTGAGGAGGATATTAATTCGGGTATATAACAACAGAGTGACACAGAGCCAGACTTGCGGCCAGATCACACACCCGATATACACACCGCCATTTGCCAAATGCTGATACATAACAGCTAAATAGGCAATAATAATAACAAATTTGAATACGGCACATGACATCTATTAGAGCCTAATATATGGCCAAGTCACATAGCCCATTCAAATACAATTATATCGCTCCACAGACTAAACAAGTATAGGTGACAGAGTGTGATATAGAGCCAATTCTATGGCCAAAACACTTATTCAAGTGTAATATAGAGCCGAACTTAAGGCCAAAACACTTACCAGTATAGTATATAAAAACCGTAAATAATATCTTGATATAATATATATCTAACTGCATTATCTTCTATATATATAAAAAAATCCAGTGGTGTGTCAGCTGGACATAGGGGTTGGTAAAATAAGTGATTTCATTCACTACCAAGAAAAAAGCACCGAAAACCAACTGTCATATTCCCTTATAACAACAGGGAGAACAATAACAGTATATTGAAAACATAACAAAAGTGGAAACACAGAAATTATCTATATGCGGGAATACCACCCGACTGTCAAATAAAATCAAAACATCCTATGAAACCTGCCTACACGTTTTAAAAATTCTGTCCAACACCAATTTTCTTTTCTTATCACTGTGTATATATGTATGTTGGGATATTTTAACCTCTTCAATTTTCGCACACTTTTTGTGGCTTACCCCGTGTCACAGTTCATAACATTAAAGACGATAGGGGTTCCCACAATTTTATATATATAAAAATATAAAAAGAAAATTATTTGAGCAATGATATTTTTGTAAAACCAGGAGTGCGTCCACAATAACTGTCTTTTTTCTTCTCCTCAATACTTTTGACTACTGACTTACAGTTGGTCAGGATAGCACCCCCGCTACATGTCAAATTAAATTATATAGCGGTGAATACCCGATAATACAGGGTATAACATAACCACTGAGTGCAGACTCCAGAACCCTACCTGTTCTCCCTTTGACTCTCCCCCAGCCTCACTGACTCTCCCCCCTTGCTACCCGCGCTACGCACGCTGGCCCTCCCTACAGGAAGATGACGCCGCAAACGGCTGCCTAGGACCTGTGCACTCAGCTATATGTAACTCTGTTTCTCCCATGTGATAACTGTACTGTCTCTGCTATAACTACTGTCCCTGCTCATATTGTTACCTACCTGGCGGCTGCAACGACCAGTGGTGCCGCTGATGGCTGCCTAGGCGCTGTGCAGCTCAGCGGGTATGTGTGCCCTGTGTGATAACTGTACCATCTCTGCTTGTATTGTTACCTACCTGGCTGCTGCAGTGACCAGTGGCGCCACTGATGGCTGCCTAGGCTCTGTGCAGCTCGGAGGGTATGTGTGCCCTGTGTGATAACTGTACTGTCCCTGCTTATATTGTTACCTACCTGGCTACTGCAATGACCAGTGGCGCCGCTGATGGCTGCCTAGGCGCTGTGCAGCTCGGCAGGTATGTGTGCCCTGTGTGATAACTGTACTGTCCCTGCTTATATTGTTACCTACCTGGCTGCTGCAACGACCAGTGGTGCCACTGATGGCTGCCTAGGCACTGTGCAGCTCGGCGGGCATGTGTTCCCACATGTAATGTCTTAATGTAATGTGTCCCCCCCTTCATCCCTGCTTGATGCTGCACTGTAATCCACAAAAAATTCCTAGTGTACGCAAGCATACATGGCCAATAAAGTTGATTCTATTCTATTCTATTCTATATGCAGAAATCAGTGGCCCCATTAACTCCACGACCCTTACCGATGGAATTTTTAGTAGCCCACCTTTCAAGTGGGCTACTAACTCATTACATACCTGGGGACCCAAACACCAAGACATTTATCTAATCTTTATAAATTAAACTATACCCCGATATTTCAACAAATACAAGCGGAACTGATCAGCTGGAAAAATCTACCCCTATCTTACTTGGGGCGCATAAGCCTCACTAAAATGATAACTTTCCCTCAACTAATTTATCTGTTACAGGCTTAACCCCTATACATATCCCCAAAAGATATTCAGTTGGTTTATAGAAATATGAGACAATTCATTTGGGGAGGAGGGAGACCTAAATTAGGCCTAATAAAGATACAACAGCCTAAATGGAATGGAGGAGTGGGCTTTCCAGACATTAGACAATACAACAAAGCTGCCATGTTTCGCTATTTATCAGATTGGATCTCAGGACATGACCTTTATACATGTACGTCGCTTAAAAGATAAATGGTTGAGGGGGTTGTCTATTAACATTCGTTCATTTAAATGACCAATAAATCCCTACCCACATCAAAGAGAACCCATTACACCCAAAAAAGTGGCATTGGGTAAGACACCAAGCAGGCCTAAACTCCCACAAAAAAATACATCTCCCCTTTTGAAATATCTTGACTTCCAGGAGGGTCAGGCTACATACAGTACCCATTCAATATTATGGAGAGCAGGTGGACTCAACACCATTGGATCTCTGGTTGACAGGACTTTGCGCAGACCTTTAACATATACTGAGGCGGTGGAAAAACATAAATGCTTAACAGGCTGCTCCCTGGCCTTCCTCCAGGCTTAGCACTACGTTACATCAGTGGTCCGTCACTTCTCTGAGAAGGACTGGACCACTACCATAGACGTCCTCTTATCACAGCCTCCCTTAGAAAAAAAAGCCATCTCCTGCTATTACCAACATTTTAGAACAATTTTAGATTACTCCACATCTAAGCAAGGAAAAGAGAGCACTTTTCTTTTTATTTTCTTTCTTTTATGTTTGATTGATGTGAATTCCTATATGTTCATTCTGTTTAACATTTGAATGGAAATGTACATCAATATGTTATACATTGCTATACTATCAATATGTTGCGATAAAGATAGAACTCTACGTCTTATTTATGCTACTATACTGTATGTATCCATATAAACGAGAGAGATGGAGAAGGATCATATCACTTTTTATTTCAAATTACTGATGTATTTAACAATACTTATACTTTTACTGTACAACAATATATATATATATGTATATATATATATATATATATATATATATATATATATTTGTGTGTATTTCATGTGTTTGATCTGTTTATACAACATAAATCCATTTTGTGTTCACACATGAGATACCTCATTGAAATATAAAAATGTTCCAAAATATGGAATAATCCATTATCCAAAATGCTTCTGATCCAGAGCATTCTGGATAAGGGATACTCAGCCTGTAGTTAATTTATGTATAATGAGTAAAAACTGACTAAGGTAAACAGAATGCTTAAAAGTACTAGTTTAGTAAATTATAACGATTTAGAGTGAAAAGCATAGAATAAAACAGCTGCATATACATTACCTAGTGCGATATTATTTAACAGGACCCCAGACGTGCCAATGCCCACAAAACATCTCAGCACTATATAGATGGAAAAATTTGTAACAAATGCCGCTCCAACACCAAAAGCCAACATCAATAAAATTGAAATTAATATAACAGGGCGCCTCCCAATCCTTTAAAAAGCAACAAAATATGTAATCATTGCATAAATGTATGGATAGACGTATTAGCAATATGTAGGCAACATGTTACTTAAACACCTGGGGAAGAATAATAATTAATATAAATTTGCAAATTACATAAAATATTATCAAAATAACATAAAACAAAGTAAACAGATGCTTTTTTCAAAATGTTGGCACCATAAAAAAATAAGGTTCACCATAAAAAAAACATAAAAAAACATAAACACCTGGGGAAGAATAATAATTAATATAAATTTGCAAATGACATAAAATATTATCAAAATAACATAAAACAAAGTAAACAGATGCTTTTTTCAAAATGTTGGCACCATAAAAAAATAAGGTTCACCATAAAAAAAAAAAAACGGTTGTATAGCTAGCATAACAAATTTAAGGGGCTATGCAATCTGGGATCACGGCTGTCGATCCCCGCCGTCAGCCGTGATCCTGGCCTGTTTGCAGTCAGATCGACCGCATAACGACAGACGGGATTCAATGTCCCGTCTGCCGATGGGCACAAAGGGGGCGTGGCCACGAAAACGTGCGTGGTTTGTCAATCTGCGGCCTGGATCACGACAATCCACGGCCGTTATTGGCAGAACGGGCCGGACAGCTTCTGAAGTCTGGCCCGTTCTGCCGTGATCCCGCATCAATGCTGTCGTTAATTTACCACCTTGGAAATAGCGGCGGCACATTGCATACCCCCGAAAGTATTGATTTCACATTCACTAACGCATAATCAAATTTTAATTTTTGTCTTGCCAGTAAGGCAGTGGGTCCTAAACTGGGTTTAATGGTCCAAAATAAATGATGGTCCATGTGATAGGCAAAACCAGTGCTGGTGGCTGCCAATCATCTGTGGACAAACAGAAAGGAATCCTTTCCCTTACCACATAACTGACCCTAAGGATGACCTTTAAGCACAATTTACATAATTATAATGTTTTCTAAATTTCTCAATAGGAAACTTTTGGTGAAAAAAGGCTGATACAGCAGGGTGCTGTGATTCGGGGATTGCATAATGGCCCTTATTCTGGTTGACTCGCTCGGGCACAAATTTGCACCTTTGCAGGTCAACCAGAACCTGCCCTGCGAAAGCTGGTCCAACCCCCCCTTCACACGCCGTATTCGTTCTCCCTCCATACGAATGGATGTTTTACATAAACATCCATTCACATGCCAGTGGGAACCTCCCTCATCTTTTGATGGTCGCCGACCATCGAATGATGGGGAAGGAGCATGCATATGTAAGGGTGGTCCAGACCAATCGTACAGATGCGTGTAGATTTCCAGGGCAGTTGATATCTGGTTATGTCAGCTGTCCGCCCCCCGCACGTTTGCCATGAACACGAATTAGCATGTGTACACCCAGCTGTTTTTTTTTTGCATGCTAATGGCCCAGGCCGGCTCTTCACCCCCGCTCGAAAGGCAGGGAGCGTGCACTCGCAGATTTTGTGCCAGGTTTGCATGCTCCCAGCGTTTGCACATCGGTCCGGTGCGAATTCGCACCCGACCGAGTCAACCTGAATAAGGGCCAATGTGTATGGCCCATACCTTACTGTGCAGACCAATTTTCATATAATGCATAAATGCTAACAAGAATAATTACTGTGTACATTCCAAGTCAAATAAGTGTAAAAAAAAAAAAAAAGAAAAATCATTATTTCTTGGGAAATTATAGTATTATTTAGGTGGTAAAAGTTTGGTCTCATTTTAATAGAAACATAATGATTAGATATAAAGTATGTGATTCTACATGATTAACTGCTATGATTCTTACCTGTCACCTAAATGACCAAAAATAAGTGATCCGATGAGGTTTCCCAACATGTAAATTGACTGAGAGAGATTAATCTGATCCTGTCTGTGGCACACCAAGTCAAACTTAAACAAGAGAAATATAAAAAAGCTTTTCATTGGTGCACTGACGTCATGTGACATTATATCGCCATGTGTATAGTAAACAAACAGTATCTCTATTATTATTATTAACAACAGATATATTGATTTTTAAATAGAAATAACCAATGTGTCGCAATAACTGAAGAAGTAACCATATAAAAATCTGAAACAAACTGGATGGGCAATCAATATGGGCCTAATTAGATACACAGCTGTTTTTCTTATTATAGATTTATATAGTTGCCAAGGCAAGAAGAGGACTAGTGTAGTGACTTCACCTCATCACTGCCTGCTCTTTCCTAATGTTATGCAGTCAGAATAGGCCCGCAACAGATCCCTATATGTGTACGGACAATGTTGGGAGGTATTCATTTGATTTTTGGAGAGACCGCGCCCCCCCCCCCCCACCCCCACCCCCCCATTGGGGCTGCTTCAAGATATTTTCCGGGCTGGTTTCAATAGCCAATCCACCCCTGCCCATACACATGTTTTTAGCAGCAGTACAAAGGGAGCTGCATGTGTATTAGCCTAGGGCACCTGGGATCTTTAATCAGGCCCTTGTTAGGCACTAGGGGGAGGTAAATGCTACATGGGGGACAGTTAGGGACAGGCTGCAAGGTATGGTGTGTGGTGGTTAGGGTTAAGCTGCGGAAGCGGATGGTTAGAGTTTGGCTGGGGGAGTGGTGGGCTAGGTTTAGGCTGCGGGAGTTGTGGGTTAGGGTTAGAATTAGGGGCAGGGTTAAAAAAATCTGTAGTTTTTTTTATAATGGGTGCATTATAACGGGGCCACTGTGCACCCATTTTATTTAATGCTTACTTCTCCAGAGACCCACAGCAATGGCACAAGCACTGTGGAAATCTCCGGAAAAATGTCCCCCATGCCATTTTTCCGCAGAGTTACACATGTACGTTAGAGTCAGCTCCCTCGAGTGCTCGGACTCTAGGGGAGGAGGGGGCACAGACGGCGGAGACTTCACATCGGCTTCCGCCTCTCTTAAAATGCCTATGGATAAAATACTTACAAAGATCCATGACCTTGACCATCAGGGATGCTGCTATTGGCATTTTGGCCATAGGGATCCCAATTACCCAGACTTTGTGACTAACCTCTTCTAACCTATTATAAGTATAATTATGTATGCACCTTTGGGTTGATTCACAGGTGTATGCTACAGTATATATGCCGCTTTTTCTTTGTTTGTAGTAGCGGTGTTAAAATATGCAAAAGCAGCAAAAGATGTTTTGCTTTAAAAGACACTCACTGCTGCCTTCTGTGATCCGCTGCTGCGTACAAGGATGCAGCATCAGACCAACTGCATGACCACTGAACATCTGAGTTGTGCACTTGATTGTATGCATTTTTGGTACTTGTGTATTTTGGCGGCGCCCGATTTCAGCATTGTGCGATGAACGTATCGCATCGCATGCCATGTACCCGATGGCATGCGATGCGATACGATTTTGACCCCCTATGCGATGAAAAATCGTATAAGCACCCTAAAGGGTGCTTTTGAGCACCCTAATGGGTGCTTACAATGTGAAATGCACCCCCACGCCACCCCCCCACTATAAACGTGAACCCGAAGCGTGGCGAGCGCAGCGGTACGCGTCCTACGACCTTTTCATACCCCCACTATCCACGTCGGTGTGGAGTTGAGAATAGAAAGTGTGGCGAGCGCAGCGAGCCACTGAGCCCGAAGCGTGGCGAGTGCAGCGAGCCCCGCGAGGGGACGCGGATACCTTCACAGGTATACACGTCCCCTGGCGGGCTTCACAGGTGTCCGCGTGGCTCGCCACGCGGACACCTGTGAAGCCCGCCAGGGGACGCGGATACCTGTGAAGGTATCCGCGTCCCCTCGCCACACTTTCTATTCTCAACTCCACGCTGACGTGGATAGTGGGGGTATGAAAAGGTCGTAGGATGCGTACCACCGCCGCCGTTCGCCACGCTTCGGGTTCACGTTTATAGTAGGGGGGGGGTGGCGTGGGGGTGCATTAACATTGTATAAGCACCCATTAGGGTGCTTATACAATTTTTAATCGCATCGCATCGTATGGCATTGTATGCCATGTACAATGGCATACAATTTGAAAATTGTATGCCATCGTACACTATGGCACAAAATCGCGTCGCATCGCATGCGTTATGGTATACGATGCGATGGGCGCCGCCAAAATACACAAGTACCGCATTTTTAAGGGGAAATTTGACGCGATGCGCGGGCACGCCGGTCGAATGTCGGGTCTCAAGTTCTTATGTGCTGCACATAATCTCTATATCTATCGAATCGCAGGAGAGATCGCATATGGTTTTCAACCACATGCAATGCTCGAATACAATCCGCAGGTGGGGGGCGGAGGGAACGCTTTTTCATCGGCGTGGGGATAGGGAGAGGGGGCCAGAGGGGCCGCTGGCGGTGTGGGAGACTACGTGCAGAGGGCGGCGTTATGTAGAGCAAGAAGTAGCGCTAGTGGGTGGCGGGGGTCTGTCAGCGGTGGCTGCAGAAGTGTTTAAAACACTTGGCAGCCCTCTGATTGGCAGAGCTATCTCAGCCAATCAGAGGGCTGCCTAGTGTTTAAACAATTCTGCCACCACCACTGACTGACCCCCGCTGCCCGTTATGCTGCTAGCGCTTCTTGCTTGCCCTCTTCCAGCACCCGATGTGCCATCTCAAGATGGCATGCGACATTGGGTGCTGCAAAGGAGGCACTTTAGCACCACAAGATGCAATCGGGTTCGATGGACATCGCACTGCGATGTCGCATCGAATACCATCGCACAAGTTTATGGGCAGCATAAGTTTCAGGTCACTCAGGGTCATAATGCGAGAGAAGTCACATTCAAGAATTCAACTGGCTGCAGAATGCCCAGAAAACAGCCCTCGGGTTGACATAGCTCTGAAAGAGGCAACTTGCCATATTTTGTGTAATAATGAATGATGTGAATGAGCAATGCAGGCAGGAGTATAAGGATGACAAATAATGTGTATTATACATGGTGGGGGAGTATGGGAGACTATACTGTAGATAGGTGCATACAGTACATTCTGTGATTAAGGATGGTCAGTGACTGATGGGTACATACAGTAATTAGGTCTGTGATTAGGGACTGTCAGTGATTGATGGTACACAATTAGATGTAATAATAATTAGATGTATGCAGAGTATTACCTGGAAGTTGTGTTTTTTTCTGAAGACAGATTTATTTTTGAAAACCACTATTTTGTGATGGGTATAATCAGAATCAGACTGGTTTCAGAGGTATTGATGGTATCGGCTGCCAGACCACGTATGCCAGGACAATGTTTAGAGACACCGAGCTCTCAGCACCTGCTCCTGCACCAGAGGCAGAACTCTGGGAGGCAATGCAGTCATCTGCCACCGGGCTTCTGCTCCCAGGGGGGCACCTCTTCTTCCCTGCGAGTTTAAATGAATTAAAAGCCATCTATATCACTTCTGTGGCTGACTTCCCTTCCCAACCCAACATCATTTTTGCAAGTGTCACACTCTGTGTTAGAACCCATGACCTGTTTTATTGGAGACAGACACCTTACTGATTAAGCTATTTGGGGGGCACCAATATTTATCTTGCCTCCAGGCAATTGGGACAAACTTACGCCACTGTCCTGCACATATAGTTGGCATCGGCGATCGTGCAGATGCAGAGATCCTGGTGTCTTTAAATATTGTCCTGGACTGGCAATGGATCCCACCAATACCCATGTCCGCCGGTCCCATTCTAGGTATAACTCCAGACTTTGCTAGCCAGGTTATTTACATTATCAATCATGTTTCAGCAGTTGGTCTAAAACTGGGTACACACAAGACGATATGGCATCGAAATCAACATTCTCTGATTGAGCTGCATGTAATGATGACAGGGGATTTCACCATCGTACGTACACAGTAGATTATTTTACGAATATGTCATCAAATTTGTTTTAAAAAATTGTCTAGTCCGTACCAAGCAGAGGACTACTGGAATCTTCCTTACGTTGGTACTGAAGGTGACCTACAAAGTGGGACATATAGATGCACCAGCCCTGGTTCAGCAACAGATATCTATAACGTTTAAAGGTGTACTGACCCCATGTACTATGGGTTATATTGCCAGTGCCGGTTCTAAATTATACATGAAACATTTTAGTGGACAATTGTTTACAGACCTCGGTGACCAGTGTTGGCTTGATATGCGACATATCATACACCCATCCATTCTGGCACGCAATTGTGCTGTTCAGTCCGTATCTTTGTATTGATTCTATGTCCCAATCCTCTGGACTGTACATCAGGCATTGCTCATACGCCCCATGTGAATCAAGTGGGATGGTTAAATTCAGCTGCACATCCTCAGTGAGGTTTGGGGCTTTCTCAAGGATCCAGTCGGTATTGCAGTGGTGAGGAACGGGTATTCCCATAAACACCTGCCCAAACATGTGGAAGGCATTGAAAAAACTAAGGAAACAAATCATAAACACCAAACATTTTTGAAAGCGTCCAAATTCTCCGATGTGCTTTAGGATTTCCCCAAAGTCCGTCATTGTCATCTGGTTCAAAGCAGTGCGAGGCACTTCACTGACAGTGAGAAATTAATGGTTAACCTTATCCCAAGAGACACCTGTACTAAGTCAAAGTCCCAGATATACATATATAGGTGCACAACATATGTACAGTACACAATGTAAAGATGTAAACATTTCCTTCTATAAACATGACTACTATCTGCCCACTTAAGAAACCAGTACCAGACTCACACAGCCAGCAGGCTAATGCCACAGCCATTTTATACAAGCTCCCCCCAGCCAAACCATCAACCTTTGGCTGGTAAGTGCTGGACAGGACCCTGGGGGGAGGAAAGATCCCCCCAATAATGGTTCCACCCGTCCAGGGCCCCCCGGCCCAGGTTGAAGCCCAAGGTTGTCCCCAGCCCCCCAGGGTTGTGAGGGATGGTACCAATAAATTGTAAAAAATAGAGTAAAGTATTTGTTTCTGTTGTGGAACAACAATTTCCAGCAAGCCTCCCCCACATGTAGGATTTGGAGAACCACAAGTCCCAGCATGTGGGGCATTTATGGGCTTGCTGGTTCTTGTAGTCCACAACAGAACAAATACATAATAAAAAACACACACCGTAATAAAGTATAACTTTAATACAAACTACATACATACTTACCTTATCAATGTAGGCCTGTCCTCTTCTCCAGTAGAATCCACATCAGAACCTGTAAATAAAATCATACATAAAATCATACTCACCATCCCATCCAGAGAAGATCAGATCCTCTTCAGTCCAATTAGCATCCAGGGTTAAAAAAAATAAACTGAATACCCGGCTCCAGCGGACCGAGGGACCTGCAAGTGTGTTGACACTCGCAGTTCCTCCCCGAGAATGAGGGAATCTACGGTGACGTAAGTAACCAGATCTTCCCTCAGACAATGGAGTGGGATCCCTGGGAGCTCCGCACCTGATTGGCGGCTGCACCGCTCCATAGATGCGCATCCTACAAAATTTTAACATGGGTGTCTATGGGCGGTTCTCATCATTCTTCTGAATTGAGGGTAATGTTCACTGTGCATCTAGAAGTGTAGGAGTACATTGTACAATGGGGTTTTCCCCATTTATAAAAGCCAATCCTTCTGTAACACATCAACTGGTGTTGATGTGTTTTGTTATTAATTGACTAGGGGCCAAAATAATTTTGAGAGATTTGCTTTTTCTATATCATGGAAGAAGCAGTGGGGAGAATAGTTTTAAGAATAGTGTCCTGTTTTAAGAGTTTATAGTTCTTATTAATAGAGATGTGCAGGTTCGTATTTACCCGGATCTCAAAATGGGATCTTATTGGCTATTGGCTGTCACATGTTTTGACTCCAAATCATGTGACAGCTGGATAGCCAATAAGATCCCGTTTTGAGATCCGGGCAAATCCGGTAATTTGTCTAATCTTATAATCTGCCTGATTATATTTGCAAATAAAGGAAAATTTAAATTAGGGTCTCTCTTTACTTTGTGATCTGGGTTGAACTGTTATGTTTGCCGCTAGGCACAGAGTACAGGTAACAGGAGGCAGGGAATGGGAGGTCAGGCGTGAGCCCGTAGCCGGGACCGCCGGTTAGGACGGCCACAGCGAACCCTATACTGACTCTGTTGAGTACCCCGGGCAGATGACAAACCCCTGCGGGAACTAGGCTTCACCTGTGGCCGCCACGTTCGAAGGAGCGAGTTAGGCCCGCTCCAACCCCGATGCAGCTAGGTCTATGTGTGGACAAAGTGTAAGTGATCATCAGGGGTAACTCAAGAGGATAGTCTGACTACAGGGCCTGACTGTAAAAGAACCCGTCTGCCGACACCAGGCCTAAAGACGGGAATGCAACCCAGTCGCAGGCACCAGGGATAACTTGACGGGGAATCTCCACTGACAGAAATCACAAGGCTAGGTAGCGAATCCTCAAAATAAAAACAGGTACAGGAAAAACGGGAGGGCCCTGCCTATCAGAGAAGAAATAATGGAGGAAAGGACCAAGGAGAAACAAGTGAATAACAGAATAGCAGTATGAGTTAAGCCTACGGCGGGGCAAGTCCAATACCCCACAAGGGGAACTGAACAAATGGCTGGACAGCCTAATTACTAAAAGTAACTAGGCAGCTCCAAAAAGTATACACCAGGCTCCACAGTAGTACTTACGTGACCCTGGGGGAAACACCAGAGGAGCTGGGCTGGGACACTGGAGCAGGATGGTGACACAGGATCCACCAGGAGAAACTGACAGGGAGACCAGAGATAACCAGGAGCGAATCCGGGTAGCTAGGAACACTGAAAAGCGCCAGGGACCGGGAATGTGCTGTGAAAACTATAACCGGCGTCTGTGCTCAGCAGACGCCAGCTTCTTATTCAAAACTGGCGCTGCCTGCGAGACGTCAGGCGCACGTGTGCGCTGCCGCTGGGCGGAAGTTCGGGAACGTTGCCTAGCAACGCCCCGACGCCCGGCCTCAGAAAGAGGCTTGGAACGCTTCCGCGCAGCGTCACCAGCCCTGCCGCACCGCTCCCCATCCGCCGACTGTTCGGGTACTGGGGATACCGGACAGCAGCGTGCAACAGTACCCCCCCCCCCTTGAGGAAGGGTTGACAACCCCTTACCACCGGGTTTATCAGGGAACTCTCGATAGAAAATCCTATTGGGTGCATGAAGAACCTTGTCAGGAACCCATGACCTCTCCTCTGGACCGAAGCCTCTCCAATGCACCAGAAACTGCAAAGAGCCTCTCACAAACTTGGAGTCAAGAATTTTCTCTACCGGGAACTCCTGTTGTCCCCGTACCATCACTGGGGAGGATCCAGCGTTACTCCTGCGAGGAAACTTTCGAGAAAAGAACACCGGCTTGAGAAGGGAGGCGTAAAAAGTATTGTCGATCCTGAGGGATTTGGGTAGAGACAGGCGAAATGCTACTGGATTCACCCTCTTGATGATCTGAAAAGGACCAATAAATCGAGGCCCCAACCTCGCTGAAGGTTGATGAAGTTTGATGTTGCGGGTCGAAAGCCAGACCCAGTCACCGACCTTAAAGTGACAAGGACATCTGGACTTGTCTGCAGATACCTTCTCCCTCAATGCAGCCTCCTTAAGAGCAACGTGAACACTCCTCCAAATGACTCTGAGTCGAGAGGCCGAAGAAGAAACTGAGCTGGAAGCTTCAGGACCCAAAGAGTTGGCTCGGGGATGGAATCCATACACTGCAAAGAACGGAGAAGTCCTGGAGGCTGAATGATGTGCATTGTTATATGCAAATTCAGTGTTAAGTGAAGTGGTAAGAAGCTTGCCCAATCATTCTGCAATTTGGACACAAAACACCTCAAGTATTGTTTGAGTGACTGGTTCAATCGCTCTGTTTGTCCATTGGACTGTGGGTGAAAGGCTGAGGTTAGACTGGTCTTGACTTTTAATGCAGCGCAGAAGAGTCTCCAAAACTGCGCCACAAATTGCGGACCGCGATCAGACACAATATCTGAGGGTAAACCGTGCAATCTAAAAATATGCTGCAGAAACAGAGTTACCAACTCCTTGGCCGATGGTAATTGTCTCAAGGCCACAAAGTGCGCCATCTTAGAAACCGGTCTATAACGACCCAAACCACTTGACAGTGAGCAGATACAGGTAATCCTACAATAAAATCCATAGCCTAGTGTGACCAGGGTCTGACAGGAACAGACAAAGGAATAAGTTCCCCCATGGGCTGAGACCTAGGGACCTTATGCCGAGCACAACCTTGACATGATCATACAAATTCCCTGGTATCTCGTGACATGCCAGGCCACCAGACGACATGGGAAAGTAGTTTCAAGGTTTTGAAGACTCCTGGATGACTGGCCAGTTTGGAATCATGAGACTCAGAAAGGACCCTGCGTCTAAGGGACGGAGGAACATATAACTTGTTGATGGGTGTTTGGGCCGGCGCCTGACTCTGAGCTTGGCGGATGAGGCCTTCCAGAGTCTACTGGGCTCCTGCATGAATACAAGACGTAGGCACGATGGAACTCTTGCTGGCCTTGTCATCGTGTTGAGGAAGAAAACACAGAGACAGTGCGTCAGCTCTGATGTTTTTTGAGCCCGGTCTATAAGAGATAATGAAGTTGAAGCGCATAAAAAACAACGCCCACTGAGCCTGTCGAGCGTTAAGCCTCTTAGCTGTCTCAATATATTGCAGATTCCTGTGATCCGTGAGAACAAGAATCTGATGAACCGCTCCTTCCAACCAATGATGCCACTCATTAAAGGCCCACTTGATGGCAAGCAACTCTCTGTTTCCAACATCATAGTTGGCCTCTGCCTGCGAAAACTTCCGGGACATATACGCACAGGGATGTAAATCCAGTGATTCCGGATCCCTTTGGGATAACACTGCTCCTGCCCCTACTTCGGAGGCGTCTACCTCCACAATGAAAGGAAGGTTAGGATTAGGATGTTTAAGAACAGGAGCTGAGACAAAGGCTTGTTTCAAGGATTCAAAGGCCTGTTCTACCTGAGGAGACCACTGAGATGGATCGGCACCTTTCTTGGTTAATGCCACCAATGGCGCAACAATAGAGGAAAAAGAATGGATAAAACGTCTATAATAATTGGCAAAGCCAAGAAAACATTGGATAGCCTTCAAACTGGTAGGACGGGCCCAGTCTACCACAGCTTGAAGCTTCTTGGGGTCCATTTGAAAACCCTGAGAAGAAATAATGTAGCCCAAAAAAGAAACCTGTGTGACTTCGAACTCATACTTTTCTAATTTGGCAAATAATTGATTTTCTCTCAATTTTTGCAGGACCTGGCGAACCTGAGTTCTATGTGATTTCAAGTCTTGTGAAAAAAATCAAGATGTCGTCTAAATAAACGACTACAAATTGGCCTAAAAAATAACGAAGGACATAGTTGATAAAGTCCTGAAAAACAGTGGGGGCATTAGAGAGGCCAAAGGGCATAACCAGGTACTCATAATGCCCCGTCTGAGTACTAAAAGCCGTCTTCCATTCGTCACCTTCCTTGATCCTAATGAGATTGTAAGCGCCTCTGAGATCTATCTTGGAGAATATAGTTGCGGACCGCAATTGATCAAAAGGTACAGTAATCAATGGAAAGGGATAGGTGTTTTTCACCGTGATTTTATTTAAGGCACGGAAATCAATACAAAGCCTTAAGGAACCATCCCTCTTGGCCCCAAAAAAAAAAACCTGGACTGAGGGGCGGGCGGATAAACCCTTTTTTGAGACTCTCCTGTACATATTCATCCATAGCCTTCGTCTCCGGGATGGATAAAGCATATAATCTACCCTTGGGCAAGGGAGCGTTGGGAATTATCTTGATGGCGCAATCGTATGGGCGATGGGGCGGAAAACTGTCTGCTTTCCCCTTAGAAAATACATCCGCAAAGTCCTCTGAAATAGTGCCACCTAGATCCCTCTCTTCCTCAGTAGTTTCTATTATAGTGCCATTTAGACTATATTTAGTCTTTGGATTTCTGAGACCCAAGTGCATGATTTTGCATTTTTTGGCATTAAACTGTAGTTGCCATGCTCTTGACCATTCCTCTAATCTACCTAGATCCTCAATCATTTGTTTTACCCATCATGGTGTGTCTACCCTGTTGCATACCTTTGTGTCATCTCCAAAAAGGCACATTTTACCCTCAATTCCATATGCAATATCACCAATAAAGATATTAAAAAGCACCGGTCCAAGTACAGATCCCTGGGGTACTCCACTTGTAACCTTTCCCTCCTTTGACTGTACTCCGTTTACTACAACTCTCTGTTTTCTGTCCTGCAACCACGCTCTTATCCATTCAACTATTTTAGAATCCAATCCCAAGCTTTCAAGTTTATTTAACAGTCTGCCATGTGGGACAGTGTCAAAAGCTTTACTAAAGTCTAGATAAGCTACATCTACAGCCCCACCTTGATCTATTACTTTAGTCACCCAGTCAAAAAAGTAAATAAGATTTGTTTGACATGATCTTCCCCCAGTAAACCCATGCGGTTTTGGATCCTGTAAATTGCTGGTTTTGAGATATTCTACAACTCTTTGTTTTAAGAGTGTTTCCATCAATTTCCCTACTACTCATGTAAGGCTCACTGGTCGATAGTTGCTTACCTCTTCCTTGCTTCCACTTTTGTGCAGTGGGACCACATTCGCTATTTTCCAGTCCTCTGGGATTACTTCAGTAGCTAGTGACTGGTTGAATAATTCTGTTATTGGTTTTACCAGCTCCCCTTTAAGCTTTTAGTATCCTTGGATGTATCCCATCTGGCCCCATTGATTTATCCACTTCCAGTTTTGAGAGCTCTGTGAGGACTTTCTCCTCTGTAAATTTACTTGTTTCTCCCTCCGTTTTCTGACTATACTTGCAACTTAACTGTCGCCCCTTCCCCTCTCTTTCAGCAGTGAATACTGAGCAGAAATAATTATTAATATTGGTACTTGTTTCCTAGAACGGCGCCCACGATATTGATCTTAGGCATCGCAAGGAAAAAAATCGCGTCGGTCGCATCGCATGCGGCCAAAAAATCGCATGCGATGCGACCGACGCGATTACCGTGATTTTACATAAGGAACAATTTAACATTGTTCCCTATGTAAAATCACGGTAATCGCGTCGGTTACAGACCCCAAATAGCCACCCTAAAGTGACACCTTTAAGGATTGCAGGCTCAGCTCGGCCGAAAATCCATCCTGAAGAAACTCCAACAGTCTAGACACCCTGAACCTAGAGGTGTGAACCCTCTGACGTTCACATCACCTGATATAAATCTTCCAGACCCGATGGTAATTTGCAGCTGACACAGGCTTGCAAGCTTAGTCTGGATAACCGCATCCGAAAACACTTACTTTTTCAATAGGGAGGTTTCATAATTGAAGCTGTCAAATTGAGACAAGCTAGGTACAGGTGTAGAAATGGTCCTGGTCTTAACAGAACCGGTCAAAGAGGCAGACGCCAAAACTCAGTATGTCTGAATACCAGGACCTCCTGAGCCAATCTGGTGCAATCAGAATTGCTTGTACCTTCTGAGATGTTATTCTCAACAGCACCCGCGGAATCATTGGGTACAGGGGAAAAACATAGACCAGTTGGAACCACCATTGAACATCTGGGAGGCCCCAATGGTCCACAATCTCCCGAAACACTTCCAGATGAAGTGCCAACTCTCCCTCCAGCAGGTCGGCCCTGCTGAGGAAATCTGCTTCTACATTCCGGATCCCCGGAATGAACACAGCCGACAGTTTACTTCTGCCCACTTGAAAATCCGCGAGACTTCCTGCATTGCCATCTTGCTGTGAGTCCCGCCTTGATGGCTCAAGTAGGCCACAGCCGTGGCATTGACCGACTGTACCCACACAGGGAATCCCCTTAGAAGATCCTCTGCTTGCAGGAGAGTGTTCCAAACCACTCGGAGTGCCAATATGTTGATCAGTAGCCTGGATTCTTCCTTGGACCATCGACCCTGCAGCCTTAGGTGAAGGGCTACTGCCCCCCAGCCCCTGAGACTGGCATCAGTAGTGATAACCAGCCAATCCCACAAGTGGTCCATCTGCAGAGTCTCCAGGTCCGTCCACCAAATCAGAGACTCCCTTGTCTCTTGAGACAGCAACAACTGTTCCCGTTTCATGGTCTTTGCATTCCCTGACCAACATTCTAGGATGTTCCACTGAAAAATCCTCGAGTGAAACAGTGCAAACTGCAGCGTTTCGAAAGTCGCCACCATCTTGCCTAGCAGCTGCACTCCTTGCCAAACTGTCGGGCTAGGAGACCGCAGGATCTGTAGCACCAGCTGCCGGATGTCCACCGCCTTGGATTCTGGAAGGAATACCCTGTGTTGTTAAGTATTCAGGATCACCCCCAGAAACTGAAGTCTCTGTGTGGGTGTCAAATGAGACTTGGGCAAGTTTAAAATCCAACCCTGATCTTGTAAAAACTGAGTCGCAATACTCAAATGTTCCAGGAGTGTGTCCGCTGACTCCGCCTTGAACAGGAGGTCGTCCAGGTAAGGAATAATTACTATTCCTTTCAGCATGAAGGTCACTGCCATGACAGCCATCACTTTGGTGAAGACCCTCGCCGCCATGGCCAGCCCTAAAGGCAGGGCCTGGAACTGTAGATGCAACCCTCATATTGCAAAGCGAAGTAAGGACTGATGTTCCTTGCATATAGGCACATGCAGATAAGCATCTTGGATATCCACCGATGCTACAAATTCTCCCGGCTCTATGCTTAAAAGCACTGGCCGTAGGGATTCAATGCGAAAATGATCCAATCATAAATGCAGATTTAAAGATTGCAAATTGAGAATGGGTCTGAAAGACTCATCTGGCTTGGGGACTAGGAAAAGGATTGAATAAAACCCTCTATTCCCTTCCTCCTGAGGTACCGGGACCACTACCCCTTTGTCTATAAGAGATGTTGCTGTCCTCAAAAGTGCAGAACGCATTTGAGCTTCCCGCGGCAAAGGGGTAGGGAGAAAACGCCTTAGGGAGGCACCCCTAAGATTTAGCTTGTAACCCTGGGAGACAATGGAAAAAACCCAGGGATCCATGGTGGAATTTTTCCACCTGTCCCGAAACTGCAGGAGGCCACCACCCACTCTGAGGCCAGAACGGGGAGTCTCCGCCCTGTCATGCAGAGGCCTTATCCTCTCCTTTGGACACGTTTCTTTGTGAAAGCCCCGAAACGGGACCTGGGGGCCCTTCCCTTACTGGCTGGGAACCTTCCTCTTCCTGCCTGCCCTCTGTTAGAAGCTCCTCCCCGAAAGGATGGCTTAAAAACTCCAAACTGGAGGCTGAAGGTTTTGATGTAGTGGGAAAAAAGGTACCTTTTTCCCCCGTGGCCTGCTTTATAATATTTTCAAGCTCTGACCCAAAAAGAAGTTCTCCTTTAAAAGCCAAGGCTTCAAGAGACTTTTTTGATACGCTGTCCGCATCCCAAGATTTAAGCCAGAGGGCTCGTCTTGCTGACACTGAGGTGGCGGACACTTTTGACACCATCTTAGCGCCTTCCTCCCCAGCCTCACAAATATATTAAGCTACACATCTAATCTTTTCTGCCAATGTAAAAGCCTTGGAATCCGGCTGAAGCTGACTTCCCAAGGCCTCAGCCCACTTAATCATTGCCTTAGAGACCCAAGCCGAAGCAATAATGGGACGAAGGGTGAAACCACACCTTCAAACACCGCCTTCAGACATCCTTCCATTTTTTTATCAACTGGATCCTTAAAGGCAGCACCACCCTGCACTGGCAATGCCGTGGCCTTTGATAAACTAGCCACAGGAGCGTCTACTAAGGGAACCTTTTCCCATAATTTTACATGGCTCTCCGGCATAGGGTACAAATTTGCATACCTCTTGGACATAATCAATTTTTTGTCAGGAGTTTTCAATGCTGTCTCAAGCAAAGATTCCATGCCCTCATCTGATGGAAATATCAGAGTCTCTGCGAACTTTCTTAAACACACAAGGTGCAGGCACCTTGTCCTCCTCAGACAGGTTCAATGTCTATCTAACAGTAAATATTAAATCCTCAATGCCCAAGACAGAAGCATCTACCTCCTCATTTAGGCCCCAGGGCACCTCCTCTTCACATACACCCTCCTCCTCAGAATCCAAATTCAACAGGGGGGGATAAAGGATGTCAAGGAGAAATACTCAGGGCTTGGCAAACAGTTCCATAAATGCATTTAGATTATGGACACCCTGTGCAGTATCCTGCATGACCTGCAACAAAGCTGTGTCCCCTTGATATGGGGTAATAGAACCCAGTGAAGTTTGGGAGGATTAAAAAAACGTCCAGGAGACTTCCTCAAGTCATCTCTCTGCCTGTTTAACGCCTTCACCAAGACATCCATAGACCTCCCCAACACTTCTGCCCATGCAGGCTCAGATTGCTCAGACTCACATGAGGGGCACAGATCCCCCTGAGCCATCTGTTCACATTATTTTTTTATTATTACATTTTAAAAAGCTTACATACGTTTGGATATAGTTGACATTTACATATATGTCTTATATCTCACATATATGCAATAGCATTCAAATTACATACAAACATTTAACATTTACAGGTCTGTATTAACCAGTCTCGGTTCTTTCCATACATAGGGGGGTATTCAATGCCGCAGCGAGCGGCCGGCGAGGGGGTTAAACAGCGAGGATTGCTGAAAACCAGCGATCCTCGCTGTTTAACCCCCGCGCCGGCCGCTCGCTCTATTCAACGTTCTGGGGAAATCCTCGCCGTCACAGGACGGCGAGAATTCCCCAAAACAGCGAGACCCGCGGCTGCTGCAGAAAACTCGCAGTTTTTAGCCGCGGGTCTCGCTGCTTCTGGAGCCGCATCCGCCAATTCCCCCTTGCTCAAAAAACGGAGCGAGGAGAAATTGGCGTATGAGGGGGCTGTGTTGAATGCTGTCAGGGTGAGTGGTGACAGTGAGCAGGAAGCCCTGCTCGCTGTCACCACTCGCAAACAGCATTGAATACCTGCCATAGATGATATTTATCTCAGGTTTTTTGTGCAATTACATAAGCTTGAATCTATTCTTGTATCCCCTCAGATGGTATTTCTTCCTTTTCGACATATTGCTTCCACAGATGCCATTTTTTAGTTAACTTACCTTCGTATATATATCTAGTGTTTCCATTCTATATGCATAGTTTATTTTACTTATTATTAAGTTTAACTTTGGTGCTTGGTTCTGTTTCCAATTTTGAGCTACAGTATTGCTGTTTTGACTGCAATATAGATATGGTTTAGTATATATGTGCATTTTAGTTTCAATTCCTTGTTATAGGTGCGTAGTAATACCATCTGGGGGGGTCAAGTTTATCCTAAAGGTGCCCATACACGTACCAATTACCCTGTACTTTTTGTGCTAAAATAGCATTGCATCGCATGCACAACGATGATATTTTAGCACAAAAAGTACCGGGTAATTGGTCGTGTATGGGCACCTTAACTCCTATTACTTGCCAAATTAAGTACTCAATTTCATGCCAAAGATCTTTTAATTTACTGCATAAACAACAGACATGCAGCAGATCACCTTTTTCCTCCATATGTTTCAGACATATGTTTGGTTGAACGGGCCAAAATGTATTGATCTTATCTGGAGTTAAATATACTAAACAATCTCATACATTTTTCAATATGTGAAGTAGACTTAGTCATTCTATGTATTGAATTAAACAGGCTGGCCCATTCCCCCTCATCTAGGGACACATTCAGTTCTTTGCTGTTTAACAGGAGTGCATACCAGTATGTAATTCCTCCTTTGTGATTTTTATTATTTATTTTATTTAATAAGTTATTAGGAGGATTTTCTAATGTGTCCTCAGTTGTTAGGAATTCAGCCAGCCAGCTTCTTATCTGAAGATATTTATAAAAGTCTGCCGTTGAAATATCAGATTTTATCTGTAACTGTGTAAATGACAATAATATATTTCCAGAATACATATCTTTTAACGTTTTTATACCTTTACTTGTAAATTCTTTTAGGTTTAGGTGTGGAATATATTTTGCTATTGTTCTTATTTATATTTGTCTTAAGGAGGCTGTGAATTTGGCTTTTGTGTTTAGTATGGTATCCCATACTTTCAAAGTTGCTTTTACTGCTTTGGGAGTTAGGCTGGGTAGGTTTAAATTTTTCGGTGGTATCCAGATTAATTCCTCTGTGTTCAACTTATCTATCAATCCGTCCTTCAATTTTACCCATGATTTTTTCCCCTCTTTGTTTACCCAGCCTGATATTTGGTTAATTATACACGCATGTTGATATAGTTCTGTCAGGTAGTGCTACACCCCCTCTTTTTTAGGTCTAATTAGATATTTTTTAGATATTTTTGCTTTTCCATATGTATCTGTTTAAGATTGCGTTAAACCTATCTATCCAGTTTTTGCTAGTAGTCGTGGAATTGCCCTAAATAAATACAGTACATTATCTTTGGTAAACAAAAAACATTTTGAGAGCTGCTACTCTTCCTATCCAATTTACCTCGTAATTTATCCAGTCTTTGGTTTTCTTTTTTAATTGCTCCAACATTTGGGTATAATTATATTGTATTAAATTTTCATCCTTCCCTACTGTTTATTCCCAAATATTTGAATGTTTTTGTTTTCCAATTAAATCTATATTTTTCTTTCAGGTTCAATAATTTTTCCACTGCTATATTCAATGGCAAAGCTTGTTTTTATTTATTTTTTTCATTTATAGTATGGGGCTCTGGAATACTCTTCAATAATTTTCATTAACATCCCTATCGATTTCTCTGGCTCAGTAAAGAATAATAAGACATCGTCCGCAAATAACAGTACTTTATATTGCATTTTATTCACTAGGGGTCCGTTTATTGATTGCGCTCTTCTTATACTGTCTGCAAAGGGTTCTATGGAGAGTACAAAGATAATTGGCCAAAGTGGGCATCCTTGCCGTGTCCCGTTTGTAATGGGAAATCTATAATAAGTTTTATCATTGATATATACATGTGCTGTTGGAGTTGAATATAAAGCTAAAATTGCTTTAAGGAATCTTCCTTCTATTCCAAATTTCCGCAAGACATCCTCCATATATTCCCAGTTGAGCCGGTCAAAGGCTTTTTGTGTGTAAAGCGACAACACCATTAGTGGCAATTGTTTTTTTCGAAAAATGCTCCATTATATTTATTGCTTTCCTAATATTTTCAGTTCCGTGCCTATTTCTTACAAATCCAGTCTGTTCATCTTTAATCAGTTGTGGCAAGTACTGACTTAGGCGATTTGCCATAATTTCCGCATAGATTTTGATGTCTGTATTCAATAGTGCTATCGGCCTATTCACATGTTATTTTAACCTCACTGAATCTGCAGTTAACAAACATGGCCGGCGCTACCTCCCCTAAAGCAGTAGCAGTAGACCCTTCAGTCATAACTATAGCCACAGTGCGCAATATCAGGCAAATGTACAGAATTGTGTAACAGTGTACAAAACGACAGATAAGGGTACCAACACACAGAGTAAGCAGAGACCAAGGGGGGTATTCAATCTTCGGGTCACGGCAGACGAGCTTGCTCGCCCGCCGTGACCCAGTCCTGTTCTCGGTCAGCTCGACCGAGAACATGCAGGCGGGATTCAATGTCGAGCCTGCAGCGGGACGAGAAGGGGGCGTGGCCGCGAGTTGCGGCCGGGAAGTGACAAGCTGCAGCCGGCAGCTCGTCACTTCCCGGCTGTTCTCGGCAGAACGAGCCCAACAGCTAGAGATGTCGGGCTTGTTCTGCCGGGAAACCCTGTTCAATGCTGTCGGGGAAGACAGCATTGAATAGGGCCCGTCGAGCATCTCCCCCACGGGAGATGCTCGACGGCGATTAAATATCCCCCCAAGTCTCTGCTTAAGCAGGGAAGAACAGCCTCTTGGCGCATTACCCCCTTTAGCCGCTCCCACTGGTGTTTCTCTTTACTTCCAGTGCCTCCCCTTCTTTATGGGACCACTTGGACGCGTCCAGCAACGCTGGACTCCTGTAACAGACCTCACCTCCCCAAATGAAGACAACAGAACAGACTCAAATTATTATGTTTTTATTTAGACTCTTTTCTGTTCACTTTAAATTAAAGCCAATAAAAATCAGATCCCAAAATTCACTTCTCTTTGCCTTGAGTGTTAAGGAGTGGTAGAACCCCATAGATCCATACTCAGTAGTATTCTCAAATAAGGCAACAGTAACAAACAGGTATGAGAAGCGCCAGCTGAACCTCTACAGTGACAAAGGGACCACCAACGCGTTTAGCTGGTGACCCCCATTAGCACTAAAGAAGGCAACTAGCACATCTTACATGAAAATAAAGAGAAATCCAAATGAATCATGTGCAGAAAACACTTTTGGTCTCTGTTACAAAGCTCTCACTGCCTCAGTGTAGATCTGATTACAGTAAGAGACATTTGTTAGACAAGAGATAAGTAATACATGTTGTTACAGCCCTGAAACAAGCCAGAGTTTGATTCTTTGGCAGTAGTGGTTCTTTAGGCCAAGAGAGAAGCATTAGAAAGATGAAGATGTAGGTTTCATTAAGAAGCAGCTCATACAATGACGTCTTAGCTGATACTGAGCTGTGCAAATCCTATGAGCTTTCCATCATCTGGAATGTCTGACGGATCCACCCCAGAGGCCTGGAGAGAGAATTCAGAACAAAAAAAATAATTAGATTTCACTAGTCTTAAGGTGACCAAACACTAGAACGATTTTTTTTGCCGATTACCCGATTTCCCATAAATCAGACGATATATCATCTGATGTTCACCGATAATCGGTCGGAAATCGGCCAATATCGGTCAGATGCGCACTCCCGTGGATCTTTTGCTAAATCTTTTGATCTTACATGCTGCACGAAAGATCAGAAGATTTAACAAAAAGATCCAAAGGATCGCACATGGGATCTTAAGAAAAATCTTGGGAAAGATGTGCGCTTACCTGAAATCTTTTGTCCAAAACGGAAAAAAGATTTCAAGGCTAATTTATGCGCACATCTTAAGATCGCAGATCTTTCTAGTGTGTGGGCTCCTTTAAAGATTTCAAAATCAAGACATTTAAATGTGAACTCTGCCCTAAAACAGCGCTACCCTTAATGTAGCATGCCTTTCGGTTCATCTGCTACTGATTCTTGCTGGTGCATAGAACAACGTCACCCAGACGCAGGAATTTAAATGGATTTTTGTTTCACAGGTACTGTGACACAGAAAACGCAATTTTCAAACAAAACTATTTTTATTTTGTTTGTTTGAAAGTATAGGTTAGACAATGACAGCATCTTAATTGTGAGGACCCTAAGGGTAATACCTTATTTTCTGCATTGAGAGCTGTTTATCTTCTTTTTTAATATTGTGTAATCATCTTGTAATCATCTTTATTTGTGATTATACTTTTGAATATTCGAACTTATTTTCTGCATTGAGAGCTGTTTATCTTCTTTTTTAATATTGTGTAATCATCTTGTAATCATCTTTATTTGTGATTATACTTTTGAATATTCTAACTATCTTCCTTATGTGGATTATTATTTTTTTTAAGTAATATTTATTTACTTATATTGTGGGTACTCTTTTTCTAGAACGGCGCCCATCGCGACCATCGAATGCACTAAAAATCGGGTGCGATGCGATGGCCGCGATTTCCCATAGGGACCAATGTTAAAAATGAGATTGGACCCGATTTTAGTGTTCAATGCCTCAATGCCCGCGATTTTTACATAGGAAACAATGTTAAATGGGCCACAGAGCCCAAATAGTCACCGTGAAGTCTGAAATGGCACCCACAATTGATAACGCCACCCCACGATCAACGTCAACCCGAAGCGTGGCGAGCGCAGTGAGCCCGCGAGGGGCGGCGGTACGCGTCCTCCAACCTTTTCATGCCCCACTATCCACGTCGGCGTGGAGTTGAGAATAGAATAGTGTGGCGAGCGCAGCGAGCCACCGAGCCCGAAGCGTGGCGAGCGCAGCGAGCCCCGCGAGGAGACGCGGATACCTTCACAGTTATACGCGTCCCCTCGCGGGCTTCACAGGTGTCCGTGGCGACGCGGACACCTGTGAAGCCCGCGAAGGGACGCGTTTACCTGTGAAGGTATCCGCGTCCCCTCGCCACGCTTCGGGCTCGCCACACTATTCTATTCTCAACTCCACGCCGACGTGGATAGTGGGGCATGAAAAGGTCGGAGGACGCGTACCGCCGCCCCTCGCGGGCTCACTGCGCTTGCCACGCTTCGGGTTGACGTTGATCGTGGGGTGGCGTTAACAATTGTGGGGGCCATTTCAGAGTTCAAGGGCACTATTAGGGCTCTGTGGCCCATTTAACATTGTTTCCTATGGCCAAATCGCGGGCATTGAGGCATTTAACAGTAAAATCGCGGTCAATCAACGTTTTAACATTGATCCCTATGGGAAAATCGCGGGCATCGCGTCGCACCCGTTTTTTATGTACCCGCGATGGCCGCGATTTTTTACCCCCGACGCCCGCGATTCCAATCGCGGGCGCCGTTCTAGGTAAAGAGTACCATATTGTGTTCTACGTGTTCATCCCCTACTGTCCACTCTATTACAGAAACACGGGAGCCAGGGCTCAGCACCTTCTTTTTAACAAAACAATTGCACCTTCAATTTCAACTTATACTATACATGTTATAGAACTCGCTTAGTCTTAAACCCTCCAAGCCCCTCCCTGTTAGGTTAACAAGTATCCCGCCTACTGTCTATTATACAGAGTCTCCCCTGCCTTATTTGGAAATATCGCCTGTCCATTACAGTTAACTGTCTATTCCTCCCATGTATTTCTGTACAATCTCAACCTTGATTGGCCTCCAACGGGTTCACCCATCTCTTCCAGATCTTATAGAACTTTAGTTCCGTCCGTCTAGTTAGATGTATATATTTCTCGTGTTCCATGGTCAATTTTAACAGGGCTAACCACATGGGCACCTCGGATCCTTCCTTCACCATCCATTTTCTATCTATACATATCTTAGCCAGGGTGCGTAAGTTAATTTAAAGAATATAATAATCATAACAACAATATCAATGTGCAGGGTAGACAACGTTTCAGGGATCAGGGGCCCCATCGTCAGGTCAGAAATAGCACAGCTATTGTACTATTTCTGACCTGACGACAGGGCCCCCGAGACCCGAAACGTTGTCGACCCAGCACATGGATTAAATATCCTCACCTTCAACCTTTACCAAGTCTCCGAGTGCCGCTTATTTGCCTGTGTCTATATTGCTGAGGCCTCATCCCCTCGTGTTGGAGGGCACCGGAGCAAGTGTATTCCTCCAATTTTTCTTATGCTCTTTGAAAAACGTTTCCCTTATTGAGTGCTGCCTACACCGTATACCTGTCTACATACTCCCATTGGAAGGCACCAAGGGTCGTTGGTTATTGTGCCGTGGAGTGCCGGTTATATCTTTGCATATCACATATCTATAGGAGTGCATAGGTGTGGTTCCTAGTCTACTCCCGTCTATATACCATAAACAAGGTGTAGGCACACTTTCCACCCAGATGGAAGTTGCCTTCTTTTCTGTTGTGGGGGAGCTATTAAAAATAATTATTCTTTGAAGCTCAGTCATATCCACCACCATAGAGGAGTACCAATATACTGATAACCTAAACAGTGTTTCAGAGATTATCCTTTTACCCCTGATGAAGTCTTATATTGAGACAAAACGCGTTGAGTATGCCACTTCTTTGATTACAAACAACTGGAGCTGTCAAAAATATGTAATTTTTATAAATGTTTTTATAATTATTTGAATTCTTGGTTGTTTTGTAATTATGGAATAAATTCTACAATACTGGGCGCTAGTTACACTATTGTTTTGGGGAGATAGATAGATAGATATTAGTACTAAATAAGGAAAACCTGTAGGATGCATACTAGTTCATGATAACATATATATATTTTTTAAATAAATTCATCTTATGCGTAATCCCAGCGCATAAGTGTATGGGCAGCATAAGTACGATGTCCATCGAATCCGATCACATTTTTGGGTGCAAAAGTCAGCACCCGATGTCGAATGCCATCTTTCGATGGCACATCGGGTGCTGGAAGAGGACGGACAGGGGGCAGCGGAGTAGTGTATGCAAGCAGTAGCGCTTGCGGGCGGCGGGAGTCAACGGTGGTAGAAGGTTTGTTTAAAACATTGGGCTGTCCTGTGATTGGCTGAGCTCTCTCAACTAATCACAGGGAAGCCCAGTATTTTAAACAATTCTCCCGCCACCACTGGCTCCCGCAAGCGCTACTGCTAGCACTACACTACTCCGCTGCCCCCTGCTACGAGACGCAGGTACGCCACCAGCGGTGCCTATTGCCCCCTCTTCCCAAACCCCACTCCGCTGAATGCGTCCCCTCTGCCCCCCACCCCCGGATTGTATTTGAGCGATAGAGTCGATAGATCTTATGTGCAGCACATATCTGTCGACACGACATTCGACGGCGCGCCCCCGCATCGCGTCGAAAAGTCCCTTAAAAATGCATGCAATCATTCAATTTATCAGCCAGAATTGGTCGAAATCGAATGATTGTATATAATATCTCACAAGTGTATAGGCAGCATTACAGGCATTATGTCTGACTTCCTGTATGCCAAGACACTGATACTACAGAGAGAGTAGGACATTCACATCTCACGTACCAACTTGAAGGTGACTGATCTGTTAGTCTGCGGCTCTTCCACAATCTTCTGTAAATTTGCTGCAACTGAGAGCAGAGGACATGTTGGACTTCGTGACTCAGAGAATACATAAGCAAATGGGTCTTCCTTAACCCTTTGAGTGCCAATATGTTGAGAGATGTGCAAAACGTCTGCTAAAGATACGCGTGTCACCCACAGCGACTGGTTTTAAACTTCACTTAATTGACTTCAGATCATTGCCGGCAATACCTAAAGTGATTCTTATTCCTCAACTACGACACTGGCATTTTTAGCGGATATTTTGCAAAACTCACAGCAACACTGGCACTCAAAGAATTAAATAGGACCATCATACTGTACATATACAGGTTGAGTATCCCTTATCCAAAATGCTCAGGACCAGGAGAATTTTGGTTAACGGATTATTCCGTATTTCAGAATATTTTAATATTTCAAGGATGTATCCTGAGGTATCTTGCTTTTATGTTGTATAAACACATGAAATACACAGGAATATATTTTATTTGTTCAAAAAACAAGGTTTCAAAACATGAAACAAATTGTGTGTACTATCTCAGGCACTGAATTTGAACACTAAGCATTCATTTTCTTGTACTTATATAGTGCCAGTTACATATCATATCCTCAGTAGTGCCAGTTACATATCATGTCCCCAGTAGTGCTGTTACATATCATATCCTCAGTAGTGCCAGTTACATATCATGTCCCCAGTAGTGCTGTTACATATCATATCCTCAGTAGTGCCAGTTACATATCATATCCTCAGTAGTGGCAGTTACAGATCATGTCCCCAGTAGTGCTGTTACATATCATATCCTCAGTAGTGCTGTAACAGTAGTAAGTTTTTAGCAAACAAATTATTTTTTTTCACTTTCTGGAATTTATGGTTTTCGGAATAATTCGGATAAGGGATACTCAACCTTTAGTACAAGGCAATGCTATTACAACACATCTTGTATATGTAATTACAGAAGCACACTTTGCACTGCTGTATATTTCAGGTGGTTATGGAACCAAACACATACAATCCTGTGGCGAACAATGTCCTGCCCAAGCAATATAAAACTCTATACCGTACAGGGAGCACACGACAGAGGCGTTATTATTTCTGTTACACACAGATAGTAAAATACACCTTCAATTCTGCAATACAGCACAAACAAAACAGTAAAATCTCAGACAAGTGATTTTATACTATTTATGTACAGATACTTTGGGCAGTATTCAATGAGAAATATCGCCGTGTGCAGCGAATCCTGTTTAGGATTCGCTGCACACTCGCTGTGTTCCGGAGGGCTGGCTGCAACTCGCTCTCTCCGTATTCAATGTCGGAGGGGCGAGTAGCCCCTCGCGGCGAATCTTAACCCCTGCAGCGGACGAGCGTCCGCGGCAGGGAGCCGTGTGTCGGTGGCAGGCAGGGAGATTAAAGTCTCCCTGCCTGCCCCAGAACGTATGTGGGGGGGAGGTGGGCTCCCCGGGACCCAGGCAGCACAAGCTGCCCCCCTCCCAGAGCCAGCAGGGGACCGGGTATATTCACTGCTCCCGATCATGCATATGTAATGATCGGGTGCAGTGAATATATGAATATCTGCTGGCTGCTCTGTGTAAAAAAATATATATATATATTTTTTAAAATTAAATATATATTCATGTGCTATAAGCACAAAACCTGTCACGTTTTAATTCTCTCACCCTATCACATTCCCCCTGTATTCTTTATAATAGGCACTATACAGCCAATTCATGTATAAAGCTGTCTGACAAGTCCGTGCTCATTATTTTAGTGCAGTGGTTCTCAAACTGTGGGTCCTGACCCCAAAGTGAGTCCCAACCTTCTCAGCATGGGGTCATGACCCCATGTTGCTGACCGTCAGGCTGATGACTTTTCTAATCTCAGTCAGTGTTTCAAGGAGTCTGAACAATCTGTTGAACTGTGTTATTTTAGACTCGTCACATCATTTTGTGCCTCCACAATGCTGCCATGTATGTGCTGTCTGCTGACTACACATGTGATGTGATGACCTGCTGCAGTAACTTGCTGGGGTCCTGTCATTATTTTTATTGTCTGATGGGGTCCCAGAGCAAAAATAGTTTGAGGACCCCTGTTTTAGTGCATGTTATTTGATCTCTATGTAAGGAGAATTACACATAAATGTAACAATACAGGTGCTCATATTTCCAAAAGAGGAGATCAAAATAGTCAGGGTGCACAGTCTTTAACCAATAACTATTTTGCTGAATACACAACAGAACGATCCACAAGAGCAGCTGTAAAACATTGCAGTAGTAGAAACTCTCAGAGAGTAACAATAGTACTTGCAGACAACCTACTCTCCACATCATCCTCCTGAATAAAACAATAGTGTAAAAATCTATTTGAGCTTCTCATTTCCAACACTAAATGTTGACGCAGTGTGCACAGGGCTCCGTACAACCTTCTCACGGAGGAGGTGGTGGTGGTAAGTGCTATATACACTGTACAAAAGAACTAAAAGAGAACAGGTAGATATACTGCACTCCAACCCCTTCTGTGCACTGCCTCTGTAATCACTCCCCTGGAGAACCCCCATTGGCTACAGGACACACATCAGAGATAACCAATCAGATTCAATGGATACAAATACAGCAGCAGTGGCCTAAAATTTTGAAAATGACACAAGAATTGGTTTTCAAAAGCCCCTAGCTGATTGTCAGTGACCAGCCTGTTATAGATAGAGTAGGCCTATGCTTGCAAAACAGACCCTTACTGCTTGTTCTGCACAAGAAACAAAACTGATGTGGGCGGGGAAAAAAAGGAATTTTGTTACTCACTTAAGTCACTAAAAATGTCCAATAGCCACACCTCTTGCACACAGACTATTTCACAGACACCTATTTATAAGCAACACACTTTTTTATTACGAGCACAGTACCTATTACTAAGTCTCTTCCATCTACAAGGCCAGCTGATACGAGTTCTTGTGACACACCATCGGCTGTATCTGTAAAGAGAGACATTGATAATCCGTCAGTTATTGAATGTTCCCTATATTTAAAAATGTGATAAAGGGAAATTGGGAATACATGCTCTTCATTCAGGGCAATAGTAACATAACGTTCACCCTTTCCTTTAGCACAGTGGTGTCAAACTCATTGCCCTCCAGCTGTTAGGGAACTACACATCCCAGCATGCCCTGACACATTTTATATAATGGATTGCTAAAACTGTGGCAGGGCATGCTGGGATGTGTAGTTCCACAACAGCTTGAGGGCAATGAGTTTGACACCACTGCTTTAGCACAATGGTTTGATACAAAGAGGCTTATTTGCAATCAGTGCTAATCTGCAATCACACAAAGATCCATAGTGAAGTCCTTGTGTCCTTCAATGTTTGTGTGATGCTTTTACAATCTCAAATCAGCCCGCCCCCCCCCCCCCCCAAAAAGCTCTACTTATAAATTCTAAATTATACAGAGCAGCACAAAGGTGTTTTATAGCCACAGAGCCACCTAACGCAATGCAGCATTATTGTTTTCTATTAGAAAACTGATGGTTTCGGAAACAGCCGTACACCATCTCCTGTTAACTTTCAGGTGACACCACAATAGGTCACGATTCATATTCAAATCCTCAAACAACAAACATAAGGAGGACTCAGTCAACGACCAAATTATTGGAAAAGGTATGGCATGATCCAGTGAGCAATCTTTGTACATGCATCAATTACATTTTTCCTGTTTGTAGGAAGATTCAGAATTAATCTCTCACCTCTTCCAGGAGTAAACTCAAACCGAATATCATTGAGTTCTCGTTTTGTGTTTCTGAGGGGACAATTCAAAAGAATATATAAAGAACAACAATATAAAATGTGTGAAATAAAATAAAAAGAGATTTGGATTAAAACTGTGGCAATATTGTGCAGTTTTCTCATTAGCTTCTGCTGACTGTCACTTATGCTCAAGTGTTGGTGATTACACATACCACACCATGAAATGCCTCAATCACAAAACAAATGTCACACTAAAGGTGTGTACACACTTGTACAATTTAGACGATGTATACAATTTAGACTATGTATACAATTTAGACTATCTGCATACAATTTAGACTATATAGTGCAGATCTGCACTATATAGTCTATGCAGCCAAGACTTTCTGGCTGCGATTCGGAAGGGCGCAACGGGATCGCAAAGGTTAAAACCCATACAATCTGCATGAGATCCAGATGAGATTTTGACTATATAGTCAAAATCTCATGCACATTGTACAAGTGTGTACACACCATAACTATTGCAGGTAAATATCAGACTGTATAACATAACTAGGATAACCTTAATTTTCTGTGCAGAGACATAATAAGGAAAAACAAGATTGTTGGGTTTGTAAATTATAAGCTGTCCCTTATAAGTGACAAGCTCACGGAATGCATTATATTACTGAAAGGCTTAAAAAATGAAGATAACCGGATTGCCGCACAATATTTGTACTGAAACTAAGTATATTAGTTACCATAAACATTGGACACGCCCATGTTATGACTAATGTATGTAATGTTCAGTAAAAAAGCAGATGGTTTAGTCTCTGTAAAATTTAGGAACCGCCCATTTTGGATTTTAAACCGATTACTGCTCTGACCCATTCACAAACTCGCATGTATTTATACCACCAGAAAGAAGGGTAAATATACACCATTGATGAATATGTGAATGGGTCTCTGTTCTGTGAACCGAAGCATAATATATAATTGGTTTATTTTATGGTGCAAAGCTAGCCACAACTAATACAATACACTCCTACAGTGCAGTCAGTTTCTACCAAGGCTTCCCAGACATCATAGCTTGTGTGACCTATAGAGTAAGCAATCTTTTTGACCAATCAAATCAGATTGTGAAACATTTGTTTGATATGATCATTACCATCCATCCATGATTACATTATAGGGGCCTCGTGTGACCAGATTACTCAGCTGTAAAACGCAGCCGCCTAACAACTAAATCACATGTTCTGCATGGCCAACATGGCTGAAGTCTCAGGTCACGCATTGAGGTATATTCACTGACTGTTTGTATGGTGAGGATGGCTTGTTTTCGCCAAGGATCGCCAAAAACAAGCCATCCTTGCCATCAAACCCGCTCGCCGTATTCCATGTTCCAGCAAAATCCTTGCCATCAAAGGACGGCGAGGGTTCCCTTAAAAAGAGAGGTTCGCCGCAAATGCAGCAAGCCGCTTTATTGTGTGGCGAATTCTACACTCTCGGGGAACAGGTGAGGTGGAAACGGCGAGTGAGCTGGGACACCATTGAATACTCTGACGGCGAGCTATCGGCACTGCCCGCTGTATAGCTCGCCTTCAGGGTAACAACTCCAACCAGCACCAGTCTTTTTCAATGTGACAAACGATTACATTTCAGCTTCAATTCTGGCTAGAACTTCTGGTTTAACAAGGAAGGCAGACATCAACTGTGATTTACTATTGTGAATAGCATTTCATTTTATTTCAGTATTCTGGTAATTTGTGGTATAACCCGCAGCTGTCTCTATTACTACAGGATGTGGCAGGGAGTGGTGTTGCAGCACAACTATGCATTGGCTCACAGCTATTAAAAATAGTCAACTACTGTATATCAACCATAAAATGCCACCCAAATATTGGTGGATTGAATGAAACATGAACTGTGCAAATATTTTTAATGAGGCCCATAAGATATTACACAGTTCTCGCCTATACATCCAGCATACAATGTGCCTGTGACAGATTGTACAGGGATCCGTCTCTAGCAGGACTCATGAACCTGACTGAGATGGAAATGAAACCTACCTTAATCGTAATACTAAACTAATAACAGCTTTCACTTCTTCTGAAGTAGGAGGCACAGGAGCTGCAGGAGTGGCCTGGGTAAATAACAGACATGCATTTATTTACTGTAGATTCAACATAAAAAAATCAGATGTAATAAGTACATTGTTAGTATATAATATTAATAATCTATCGCTCACCAATTCATAAAATTTAATATGAGACCTGGACACCAGGAAATCGCCTACCCTAAATATAGCTTAGCACACATCTCTACGTGTGTATGCCCCTTAAAAACACAAGTGTAAGATATGGCTTCCGATGTTCCCGATATAGTGAACATCGGAAGCCATATCGCATGCAAATCGCAAGCTTTTTTAGGGCTTGCGAGCCCGATGCGCTGCCGATGCGCGCTCCCGTGTGAGCGCAAATCGGCAGCTAGATAAAGAGGGCAGGCAAGACTATATAGTGCAGATCTGCACTATGTAGTGTGAATTGTGCCCCTCTAGCGATCTGATCGCATCGGGACTCGTGTCTCACGGCAGGATCTGCCGTGTGTACACACCTTAACTCTTTCCATGCAAGGCTTATTTTACATTGAATTAGGTACTTGTGTAGTTTTACGGCGCTCGATATATCGGATGCGATCCGAATCGATTTTTGACCTGTTCATAACCCCACTATCCACTACGCATGAAGTTGATTTTATATAGTGTGGCGAGCGCAGTAATCCACGTCCACTCGCCTCGCTGCGCTCGCCACACTATATAAAATCAGCTCCATGCGGAGTGGATAGTGGGGTTATGAACAAGTCAAAAATCGCTTCGGATTACATCAATATATCAGCCAAGATCGCATTTGATATATCGGCCGATATTGCATCCGATATATCAGGCGCCGTGAAACTACACAAGTACCTTGAATTATTAATTATACCCTTTCTGTCCCCTTATAAAGCTCATAGCAGTACTGTTGATAGAGGGCACTTTATTTATATGATCACCAGGAAGAGCTTCTACCTCTATATAAAGCAGGTCTACTTTTATGTCAGTGGGCAACTCCAGTCACCAAAACGTAATAGTAGCAAATAGGCATATAACTGACTTTCCATAAAGGTCTGTCCTTCCTCCTACAGAGGTGGGAATCCCATTGTTACTTACCTGTCCCTGTGTTGGGACCGGGACAGACACTTGGGAAGGTGGAACTTGGCCAGATGGTTGAGGTAGATTTGCTGTGGGCTGTGCTGGAGTCTGGAGAAAAGTGGCACTTGGCTCTGTTGCAGGAAAGAGCTGAAGGACAAAGTAAGTACGTTTTATTTATATAGCGTACTTTCTCCAACACAAGGCCGTATACAGACATGAAAACAATGCACAAAGACAGGAATATTAGCAGCAGGCCTCACATACCGCTCCCAGCATCTTACTGCATTAAGGAGTTTAAATTAATGTTTTATTCTTCACATTGTTTAAATAAAATAATATATCTACCTAAACAAATAAATAAAGATGCAATGACTTCAAGACTCAAACCACAGAAGAGCATACAGCACTAGGGTGGCCAATCCCGGGATCGGGATCGGCGGGATCCCGGGATTTGGCCCCCAAAACGCCGGGATTTCAATCCCGGGATTGGAATTTCCAATCCCGGGATTTCGGGATTAAACTGCGCATGCGCAGTTTAATGCCGGGCAGCGTCTGAGCACTCAGACGCTGCCCGGCTTCCCCATACCCCGCAGTGCGCAGCGTGACGAGGTCACGCTGCGAGGTCACGCTGCGCAGGGCACACGGCACAGCCGCACATCCACGGCTGCCCGCCCGCCCAGCGCTCCCGGCCACCCAGCGCTGACGGCCACCCGCCCGCCCACCCAGCACTGACGGCCGGCCACCCGCCCTCCCACCCAGCACTCACGGCCGGCCACCCGCCCGCCCACCCAGCGCTAAAGGGCACCCAGCGCTCCGTAACAACCACCCACCCAGCGGTTCCTGACAACCACCCACCGGTCCCTGACAACCACCCACCCACCCACCCAGCGCTCGGGCGGCCAGGGTGTTTTTTATTATTAGGAACGCCAATCCCGGGATCCCGGGAATCCCGGGATTGAGCATTTTTCAATCCCGAATCCCGGGATTGAAAAAATGCCCCGGGATTGGCATCCCTATACAGCACACTAGCGATCTTTATAGTGATTTCTTAAAAATATATACTAAAATTACTCAAAGACCTTCTTATGATGGATTTCTAGTAAGCGCTACATTATATATAGCTGTATAAGACACATTGTACACCTTACAGCATTCCATACTAACTGTATATAACACACCGTACACCAGGCTTACAGCATTTCATACCAACTGAATAAGACACACTGTACACCTTACAGAATTACACAGCAACTGTATGAGACAGTCACCCTCCTCATACAGGAAGTACTGAGCACAGCATAGTTACTACTACTACTAATAGTGCTACTCACCTCAGAGTTCTGCAACGACTCTTTCACACGTGGAGACTGTAAAATGCATAGAGAAGTTCAGTTATGCAGTATTTCTATATTAGAGAACAGGCGATGGTACATAAAAAAATTCATCATCCCATGAGCATGACATAAGATGTACACATCAGACAACACATTTCATTCCTCTTGAGGAAGACCTGAGGAAGGAGACTATGTCTCTGAAATACATTGATTGGAGAAAAACATTACTTATTGGACAGATGCACTTTGGACGCATAAGCACTCGGACAAGCAACCGGGACTTCACCCAACCCCCCCAAAAACACCTGTGGTGGTGCCGAGCATATAACTTCGGACCCCAGACTTGTTTTTGTTAGCATAGCCACTGCAGCATCCATTTAGGGTGAGGAATTTTTTGTCCTACCTACCGGGGTATTGGTGTTGTCCTATTGTATATATATGCACTTGTGATCATTTTTATGTGAAATAAATACTGTTTGTTTAAAAACTATGAAAATATAGGGTACTTGTGTATTATCTGGGCGCCCGATTTTGAAATCGTATGCCACTACCCAAGGCATGCGATACGATGCGACCCGATTTCACCCCATTTTTTCCTTGAAATTAGCTGGAGGTGCTACTGAAGACAAAATTGCGTCAATGGGACCTCTTGTCCCAGCCACAACGCCGCATTGGGGGAACAGGCAGAATCGTAGAGATCGATGAGTCGCTGTTTGAGAGTCAAGCAAATGTCGGCAGAGTTCTCCCACAGCAGTGGAGGAGTGTGCCGGGGAATGCTTCATGCTGCCTGTTGAACAACGAGATGCCACAACCCTGATGGCCGCAATTACACAGCACATCGAGCCTGGCACGACAATTGTGAGTGATTGCTGGCGTGCCTACAATACTACTGAACTTGAGCGTGCTGGATATAATCATTTGAGGGGGTCAATCACAAATACAATTTTGTTGACCCCGAGACTGGAGCACATACCCAAAATATCGAAAGACTATGGGGATGTGCAAAATGGCGGAACTAAAGCCAGCGGGGCAAAGCCCGCCATCACCTTGACTCTTATATGCAGGAGTTTGTGTGGCGAAAGTGCCTGGGGGGTGACAGCCCATTTACAGATGGAGCCGGGCTCGTCTTTGCAGGGGATGGCGATGCCAGCCGCCATCCCCTGCCACCCACCATCTGTATCTGCGAAAGAGGACGCGCACAAGATGCGCGCGCGTCCCCTTTCGCACGGTTCCCCCGGGTCCCCGCCACCTCCCCGCAAACCCCCCCCCCCCCCCTAACCCTGTCCGTCTCCCTGAAGCGGAGACGAACAGGGTCCCGTCGCCCCGCCGCACAGAAACTGAGACGCGCGTGAGACGCACGCGCGTCTCAGTCAGATGGACGCCGGGCTGCTGGCGGATCGCCAGCGGTGACAGTCTGGCGATTCGCCAGCAAGAGGGAGCCCGGCTCCATCTGTACACGCATTTTACACGCACTAAGTTTGTTGATGAAGTAATTATGGGTATTCATGATTATTATATTTCTTCTTCTTGTTCTTTAATTATTGTTATATTTAATCATTATGTTTGTTTGTAATCTATTTATTGCTGATATTTCTTCATTTTGTTCTTTACATTAATACAGTTATTCCTTAACTCCTGTTGTCATTAATGTGTCAGATATGAATGATATTGGATGTTGTGAATGTGTCCACAAGACCCACAACCAGGCCACTATCAACAAGAACCCGAAGCGTGGCGAGCGCATCGAGCCCGCGAGGGGCGGCGGAACACGTCCTCCGAACCTTTCATACCCCCACTATCCACGTATGAAAAGGTCGGAGGACGCGCACCGCCGCCCCTTGCGGGCTCTCTGCGCTCGCCACGCTTCGGGTTTGCGTTGATAGTGGGGTGGCGTTAACAATGGGGGGGGGGGGGGGGGCTTTTAACAGTCATTACCCATAAGGGTGGGTATACAATTAAAAATCGGGTCGGGTCGGGGGGGGGGGGGGGGGATTTCACATAGGAATCAGGCATCTGGGTGCCTGTACGATTAAAAATCGGGTCTAATCGCTTCGCATCGTGTGCGATATGATTGTATGCGATGCGATTTTTCAACGTGCGATGAAAAAAATCAGGCGCCCAGATAATACACAAGTACCAAATATAGTTTTATATTCATTCTCTGTACATTGTTTACAACTGTTGTGCCAATCTATACATTTTGGGTTTTCTTAAAAAATAAATAATAGTGTGTACACACGGTAAGATTTGGCTTCCGATGTTCCCGATATAGGGAACATCGGAAGCCAAAATCGCATGCAAATCGTATGCTTTTTTAGGGCTTCCAAGCCCAGTGCGCTGCCGATGCGCGCTCTCGTGTGAGCGCATATCGGCAGCCAGATAGAGAGGGCAGGCAACACTATATAGTGCAGATCTGCACTATATAGTGTAAATTGTACCCCTCTGGCGTGCCGTGAGATGCGAGTCCCGATGCGATCTGATCGTGTCGGGACTTGCATCTCACGGCACACCTTAAGAGTACAGAACACTCCAGGAACCGACAACTGCCGTGTTCTGTGTCAATGTAGAACACCGCTGGAACCCACACGTGCAGTGTTCTGTGTACACCAAGAACCAGCTGATCAATCCACACAATTCAGGTTTCATTTTGAATGGCAAACGCTAGAACCGTTAAAGAGAATTGTTGGCTGTAATATCTTACATCTGACAGATATTAACAGGAGTCATTTGGATATTCATGCAATCATGAGCTTACACTAGGGATGGGGAACCTTTGGCCCTCCAGCTGTTGTTGAACTTTGCATCCCTGCAACAGTTTTAGCATGGCCAAATAGCAAAACTGTAGCAGGGCACGCAGGGATGTGTGTGGTTCAACACCAACTGGAGGGCCAAAGGTTCACCCATCACTGTCTTGTACAATGGCAGCATTATCACTACTACCTAAACAAAAAGCTATTTGACCACTCGTTACTCTCCAACTATATAGGAGTGATCACGGCTGGAAAGACCATTATACTAAATGCACACTGCTGACCAAAGGATGTAACAATTGTATCTGTCAGCTCACCCTAAGTTGTAATACAGCTGCTTTGCCTTCCTCGCTTTCCTCATCCAGCTCATCGTCACTCCATTCCCAGCCTCCATCTTCAGTTTTATGAAGACGACCGCTCGATCCTGGCACTCTCCGAACCTGTCCGTAGAAAACACCACGTCATTCCCCGATGAAACCCAAACCACAACTTGTTTATAGATTTTTAGGATGGTGTCATTTTAATAATGATTTTTAATTGATATTTCAGAGTGAATGTGGCCTACACACAGTGGCAGCAGCAGCAGCCATTTTATATTCTCAGTGCTCACTGTTTCCTAGGCTTCATTTTCTTTATGAATATTTGTTCAGGCCACAAAATGGCTGCTTGCCCTGCAAATGACTAATATGAACCTTCCTTGAGCTTAGGAAGGCTGTCTTCCTTTTTCTTAAACCCTCTAGATCGGGGGTGGCCAAAAGGTCGATCGCGGAGCTTCAGACGGTAGATTGCGATCAACTGCCTTTGTATACAGTGGAAATAGGAGCTGAAGCCTCTAAAGCTTCAGCGTTCCCAAGGATGCAGTGTGCGAATGCATGTCATGATGTAACCCGCGCACCGCACGTGAGTAGCCATTGCGCCCGGCTCAAGTGTCAGCTGCAGGATGGATCCGGCTGCTGCGGAGATCCTGACTTGCTGACCTTGTACAGTAAGATTTCAAAGTAGGGACATGCACTGCATTAGGAGGAGGGTTTTGTTATACAGATGGAGCCAGCCTTGTCCTTGCTGTGGATGGCATTTCTACCGCCATCCAAGACGGCGGCAGTCTCCCGCCAGGGGGCGCGCGCGCACGAGACGCCCGCACGCTCCGTAGCAATGGGGGAGACGCTGCCCAGCCGCCGTGATTCTGGGACGCGCGTGAGACGCACGCGAGTCCCAGTCTCTATCGCCGGCGCCACCAGCGCAAGGATAGACAAGGCCGGCTCCATCTGTATATGCTGTTATGCGGGGGGGAGGGGGAAGGGGGTCTCTTCACATGTTTAAGTTTGTACCAGTTGCTAACTCTGATGAAGTTTTGTGCTACTCCCCCCCCCCCCCCCCCCCCGCCCCCCGCCTTCAAAAAAATCCAGTTGTGAATTTTGCCTAGTGCCCTGTCTTCTGATGTGAATTTTGCCTCGTACCCTGTCTCCTGATGTGAATTTTGCCTCGTACCCTGTCTCCTGATGTGAATTTTGCCTCGTACCCTGTCTCCTGATGTGAATTTTGCCTCGTACCCTGTCTCCTGATGTGAATTTTGGCTCGTACCCTGTTTCCTGATGTGAATTTTGCCTCCTATCGTGTCCTGGTGTCAATTTTGATCAATACAGTGTCCGAATGTCAATATTGCCTAATACAGTGTGTCCTGATGTCAATTTTGGGCAATAACATGTTTGGTATAATGTGTAAGAGGCGTGGGAGGGGAATATTTTTTGCACATGGGGAGATGCTGGTAGATCATCGGTAAGTACGTGTGCAAAAAGTAGATCCCGGGTTACAAAAGTCCGGCCACCCCTGCTGTAGATATATATAGGAACATGTAAAAAAAGAGTCAGGTAACTGCATTTGAACGCCTGTAGAGATGAATAATCTATACCAGTGGTTCCCAAACTGTGCGCCTAGGCTCCTTGGGGTGCCTCAGGTTGTTGATCCAGAACCAATTCAAATTATTTATGGTCAATGTAATAGGCAAAATCAGTGCTTGTGGCTTTCAATTATAAAATATTGGATAAACAAAAGTGAATCGTTTTCTTCAACATATAACTGGACCTAAGGATGACATTTAAGTACAACTTTAATAGTTTTTATTTTATTTATTTATTTATTTTTTGGTAACAAACTTTTGGCCTAGGGGTGCCCTGAAAAATATTCTGATACTCTAGGGTGCCGTGATTCAAAAAAGTTTTGGAACCACTGATCTATACTCTAACTAAGGGAAAGAAGCACCGAGTTTCAAAAAGTGAAAAAGTGGATAGTGATACGTACCAGCCAATCATCTCCTAACTGCCATGTTACAGGCTAGGTTTAAAAATTGACATCACTTTTGTATCACTTTTTGAGGGCTTAGGGGCAGATTTATACCCCTTTTAGACATACTACCCGGGATTTTGGCCAGGTTTACCCGGGATTTTCAACCCAGGTCACTCCCAGGATTTTAGTAACTGACCCCCTTTCACACTACACCTCAAATTCGGGAAAAACCCGGGTATACCCCTTTCACACATAAGCCAGGCTTTTCAAGCATTTCAGTGTTTCATCATTCAAATGGGACACGCCCCAGCAGCAAAAAAAAAGCAACATCACATGTTTAAAACTGAAAAACCCGGGTAAACCCATTCAGACATAAGCCGGGTATTATACCCGGTAGTTAAATACCGGGAAAAACCCTGGTCAATTGCAGGTGCTCAGTATCCGGGAGTGAAATCCCGGGTATACCCTTTCAGACATACACTAGTCCCGGGTTTGGGCGCGTTCATGTGAAAAAACCCGGGATTTTCGCGTATGTCTGAAAGGGGTATTATTAAGCTTGGAGAAGAGATAAACTGGAGATAAAGCGGAGAAAAGGTAAAAGGAGATAAAGCACCAGCCAATCAACTCCCAACTGTCTTTTTCAAACACAGCTGATTGGCTGCTGCTTTATCTCCTTTTACCTTTTCTCCGCTTTATCTCCAGTTTATCTCTTCTCCAAGCTTAATAAATCTGCCCCTTAGTGCCTATGAGAGAACAAAAGTACAGCACAAATGCCTCATTAGCAAGATCCAAGTAACAGGCAATTAAATCACACTGCTAAAGCTGTATGTCATTTCAGTGATTTAGTTATTAAAGCCCTGAATCCAACATGGCCCTGCTTTTGTTTTAGAGATGTAATAACACTGACTACCCCAATCTAATTCTCAAGAAGTACAAAAAAATTTGAGACACATCCCCACGTTACTCTCAATTTGCTGCATTTCTCAGAGTTTTGCAGATTACGCCTTTATATGGGCAGTAACATACAGTATAAAACATCATGCACTTTAGTAGAATGTAATTACTGATCAAGATAACAAGGTACAAACTTGAATGCCGCACAGTTTGCAAACATGTGTAAACCCAGAAATGTATTATACAACACCATTGGTGAGAGATCATTTATAAGCGATGTATGGTCCAACAGAAGGTCATTGATATTTTATTTCACAACCATGTCTGTATTTTGCGCACTCTGCATCTTTCCCCTAAAATAACACAATAAGCAGTGGGGCGGATGTATTAAGCCTGGTGAAGTGATAAAGTAGAAGGTGATAATGCACCAGCCAATCAGTTTCTGATTGTCAAGTTAGTCTGGGTTTGAAATATGAGTCAGGAGCTGATCACCTTCCACTTTATCACTTCATCAGGTTTAATACATCTGCCCAAGTATGTGATATGTTGCGAGACTGAGATAAATGAACAGAGTGTACATACACTGTGGCTCACACATTCCTATGGAGTACCGCTCACCTTTTTGGCTCGCTCCGTAATGGTTGGGGCTCGTTGCAACATCCTCTCCTGCAAGAATTCTTTGTTCTAGAAACAGGAACAAGGGTTCAGTTTCCATCAGACATTACAAGCAAAAATGTTGACAACAATAAGAGGAAGCATTCTTGTTTAAAGTGATGGTCTACTGTCCACATGCAATGTTTATGTGCGTTCCCTGTAACTCTGAAATTAAGGACCTTATTGTAGTCCACATGCAACACAGCGTCGCATGTGGATAAGACGCCGCTCGTATTGCCCCCCCCCCTGGAAAATTCCCCCGCACGGCTTGCGAATGGATGCTTTGCATAAACATCCATTTGCAGCCTTGGGTGCAGGGGCCAAATCATTCGATGGTTGCCGATCATCGAATGATTTGGAATGTGCGCGTAAATCTAAGAGTCTGGTGTCTTAGCTTTGTGTGCTCCCTGTAAGGCAGGCATTCCCAACCACGGTCCTCAAGGCACACCAACAGTGCAGGTTTTAGTGATATCCAGGCTTCAGCACAGATGGTTAAATCAAAATAACTGAGGTACTAATTAGGTCACCTGTGCTCAAGCCTGGATATCTCTAAAACCTGCACTGTTGGTGTGCCTTGAGGACTGTGGTTGGGAATGCCTGCTTTAAGGGAAGAGGGTGGGCAGATGACATTTGGTGATGTCAGCTGCCCGTCCCCAGCAGACACATCACAGCCTAAATCCCATCGGAATACCCAGTGGTTTCATGGGAACACCCGAGAAACGCAGGGCGTTCCCATGGGCGCAGCGCGTCGCCCCACACTGCTAGGTGCGAACTAGCAGTTTGCTGCGCCCGCTCGCACTCCGGAATATATGCGCATGCGCTGAACATCGCTCCCAAGTCTCATCTCTACACAAGGCAGGTGGAGGGGAGAGTGGGGAGCACCTGGGAGGATAGCCCAAGAATGGCTGTCAATTGGGTATTGATGGTGAGGAAAATAAAGCAAGAATGAGCCTATCTGCTCTGGGACTGCACTACTACCGAATTTATGGATGCACCAAAGGAATACCCATCCCTGTAACCAAAGGAGGCTTTCCAAAGCCTGAGGACGCAGCCAGGCACTGTGTAACGGTGTAGACGCAACACATTTATATTTTATTTAAGGTTTCTTTTTTTATGAATTCTTACAACTATATGGAGGAATACAAGGCTCCTTAATTCAGCAAGTGACCCGTTACTGAAGCAGTCTGCTTTAATGCTAAACCTTTACATCAGGCATGTACAAACTATGGCCCTCCAGCTGTTGTAAAAGTCCCATCATGCCTTGCCACAGTTTTGCTGAGATGTGTAGTTTCACAACAGCTGGAGGGCCATAGTTTGGACATGCCTGCTTTACACTGATGATGGCAACAAAGGCTTAAGTTAAATAGAAAAAAATATATATCTATTAAGATTTATAATGCATTCCCCTGTGCTCATAGAACTGGACAGCCTTCATGAGTACCTGGGTACATAATATAAGCATACTAAGCTTGTGAACATATTTGAATAATACATTTTATCTTTAGTTTTATTGCCATAGCTTCATGGAGAAATAAACAAGCTGCCAGGGCCTGATGATGTCAGAACAAGGTACGCACACCAGCAATGACTCAATGTTCTTACTGTACAAACAGCGGTCGTAAGTCGCCGCTGTCAGGGAGGAAGCTGCGAGGCTGGATGCATTAAAAGCCAAACGCAACCTGCCGGCAGGTCATAGAAATTAGAGCCAGAGGTTACGGCTGAAACATCAACAAAGCAATCATGAAGTGGACGTAGGCAACACACCAAGAGAACGTACCTTCGCTTTCTGGAAGAATTTGTGCTTCAGAAGTTCTGCTGCTGTTGGCCTAGAAAAAGAAATGAATTATTTATGAAAGTAGAATTTGCTACTGATACACATCCCTGCACTCATTTAATGCACAGTTGTGGAGATTACCCATTATAGGGACTATATTTTATCTTATTAAGAGCATTTTAGTCATTCTGGAATGCCCAACTACATAATGAATAGTGTGTGTGTGTGTGTGTGTGGGGGAGGTTTGAAACCAGCACATCTGCTCCATGAATCAGAAAAACCAGGAAGGAAGGTGTATGCTTAAGGTGCCCAAACACGGTTCGATGTACGGGTGCAGTGCATTGCACACACCCATGCACATCCCATCACACTGAACATAAAGTATGTGCTGCCTGTACTTTTTGATCTAGATCGCATCACATCTAGTTCACAATGCACGGTGCGCATCGCACCATGTATGGGCACCTTAAGGGGAATTATTAGTGTGGGACCATTCAAATTCATTTTTTGCTTTATCCCATCAACATTTGTTCATTATATAAATGGATTGTGCCCAACCACGTAACAGTTTGCAGTTAGGTCTAGAATGACCAGATCTGCCATGAGAGAAGCTTTAGGGGGATGAAGCATTATTGGGGCAGCTCTGAACATCTGTGCTCTGCTGGCTATTTCCTGCCTAAATGGAACTGAATGAGCATATACTGTACAGTACAACAAATATAAAACTATCTTGTCAAACGCAATGTAAAAACATTAAACAAAGTGTTTATGAAAATATTTATCTCCTTCTAGCACAACAGTTTCTGGAAAATGGATTTTAGAATGTTCAACAATGACTGAACAAACCAGCATATCCTCTAGGCCAGTGGTTCCCAAACTGTGTGCCGTGGCTCCCTGGGGTGCAGGACCAACTCAAATTATTAATGGTTAATTATTTATGAGCAAAACCAGTGCTGGTGGCTGCCAATCATAAAATGTGTACAAACAGAAGCAAATCTTATCCTTTACCACATAACTGCCTCTAAGAATCGCATATAAACCCAATCTAAATTTTTTTTTTGGACATAGGGGTGCCGTGAAAAAAATTCTGATTCTCTAGGGTGCCGTGAATCAAAAAAGATTGGGAACCCCTGACCTAGGCCTTTTCCTAATATTAGAACAATCCTAATGATATCCAACAGGGGGCAGTGTTGTACAGTATGGCAGCCTATAGTGTCTGCTAAAAGGAATATCCTATTCTAATGAACTACCCATCACTGACTGGGGTTATTCTGGTTGATTCCTCCAGAGGCCGCCCTTCGAATTCCGATAAGCACGCACGCCCCCCCCCCCTCGCACGCCACATTTATATGCACGGGCTGTGAATGGATGCAGGCTGTGGGGGAACACCCGCATCATTCGTTGGTCATGCACATCTAAGGTTACTCTGAGGTAACGTTAGATCTGTGTGGACATTCAGAAGGAAGTGGGCGGGCATGTCCGGTGATGTCAGCTGCCTGCCCCAGGCGCCCACATCACTGGGCGATTTCCAAGGGAACGCCCATGAAACGCTGGGTGTTCCCATGGGTGCGACTATGTGCCGGCACCATCCCACGCCTGCAATCTTGGGTGCGTGCACTCGGGCGAACAGTCGCCGCATATATGCACATGCGCAGAAATGCGGCTGCATGTCCATAACATTGGTCCCCGTGCGAACGAGCAGCCTTACAAACATACCAGAATAAGGTCCTTTGTACAGAGCATGTGTGAGACATGTGACGGAAGTTTTACATACATAAAAGCACAGTAAGGGGATTGGTGGAAACAATTGAATACTAATGCTGCATTTATAGAGACATTGTGATAACGTCTGCAGACACTGCATCTGTAACAATTTGTAAACAATTTAGAAAGTTCTAAAACTTAATTTAAATAAAAAAGCAGAAAATAACTTAATGGAAAGTGACAGATCACCTGCCTGTCACAAATAAACACAGTACTTTTCCCATTGTAAATGTGTGCATGTCAATAAGTCACATGTAGATCTGCACCAATGCCTGTAAAAAGAACCGATTACACTTGGCTTTCATAGTTGAGCAAGCACTAAACCCAACCAGGAAAACATATATCTAATTAAGGGTTTAGAGTTGGCAGTGAGCACATTCTAATTCAACTCTAAATTGCCGTGTAATGGGGTATACACACAAGGCGATTTAAGCCCCATTTCTAAGCAATCTGTACACCCTATGGTGATGCAATCACCTGCAGAGATAGACATTGCACAGTCAAGCCTGCTTAGATTGCAGTCGTTTACCTATAAGCCTAGGATTGCACAGATCGCTCAGTGCACACCGCAGGTGCATTGCTTGTATGCCGGATGTGTGCTGAGCAATCTGTGCTTCAGCACCTCGCTCAGCTCAGAGGCGCTGTCGCCCTGTGTGTACGACGCTTAAGAATAAATCAGATGCTTGTTTACACCCTTTAGCAGGATATGCTCCTATTTCTAAATTAGGCCTCATTTGTCCAAACACATCCCCCCATTTGGGAGAGATGACAGAAATGCAATGGAGCTATAAGCATTGGTGGGTGTGCATCATACTTACTCCTAGGCATCAGTCTTCTGTATCACAGCTACATGAGGGAATGGCCACTCAGATATCCTTTGTATACCTAATGTACTAGGCATCATGTAAACCACTTTTAAAGCCAAACGGTTGGAAGGTCTGCATTGTCAGAAAGGCTGCCCTCACTTTCTACTGGCAATTGTGCCATTCTAGAGCCCCTTTTGGACTATTGTTACACAGTCACCCGTGTTACCTTTTCTCTGGGTCTTTTTGAAGGCACGAGGAGATCATCTTCCTAAAAGACTTGCCGTATTTCTTCAGTATTTCCTTATCCTGTACACCTGTCTCTAGAGTCGGGGGGTCATTCTGAAGCGTCAACATTAAAACCTATAATAGGACATTAAAGTCAGACAGATTACAGGAAACAAGAACCTTTCCTTGGTTGTTATACCTGCTCTGCTTTCATTAGTAACAACCACCTAACTTGGCCTAACTACGAGGCAATGTCGTATTCAAAGCAAATAAAAATTGTTCTTTGAGTGGGGACCTAGGAGAGAAGATCAATAACAAACCTGTACTTACGGTGGATGGGCCATTTGGTTTGTGCTGTCTCTGATGCTTAAAAGGGGAGAAGAGTGCAGCACTGGCTTATAAAGACATTGAGTAGGCCAATCCAATAAACTGAGCATCCCAGGTAAATACCTGTGCATTATTTTGTATTTGAACTCATTGAACTTTATGGACTTTTTTATAAGGTGCTGAAGCAGTTACAGGCCACTAACAGGTTTGCTTAAATAAATAAAAATTGCAAAGAAAATAACTACAATTGCTGTAAAAACATATTGGCACACAGAACTAACCTCTTACAGCTTTGGAACATTCCATGAAGTGGTGGGCCTAAATAGAATTGGGAATCTAGTGACATACAGGAAAACCGATCAGAGAATGACCGGAGAGAACAACTGCTGGAACAAGACTAGTGAGTGCTTAGACACAAAGTAGATCCAGTGAGCAGAGCTTTGTGTTTATAGCAGAAGAAAAGTAGGTACTTGTGTATTATCACGGCGCCCGATTTCATCTAAATCGCATCCGATATCACATCCGATTTATCGGCCGATTTGATCTGCGATGCGATTTTGCGTCCGATTTTTTTCAGATTTTCGGCCATTTCCTGCCGATTTGCATGTTATTCCATCCTTACACACCCCCAGGTACTATGCGATGGTATGCGATTTTTGGGAAAATGCCCCTGATTGTACAATTAAATATCGCATAGCATGCCAGCAAGTGGCATGCGAAGCGATGTGATTCGCAATGTTAAATGCACCCCCTTTGTTAACGCCACCCCCACTATCAACGCCAACCTGAAGCGTGGCGAGGGGCGGCGGAACGCGTCCTCCGACCTTTTCATACCCCCACTATCCACATCGGCGTGGAGTTGATTTTAGATAGTACTTTACATGTATTCTGCGTTGCCTCACGGGGCTCGCTGCGCTCGCCACGCTTCGGGCTCGCCACACTATCTAAAATCAACTCCACGCCGACGTGGATAGTGGGGGTATGAAAAGGTCTAAATGACGCGTACCGCCGCCCCTCTCTGCCTCGCTGCGCTCGCCACGCTTCGGGTTGGCGTTGATAGTGGGGGTGGTGTTGACAATGGGGGTGCATTTAACATTAAAATCAGAAATCGAAACGCTGCACATGCATCACATGCCACTATATTGCATGGGATGCACTACGATGGAAATCGGGGGTCTGCAAGGTGTGCAATGATGGAACAGCATGCAAATCGGCCGGAAAAAGTGAAAAATCGGCCGCAAAATCGCATCCGATTTTTGCATGCGATTTTCGGCCGATTTCGTGGGCGCCGTGATAATACTCAAGTACCGAAAAGTATATACCAAATGTGAAAAACTTTCCATAACAGGAAGGATGAGGGAAACACTAAGCACTGCTCACTGGGTCTACTTTATGTATTCACTTACTTTTCTGTGGGGGAATTTGCAAGCATTCCGCCCCTGAACGCATAAAAAGTATAATTTCTTAATACCTTATGCTTGAAGATTTAAGCAGAGGACAACCCTCCAGATAAGAGCTGCCCTTTGCTGTGTGGGGACTACAAGGTTTGTGACCCAGCAGCCCTACCACAAGTGTTGTATAATGCACAACCCGCAGGTGACACATGAAGGACATTGCCTACCGGGTCCAATCTGCATAATGTAATCCTCTGATTAGCTATCAAATAAGGCCCTATATCGTATTCCACAGCTTGGTACATATGGTGGGAAAGCGGGTAAAACGCTGAAAAAGACAGTTTTAGAGGTATGACCACAAAATATACTTTATGCATCCTTACTGCGGGGTCCCCGCAGAACGTTGATAATCTTGGATTAAGATTATCCACATGCTACACTCCTAACAGAAGTCCATCCATAATAGACAGATGAATGCAGCAAAACATCACACGATACTCAGCGGTACATTGTCGCTAACTGACAGCACTCCTACAGCACTGTACATGGATAATTACCATAGATGTAATACCACCGGGTGAACCACCATTAGAATAAGCAGGGTCACTGTTAAGGAGAAGGGGGCTCAAAGTTCATGTACACAACTCTGCATCCATAATTCCCCGTTTGCCCAATCCTGGGCTCAGGTTGGGTGGGATGGAGTGGCCACCTGTGTCTCGGCTAACAAATCATTATAACATTTACATACTTATGGGCACCTTCAAATTACAGATTTACATAGAGGAAAAAAACTAGGAGAGGGTGTCTAGCTCATAGAAGCTTAGTGTCCATACACGATTTTCACGATTCAGTTCAGTACGATATTGTATAATGTGTACACACCATGTGTTGCAAGATGCACAATCCCATGCATCTTATGAGACAACGGAGGATAGTACTGCATGCAGGCTCGATGGTAAGATATTGGGTGATGCTATGCACATGTATCATATGTCACAACATATAGGGCGGTATTCAATGAGCCTGATTCGCCATGTTTTTATGGTGAATTTGTGCTGTTTGGCGAATTTCTGACTAAAGAGGTGAATCACCCTATTCAATGAGCAGATGGCGAATACATTTGAAGGTTTTTTTCACCATGATTCACCGAGTAGCAATCGCTATCTTTTTATGGTGAAGTGGAATGTGAACTTTTAAAATAAAGTGTTTTGTTTTTTACATTTGGTGTCAAAAAATCAGGAATTTTCTTCTGAGGAGGGGCATGCTATTTTTATTCATGTGCTGTAAGCACATGAATATATATTTAATTTTAAAAAAAATATATATATATATTTTTTTTTTTTTAACACAGCAGCCAGCAGGGGGCGCCGGAGCCGAGCCGCTCATTACATATTCATATATTCACTGCACACGATCGGGTGTAGTGAATATACGCTCCCCTGCTGGCACCCCCAGGGGGCAGCCTGTGCTGCCTGGCACCCGGGGAGCCCACCTAACCCCCACAAACGTTCTGGGCTAGGCAGAGAGACTTCCATCTCTCTGCCTGGCACCGTCCTCAGGCTCCCTGCGGCAATCGCCGCAGGAGCTCATATTCGCCAGTCAGGGGCAGCGAGCCCCTGACACGTTGAATACCGGAGCCCGCCGGCTCCGGAACGTGGCGAATGTGCGGCGAATGTGCAGCGAATCCTAAAAAGGATTCGCTGCACCTCGCAGGTATTCTCATTGAATACCGCCCATAGTGTGTACATAAGATATCACAGGTCCGGGAGAGCATGGGAAATTGTATACAATATCTTATGTACATAGCCTTATATTCTAAGGTACATGTGTAGGGGATTGGTATGTAGTCCCGGCGGTCAAAATGCAGACGCCAGAATCCTCCCCCCCCTCTTGCTGGCCCAGTGCCTTGCTATGCTCGGCACACTAATTTATTCTCCCTCTATGGGTGTTGTGGACACCCACAGATGAACGAAGTGCTGGGATTTTGACCGCCGGGATTGTGACTGCATCCCATGTGTAGATATGGGAACACACATATAAAAAGGGAATATTTTTATACCTGCGCACTGAATCTATTTTTTGTGTGTTTCCTGTGACTAGCAGCTGCACCTCAACGGAAGACTGGGTCCGTTTAGTAATGCAAGATAGAGAAGTGGGTTGTTGTGCCGCGCTCTGTCACTGAAATTCTACAAGTGGTTTGGCAAAATAAAGTGTTTTTTATTTGTAGATTAATGTACATGTACCTGTACACACACAGGTACATGTACATTATGTGTGTGTACAGGTACATGTACATTAATCTACAAATAAAAAACACTTTACTTTGCCAAACCACTTGTAGAATTTCAGTGACAGAGCGCGGCACAACAACCCACTTCTCTATGGGAACACACCTAGAAGGTTAGTTAGGACTAGCGGAGTCTTAAGGACATGTTTAAAGAGTCTTGGAGCCTGGGCCTAGGAATGTTGTGAATCCTGAGGCTGGGAGCAGCATGAGAACATAAGTATATAAATGCTGTACCTTCATTGGAGGGTATTTGTGATATGGAGCAGCTCCGGTCGCTAGTTCAATAGCAGTGATACCAAAACTCCAGATGTCTGCTTTGAAGTCATACCCTCTAACCTAAAGCAGAAAGAACAAATCTTAGAATAATAGATTTACACCCTGGCCAGTATACTTCAGAATCACACATTCCCCCACTTTCATCGAGACCATTTGAGCTTCCTGTAGCATTTGTGCCAATGCAATACATCTATGCCAAATGATAGGAGGGGGGATTACCAAATACATCTACTAAAGTTACAGATCCACGTTCTATAACCAGGTGTGTGTATGACTGTAGTTGGGCAACAGACACCAGGGGTATTCAACATGTGGCCCTTCAGTTGTGGAACTACACAAGTCAGGGTGCCCTGCCACAGTTTTGATACCAGGGCATGGTCAAATTGTGGCAGGGTATACTGGGTTGTGTAGTTGCACAGCAGCTAGAGGATGGTATATGTTCAATACTCCTGTTCTACAACAAAGATGTAGTAATGCGGTATTGTGCATGCTGATTAGCGGACAATGTTGGTGGTAATTGTCACTAGAGTATGCTCACAGCTAAACATACAGGTGAACACAAGAATAGTTCCGTGCACAGAGATTGGGTGCAACTGCGGCCATCTGGGGAAACAACTTTGGTTTGTCTATAGTTCTCACATGTTGCTATTCTAGCCTACTTCTAGTGAGGAGCAGATCAGACACCATGAGAAAGAACCTTTACACTTAGCATGACTCATTCCCCACAGCAATGATTTAGGGCCTTATTCTAGTTCACTCTTAGAGGCAAATTCGTTCTCAGATGGACAAAACCATGTGCACTGCAGGGGGCAGATGTAACAGGTGCAGATAGAATTAGATTTGGGTGAGTTATTTTATTTCTGTGCAGGGAAAATACTGACTGCTTTATTTTTACACTGCAATATAGATCACACTTTGAAGTAAACCCCACCCAAATCTAACTCTCTGCACATGTTATACCTGCCCCACCTGCAGTGCACATGGTTTTGTCCATTTCAGAAGGAATTTGCCTCTAAGGCCCTTAGTCCCCAATATCCTTTTCTCAAAGAACAAGATGTCCATTGTTCCTGTCATTGCAGGAATCTACATTACCTGTTCCATGACCTCTGGTGCCATCCAGCAAGGCGTGCCCACAAATGTCTTTCTCACTTTGTTCCTTGTGATATCACCGCCTGTGGCTAGAAAGGCGCTGACACCAAAGTCTGTAAAAGTATAAAATATTTATTAGATGGAACAATACAGCAATCCTATGTTAAAATAAATGGAGTGCTTTTTTACCAGCCACACCAACGTAGACCAGGAAGCTCACAAGTACCCCTCAGTACCACAGATGCAACGTATATTTTGTGGAAAAGTATTACATAACATGGTGAGGCACCAGAATTAAGTTTGTTCATTTGTCTGGCTAGACATAGTACATAGGCTTATTGTCCAAGAGCAATAAAACCTACAACCTAGACCATCTTGTTGAAACAAGAGTTTGAACACAACCAGGATTTAAGTAGTATGGATGCCGGCGAGCACGCCAGGGAGGCCGCTCTCAGGGCGAGCACGCCAGGGAGGCCGCTCTCAGGGCGAGAGCACGCCAGGGAGGCCCCGCTCAGGGAGAGAGCACGCCAGGGAGGCCCCGCTCAGGGAGAGAGCACGCCAGGGAGGCCCCGCTCAGGGAGAGAGCACGCCAGGGAGGCCCCGCTCAGGGAGAGAGCACGCCAGGGAGGCCCCGCTCAGGGAGAGAGCACGCCAGGGAGGCCCCGCTCAGGGAGAGAGCACGCCAGGGAGGCCCCGCTCAGGGAGAGAGCACGCCAGGGAGGGCCCGCTCAGGGAGAGAGCACGCCAGGGAGGGCCCGCTCAGGGAGAGAGCACGCCAGGGAGGGCCCGCTCAGGGAGAGAGCACGCCAGGGAGGCCCCGCTCAGGGAGAGAGCACGCCAGGGAGGCCCCGCTCAGGGAGAGAGCACGCCAGGGAGGCCCCGCTCAGGGAGAGAGCACGCCAGGGAGGCCCCGCTCAGGGAGAGAGCACGCCAGGGAGGCCCCGCTCAGGGAGAGAGCACGCCAGGGAGGCCCCGCTCAGGGAGAGAGCACGCCAGGGAGGCCCCGCTCAGGGAGAGCACGCCAGGGAGGCCCCGCTCAGGGCGAGCCACATTCATACTAAGGGACTGAACTTCAATTGCTCTTTGTCATTGTTTATTCATATGAGACGGGGTGTAATGAATTACTTGCTGAACTATCAAAGATTTCATTCATTCTTCCTCTAATTCTGCAAAATGGACATACTGTAGATACAGCACTAGAAAATGTTCACTGACTAAGTATACTAGGTTTGTAAAGCCTCAACATGGTTTTGCTGTGCTCGTCTTAAAAAGGTTTACTATCCACTAACAAACTTGTCACTTCGTAACGTTAAATTGATGCTTCCAATACAAACAGTGTTTGCAGGGGTATAATACAGTTCCTTGCGGTAGCGGGCAAATGCACCGCATCAGTTAGGCTTCACTAATTTTCTTTGAGTACCATAAAAGGTGTGCAAATAAAATTGGCAAAGATGGCGTAATGGTAATGTGCATGGTCTGACCTAGGGATGCCAATCCCGGGGCATTTTCTTAATCCCGCAATTCGTGATTTTAAAATGCCTAATCCTGGGATTGAGTTTGTCAATATTATGATGAACTTTAATCCCCTTCTCTCCCCCTCCAAGCCAGTGTCCCTTACCCGGGCGGTAATAGGGAGCCCGTGGGGGTTGGTAGCCCGGCGGTAGTAAGGGAACCAGGTGGTGTTATGGCAGGTGGGCTCGGAGCAGCAAGGGGGCTGCGCAGCGTTAGCCACAGAGCAGCGTGGCTAACGGACTGTGCATAGCCACAGAGCAGCGTGTCAGGGTCAGGAGCAGTCGTGCAGCATCTGAGCTGGTCTCTCAGCGCTGCCGGCATTAGATTTGCGCATGCACAGGCCAATCCCAGAGTTGGAAGTTCCAATCCCGGGATTCAAATCCTTCAATGCTATGAACAGAGTTCCTCCCATAGTTTCTAAAGTATGTAAAAATTCCAAATAAACTCGTAAATACACATTTAAAATTAAATTGACTTAACGTCAATGGAAAGCATCTTCTTACTGAATTTCCTAAAGATTGAATTTTCATAAATACAGAAAACAACTTTACCTGCTATTTGTACAGAGCCATCTTCACCCAATAGTATATTTCCAGCTTTTACATCTCTACAGATAAAGACAGACAATAAAGAAACAACATTATTTAAAAAAAATATATTAGAAATTACAATTCCACATGTGGGTTGATCTCACTAGACGGGAATACATAGGCTGTAATGTCATACATAGACAGGAGTACATAGGCTGCAATGTCACCCATAGACGGGAGTACATAGGCTGTAATGTCATACATAGACAGGAGTACATAGGCTGCAATGTCACCCATAGACGGGAGTACATAGGCTGCAATGTCACCCATAGACGGGAGTACATAGGCTGCAATGTCACCCATAGACGGAAGTACATAAGCTGTAATGTCACCCATAGACGGGAGTACATAGGCTGCAATGTCACCCATAGACGGGAGTACATAGGCTGCAATGTCACCCATAGACGGGAGTACATAAGCTGTAATGTCACCCATAGACGGGAGTACATAGGCTGTAATGTCATACATAGACGGGAGTACATAGGCAGCAATGTCACCCATAGACGGGAGTACATAGGCTGCAATGTCACCCATAGGCGGGAGTACATAGGCTGCAATGTCACCCATAGACGGGAGTACATAGGCTGCAATGTCACCCATAGACGGGAGTACATAGGCTGCAATGTCACCCATAGACGGGAGTACATAGGCTGCAATGTCACCCATAGACGGGAGTACATAAGCTGCAATGTCACCCATAGACGGGAGTACATAGGCTGTAATGTCACCCATAGGCGGGAGTACATAGGCTGCAATGTCACCCATAGGCGGGAGTACATAGGCTGCAATGTCACCCATAGGCGGGAGTACATAGGCTGCAATGTCACCCATAGACGGGAGTACATAGGCTGCAATGTCACCCATAGACGGGAGTACATAAGCTGTAATGTCACCCATAGACGGGAGTACATAGGCTGTAATGTCACCCATAAATGCGAGTACATAGGCTGTAATGTCACCCATAGATGGGAGTACATAGGCTGTAATGTCACCCATAGACGGGAGTACATAGGCTGCAATGTCACCCATAGACGGGAGTACATAGGCTGCAATGTCACCCATAGACGGGAGTACATAGGCTGCAATGTCACCCATAGACGGGAGTACATAAGCTGCAATGTCACCCATAGACGGGAGTACATAGGCTGTAATGTCACCCATAGGCGGGAGTACATAGGCTGCAATGTCACCCATAGGCGGGAGTACATAGGCTGCAATGTCACCCATAGGCGGGAGTACATAGGCTGCAATGTCACCCATAGACGGGAGTACATAGGCTGCAATGTCACCCATAGACGGGAGTACATAAGCTGTAATGTCACCCATAGACGGGAGTACATAGGCTGTAATGTCACCCATAAATGCGAGTACATAGGCTGTAATGTCACCCATAGATGGGAGTACATAGGCTGTAATGTCACCCATAGACGGGAATACATAGGCTGTAATGTCACTCATAGACGAGAGTACATAGGTTGTAATGTCAACCATAGACGGGAGAACATAGGCTGCAATGTCACCCATAGATGGGAGTACATAGGCTGCAATGTCACCCATAGACAGGAGTACATAGGCTGCAATGTCACCCATAGGCGGGAGTACATAGGCTGCAATGTCACCCATAGGCGGGAGTACATAGGCTGCAATGTCACCCATAGGCGGGAGTACATAGGCTGCAATGTCACCCATAGACGGGAGTACATAGGCTGCAATGTCACCCATAGACAGGAGTACATAGGCTGCAATGTCACCCATAGGCGGGAGTACATAGGCTGCAATGTCACCCATAGGCGGGAGTACATAGGCTGCAATGTCACCCATAGGCGGGAGTACATAGGCTGCAATGTCACCCATAGACGGGAGTACATAGGCTGCAATGTCACCCATAGGCGGGAGTACATAGGCTGCAATGTCACCCATAGACGGGAGTACATAGGCTGCAATGTCACCCATAGGCGGGAGTACATAGGCTGCAATGTCACCCATAGACGGGAGTACATAGGCTGCAATGTCACCCATAGATGGGAGTACATAGGCTGGAATGGCACCCATAGACGGGAGTACATAGGCTGTAATGTCACCCATAGACGGGAGTACATAGGCTGTAATGTCACCCATAGACGGGAGTACATAGGCTGTAATGTCACCCATAGACGGGAGTACATAGGCTGCAATGTCACCCATAGACGGGAGTACATAGGCTGTAATGTAACCCATAGCTGGGAATACATAGGCTGCAATGTCACCCATAGACGGGAGTACATAGGCTGTAATGTCACCCATAGCTGGGAGTACATAGGCTGCAAGGTCACCCATAGCTGGGAATACATAGGCTGCAATGTCACCCATAGACGGGAGTACATAGGCTGCAATGTCACCCATAGCTGGGAATACATAGGCTGCAATGTCACCCATAGATGGGAGTACATAGGCTGTAATGTCACCCATAGACGGGAGTACATAGGCTGCAATGTCACCCATAGATGCGAGTACATAGGCTGTAATGTCACCCATAGATGCGAGTACATAGGCTGTAATGTCATACACAGACAGGAGTACATAGGGTGTAATGGCATCTATAGTTGTGCAGCCTAGAATATGCCTCTATGTACTGCGTGTAGGCATCCAGCCTCCATACTATAATGACACATCATGAAATGTGTTACTTTTACCCCCATAAACACTAGCCAACCCTGATGATAAAGTTAACAATATTAGCTGCGGCCAATATTGTGTGTACACCCTGAAAGATATCTGCTGCCGATATCGTTCAGTGAGGTCACAGACATCCGCAAAACACGCAGGTTGTTTGGTTGTTGGCAAGTTCTGTAGACATCAATCATCATTGACACACAGGAGCATGCATCACTATATATCCTCTAGTGTGTATAGGGCTTAAAACTGACAAACTAACTTATAAAATGATATATCCCACAGGAGCATCTTCCATTTTAAATAGATCTTTTTGGAAAATTATTGAATCTCTGGGGACAATCTAATCACCATATACAATATCTTAATACTCGGTAATAAGTTAATGGACGTGCAAGGCTTATAGCTCCCATCAAAGGTGAAAAAGAGTTAATGGAAAAAGATTCTCAGCTCCTCACATAATAGAACAATGTAATTGCTCCAGCCCTCATTGTGGGGTGTATATGAAGCAACGTTCACACACCCACAGCTCTGTATTAACCCACGGATCAGGTGTGTCAGGCACAATACACCTATATGAATGGAAGTGGGGAGGACAGAGGAACATACACAGGTTGGCAATGATTCATACCTCCAGTTTCTGGAGACTTAATATTAGTCACATAGTAGTACAGAGCGACTAAAGGTGTACACCGACAGGGAGACTCGGCCACATGGCTCCACTGCCAGACAGGACCATGCATGTACAGGGAAACCTAAGTGACCTGTCCATTTGGCAGATTCAGAGATGGCAGTAAGGCAGAAAAAAATAAGTTGCTGTGCACGTGGACAGAACGTGCTGCAATACTAGGGGTGAAAATAGTTATTTATTATTTTGCATGCAGGATGAATACTGGCTGATTTTGCATGTAGCCCACAAATACTGGGAAGCGTTATTATTACACTGTAGTTTAGGTGAGCTTGGACACATCTAACTGTGCACATTTTACATCTGCCCCATCTGCAGTACAGCATGGGTGGTCCACGTGCGAGGTTACTTGGTGTTTTTTGCTTTACTTCTAACTTAGAACCAGGCCTACAGTATGGATCCTGTGACAATAATGGCATATCAAATAGGCAGCGTGTATATCACTTTCTATGTTCAGAGAATCTGTTTATGTTGATCCCCACAAACAATTTGCAGACAATGGATGCAGCCATTTTGTGAGCTGAAAACAGAAAAAAGAAGGAGGTAGTAGCAGCGCTAAAAAATTAATTGGAGAGAGAAATTGGATCAATACAAATAAATTTTACTTAGATAAAAGACATGTAAACACATAAATAAAAATGACACAATCAATATACAGTTGATAAAAACCGCCCACTTCTACACTATAGCAGCAATAGTAGAGTCCGTTCATAGTAGGCCCAGATTTAACGAGAGGAAGGTATAGTAACCGCCCAGATTTAACGAGAGGAAGGTCTAGTAACCGCTCCATATATATGGGTAATGTAATGTCCTGATATCCACGTGGTCGGCCCAAGATGGCACAAATAACCAAAATCCACTGAAATTGATCTCGGACAATTGGATAGATAGCCTCAGGTACCTGGGTAGTATGCTTTGATATGGTGTGCGGTAATGTTCCTGGATTAGGTGTCCCAAGATGTTGAAGGGGACAATAGGATCCTCTACTGGGCTGGTCCGGACTGCGATTTAAAGTGGTGGTGGTGGTGGATGGGGGGCAACAGCACCTGGCACGTTTTCCTGCTACAGCAGCTTTATCAAAGGTGTCTTATTTGTGAGCTGAACTGAAGAGGTCACAAGTTTCCAGTGAATTGATAGAGGACATAGTCTATTTACTAAGCCTTGGGGAAAGATAAAATGTAGTGAGATAAAGTACCAATCAGCTCCTAACTGTCATCATTTAAACACAGCCTGTACGATGAAAGTTAGGAGTTGATTATCTGGGACTCTATCTCTCCAAGACTTAGTAAATCATAATAACTATTTCACCTAGGAAAATGGTTGCCTTCGCTGTGTAGCAATATAGACAGTTTAAAGGTGTTAATCATATCAAATGGACACAAAACATTAATGCGAACCAAATGGAAATCACAATTTTAGCTCATGGACCCCTCTCCCTGTTTCCCAGGAAACAGAGCAAATTAGTTCTTAATTGGGCTAGAAAATGTGCAGGAAAAATACACAACTGCATAAAACTTTATAGATTATATATAATAAAGGGAATACAATTGCAGTTAACTCTGTACATGTATAAAGAGGTATGGCGGTACTTGTTTAGTTTCACGGCGGCAGTGCGAGGATGCTCTAGCTAGGAATATTGGCAGCTTGCTAGACTGCGTTAAGCTACGCTATCAGCGTAGCGCCTGTTTGAATTCTGGCAGCTTGCCAGCTGCTCACTTGTTTAGTTTCAGGGCAGCAGTGCGAGTACGCTCTAGCTATGAATCTTGGCAGCTCGCCAGCTGCCTTACTTCTGTAATGTACGTTATCAGCGTCCTACACTGACTCCTCCAAGGCAGCCCAGCGCTGCTACTACTCCTAAAGCTCCTGTGATGCCTAGTGAGCGCCTCTCACACAGCGCTTGTGCCCGCATGAGATCCTCTCTCCTATCTTTGTGATACGTAGGAGCGTCTCAGACGCTCCAGCAGCAAGGCAATGATACGCTCTATCTGTGTGATACGTAGGAGCGTTTCAGACGCTCCAGCAGCAATGCAATGATATCCTCCTGCCTCTGACCTCTGAGTAGCTATTGCTCAGATGTATGATGTGGCAGGTTTGAATGTGTTCCTGAAACACCTCCACCATCCACGCCATCCCGAAGCACGGCGAGCGCAGCGAGCCCCGCGAGGGGCGGCGTTACGCGTCCTACCGACCTTTTCATACCCCCACCATCTACGTTGGCGTGGAGTTTATTTTATATAGTGTGGTGAGCGCAGCGAGCCACCGAGCCCCGCGAGGGGACGCGGATAACTTCACATGTATTCCACTCGCCGCGCTTCAGGCTCGCTGCGCTCGCCACACTGTATAAAATCAACTCCAAGCCGACGTGGATGGTGGGGGTATGAAAAGGTCAGAGGACGCATAACGAGTGCGCTCGCCACGCTTCGGGATGGCGTGGATAGTGGGGGTATGAAATGGAGGCATTTGCCAGTATGTAACATGGAGCACTGCTTCATTGTGCATGATACACAATTGCGTCCGCACCCGCTCTTTGGACAGGAGAGGCACGCACTGCTCAGACGCAGGAGTCTCATTGCTGGAGCGTCTGAAACGCTCCTGCGTATCTCAAAGATGTAGCGCCTCTCCACCGGCTCCCTCATAATGCCCTCTCCACAGGAGAGAGGATATCATACGGGCACAAGCGCTGTGTGAGAGGCGCTTACTTCACAGGAGGTTAGGAGAAGCAGTGCTGGGCTGCCTTGGAGGTGTCAGCGTAGCACGCTGATAACATACACGACAGAAGTAAGGCGGCATGCGCTGCTGCCCTGAAACTAAACATCTAAGCAGCTGGCAAGCTGCCAGAATTCAAACAGTCGCTACGCTGATAGCGTAGCTTAAGGCAGTTTGGCAAGCTGCAAATATTTATAGCTTCAGCATCCTCGCGCTGCCGCCATGAAACTAAACAAGTACCAGTATGGACACCAAGGAGTAATACCTCTATGAACAACGGCCTCATTTATTGTTGATCCTGTAATTGTTATGACAAGATCGCAGCTATTTCCTGTGTGTTCCACAATTACCAGGGATGCATCCTATTAGACCTGCCAGCCTGGAAGTGAGATACAGTTTCACACCCAAGGCGGAGAAGCGTTCTGTGCATTTAGTGATCTAATTCATTCCTATCACTACAACAAGGTCACAGTGATTCTACCTAACGGCGCGCACAAAATATTTCCACCAGCAGAAGTCTCCCAGATGCAGGCTATAAAGGTGTTCTGTAGCATTTGCACAGCAATTATGTATTGCGGGTACATAAAGACACCAAGGACCAGATGTACTGGCCATACACCCGCAGATTTATCTTCAGATCTGGCTGGTTGGAACAAAAAATCTGGTAATTTCTGAATGACAGTTTGTTAGTTTTCTAGCATTTCGAAGCTAATGGTCAACTGTCATTTTCTCTCATCCATAACCATGTTTTTGTTCCAACCAGCCAGATCTGAAGATACTGGTGGAGTTTGATAAAGGACAGGTAGGAGCCGATTGGCTGGTTGTTTATCACTCTCCGTTTTATCACTTTTTGAAACCTAGTGCATCTGGCCGCGTTCCGGTAATGTTATGAAGAAAGTGATACGATGTCCAAGACATTATGCATAAAAGTGCAGGGGGGAGTCAAGTCTGGCAGTCAAACAAGACAAGTGTAATTCAGCCAACATTCCTGGCTGCTGTATACACACAAAACAATGGTACCTACCTATGGATCTGCCCGTTTTTATGCAGGTATTCAAGTCCTTCCAGAACTTCTTTCAGCATGGTGGCAATGCTTGGCTCATCCAATACCCCATTCTTATGTTCTCCTTTTGCTATTATATGTTTGATGATATCCAAGACGGAGCCTACAAAGTCAGGAAAGGTCTGTTGGTGCACAGGGATCTTAGACCTACCCCAAAATACTTCACATTTTAATAAATAAATGATTGAAGACTTTATACAGTGTGTATGGGACACAAGCTCATCCACCTTTATATAACTGTTTCATGCTTCATCATTGCAATAATGGCTAGTTGGTCAACACGTTTCCAATGGACCTAGAAATAGCAAGGAATTTGTGGTTCTCAAAATAAAAAAAATGTATTATTTAATTAAATAACGCCAATCAATAAATGCATATTAGTAGAAATTAAGCACCCCAGGTACTCCCTTCTCTGATGCCACAGATGCCCACAACTGCTGCGTTTTTCCCCCACTGTTTAAAATGTTATCTTCTAGCTACTCTTTTGCACGTATTTTAAAATGTAAGCTCTTTGGAGTAGAACCACCTCCACAAATAGTTTCAAAATGTCATTTTATCAGAATAATTGGGGTACTTAGTCACCCCGTATTATTAGAAAGACCTGCACACACATGTAATTTAAATAACCTTCCTAAACATTGCACAGAAAGCTGAATATAGATTGTACAACCTGAAACAGATACTGACCCATTGCACATATACAGCAAATGTGCACAGAACCTGTTGTTCATTTACAGGATATCACTAATGGCAGCGATTGGTCAGGACCAGTTTACTATAGTCATGGTGTACAAGGCCAGCTACTCACAGACATGCTTCCCTATGTCCAATAAGTGTGACCAATCTGATTAGGAACACAATTCATTAGTCAGACTCCTCCTGTTCACGATATTGTGCAGGGAATTGCATTTAAATATTTCAGTGAAACCTTTTAGCTTCCACTGCTGGATATTGTCCCTTGAAGGAGAACTGGAGGCATAATTAGAAACATCTGGGCTCCATAGCAAAGTTTTAAAAGGGCCCAGAGTGTTTCTGGGGTCACATACATTTGCATACCATACAGGGGGGTGGAGGCCTCCTATGCAAGACTCTACACTTCTATGTCAAAGGGAAAGGACATACTAGAATTCCCTTCGGTACTTTCCTAGCACGGCGCCCATCGCATCATATACCATAACACTAAATAAGGTATGGGATGCAACGCGATATTGTACAATAAAATATTGCATCGCATCGTATGCCATACAATGGCATGCAATGCGATGGTATACGATTTTTGATTGTACAAGCACCCTGATGGGTCCTTACAATGTTAAATGGCCCCCCCCATAGTCAACGACAACCCCAGGATCAACGCCAACCCGAAGCGTGGTGAGCGCAGCAAGCCCACGAGGGGCGGCGGTACGCGTCCTCCGACCTTTTCATACCCCCACCGAGCCCGAAGTGTGTCGAGCGCAGCGAACCACGCGAGGGGACATGAAATACATGTAAAGTAATACGCGGGGCTCGCCCCACTATCTAAAATCAACTCCACGCCGACGTGGATAGTTGGGGTATGAAAAGGTCAGAGGACGCGTACCGCTGCGCTCGCCACGCTTCGGGTTTACGCTTCGGCTTTGCGTTGATAGTGGGGGTGGTGTGGGGGTGCATTTAACATTGTAAGCACCCATCAGGGTGCTTGTACAATAAAAAAAACGCATCCCATCGCATCGCATCGCATGCGGCTATATGGCATGCAATGCGATCAGATGCCCTACGATGGACATCGGGGGGCACCATGCTAGGAAACAAGTACCTTCCCTTCTCCTCAGACCAGAATTTAAGGATTGAGCTGGCTCGCACAGCATTCTGTGGCTTTTAATTGCTTGTAATGCCAGTAACTGAATGGGCTCCCTACTGACAGCGGAAGGGATCAGGATAGCACCAGAGCAACATGGATGGCAGCAAGAGATGTGTACACATACACTACACTATTGTAGCCACAACAAACCTACCTTCTCGGGAAGGCCAAATCCCATGTGACTTCAAGAAAGCCTAGCACCTTATTCGCATATTATGTGATATGTAACACTTGTATATATGTGTCCGACAGTCTAAATCTGTAGATGAAGCACTCAATGTACAAATACAGATTAAGGGCCAAATGTATCAAGCTTCAAAAAGTGATAAAGTGGAGCGTGATAAAACAGCCATCCAATCAGCTCCTACCTGCCTTTTTTCAAACCCAGCCTGTAACATGACAGTTAGGAGATAACTGGCTGGTTGTTTATCACTCTCCATTTTACCACCTTTGAAGCTTGATACATCTGCTCCTGAGACTCGGGGGTAGATGTATGAAGCAGTGATAAGCTCAGTGAAGTGATCAAGTGCCTGGTACTATATCACCGTCCAATCATCTCCTAACTGTCCCTTTTTAAACCCAGCCTGTAATGTAACAGTCAGGAGCTGATTGGCCGGTGATAAAGTACCAGGCACTTTATCACTTCTCCTCCCTTATCACTGCATCATAAATCTACCCCTCAGTTACATAGATATACACAAGCGTCGCATATCAATCAGAGCAGTCTCATGATTTTTGTTGCATCACATTGCAACTTAGATGCACATATAAGCAAAAAACACTACACCATGCGGTTCTCTTCCAGTAGGCATCTTGTGTTGCATGGCGTATTGAGGCAAGATGTATTATGACACATTGCTACATGGGTGCATGGGATTTCCAAGCTATTTAGAGCACACCATTTCTCACCTCCGCTCAGCAACTTCATCACTAGCCAGAGCTCGTCCTTAACCACAAAGGAGGTATAGTAAGACACAATGTTGGGGTGATGACACTGACTCATCGCTTGGATTTCTTTCTGAGAAGAGAAAAAGCAAAGTAAAGAAAATAAGCACAACAAACCTAAAGGCCAGGAAATAAGAGGACATTTATTGAACGTCACATTGGGCAGCCACTTTAAAGCACACAAAATTCTAGATTAAAAGATCGTCGTACCTCACAAAACAAGAAAAATAACTTGCCCGTTTTAAAGAGACTCTGACAGCAGAAAATTAATGAGATTGCTAGTATTGATTGGCAGAGCTGCAGATGGAGAACAGTGATCATTTTTCCAATACTGCTAATATAGAAGTGTTGTCAAAATGACAGTGCAGCATCATAAAACCAAGGAGAACATATTGCAGCTACTACAAGTTATAAAGTCAATTGATAATTGTCTGTTTTAGACAGTCAATGCTGTGCGCATAATAGGTTGACAATGGGAACTGATCAGTAGGAATAACAGCCAATTTGGAGAACGACGAGCGAGGACAAATGAAATCAAAATCATTTTGCTACAGCGTTCCCTTCCCTAGTTTGGCAAAATAATATAAAGTACAGTACTTGCTACAATACTGAATCCAGCACAGTCCATATGCAGAACAGAATCATTCTGCTACAGATCCAGACAAGTTCCACTTGTACACTGAGCAGACAAAGATACTGGCAAAATAAGGAATCTGTCCATGACATGACACACATGATGGGGGAAATTTACTAAAGGAAATTTGTAAAAAAAAATAGGTGTATATGTATCCAGAAATACACTTATTTTTGACATTTACTATCCCGAAAATACGGCAATTCGTATTCCTATTGATGTGCTATCAATACGAATTGCCGTATTTTCGGGATAGAAAATGCCAAAAATAAGTGTATTTCTGGATACAAATACACCTATTTTTTACAAATTTCCTTTAGTAAATTTACCCCGATATGTCAAACATACTCTGATATCAGATAAACATAATTCAGTGGAATAACTAATAACGTCTATCCATATGTTAACAGTAACTCAGGGTTGCCGACCCTTCCGGAATTACCGGGAGTCTCCCAAGAAATCGGGTCCCCCTCCCGGTCCCCCGGAAGGGTAGGCAACCCTCCCGGAATCAGGGGGACCCCCACTGAGCCCCCCGATCGCGGCATTTAAATGACGCAATCTGCGGGTCTCCGAGGAGGGTGCGGAGCTAAAATGACACACTCGCGTCATTTTAGCCCCGGCCCCTCCATGGAGATCAGTGATTTCGACTATTTCCCGTAATGGGGGTGGGGCTTAATGATGTCACAGTCAAGCCCCCCCCCCTCCGAACGGGTAATGAAAGTCTCCTCTCCGGGCTTCTCACTGAGAGGGGCATTTGAAAGTCGGCAACCCTGAAGTAACTACTGATAAAAATGCAGCCTATCAATTCACTAGGGAAAACTTACTTCACAAAGGCAGCCATTTTGCAATACCTCAGTGATGTCTCTAGTAAGTAAGTTTTATTTATATAGCGCACATTTCTCCAACAGGACTCCAAATGCTTTACAAACATTAAAACAATGCACATAATACACAGGATTTGGGTAGTACAGCAATAGATAAGTCACACAGACATATAAGAAAGCACAGTAGACACAATGTAGTGTTGGTGCAGGCATTTTGGATAACTCAAGTTGTGTATTCCAACCTAACAAGGTACCAGGTGAGGCAGCCATCTTAGGCGCACTGCGTAGGATTACCTTGGGTGGAATAGCTTACCTTTAGAAGAATTTAAACAAATTAAGTGACTGCAGTGTAGAGTAGGGTCCCAGTAAGACAGTGTACCAGATGAGGCAGCCATGTTGGGCGCACTACGAAGGTTATACTTTGGGAGGTGATCCATAAAAGGGCCTTCTAGTTCCAAAGAACTGACACATAAATATAGCTACAAGAAGTGTCAATATTTCACCTCAAGAGGCTCAACCATTACTAGTTTAATTTTCACCTTCCACTAGTTATTTTCAGAACTAATTCTTACTGTATCTATGCTGTATTATAAAATGGGATTGTGTTTTTTTTTATTTATTTTTTGGCTTTTCATAGTTTTGGTTTGAACTTTTAACCACCTAACACAAATTATTCATATAAACAATGATTCATATAAAAGTCTACGATATAAAAGGTATATGGATTAATTCGTTACAGGGATCTTTAACAATGTTGACATCAGGGAACACCACATGTCATTATATTTGGCTACCTCTATTTTAAATCCTTGATTAAATAATTTAAGCCATTTGAAACAGCACAAAAATACCTTTGTAATGACTGTGGCCTAATCCGGATAACTAGGTAAGTAATATATTAATGCAATTGTAATCTATCCTATAACATGGAGAATGGGTTTTGATAAAAGTAGCTTTAGCAAATCTCTGGATGTATGTACACCATTTTTCAGTGGCCTGCCCAATTTTGGCCATTTATGCCGAGATGTCCGGTATCGCAGACTTACTGTTTATAGTCCAACCGAATTTGATGAGGCTGGGAATGTTTTTTGGGTGCAAAGGACAATAGTAGTTGCCCCACAATATGAATTTTATATTGATTTTGAAACAATCTACATTAAACCACCACCTTCCATAGGCCATGCCTGAAAAGACATCCTTCTAAATTTAAAAACCAGAGGAACTTCACATTACATGTAACACCCATAGATACTAATCGCATAAAAATACTATGGTGCAAATTTACTAAAATGGGCGTTCTATTTCACCATGGAATGTTGATATGGTCAACCAATCAGGATCTACTGCTTATTTATTTAGGGGGTAGTGTTAGGCACGAGCTGGGAGGGACCAGGTTAGGGTGTGGGCCAGGGTTATAGGTAAGGGTAGTATACTTACTTGAACCCTGTCGAGATTCCCTTCATTGGGAAGCCGGCATCGGTATTCTAAATACAGGCATCCCCACTGCCGGTCATCCGTATGTATCTCATTTAAGACAAAATTAATCTAAAAAAAAATTATTTGTTCTTTGTACAAAATAAAAACAATTGTTTAGGTCACGGGTGTCAAACTCAAGGCCCGCGGGCCAAATCCGGCCCGCCGGACCTCTTCAAGTGGCCCCCTGCCTCCGCCCAGCCCCCCCCCCCCTCGCCGCTGCCCATCCGCCCCCGCTGCCCGCCCCCCCGCGCCTCTCCGTCCTTGCACACAGAATGTTCAGTGTCTGACAGGAAGCACAGCTCTGCGACTTCCTGGTGACGTGCAGAGCTGCTCTTCCTGTCAGACGCTGAACATTCTGTGCGCAGGTAAAGGCAGCAGTAACTGTGGGGTGGGTGGGCAAGCACATATTAACCCCTGGCAACGGACATTAACACCCCCTGGCAACGAGCAAGAACCCATGAAAACGGACATTAACCCCTGGGCAACGAGCTGAAACCCCTGGCAACGGACATTAACCCCTTGGCAACGAGCTGGAACCCCTGGTAATGGACATTAACCCCATGGCAATTAGCAAGAACCCCTGGCAACAGACATTAACCCCCCCTTGGCAACGAGCAAGAACCCCTGAAAATGTACATTAACCCCTTGGCAACGAGCTGGAATCCCTGGCAACAGACATTAACCCCTGGCAGCCAAAAAGAAAAATCGTGCAGGAGACAGTTTGAAGAGCAGCTCTCCCTCTCCCCATCCTGGTTGGACACAGGTAGGCAGCCTACTACTCACCATGATACTTGTAGTAGTACACATTCGGAAAGGGGACGTGGTAACGCCCTTTTTGCCCATGGCCACTCCCATTTGTTCATGGCCACGCCCCCTTTCTGAATGTGTACCGGCCCTTTGCGGGTGACCAATGTGCTGATGCGGCCCCCGATGAATTTGAGTTTGACACCCCTGGTTTAGGTAATGGGGCAAGACATCCAGTGTGACGGAAGTCACACAATTAATTATTTTGTATAGATTAGTAACAAATGCACTAAAGTGTGTGTACAAAACATTTAAAATCAAGTCATAACAACCCTTTTTCAATTTCCTCAGGTTGAGTATCAGTTATCCAAATAATTCCGAAAACCATCCATTCCAGAAAGTGAAAAAAATAATAATTTTAATTTGCTTTAAGCACTACTGAGGACATCTGTGACAGCACTACTGAGGACACGATATGTAACTGGCACTTAATATGTGCAAGAAAATGATGAATTTTATGTGTTTGATGTGCTTGTACAACATAAATGCAAGATACCTCATTGAATTATAAAAATATTCTGAAATACGAAATAATCCGTTACCCAAAATTCTTCTGGTCCCGAGCATTTTGAATAAGGGATACTCAACCTGTACTGCTATTCCTATAGCTTTGCTTGCAATAGTAGCAACTTCATGAGGATTAGCACATAATCGATGGTCTGGAACCTCTTTTAATCTGGACACATCGGGTTCCATGGGGAAGCTAGGATTCAGTGGTTCTTTAGATGTAAACGGGTCTGAGGGAGGGCTTAGGATGGCAGTGGAAGCAGCAGGAGGGCGTCGGGCTGCGTGAGGGGAGAGTCGCGCTGCTGAAGCTTGGGTCCCTTGCAAGCAGGATACAAGCTGCAGTGGTTTAGGGAGGGGGTAAAGGGTCATTTGTTTTTGTCACAGTAATTAAATAAATAAGACCGAGATTCCTGTTTGTGATCAGACAGGGAGTGAGACTTCCATAAAGTTTTGAACTAAATCTTACTGATGGCAGACTGGAATGTTTGGCCATAATCGTGGAAAGTGATGGGTCATGTCTGCCATTTTTAGACAAACCAGGTGGTTGTTTTTATTAGCCCTTTTACCCTTACATGTAAACATGCAGGCCCAGGTGGGACTTCTGACACCTTTATTATAGTATAGATAATTTACACTTTTATTCCCCATAAACACTAGCCGATGACAAAATGTGTGTGAAAATTTCCAAACATTTTTATTCATCATAATAACATGTAAAGTTTACTTCATATATGAAATATAAATCTTTTTTTACACAATCATTTTTATTTGAATTGATATAACAAATGTGAGCGATGCTGACAGGAGTTGGAATGGCCATGTGGTTTATGAAGCCAATTCGAGAAAAAGATAAATGGAGAACAAAAAACATGCCATTCCTTCATGCCAAAATGTCATGCCTACACGCCAATCTGTAAAAAAAAAAAAATGTTTGGCAGCTGTAATAGATTAATAAGCAAAAACTTTGAATGGAGAATTAAAAGCTCATTGGTCATGTCATAAATAATGCTGTTCTCAGAAGAATATCCTCCAACATAAATCTCCCACCTCAAAAAAGAGACATTTGAAAAAAGTTTTCTGGAGGTTAGAGACCAAAAACGACATGTATTAATGGCAGAAGTTTCTGTGCTAAACCATTATGATGGAGATTTCAGCCAGACTGGCAGTCAATGTACTAGAAGCTGGAGGCATCACCAAACCACGAGGTTCTCTCTCATTTATTTAAAACGGTGATTATCCCTTAATTAGGAGCTTGTGCCAACCGTACTAAGTACACATGCACACAATAGTGTTGTGTGCTGCTTATAGTAATGTAGGGGTTATTTTAGAGGCATAACATCGCTGCACTGGGAATACCATTGGCCTTTCATCATTACCGCAGGAATTACTCCATAATCTCTATGTAGCATTGAGGAACACTGCAGAATAAAGCCGGAAATCTGCCTGGCATGTGTGGCGTTCGCACAGATCAAACTACTCAAGTGAGGAATTTTCCAAAAATAGGAAACTGGGTTTTCACCTGGCCAAGGACACAAGCAAAGGAAAACTCATCATACATCAGTAACCCCTGTAATTACAGATACAAGGTGTGAACAACGAATACAAAGAAGCTATATTAGCACTGTGGACCGACAGTGCTTTAACTAGTCCCACCATGCAGACTGCTGCCCCAGGACACAACGCAAAGATAAGCGGACTCCCATGTACTAGACAGGAATAATTTAAGAAATCTGTGGCAACCTTTGACATAGTGGATCAAGGTTGTGGCGAATGGTTGCAGAAAACAGTATTGCAGAGGTGCCAAGTTCCAATGATACTTTGCATCGAATTGGCTGATAAAATGGGCAATTCATTCTGTTGTTAGAATTGCGAATACTTAAGGCTACATGGAACATGTGTGAAATCTTGTAGACTAATGCAGAATCATGTGAATATTTGGTGGACCAGTCTTGACAATTTCATCCCCAAGAAGAACAAAGTCTAAACAGAATCCATTTAACTAGAACTCCTCATCCCTGTAACTGACATTTTACATTGGAGTAAACGGTTTACAAAACGGTCTTTGGTGTCAATGTATTACTCATTACTAACTTGCCACGGGATGCAGTTAAGATCCCGGCGGTCGGGATCCCGGCGTTCAGAATCCCGACGCCGGAATCCCGACCGCCGAAATGCCGACACTTTCTCCCTCCTGGGGTGTCCACGACACCCCTGGAGGGAGAATAAAATAGCGTGCCGAGCGTAGCAAGGCACCGAGCCCGCTGCGTGGCGAGCGCAGCGAGCCCGCAAGGGGGGGCGATCCACGTCCCCCCCTTGTCGGCATTTCGGCTGTCGGGATTCCGGCGTCGGGATTCTGAACGCCGGGATCCCGACCGCCGGGATTCAATACTGAATCCCTTGGCACAACAGCAGAGCCAGCCTCACGTGTACAGATTTTTTCTACGTACTCCCCTTGTTCGCCAAGAACTGGAAAAAGTAACTAAAGAGGGAGTAATGCAAAAGCTTTTCGGCCCAAAACAAAATGACTATATGTACACTTACCACAATTTGAAGGCACAAACCAGTATAGAGCTTAAATGGTAGGTATTATCCAAGCACACTGCAGGTGGGTGGGACTGTAGAACACACAGGAGGCAGAGTTATCAAGCCTGGTGAAGTGATAAAGTGTCAGGTGATAAGGTACAACCAATCAGCTACTAATTTTCACGTTTAAGCCATGGGGGCAGATGTATTAAGCCTTAACAAGAGATAAATGCAAGGGTAATAAAGAGAGATAAACGTCCAGCCAATCAGCTCCTTACTGACTTTTTTCAAACACAGCCTGTAACATGGCAGTTAGCAGGTGATTGGCTGGACGTTTATATCTCTATCACCCTTGCATTTATCTGTTGTTAAGGCTTAATACATCTGCCCCAGAGTTTGAAATAGTACAGTTAGGAGCTGCCTTATCACCAGCCGCTTTATCACTTCACCAGGCTTAATAAAGCTACCACAGAGAACTTAACAACCAGAGAGAGCGCATACACGCATGCACGCACACACACACACACACACACACACACTGCATGCAGGTAGTGGTATTAAAACCGTTGTACAGGCAGCAAAGGACGGACAATACACAAATGCGAGATATGTTTCCATCATTGCGAATATGATATTAGCCAAATAGATCCAGACTTCATCTTGCCTCTACATTTGTTGAAAAGCACCAAAAAAAATAAGCGTAAATGCTTTTTCTTCAACACGCATTTAAGACTGGAATTTCTGCTTCACATATTTTTGAAAGGTATTAAAGTTTCACATTTCAGTTTCACCTGTGTGCCAGCAATCTACAAACACAGGTTTTATTATTTCCCAATGATCTCATAAAGCTACAAAGGCAATGGAACAGAGGTTCTAACATGCAAATTAATGAAAACTATTTATCCCTACTTTTTTTCATACTTGCAAGGACCATAACCTAAAACGGTGGTGGTTCTGAAGGCAGCGAGGAGGTTAATCATAGATGGGCGAACGCACACAATGGAAACGAATCATCAGCTGTTTGATGGGTAGTTGTAAACAGTGACTGCCAGGCGTGAATCACAAGGCCCATGAATAATAAATAGCATCACATTCCATTCGCTTTAATCCATTTGATTTAGATGGCATGCAGGACAGCACGAGCTGGGGGTCTATGAAACAATAGCAGAGGTATGTCTCCCCAACGATCCCTAGCACAGGAAGCTTTATCCGCCATTGTCAAAGGAACCAATTAATCTGGTGGTTGGGAGCCAGTTTCAGATTCATAAGCCATAAGAAATACAGCTTAGCCAAAAACATTCCTGCAAATAAGTGACACTTGAGCTGAACAGAATTCCAACTATCACTATAAATAAGGAAATGTGTCTGGAGCCGGTTCCGGTAAAAACTCTGCAAGCGGAACAGCTAGAAAACATCTCAAATATACCAATGTTTAAAATGAAAGTCTCAGCGCCCCAACCCACCACCCCACCCGCTGACTACAACAGTTCAGCAGTAAACAATGATTACAGCTTTAGTAATAACCTAAGTAGTACAATAGTCATGAACACATTTTAATCAGAAGATGACTACCACATGAAATACAAGTGTTATATTGCTTCGTTACTGTAGATCGGTCATCTACTCAATGGAGACCCCCATTTTGTGGGCTTAACCAGTTTGCAGTTTATTATTTCACTAGGACTTAGTGACATCTCTGAGGCACTAAAGGCCCCTATAAATCAGGGTATCTGGTCATTAGGTCGACAGTGTCTAGGATGAAAGTCAAAATGTCAACCACTATTGGTTGACAGACAGAATGTTGACGCACATTAGCTCTACTTTTTCGAAAAGTTTGACACAATCAAAAGGTCACCATGGGAAAGAGTCGACATGGCGTAGCGGGCAATGTGAGGCGGCACGCTACACTCATCGACCTAGACACCAAAAAAACTTGAAAACCTCATGAGGACCATTTGGTTGAGTCAACCTTCTGCCCATGTGGACCTAATGCATGTCAACTTTTTTCATGTTTCAGTCATCTGCCTGTTAACCAATAGTGGTCCACCTTTTGACTGATACCATAACCATAAACTGGGCAGATGTCACCCTGACCTGACAGAACCAGTGAACCACCAACAGGAAACACCAGTCGCCAGTCATTGCTGATCAGCGATCCTTAGGGGAAACGGAAATTCTTACCGAGATGTTTCAACATGTCCCCAATTCTCCGGCACAGTGACAGGGGATCTCAAAATGATGACATTCAATTGCAGATGTATGGGGGTTTTATCTCCATGAGATACATTTATTTTTATAGGATAAAGTGGTTCAGACCCCAAAGTAGATGACTTTAAAGTGTGTAGATCAAAGCTCCACTTTAAGCAAAGACTGACAGCGGTAACAGCCTGATTATTAATATTACCAGTAGTTCATCCATGCTGGTCTGACATTTTTCTAGGTTGATCCGCTTGATGGCCACCTTCTCTTTCTTGGGCATGCAGTAGGCAGCCTGGACCACAGCTGTTGCACCACTTCCTGCAAAAAATAAAAAATAAATTAAATGTTTTTTTTGGTACTTGTTTCCTAGCACGGCCACACCGATTTACATCGGGGTGGTCGTGTCGGAAAAATCGGGTCGATCGCATCGCATGCGATGCGATCGACGCGACCGACCGATTTTGGACCCGATTTTTTTTTTTTTATGAAATGTAAATCGGGTCCCTGGGACCCGATTTTACATTGAATTCAATGTAAAAATATTCCCAACCCCCCCAAATTTAACGGCGTACACCGCACCCCACGATAGACGCCAACCCGAAGCGTGGCGAGCCCGCGAGGGGCGGCGGTGCGCGTCCTCCGACCTTTTCATTCCCCTACTATCCACTAGGGCGTGGAGTTGAGAATAGAATAGTGTGGCGAGCGCAGCGAGCCACCGAGCCCGAAGCGTGGCGAGCGCAGCGAGCCCCGCGAGGGGACGCGGATACCTTTACAGGTAAACGCGTCCCTTCGCGGACTTCACAGGTGTCCGCGTCGCCACGGACACCTGTGAAGCCCGCGAGGGGACGCGTATAACTGTGAAGGTATCCGCGTCCGCTCGCCACGCTTCGGGCTCGGTGGCTCGCTGCGCTCGCCACACTATTCTATTCTCAACTCCACGACGACGTGGATAGTAGGGGAATGAAAAGGTCGGAGGACGCGCACCGCCGCCCCTCGCGGGCTCGCTGCGCTCGCCACGCTTCGGGTTGGCGTCTATCGTGGGGTGACGACGGGGACATCTATAATGTGAAATTGGTCATATTAGCCCATTTCACATTTTTCACATTTTTTCACTATTTCAATGTCAAAAAATATTTTAACATTGAACCCGATGGAAAAATCGGGGGCATCGCGTCGTGACCATTGTTAATGGTCCCGACCGACGCGATGCCCCCGATATTTTACCTTTCCCGACACGATTTCAATGTTAAAATATTTTTTAACATTGAAGCCTATGGGGAAATCGCGGGCATCGCGTCGGTCGCGTCGGGACCATTGTTAACGGTCCCGACCGACGCGATGCCCCCGATATTTTATCCTAGCCGGCCAAATGGACCTGATTTCAAAGGAAATCGGGTCCATCGGGGGTAATCGTGTACCTTAAGTTAAGGTACACGATTACTCCCGATTGTGGCCGTGCTAGGAAACAAGTACCTTTTTTTTTTTAATAAAAAAAAAAAAAAATGTATTCTGCATACCTGTCCCTCTATAGTCAAACACAGTGATAATGACCTGCATATATAACAACTACACCTACCAAATGCCACTGGCGGCACAGACTGCTGAAAGCATTGGATACCCATGATAGATTTGGTTTTCCAGAAACACCACACCTTTCTACTGGCACTTACAACACATAACACACACACACACACACACACCAGACAATGTGCAAACGATGTCAATGTTGTCAATGATTTCCCTTGAAATCCTGGACAAACGATGACCTAATGATATATATCATCAGTGGACACACCCAGGAGATTGTTTACCACCAACCTGAAGGTGCGATGAATGCGTCACAACATGATCACGCGTGCACACACACTGGGCGTTCCCATGTAAATGCACCGGTAACAAGGGTGCGGGGGGGGCTGATGTCAGCTGCCTGCCCTCTTACCATACAGGGAGCCCGCAGATCTACGACACCAGAGAGGGGTCATAGATTCTGCAAGCACTTGCAAAATCATTCGATGGTTGGTGACCATCTAATTATTTTGTCCCCGAACTAAAGGCTGCGAATGGATGCTAAACATCCATACGCATGCGTGTAGACCGTGGGCGGGAGCGTTCATAGATAAAACAGCAGTATAGTATAGCATAGATGACATGCAAAGCTGCAAATTTCGCAGCTTTCCGTGTTAACCAGAATGACCCCCATTTTACAATTTAAAGTCTGATACATCGGAATCAGGTACATCATTAAAAAAAGTGTACCCAGCTTCAGTATTCTCCTCTAGCTTATCAGTATGTAGAACTGGAGCCAAACATGAGGAAGTGAAGTATAACTTTAATGTTCAAAAAGGACTTTTCTCTTCATTCCCATAAGATTGGTCAGGTTTAGCTGCTTTACGTGGCTAAACCTGACCCTAATGAGCGTTCTAAGCACGATAAAAAGCAACAATTGAATATTACCCAGCAAACTGCCATCACTTTAGATGGGAGATAAGGGGGTGGCAAAATATTGAATTCCACCCATAATCTTAATACTTGTAATATAGCAGGAGTTCCCAAGTACAGACCTCAAGGCACACTGGTACTTGTTTAGTTTCACGGCGGCAACTGTACGCTACGCTAGGTTTGAATCTTGGCAGCACGCCTAAGCTACATTATCAGTGTAGCGCGGTAGCAGTGCTACGATATACGTGGCTGATGTTAATACTGTTACAGTGTTATTCAATTAGCATTGATGTACAGGCATCGACTGCACCCCAACATTGGAAGAAATTTATACAGGAAAAGACGCTTTTTGCTGCTGGGCGCAACTGTGCATCACAAATGGCCAGCACATGCCAGGCACCCAAAGACCCTATTAGCTTAGATGGGGGCTACAAGCACGAGAAATAATGGAAAACATCACTGGTTTATAAGTGACTTGGATGCTTATTAATACCCACCCTCCCAAAATGAAGGAACATTGAACTTCCAAAATTACATTAGGGGGAGATTCAATAGTTTTTTGGAGTTTTTTTTTACACACGACTAATTAATGAGTAACAATCATTCAGGACGGTCTTTTGATCTGCTGATTTGCCAGTTTGTATTCAGCACCCAGAGCAAGTCTTGATCTGCTCATATGATTTTGACTGCTGCATGACAATTATCAGTAGATATGAGACAATCTTGTACAGCACATGTAATGGGCACGTGATCTGCATTAAAAAGTGTCACTGAAAACATCTTTGTGCAGACATTTCTCATTCAGACAGTAACAATAACAGCGTAAGGTGTAAGAAAAAAACGTAAAGGTTGTACACACTATAAAATATATTTTTAAACAGTATACACATTAACAATATAACTTATATTGTGCATATCATCTAGTGCAGGCATGTCCAAACTGTGGCCCTCCAGCTGTTGTAAAACTACACATCCCAGCATGCCTTGCCATAGTTTAAGCATTCCCTAATAGTAAAACATGTGGCAAGGTATGGTGGGACCTGTAGTTTCAAAACAGCTGGAGGGCCATAGTTTGGACATGCCTGCTCTAGTGTGTACACACTATATTGTTTACGATGTACATTCCCACAGGTCGTAAGCAACCCCCCATTGTGTGAACATGCTGTCAAATCAACCTATATCGTCAACGACCGCTTGTTCAGGGCTGGGTGAAGTTACTGAACAATATTGTTAAATGATACCATTCAGAATGTATGCCCAATCATTCATCCGGGAGCTCTGATGATACTGTTAATTATATCGTTTGTTAACGATATTATATAGTGTATACGCTCAATATCAGAGTTGAAAACCAAATAAAGAAATGGAAAGAAGCAGCAACATAGCGGTGTGATGAATATTTGTATATTGCAAAAGGGCAAAGGGAGGGGGAAAGAAAAGAAAGAGAGGAAAGAGAGAAAATGGAGTAAAAGGGAGGGGAGGGATGAGACGGGTTTTATTTTTCATTTTAAAAATGCAATTGGCACTACTTCACAACGGAACTACTTACACTGCATGCTTTTTAGCTTTCTGGTCTGGTATCTGCTTTTCAGGCCAGAAGCGTCAACAGTTCTGAAATTCCTTTAGCATGGCACAAAGCAGATCCCATGGGAAGTACAGACTGTCAAGGCAGCACTTGGTTGGAAGCCCTTATTGCTCTGTAAAGCACAGAGAACGCCCTGCTTCATGAGCACAGCCAATAGTCATAAATAAAAAAAAATTAAAAAAAAGCTTTGGCCATGTTAAAAACATGAAGAGAATGAAGCTCATTAGCGGAAGTCATAACCATGGCTCACGCACACAATATTGATTACCTAAGCATAGCAGGAGCACTTAAGGAGGATTTTTACACCACAAGTCAATATACCCATCTGCTGAGGATTTCAAAGGCGTTCCTTCCAGCCTAAGTAAATTAGTTAAGAATCTGACCGCATAAATCATGTGCGCATTCTCCCATGTACACTGACCGCTATCAGTCAATCGTAAAAAAAAAAATAATAATGTTACTGCAAAAACTGCACATAAATAGATCACTCTTAAGGAGCCCATACACGCTCCGTTTTTGCCGGCTCCATTTTGTACTATGCGATGCGCGCTCCCGCGCATCACATAGTACGGTACAAAAAGTATGTGCTGCACATACTTTTTGTACTAGGTACACATCGTATCGGATCGCAGTGCATGCACTAGGGATGCGATCCGAAACGATGTGTACTTTTTTAAAGTACAGAACGGAGCTTTAAAACGGAGCGTGTATGGGCTCCTTTAGCCATGAGAAATATTCTGACCGTTAAACTGACAAAAATAAATATATATATATATTAATTACTCTCCCCATCATATACAACTAGGAGTCTGCAAACTAAGGCCCTTACTCAGATCTGATCACAGTACAAATTTGTTCTCAAAATGGGAAAAAACCATGTGCACTGCAGGTGGGGCAGATGTAACATGTGCAGAGAGAGTTACATTTGAGTGGGATGTGTTGAAACAGAAATCTAAATTGCAGTGTAAAAATAATGCAGCTAGTGTTTACTCTTGACAGAAACAAAATAACTCACACAGATCTAACTCTCTCTGCTCATGTTACATCTGCCCCACCAAATTGTTGTCTAATGTTTTAATAGAGGTTTTATTAACGTTATTTGTATAGCGCCTACAGAAGAAGCGAACAAATGGTCTACCAGATTTTAGGACTTGCCCAAAGTCCGTTATTGTCATTTGGTTTAAAATGGTTAAAGCAGGCATGTCCGAACTATGGCCCTCAGCTGTTGAGAAACTACAAGTCCCATCAAGCATTGCCACAATTTTGCTATAAGGGGAAAACTATATCAAGGCACGCTGGGATGTGCAGTTTCACCATCCCTGTGTTAAAGGCTATTTACTAACTGTGAGATATTAATGGAAAACCTTGCATATCTAATACACATGACTATACAGAACATATACTTGCTCCAAATCTAAAGATGTGCTATCATTTCCTTAGCACAGGATATTATCTGGGTATGCAGCTTTTCCAGTGTGCATATTAATAGTAATAAGCATCATTAACATGTCAATTAAGCCAAAAGTTATTCTTTTATTCCTCAATCACAGAATGTGTATTCATTCACACCAGTCCATGCCCCAATGTAGCTAGCTTACAGTCTACTTTATGCAACCGATCCCACCAAAGTGTTCCACCAAAGTTTGTAGGATTACAGAAGCAAAACATCAGAGAACGGATGAGAACCGTGCATCGACTATTAGAGAATCTGGAAGAAGTCAGGACATTTCATATAAAGGTACAGTGGCTGCACCAGCTTGGTCAGAGGTGCAGAGGTTAGCTGGGCAAATACTTCTAGGTGCAAAACTTAAATGCTTTGCATATCAAGTGCAGGTCACGGTCATAAAAAGAAAACCTATGCAAAAACGTAGTGTATTTTTCCCCAACAGCAGGAAATCACAACTGTGTTTCATTCATTAATGCTGTGACTTGACCTTCATTCACTACAAGAAAAATGTAAGTAAAATATTTCAGTTGCTGAATAAAATGTCCAGTACAATGGCCATTAATTAGCCTCTTTTCCATAAACCCTTGCTCTCTCTTAATAGATTTTCTAATCAGTTTTACTAAAAATGTCATAATCCCCTCATAATATAATTAGATTGGGAGGCTTGCCTAGTAGAAGAAAGAGGATGCTAGGCTTGCCTAGTAACAAGAATATAGGTGACATCATTATGGAGTGGTAGGACATCTTAATAAGTCCCATTACATGAATAATACATCTAGAAGATTATTTTCATAAATCAGTTAAAGCTAAAAGTTAATTATAGTGAAATTAAAGTTTTTCAAGAGCACAAGGATTTGCTGTGGTGGTGTGCAGATCTTTTTGGAAAATAGTAGATTTACCTTATGCAATTTAGCAACCGCAAGTACCATTGGAATTGGTGTGTGCTTTTTCTCCTACATTTGATAAATAGATATACACATATACATACGAGGGTGGATCAACAAGTACAGTACCTGTGTTTGAAGACAGCTGGCATTGCTGAGGAAAGTTGGTATTACTATCATGTACTACCATCTTTTCAACATACCAAAAATTTCACATTGATTCATAGGTTAGTTTGATTTTTTTCAACCTTGACAATGCACCAGCTCCCTCACCCGCAATTGATGCAGCCAAATTGCATGAATTGTGCTATAAATTGTTGCCGCATCCACCGTACTCGCCCAACTTGGCTCCCTGCGACTTTTTTCTGTTCCCTAACCTGAAAACGTGGCTCGCGGGGAAAAAATTCAGCTCAAACGAGGAGGTTATCGTCGAGATAGAAGCCTACGTGAGTTTGACAAATTGTATTTTTTTAGAGGGTTAAAGAAATGGCAGGGACTTTGGGAAAAGTGTATTGCCGTGAAAGGAGATTATGTTGAAAAATAAATAAAACATTTTGTGACAAATTTTCGTCTTCATTCCTTAGAATCACATATGGGCATGACTAGACAACACTTAACAAAGATCATTTATAGAAAGTAATCTGTGACCCAAGAGCTTTCAATGGGCAACAACTTGCTGAAGATAATTAGCAAACACATGCTGCCAACAGATTGCAGTGTTTCGAAGCCAAAGTGACACGACCTATATATAGATGATGGGGAGATTCAATTGTTTTTGTGACCACACTTGCACCTCATCTTCCATCTCTTTAGATAGGATCATTTTAATTTTCTCCAACGGGCGCAAGTCATTGCTTTTCACTACTGGGTTAAAGCATTTAAAGAGGCTTAACCAGTCTAAAAGTATTGAGTAAGCTTCCGGAATGCTCCCAAAAGCCAGACCGTATGCACATTTCCAATCCCCCAATTGTTGCCACCCCCAATCGTGTGCAACAATTGAATATCTTTTTCAGGCAGAGAAAACAATGATCCCCCCCCGAAAAAAATCTGTCCTTTCCACTATTGACAGCTGGGTCCCATTGAAAGGTAATCTGGTTTGGATTGTGGTTGGAGAAAGCCATCTGGCAACAATTATGTCATTGAAGTTTATATTACATGCTACTAAAACTATAATCACAAGCAAAATGTTTGGTTCTATGCCCTGACACTGAAGCACCGGGCCCCAGCTGTGATCTTATTCTTAGTACCAGTGAGCGATAACAAAGCGGATCTAGGGCCTGATTCGGGCTTGACTGCAAATGTGAGAATTCGCAGTGGACTTTGCGAGAGAATTGTGAATGGATCGCTAATCAGCTTCCACTTGCAAACCCATATACAATTCCCGAACCATAGAACAGGTTTTTCCATCTGTGCAAATGTGAGTAGGTCTGAGACTGCCACTAATCTGTCCCCTAGCGTATGTGCGATGCATATGGAACCTATGGGCAGGGCTTCAAAAACCGCTTTATTGGCATGGTCTTTGATAAGCCATCAACTCTGAACCAGGCCCCTAGTCTCAGAAGGTCTCCCCCTGGTTAAGTCTGAGCTTCCCTGCACCACGACAATGGTCATGTATTTCTCTGCATCATCATCATCATCGGGGTAGCCTGGAATTGGGTATTATCTGCACCACATAACGGTCCCTGTTCTCTTCAGAGTTAGAACCTTCAGGTATCTTACACTGCTCTCCAGAAGGGACGCTCCCACTCACAGACAGACATGCTTATTATGGTTTCCATTCAGGTATGACTGCACTGACCCAAGACGGATTCCCAGGTACATATTCACATCTAACTACATCAGTGGTTCTCAACCTTAGTCCTCAAGACCCCCACACAGCTCACATTTTCTAGGTCACCCAGCAGGTGCACAGCAGCACTCATTACTCACTGACACATTTTAAAAGATCTACAAGTAGAGCTAATTATTTCACTTGGGATTCTGGGCCTTATTCTGATTCGGTCGGTGCACAGTACGTACGGTCCGTTTCACCGCACTTTTACCGTACGCGGACGGTGAGCGTAAGTCCGCCCACAAAACAGCCGCACACGGACGGTCACAAACACTGGCAATGGGGAGTGGCGTACACTTGAGCGTACGCCACCGTGCACGGACGGATCTCCTCTTAGCCACCGATAACTGGCGTACAACAGAGCGTACGCCACCGTATACGGACGGGTATCGTCCGGTTTCCCACTGACATCTTGCGTATATATCTGAGCGTACGCCACAGTGCAAGTAAAAATCGAGTCCAAAAACATCATTGTTGCTCTTAGAAGAAGTGGTTTATTTGTATTTTCCCATATAAAAAACTGGTATGTTTGTGCTACAGTGAAAAAGTTGACTCATGTCGACTTCTGTGAATTGAGTGTCCTGCTTTTTAAAGTATACCAAAACACTTTCTGCATGGGTGCAGATGGTTATAAAATAACTACCGTGACATATATAAGCAGGTCTTATATATATGTTACCTAAAATTAAATCAACCTTTACATGTAGAAAAGTGTAGAAAGATATGCTTCCAATGTGTTTGGGGCTGTGTGTGGCTTGCAGGTAGTGAAATCATGGTTTTCACTTAATAGGCTGCAGCATTGCTTATTACATTCAGGTGTAGTAATCAGCGTTAATTAGCAGACCCAGGCGTCCGCTCTCATGCGGTATCTCTAGGGGTGGTCTGGAGCTATCTTTGGCGTCCGCCTGTTTTTGGGCCAAAATGCACGGTGCGTTCGCTGATCGAGCGGTTGTAGCACCGTGCATTTTTGGTGCACACCCCCGTGTACGCCCAGTTTTCCTCATTATTCCGTCCGCACCCCTAAAAATGCCCCCATGCCGCCCACAATGTCCGTACTCTTGCGTGGAGAGACCCGTCCGTGAGCGGTGTGAGGTCGCCGCACATGCGCATTGTGAAAGCTACGCATGCGCAGATGAGAAAAAAAAAAACAGATCCGCCCGTTTGCGGTTCCACCGTACCGAGCAGAATAAGACCCTCTGTGTGGAGACGTGGAAAACGTGCACTGTGTGGGGGTCCTGAGGACTGAGGTTGAGAACCACATGGTCACACATAAAACAAAGCACTCAGAACACAATAATGTCTCCTACATTGAATTAAAGTGGAAGCAGGGAAATTACCTCCAAACTGATGGATGCTTTGCTTAATTATATACAACTCCAACAAAATTGGATTTTGGACTCCTCTACATGTTGGTACTTACACAGAACTGGCCGCAAGAGACGTGTAACGTTGTGAAATAAAGCAAGCAGTTTCTCCCATATGCACAGATGGAGATACGTTGCAGCATGCTACTGTATCACACGCGGCTGGTTCTCACCGGCCACACATCAGTTATGGTATAAATGACAGATTGGCTCTAGGTCGGTAGTCATTAGGGCAGGCATGTCAAAACTACGGCCCTCCAGCTGTTGTGAAACTACACATCCCAGCATGCTTTGCAATAGTTTTAGCATTCCCTAATAGCAAAAATGTGGCAAGGCATGATAGGACTTGTAGTTTCCCAACAGCTGGAGGGCCATAGTTTGGACATGCAGGATTAGGTCCACCACCAATGGTCCACAGTGGAGAGGTCAACATGCTCAATGTTGACAATGACAGGTTGACACAAGCAAAAGGTCGACATGAAAAGGTTGACACAAGTTTTGCATGTTTTTGTGTCTCTCGACATACATAAGTGTACAGCTGCGCTAGCCAAGCTTCGGGCACGGTGCCTCACTGCACCCGGCACACTATTCTTTTCCTATTCTATGCACAGTTGGATGATTAAGAGTGTCGACCATGTCTATGTGGACCTTCTGCTTGTGTTGATCTTCCTGTCAACATTGACCATTTAAAAGGTGTCGGCCTACCCACTGTCTCCCATTATGGAACGGTTAAGTGTACAGAGCACACTGGTAGTAAGCAATGCTGAATAGGGACATGCAAATCTAATTTGGGGTCCAATGTGCGCCGATATTTCCAACAGGTGGCAAAATTGGCACACACTTATTCATTGCAGCAGCAGATCGCGAAAGCGGATGAAAATTTGACAATTTAGCAGCCATTTTGCCAATGCAGATTCAACTTCTTTAGAAGCCAAAATTTTCATTGGTGAAACCGGCCACTAAATCGACCACTGAAAGTCAACAGGGCTTAGATCATTGGTTCTCATCCTCGGTCCTCAGCACCTCCAACAGTGCACGTTTTCCAGGTCTCCACACAGAATCACTGGTGACATAATTAGCTCCACCTTTTAAAATGGTCCGTGAATAATGAGCGCCCCTGTGCACCTGCCAGGTGACCTGGAAAACATGCACTGTTAGGGGTCCGTGTGTACCGACATGACTAAGGTGGAAAGGTCGCACACGCATTAGGTCGACAATGGCAAGGTCAACAGATAAAGGGTCAACATGAGTTTTTTACGTTTTTTGTCACGAATGTCAGACTTTGAATAAAGTACAAATAGTATTGACCACAGGAAGTGCCAATTAGTCGTCACACAAGTGAAGGAAGCCTGGACTGAATACTGGAAATAAAAATACAGCACTATTAAGGGTAACATATAATGGACATAATATTCTGTACAAGAACCCATCTCCCGCAGTGGAGGTAGCCTTCTCATAGACACAACACACAGGAAACTAGAACTGAAACATAGAATATAATAGAAGACACGAAGCATAGCAATAATGACCATACTGTGAGTCTCCGGCTGTTGTGAAACTACAAGTCCCAGCATGCTTCACCAGCTGATCTGTGGGACGACTTGTAATGTCACAACAGCTAGATAGACAAAAGGTTGACCAGGCCCAGATAAGGAATTCTGGTTGAGCCAAAACTTGGCTGCCTGCATGTTGTGCGAGCAACACGTACACTCATATGGTATACGGACATTAGGGCGACACACATTAGATCAACATGCACTGGGTTGAACGCTGAAGGTCAACACTGCTTAAGTCGACATGGGACAAAATACCCGCAAACTCATGTTGACCTTTTGACAAGCCATGTCGACCTACAGTGGTCAACCCAATGCATTTCAATCTAATTACCCATACCCAACGCGTATATCAGGAAATCGTTTGCCTTTGAATGGCTGCAAATGTTTTTTACATTAAGATTACAGCTCTCTATGTTCTCCCTGATATTTATTGGCAAAGCGACTAAAATGAGGCTGCAGCTTTATATTGAATAGAATTCCACAGTGATTTCTGACATCTGCATAACTCGCACCAGGAGAAACAATACTCCATATGTCATGTTACCTGGCCGAAGCACAAGTAGCACCAGGCAAATACCTCAGGAGAGATCAGGTGCCTAATTGTGCAAGGATAATGTGTATCTGCAGAAGCAATCTTCCTGCAATACCTGGCTTATACAGATGAGGGAAGCCAGAAATGTAACATTTACTAGCAGAATTCCTGCAATTCACAAGATGTTGTCTTTCTGAGTCATTGCTTATCCAGTTTCTGGTGCTCATTACATCTTCGCTGTATCCTGTCCCTGAGTAGAAATCAATCAGCCTCTGGATGTAGCACAGGGAATCAGTGGCTCTACGAAGGGGTTACATAAAGACTTTTTTTTAGCACACAGGACATTTTCTATAAATCATTTCTTGACCCAAACAAAGCACAATATATAGTATAGAAAGCAGCTCCAGCACACATTCAATGGGTCATATCTCCAGGCCGCCATTAGAAATGATTGGTCCTGGTATGAAATGTGGGTGTGGCAACATCCTTAGAGGGGCTACAAGCGTGGCCTCAACATAAATATGTTATACCACCACCACCATCTCCCCATTTGGTCCCCCTTCAAAAACCCAGGCATATGGGGCTAGGGTGCGGATGTCATGCTTGTGAGCAGGGCACTCTTATCTTACACTGTCAGGGGAAGATGTATCAAAACATGTAGAGAAAGCCCATCAGACAATTAGCTCACAACTGTCAGTTTACAGTTTGTGCTTGAAAAAATGACATGGGCTGATTTGTTGGTACTTTATTTATCTCCAAGATTTGACACATCTCCCCCAATGGAAGTTTTTGTTACCTGGATAGAGTTTGAGGCTCCACCCAGAGAAACAAAGTCCTGGCGCTCAGTCAATAGTGTTGTGTTGAATTTACAAGGATTTAATGGTAGTTTAGTAGTTTCTAATCAGCTGCAGCAAGCATCAGATGAGGTCACCTGAGCTCATCAGAAAAATGGACAAAAATTGCAACAAGGTGATACTATGCGCTGCTGGTTTAGATAGATTGTATCTGCTGAGTGAATAAGATGGGACACACTTCTTGGATTGTATACATTTTTATATAAGTAAAAAGAGATGAATTATACAGTCTCATACATAATAATAATCAATACAGTACAGTAATTATTTCTTTATTATTTATTTTTTATCATTACTATTTACTATTTTTTTATTATTTTTCATATTACTGTACTGTATTGATTATTATTATGAAAGAGACTGTATAATTCATCTCTTTTTACTTATATAAAAATTTATACAATCCAAGCAGTGTGTCCAATCTTATTCACTCAGCAGATACAATCTATCTAAACCAGCAGCGCATAGTATCACCTTGTTGCATCTCCCCCAATCTCGCTTATCACTATAGAATATGCCACCAACGGTTACCAATAAAATGAGTGTGATCATGATTGTGTCCAACTTTCCCTTCAACTCCCCGGCAGTCTCTGGTGGTTTTTGGACACACAATTCCTTCAGACAATCAGTCGTACAATCCAGTTGCTGCATACGACTGGTCGTCTCACAAATCGATTGTATGCACCTAACCTGCCTGAAAACTGCCACTCAAACGATGCCGGTTGTAAGAACCATCAAACAACCGATTGCATGTGCTTAAAAGCACTCTGCTCCCAATCCCAACTGATCAACTGATGCAGCGGGACCGCGCATTGCGCGATTGTGTGCTCACAATCTGTCATACAACCTGTCAATATTGTAAAATCGGCCTGCATTCTCGGGGGGTTTAAAGAGGTTTCTTTAAAACCTATTTTGGAGCAACACCCTTAAATAAAGTGTGTATGGGGCTTTTCACAACAGATTTCCTTACCAAATAAAGTGAATAATGTTGGTATGGAAGCATCAAAGCCCCAAGCTCACAGTTTCCCTAACTCCTTCTTTCACCAATCATCATTTTTCATTAACAAGTTGCCTCTCGCTGAGTTCTATCTTATAGCCAAATGCACACAGCCACTGTATTCACTGCAAGGGAGGGTCCTAACACAGCCCACATGACGGTGCTGACATCAACGGCCCGCAAGGAGGAGGCCGGATGGGTTTGCTGAGCAGCTTTTACTACGTCAGATAGAAATTCTTATATGTGCTGCGGCCTTCCACAAGAACATGTTTGTGTGGAACACAGAGGAAAGAGGAGAAGGAGGGTCAGGCATGTAATGTGGAATAAAAATAATGATTGCTGAACTCACAGAAAACTGCATTAAGATTCCCTGCAGCTACAAGCCATGTATTAAAGCTGGAGTTCCACTGCAAAGCCCCTGAAGCTGTGTAAGGTATTACCAGAATGTGAAAATGACAGCATATTTAAAAGGCACAGTACACTAGAACGTTATCAAAGTACCTCAGAAACCAAAGCAGTAATTACAAAGTTAGTGCCTATTAAATATATATTTTTTCATAAGTGAAATCTCACTTTCTGCCAGCGGAATCTTATCGTACAGTAGATCTAGTAAATACACTGCTAAAATGGGAGTTATTCTTTTGTGATAACAGCGTCTTGCAACAGTAAACACTATTGAACCCAAGAGGAAGAGGAAGATAGATTTAAGTACTCTAATACCGTGGTAAACATGTGAGAAGATTGCCGTCATTTAACATGTCAGTGCCCATCTCATCTTTTCTGGCTGCAAAATATAACGGGACATGTACTTCTGCAGGAGCTGCTGTACGGATGCTGTCGCCAGGACAACAGTCAATAGGTTGACCACTCTTGGCCAACAGACCATAGGTCGACACAATAAAAGGGTTGACATACCTTAAGTCAACATGGTCAATCAGTTGACATGAAAAAGGTCGACGTGAGTTTTTCACATTTTTTTCCTTTTTATAAAAACGTGTTTTTTCATACTTTATTATGCAAGTGGACAGTTAGATTATAACAGTACACTCGGCACCGTGCCAAAAAACCAGGAGATGCGATAGACACCCCAAAAATGGAGACACCAATGTCCACTTTTTCTATGTCGACCTATTGCTTGTGTTGACCTTTTTCATTTTTCGACCCTATGACCCACAGGGCAAATTGGGATATATACAGAGGTGTTCAGATGTGTCCTTCTGCAATGTACATCCGTATCGTGGAGTAGCTCACACCCGCAATCCATTCCCTTTACAGGGCTCACCGGTCATCCTTAGGGCTCAGTTAATATGGTGGACAACGTTGCACATCTACTTGTCCATATATTCTATGACTGGCAGTCACCAGCACTGGTTTTGCCTATAACATGGACCATAATTAATTTGATTATGTATTTGCCCCCCAACCCTTGGCACCCCTTCACCGGGTGAGTCTGTGTCACTCAGTTTGGGAACCACTACCTTAGACAGGGCTGGGCAACACTGGCCCTCCAGATGTTAATGAACTACACATCCCAGGATGCTTTGCATTAGTTTTGCTATGTGGCCATGCTGAAACTGATGCAAGGCATGCTGGGATGTGTAGTTCATCAAAATCTGGAGGGCTGGTGTTGCCCAGCCCTGACCTTAGAGGATACATAGATGAAGAGGATACCTGGAGATATACATATCCTATCTATACAGGTGCATGGCTCCCAAACTTCCTTCTATCTTTTAATGACATTTGCCAATCCATGGGAAACATGACCCATACTGTAGGGAACGGATGACCCAAACCATGCACCAGAAGGGCCTTATTCGGAGTCCGACACAGCGTCAATGCAGAGCGCAGCTGGGACAATGTTTTAAGCTTTGAAATTCATCACAGTTGTGCAACGCCTTAGTCCTGATTGCTAGCTCTCAGGGATGCAGTACAGAAACTGAGGCACTATACTATATAGCTACAGAGTTTTAGATCTTTGGGGTGATTTCATTTTTTGGGGTGCATTTTAGTTCCTGTCTTGCATTGAGCTATTCAGTGGTTTGAGCACCCAGCCCAGCGCTAGTAGTAACAGCAACATTCACGCAACCAACACTCAATTGGCAGGCGTGCTGCAGTTAATGCATGCCCAGCCCAAATACAGTACTTTCAGGATATGGGGCCAGATTCTCTAAGCTTCAAAAGTGATAAAATAGAGAGTGATAAACAGCCAGCCAATCTGCTCCTGCCTGCCATTTTTCAAACACAGTCTGTGACATGGCAGGTAGGAGCTGATTTCCTGGCTGCTTATCACTCTCCATTTTATTACTTTTGAAGCTTAGATAATCTGGCCCATGGTCTGTCTAAAGGCCCATATACACAGGAGGTTTCAGCCCTATTTCTAAGCGATCTGACTAGAGGTCGGCGTGGATTCCCTTAAACGGCGAGTCAATATAATTTTGTAGCAAGCCTCGCCATTTTAACAGCCTCACTCACCGTTTCTACCTCTCCTTAGGGAACAGGTGGAAGACGACGAGTGAACCTTGCTGCAGAGGGGCATTGAATACCCTGACGGCACGTTATCAGCACTGCTCGCCATCAGGACATGAATGGGGCTGAAGTCACCCCATGTGTAAAGAAAAGATGTCTAACCGTAAATACTAGAAATAGCAATGAACTACACCAATTTAAGACCTCTATTCTTTTTGTCTTCTAAAATGTTTTACAGGAATAAATAAATTGCTAATAAACCCTGCTCTCTTGCTCCGTACGCAACAACCCTTTGGCTGGTTTCACACACTCTGGCTCCTGCCAGACGGTGAAATCCCGCACGGCCAGGGAGCCGTGCCGCACACAGTAGATTATCATGGAAGGGATGGCCACAGCCCGGCAGCCGCCCCTTCCAGTGGCGGGATCCGGCTGCAACCGTGCGGCCGGGCCGTGGCCGTCCCACGTGAACGGACACAATAGTGTCCATTCACAACTAATGTGTGCGGCACGGCTCCCTGGCCGTGCGGGATTTCACCGTCCAGCAGGAGCCGGAGTGTGTGAAACCGGCCTTTTTCCACCACAGATCCAGTTACTATGCTTTCTCATGAGCTCTGCGCTTCGGGGCAAAAGATGGGAGATACGGAAAGAGGGAGAGAAGCTTGGGAAATCTCTGGAGCGGGGGGTTCTGGACTGTCTGCAGGGGACAATAGCAGGGTCACATTTTTTTGGGGACAATAGCAGGGTCAAAAATTATTTTCACATTAACGTTGGGTGAACACAACACAAAGAAAAAATGTTGGATTAGGGTCCTTTAACAGTCTTTATTATTAATACATACTCCATTGCCATTGACAATATTCCACTGCCTTTTACAATCACGAGGAAAACTGCAAAATAAGACTGGGTAATAACAAACAGACAAAAAGGTAAGAGGACCCTTTTTACACATGTACAATATTTTAAGACTAAATAGTAGTAATAGTAAGGGCAGGGGCTTGTCAAGACCAAATTCTTACGATGAAGACAAACTAAACCACTCTGCTCCAGTGAAATAAATGAATCTATAGAGAGGAAGACCCGCCTCACAGGGAGGAAATTCCTGAGATTCTCAGCTTCCAAAGGGGCCCGAATTCTGAGGCTTATTTGATATTCTGCTGTGATCCCTGTGTCATGGGAGACATGCTGGAAACGTGCCAAGGGAATCAGAAAGCAGAGAACAAGGACCATTGAAAGGTGTGTTCCATCCACCCCCTGAACCAGAAAAAAACTCTAATGATCGGCGACACGAGGCATCACACTAGTTTCTCCATACAATTACATTACAGGAAAAAAAAAGTCAAGTTGTCTATTTGAATTGTAAACTAACATTTAAATGTTTAGTCATCCTGGTGTGGGACCCTTTCAAACACAAAATGGTGCATCCATCAGGGGACAGCTTTATTGAGTACATCAAGACAGACAAATGTAACTGGTGAGCATAATGCCAACATTTCCAAACTGTTAATATTATGCTGCTGAGCAGGGCAATGTAAGCTCTACGCTTTAGCTTTTAAAACAAGATGTGATCTATATATTAAAATAATGAGGATCACTTTTCCCTCCTGTTACCAATGTTTTAATAATTAATATTATTTCTGAATAATGGTTAAGCCTCCTGTAATCCTAATTTTGAGCGACTGGATTTGCATTGTGAAGTTATTTCTGTTCGCTCTGTATGTAGTTTCACATCAGAATATTGTTGGACACATTTTCTGTATAATGTGAAGAATGTCATATTGTTTAGTTGCTAAAACTGAAGATAAGACTGGTTTCCGCAGCCGGTTTCCCTTTTACGTGTGCAATTCATATTTTGCCATAGACATGACAATTACTGGATGCGTATCCACTATCCGTAGGACAACCTGGGGATTTCAGTCTTTTTCTTTCTGTTACCTTGATGCTTCTTAGCCTGTTATTACCCAGAATACATTTGCCCATACTGTAGCACAGATATGACACATCACAATATTTACTATAATAAACCTTTTTTTTTTTTTTAAGGGGATATCCCTTAATATCACACATACATTGCATACATATTTGCTATACCTTCATGGAAATCTTTATATAAGGGGGTACTGCATTTTTCTTTGCACTTCTTACTGAATTTGGCCTATATGACTTAAATCCCTTAGTTATTGGTATTCATAATGTATTCCACGGCCCTGACTGTTTTCGTGGTTTTCCGCTGGGTAGACCGCTAAATATTCTCTGCAAAGCGCTGCGGATTATGTGTGCGCTCTATAACTAAAATACAGTATTATACAAGCCCATTCAGGGTATGAGCTGTTAGGTGGACAATCTAAAGGTCGACCACTATTGGTCAACAGTCTGACCTATCAAAAAGATCAACACGTTAATCGACACGGGCCAAAGGTAGACATAAAAAAGTTCAACATGTTTTTTTTTTATTGTGTCTATGCCGACACAGGCTGACATGGACACAGCATAAGTGTGCCGCGGCGCTCACCATGCTGCGCCCGCCACACTATTTTATTTTCCCCCTGGGATGGCAAAGTAAAGACAATTTGTGCAAGAGAAAAAAAGACGTGTTGACCTTTTTCCACATCAACCTTTTGTTTGTGTCGACCTTTTGACCATGTCAACCTAATGTAGGTCAACCTTTTTCATTTGTTGACATTTTGACTGTCGAACTTCACGCAGTAGACATAATGCCCGCATCCCCCCATACAATAGCTGCCAATTGGTACACTTTATTTTTACTACGGTTTTTATATTTTAACCACTATTTATACAGGGTATATAAATAGACATTCATTCAAGCATTCAACAAAAATGTGTCTGCCAATGGTAATGGGCTAATGGATGACTGAAAACCAACAGGGCAGCAGTTCTACACATGTTGTGCGACCATAAATGTATTTATACTCCACTAAAACAATACTAATATATGTGCTCCCTTTATGAAAAACTAATGGATGAGGCCTTTCCTAAACCAGCATACAATCTGGAGCAATAAATACAGTTTGTGCTAAGCCCTTATGGATATATTACTGATATAGTTTTCTATCTAGCACCCTGTATCATCCAAACCCCATGAAGTTCCTCTTCCCTGCCTGGGGTATCACTTTCTGCTGCGGTGCTTCTAGATCAGTGTGGTCTGTATTGTAGCACCGATATGCAGATCAGACTGCAGCAGAGAGCGACACCCCAGGCAGGGAAGAGGATCTGCACGAGTTTTGAAGGATGCAGGGTGCTAGAATGAACACTAAATGGCCACTAGGCCTAAGAAACGGCCCCAGAGATAAATTTAACCAACCTGTTTCCAAGAAACAAGAGAAAACCCAGATTATACAGGGATGATGGAGGAAATCAATCTCCTATATCACAGGATCGCAAAGTCAGTCCTCAGGACCCCACACAGTGCATGTTTTGCAGGTCTCCTCACAGAATCAAGTGAAATAATTAGCTCCACCTGTGGATCTTTTAAAATGTGTCAGTGAGTAATGAGTGCACCTGTACACCTGTCGGGTGGCCTGGAAAACGTGAACTGTGTGGTGTCCTGAGGACCGAGTTTGAGAACCACTGTCGTATATGACAGGAGCAGGCATTCCCAACCACGGTCCTCAAGGTACACCAACAGTGTAGGTTTTAGTGAGCCTACATGGATGGTGTAATGGTTAGCATTACTGACTCTGCGGCACTGAGGTCATGGGTTTGATTCCCACCATGGCTTCAACTGTGTTGAGTTAATATAATCTCCATGCGCTTACGTGGGTTTCCTCACATAATCCAAAAATACACTGGTAGTGTAATTGGTTCCGAACAAAATTAACCCAAGAATGAATGTGTGTGCGTGTATGTGTGGTAGGGAACATAGATAGGTGTGTTTTGCCTGTGCGATGACTGGGGCAGGTGCGTTTTGCCTGTGCGATGCAATGCACAAAAAGTATGTACTTTTGTAGTAGATCACATTGCTCGTAGTACAAAAAGCACACCCTAGATGTCTTTCAGGCAACTCCTGTCTGCAACTACTCCAAAAAGTCTAATTCTAAAAACATATATTTTATAGAGCACCGATTACCTGCCTCTCCGGGCCTATCTGACGCTGGGTAACACCAGCTATTATTTTTTTTTAATTTTTTTTTTTAAACCTCCCCAATAATTTCCCAGGACTATAAACAGTGTGAAATGGGTACTCTTTACCTAGAAGGGCGCCCGTCGCGGGCATCGCGGGTACATTTATTTATGGCCGCGACGCGACCGACGCGATGCCCGCGATTTCCCATTGAAACCCATGTTAAACATGGAAATCGTGTCGGTCGCGTCGCGGCCGGCCATAAATGTACCCGCGATGCCCGCGACGCGATGCTCCCGATTTCCCATAGGAATCAATGTTAAAAGGCGCGATGGACCCGATTTTACTGTTAAATGGCTCAATGGACCCGATTTGGCCATAGAAATCAATGTTAAATGGGCCACAGAGCCCATTAACCCTTAAATGTCACCCCCAATTTTTAACGCCACCCCACGATCCACGCGAACCCGAAGCGTGGCGAGCGCAGCGAGCCCGCGAGGGACGGCGGTACGCGTCCTCCGACCTTTTCATGCCCTACTATCCACTAGGGCGTGGAGTGAGAATATAATAGTGTGGCGAGCCACCAAGCCCGAAGCGTGGCGAGCCCCGCGAGGGGACGCGGATACCTTCACAGGTAGAAGCGTCCCCTCGCGGGCTTCACAGGTGTCGGCGTCGCCACGGACACCTGTGAAGCCCGCGAGGGGACGCGTATAACTGTGAAGGTATCCGCGTCCCCTCGCCACGCTTCGGGCTCGGTGGCTCGCTGCGCTCGCCACACTATTATATTCTCACTCCACGCCCTAGTGGATAGTAGGGCATGAAAAGGTCGGAGGACGCGTACCGCCGCCCCTCACGGGCTCGCTGCGCTCGCCACGCTTCGGGTTCGCGTGGATCGTGGGGTGGCGTTAAAAATTGGGGGGGACATTTAAGGGTTAATTGTGCTTATTTGGGCTCTGTGGCCCATTTAACATTGATTCCTAGGGCCAAATCGGGTCCATTGAGGCATTTAACAGTCAAATCGCGGTCAATCAGCCTTTTTAACATTGTTCCCTATGGGAAAATCGCGGTCATCGCGGGCATCGCGGCCATCCCGATTTACCCGCGATGCCCGCGATTTTTACCCCCGACGACCGCAATTTCAATCGCTGGCGCCCTTCTAGGTAAAGAGTACCGTGAAATGTAAAAATCAAACAGATTTGATTATGTTCTGATTGTTAACAGCCAATGACATATGCTGTATTGCCACTATTTGACAACCAGAATGGCAAGCTATTCCAGTTAAGGGAAATTTACATTTCATCAGCTTCATACTGTATGGCTGTTTTGAAAGGTGTTATCTATTATGTCAATATTTTCTCATCTTATGCATTTGATGAGACACTAAGGGCTGTTTCACACAGTACGGTTCCTGCCGCACGGTGAAATCCCGTACGGCCAGGGAGCCGTGCCGCACTCAGCAGTTGTGAATGGACACTATTGTGTCCATTCACACGGGACGGCCACGGCCCGGCCGCACGGCTGCAGCCGGATCCCCCCACTGGAAGGGACGGCTGCCGGGCTGTGGCCATCCCTGCCATTATAAAATTCTGAGTGCGGCGCGGCTCCCTGACCGTACGGGATTTCACCGTGCGGCAGGAACCGTACTGTGTGAAACAGCCCTAAGGATCTCTAAACCAGAAAAGTGCAATGCTAACACGTATATTGCTGATTTACAGCCCTAATCGTTCTCATACACTCACATCACAAGGGACTTTTACTGTCCAGGGAACAAAGGTTACGTGTCACTTGTAGTGAGAAAACTACTGATGCACAAAACACAAGAGCAACACTGTTCCAGCAGTAGAACCCCACACTAATCCAGGCAATCCCAACCTCGGCCTTTAAGGCTCCCTTAAGCTGGGTACGCACTATGCGATGCCGGTAGTGAACGATAACTATACTTCTTAAAATCCCGGACAAACGTTCTAGCATTACACTGAAAGATATAATTAATAATATCATTCAGTGATGTCACCCGGCACCCCACAGAACAAGCAGTTGTTGACGATGTAGTCAGATTTGACTGCACGTTCAGATGACGACGGGTTCATTGACCACCTGCGGGAGCACGCATCATTAACGACATAGTGGGTATACACTAGACGATATCCGCGATAGTATTGTTAACTATATCGATATCATGCATAAATCGCATAATGCAAAAATCGCATAATGTACCCAGTCTAACATTCAGAGTTTAAAGCAGGCATGTCCAACGTTGGCCCTCCAGATGTTGTGAAACTACACATCCCAGCATGCTTTGCAATAGTTTTAGCATTCTCTAATAGCAAAACTGTGGCAAAGCATGCTGGGATGTGTAGTTTCAAAACATCTGGGGGGCCAACGTTGGACATGCCTGGTTTAAAGGATATCCAAGCTTTTTTTTTTATTATTATTTAAAAAAAAAAAAAAAAGATACCAAATATAAAGGACGGTTTTCTTAATTATAACAATGTATTAATAAACAATAAAACACATACAAATAATCTATTATTATTATTATAGATAAAGGGCTAATCACCGGGAAAAAAAAGAGTAACTGTACTAGATCTGTGACGTTACAAATTAGCTGAGCAGTATAAGATTGTTAGAGAGAGTCTATAACTCAAATAGACCAGGAGTTACTGCACATCTAGGAACAAGTGCTCAAATCTCTCAGTGGTATTAAAAAAGCTCAACATGTTTCCCTGGTATTGTATTAGTACCAGCTTCCTCAGGAGCAGTTTTGTTGTTCAAGCTCAAACACAGCTCAGTGTGTAGGGGGCACCGATTAGCGGTGAGTGCTGATGCGCACTCCCCCATCATTACCGTCGGATCAGCAGATGAGCAATGGGGTGGACTGCTTTCCATAGCGTCCTGCTATGGAAAGTCGTCCAACCCAGTAAAAATTGCTCAAAAAGGGGTGAAAATCGCTCAGTGTGTATGCACTGAGCAATTTTTAGCCCAGCGATTTTCCTCATCATCTCCCACCATACACACTGGGCAAAAACGCCCAGTGTGTATGGACCTTTATTTTGATTAAATCATCTGTGCTGAAGCCTGGATACCACTAGACTGTTTGCCTTTATGAAAGAGGTCGAGAATGCCTGCACTAAACACTAGGAGGAGTTGATTACATTAGCGACAACGTGTGGTAGCAATCTGTCTGTAAACCAGCACTTTGCAGCCTTTGCCACCAATTTAATACTCAAGAAAACTTCTGAGGGCAAATATATATATTTTAAACATTTCCACAACTATCTGAAAGCCAGGTCTGTGCAGACTGCGCAATGAAGAAGTATGTGGGAAACGCATTTATAAACAGTAACACACTTCTAGCTGTAAACACAATACAAACTCTGTATCTACAACAAAACAAACTGTTCAAGCTGCATAAATAAGAACAAAGACTGAAACACACAGAGAAGCAGGATGTGAGATATTTTATGCTGTGTACACACGGTACAATACAGCATGAGATTTTGACTATATAGTCAAGATCGCATGCAGATCGCACAAATTTTTTACCTTGCGCTCCCGGTACAGCTCAGATCAAAACCCAGATAGACAGGGCAGCAATGACTATAGTGCAAATCAAATGTAGATTGCATGAATTGTATATAAATAGGACAGAGTTAGAAAAAGATTGTATAGCAGTAGAATCTAAATGAGGGAATCTCACCGTGTGTACACACCGTAAGACATAGGTAGTGTTTATTCTAGAACCCGCCATCTTTGAAAACCCATGCAGTTCCTCTTCCCTGCCTGGGGTGTCACTGTCTGCTGTTGTGCTTCAAGCACAGTGTGGTCTGTATATCAGCATTGATATGCAAACCAGAGCTGTGCTAGAAACACCACAGCAGACAGCGACACCCCAGGCAGGGAAGAGGAAATGCATGGGTATTCAAAGATAGCGGGTGCTAGAATGAACACTACATTGGTATGAAATAGATTAACGCTTGGATTCTATTTGTAGTCTGTACTCATTATATAGCATCTTACCACATTTATCTGCATTTGCTTTGTTGTATGCAAACTTTACACAAAGTAATCTTCACCTAAATCACTGGCAGGTCCTCTGTAGCTCCCCAGCTGCTGTGGGCAGACTTCCAGGAGGCTACCAGAAATCCCACGAGAGTACAAGTAATGTCAAGATCTGTGCTTCCCAACTCCAGAAATCAGGAAACCCTGACAGGTGTAGTCATTGTAAAACATTTTGTATTGTGAAAAGACTCAGAAGTGGGTGCAGTAGGATTTACCAACAATAAAAATACAATCAAATCACTTGGCCAACAATGTTATACCGGCAGGGTGTAAATACTGATGGACAATATCAAGACAGATACATATTACCGACAGTTGCAATACCGACATGATCATATTAACCAACCATGTTAAAATGCTGACACAGTTGTACTATCATCACGGACACGTGTACCACGTCCGTTCGCCATGCTTTAGGCCAGGCATGTCCAACCAGCGGCCCTCCAGATGTTGTGAAACTACACATCCCAGCATGCCTTGCCATAGTATTGCTATTAGGGAATGCTAAAACTATTGCTATGCTGGGATGTGTAGTTTCACAACAGCTGGAGGGCCGCAGGCTGGACATGCCTGCTTTAGGCACTACTATATTCTCTGTCAAAGCCAACTGAGATGGGAAATTATGAACAGGTCAGTTTTTGTGAAAATCATGAAAAACAAAAAAAAAAAAACACAAAAAGTATTTGTGTCATTATTTCGGGTGTCGGCATTGCGGTTGCATCAGTGTTTTCTACCTGTCGGTATTTCGATAGGCAGTGTTTAGTACCTGACAGTATTTTGTACTTCAGCATTTGGTTGTGGGGATTCTGTAAATCATTATTTTGAGCAGCAGCAACTTAACATACCTCACAAGCTTTACATTTGATTTTATAGTCTGAGTCGGATGTATCCAACTGTTATATACGCAAAAAGAAAGTTTTACTATAGAGCACACACGTACACACAAGCGAATATGCTCAAAGTTGCCTAGCTACAATCAACACCGCATCAGTCGGATCTCTGTCAGATCTCAATTTGCATGAAATGGGTGCGCAACAGATGCGTCGATACTTTGTGGCGGATAGCGTAAAATCAGTATGCGGTGTTGATAAAGAGGCATGGGTTCAGGCATTGGCTAAAGGTACTGTAGCTGTAAGAGATACTTGGGGACTGTACTTGGGAGATTCTAGTTAGTTCCATCCTTGCTCTGATCTCCTCAGGAAATGGCAGATGCTTGGTTCCACAACATAGGGATAATATGCTATAGTTTCTATGTAATCATCTAATTACCAACAAAACTTACCATATTTGCTGTAAATAATTGCTAACTTCCTTATTACAGTTTTCTAATTTCATAACAGTCATATCGCAACTTAGATATATTTAGTGACACCAGAAATATAGCCAACACTGCCATGTGCAAATATCAGAAAAGCACTAGCAAAAACATACAAATGTTTATAAAAGGGATTAAAAAGCATATTTTATTGTGCCTAACAGCTGGTAATGTATACAGTCATTTATATAAACATGTACAGGCTGTAAATATCTGCTGCTCCTCATATCTGACTGCCATATTGGCACTTATTTCCTAGCACGGCACCCACGATCTAGATTGTATGTGTCGGGCCGATATTGCAAGCATTGCATGCATCTTATGTGTTTGTGCGGCATAAGATGCATGCGATGGACGAGATTTTTACATTGGAATCAATGTGAAATGGTCCCTGAGACCCAATTTTACATTGATTCCAATGTAAAAAAAAAAAAAAAAAAAAAATAATTTTTAATTGATACCCCCCCATGGGTGAAATGCCCCCCCCCCCCCATTGTTAACACCACCCCACTATTGATGCCAACCCGAAGCGCTCATCACACTATATAAAATCAAGTCCACGCCGACGTGGATAGTGGGGTATGAAAAGGTTGGAGGACGCGTGCCAGCGGCCTCGCTGCGCTCGTCACGCTTCGGGTTGGTGTTGATGGATCTTTTATCTTATGGCTTCTTATGGATCTCATGGATCTTATGCATCTAATGGATGCATAAGATCCATGAGAGCCATAAGATGAGATCCATAAGATGCGATATTGTATAGATTGTATGCCTTAATTAAGGCATACAATCTTATGCGATGGGTGCCGTGCTAGGAAATAAGTACCGCCATATTTACTACTGTCCATGACCAAGGCCTGGTGATTTCACATGAAGATTAACATCAAATTGTTCCGTTTGTTTTGGGAGTGATAACAGAGAATAGATCATTAATGGCAACTGTACTGAATGGTGAGATCCAGAGGCTGATTAACTAGTATTATCATTATATTTTTAACAATCAAAATAGTTTAAAATAAAGAAAAGGGGTACAATCGTAAGCATTAACTATTCTGCTGGAAAGGATAATTAAATATAGTACACTCATTCTTAAACTGTATTGAATTAAATCAATGAAAAGGTGCGTACACACGTACAGATTTTCTGTCTGATCTATCTGGTGGGAACAAAAACCTGGAAATGTATGGGAGCAACTGACAATCAAAAAATTGTTCCCAAACGCTTGAAAACAGACAGTGATCAGTCAGACAAATCGTTTAATCGTTCTGATATAACAAATTTATCAAAGCATATCTTTTTTTCTGTTTTCCTGCATTTGGGTGGAAATTTTTGATTTTCATATGCTCCCATACATTTCCAGGTTTTTGTTCCCACCAGATAGATCAGACAGAAAATCTGTACGTGTGTACGCACCTAAAGGGCTTAAACTTTAAAGCGCTTTAAGTCACATGTAAGAAAGAACATATAAGCGAAACAGTAGAGTGCCACAGTGCATAAAGGTGTCTCCACATACATATTCAGTTTATTAAAACTGTAATTACAAGATGATTTACATAAAGCTATTAACAACAGCCCTAAATATAAATGTCAAATCTTACAATTGTAATTAGTAATGTGTGAATAGTGCACCTGCATCATTTCACTATGTGGATGGCACTATAATCATCAGCAAGGTATCTCCTCCCATTACATAGGGGTCCTTATTCTGGATGACTCGCTCGGTTGCGAATTCGCCCCAAGAACATTGGTGGTAGATATGCGTGTGCCTTGCCCATCGTTCGATGGTCGGCTACCATCGAAAGATGGGGGAGGTTCCTGCAGGCATGCCAATGGATGTTTATGTAAAAAATCCATTCACGTGCCGGACGAACAAACCCGGCGTACAAATGGGGGCGGGCGTACTACCATTCACCGGCCGGGGTCAAATGCTGTGGCTCGGCTGGTTTAAAGTATCACAATATACCACTTATTCGAGTACTGTATTGCACTCCTGTGTGTTTCTATACAGATGTAGCCAGCATCATCTAGCCTTCGCCATGTCGCAGGTATGACGTGTGCCGTAACACGCACACCTACGGTCACGCAAATGTGTCGAAGTCACACCCACGACTCATTAAAAATGCATTAGCCTGCAGCCTGGCATGCCAAACAGGCACTAACGGTCACATCGCAGCCGCGTCAAGCGCAGCTACATCTGTATATGTAACATTTTTCAAACATTTACCTTTCACCTCAATAACACTCCTAACACATGCAGTAGCTGCGCTTATCTAACACTTCACTTGCAAGGAATTTATCCAATGAGGTTACCTGAATGTGGTAGGTAAGCCCATAACCCTGGGCAAGATTATGCAAAAAAAAAACATTATAAATGTTGCAAAATGTATTACAATTCTAATTAGTCATATTTTTAATGCAGCTACATTGTTTTTCTTGTGTGTGGGAGAAACAGCGATAACAGTCTTATAGTGTGTGGGGCTCAAAAGCCGCCCAATGATCAGTGAGCACCGATGCGTGCTCCCGCAACATCACTGGCCTGGCCGCTCATCTCCTGTTATTGCCAGCAGATGAGCGACTGGGTGGGTGGCTCTCCATAGAGATAACTGTATCGTCCACAGCTGCCGGATATTGTGCATGGACATTAAACAATGTCAGTTGGTATCATTCAGCGACGTCACCAGGACCCACTTAACATGCAGGTCGTTTGGTTATACATGTTCAGACGACATCAATAACCGTTAAGGATGACAGGAGCACACATGTAAAGGATACCGAGTGTATACACTAGACGATATTGTGATAGATATCGCTCAGAAGTCACTTTCTAATCGGTATCTATCACAATATCCTCTAGTGTGTATGGGTCTTAAAGCCGATGGTTGAGTGCATCAGAAGTGTCTGATAGGAGAAATAATTGAACTGCACCGCGACACAAAAAAAAAACAAATCGCCCATTACATTTCTTGCAATTCAATTAGAATTTTAGGTTTAGGCGTCCTTTACTAAAAGGAAACTAGACCAATAACTGAATTAAAATGACTGCAAAAATCATCATCAGGAAGTTGCATGGTCAGGTGATGGAACAAATGAAGGTGACAAGAACTTTACAAATACGGCCTGATTCTGGTTCACATGCAAAAGCAAATTCTCTCTCAAATGGACAAAACCATGTGCACTGCAGGGGGGCAGATGTACCATGTGCAGATAAGAGTTAGATTTGGGTGGGGTTTGTACTTCAAACTGATATATCTATCTATCTATCTATATATATATATATATATATATATATATTGCAGTGCAAAAATAAATCAGCCAGTATTTACTTTGCACAGAAACAAAATAACTCACCCAAAACTCTCTCTGCACAGGTTACATCTGCCCTGCCCCCCCTCTGTGGTGCACATGGTTTTGTCCATTAGATAGAGACTTTGCTTTTGCAAGTGAACCATAATCAGGCCCATAGGGATAATTATTCAGGCTGTAGCGCAAAGAGCAAGATACATTTACAGAGATCCCTGTGAGTAGGGATGACAATCTTTTTTAGCCATCGGGATCGAAAAATACCCTAATACCCGGGATCGAAAAAGACCCTAATAAAAAAAATGCACCAGCTGTCCCACATATTTACCTTTATAGCAGGGTGTGGGCGGGAGCAGCCAGGAGCTGTGCGGGCGGGTGGCTGAAAGCCGGGCCAGGGAGTGATGCTGTTGCTAATTGAGGTGCGTCTGGGAGCCAGGCCGGGGAGTTGGAGGCACGTCTGGGAGCCAGGCCGGGGAGTTGGAGGCACGTCTGGGAGCCAGGCCGGGGAGTTGGAGGCACATCTGGGAGCCGAGTCGGGGAGCGATGCTGTGCAGCTATGGGTGGGCGAAGCGACTGTTCGGCATCGGGAACAGCCGGGCAGCGTCTGAGCGATAGCCCAGACACTGTTCTGCATTAGACTGCGCATGCGCAGTCTAATCCCGGGATTGGAAACTCCAATCCCGGGATTGAAATCTTTGGGGCCAAATCCTGGGATCCCGAGATTGGCCACCCTACCTGGGAGGGATCGCCTTCAATGTGCATTAGGGCTTAAAGTCAGGAGTCCGTTATATTGCGATATAAAATGTACAAGCAGCGTGCAAGTATTTTGGGTGAGGCCATGCACATTCAGCAGGGACTGATTGATATGGTAAAATATATTCATAATGCACTGAGGAATATGTGTGCGCTATACAAAAAAAATAAAACACTTTCAATGTATTACAGTATATAAACCAAAGTATTATTGATACAGTCAAAATACTGACACAATATAAAGTATCAATACTTTGGTTTATAATATAAAATGTATGAAGTTTATATTTCTTCTTTAGTAATTTTGTATAAACAACTGGTTATCAACACATTGTGCAGCAAATTATAGAACACAGAGGTACAGAAAAGAATTTAATATTAAAGATAAAAGTACATCTCGGAGCTAGAAGGATGCCATGTGGAGCAGTTACTAATTTAGGGAAGAAATGCATCCATTGACAACAATAGAAATGGTAGGCGCCAGCAACACTGGCCACCTGGGATTTCCCTGGCACTCACATAGCAGATCATGCTTCACAATGACAGCATTACATTCAAGCAACTTTATATTGTGCACCAGCTTTATAGTAAACCAGCTTGTAGTCCCTTCACCATAGACAGGGGCCTCTGTTACTGAATTATACCACTGCATTGGACAGGGGATTAGAACCTGCTTCTGGTGTGGAGAGGCCCAAGACGCAGTCATTTATAAGTCTGTTTTCTTACTGCAGAAAACATGGCAGCACTGATACAGCATTGTCCACCATCATCGACTGATGGAAACAAACATTTGAAAGAAAGGAAGGAAGAACTACATGGTCAAGCTAGTCTGACCTAACATTTGCACACACAAGGGTTATCCCCCCACCCCCAAGAGACAACTGACCTTCCTGCATATTTGTGGGAGGAAACCATGCAAGCGAATGGGTAATAAAAAAACGCCACGCAGTTCGTGCCATAATGGTGACTGAACCCATGACCTCAGTGCTGTGAGTAATACCACCCATTGCACCATCTCTACTACACAAGTGTCTCATGTCATCAAGAGTTCCATCATGCATAGGGGGAAATTTACGAAGATGGGAGGTCTATTTCACATGGGATGTTGCTATGGGAAACCAAGCAGAATCTACTTGTCATTTATACCCCTTTTACACCGCCGCAAAAACCCGGGTCATCGGCGGGTCAGACCGTGTCCATTTACACTGGACTTCTACCCAGGTCCTGGATGAAAGATATGAATTGCTTAAAATGATATTAAATATCAATGCATTTACATATGTGTAGTCCACATTTAATAAAGAGGCGGTAAAATACAAAAATCAGTCTTTCCTTACCTTTGTCGGATAATTAGGCCCTCTTCTGTGTGGTCTGTGTTATATTATAGGTGAGTACAGATGGAGCATCCCAGTATCGCTGCAGCTGGGAAGCGTCTCCCTGCCCGTCTCCGCTTCGGGGAGATGCTGCCCAGTTCGGGGGGGGGGGGGGGGGTCGGGGCTGCAAGGGGGACCGGTGGAAACAGCGGGGGAGGCATTGGGGACCCCCGCCAAGCTCCGTTGCCACAGGGCGCGCGGGCCCCCTGGTGGGAGCCGCCCGCTGGCGTGGATGGCGGCAGAAACGCCATCCACTGCAAGGATAAGGCCGGCTCCATCTGTATATTGATAATGCTCAGTTGGTGTTTTACCTTATTTGTGGACACAATACCCACTCAATTTTAGATTGAGTGGGTAATTATTCCCTCTATAGGTGGAGCTCAGTCAGAGCAAAATCAAAAAAGTGGAAAAAATGTATCTTCTCACATTTTAAGCTGTATCGGTACCTCAAGTTAGGGATGGCCATAGTTGCAATTGCCATTTACTTTGACTGATTGGCCTTTGCGCCAATAAAAACATGGGGGTGGGGCTTCATGGGTGTTGGAGGCAGAGCTATGCTGTATGTCCAGGCCCCTTGAGAAAAAAAAAAAGAGATGGAGGGAAACCATCTGGTTCTCCTGCCATCGATGGCAAAACTATTCTACATCGGCCATAAACCATCAATTATTTAGATCTATTGATGGTCGATGGCCATTATTTATTTATAGTTTCTTATATAGCGCAGCAAATTCTGTTGCGCTTTACAACAATCCCTAACTCAAGTGAACATTATACTAACACTGGTCATCACACTCTATCCCAGTGATTTGCAATGCTAAGTCTGACCAGAACCAGTACCATACAGCTAAAGACCAATTACATAAATTACCATTTATAAGCAGCAGAGCTTCTTACTTCTGCATCATTGTGTGGTATTCAATTATATGCCACGAGGCCCGTAAGTTATTTTCAGGTGTAATAAAAAGTAGTCGGTACTTCCTCATCTTTGCTGCCACAGCTTACGCTACGGAACTTACAGTACGTAGCGTAAACCGCACCACCTTTCTGTGACCACGCCACCATCTATTACCTTTAGTATAGTTGTGACGTGTGAAGCGTGCAACCAAACCCGAAGCGTGGCGAGCCCGCGAGGGGACGATAATCCAATTCTAAAAGCGGCTACCGGAACTGGTGTAAACTGTGGCCGCAAAGATGAGGAAGTACCCAGTACTCTACAAGTCAACAGAAAAAAAATAGTCCAACGCACCCATTTCCCCCGCATCTGCTGTCACAAATGTACCGTGGACGGTGGATGAGAGAGCAGAGGGGACCTCTAAAGTGGAGAGAACTTCTACTGTCTGTGTGTTCTCAGTTGCTATGTCCTGATAGCTGGAGATATTGCAGGACACAGCACTGAGACTGCAGATGTGAGGGTGTCCTACGGTAAGTACCTGATCGGGGAGACTGTATGGCCGGGTGGTAGGGTTGGTTCAGTCGGAGCTGTAAGCCTGGGCCAAATTGATTAATACAAAACTTCTATACAATCTGCATTTCATTGATTGGAACCTGGGAAAACTAAATCTCTTGTGCTACCCTTTTTGCACATATCAAATATCCAAGTACTTAAAAGCAGTCCCTCTCTGAAGGCTACTGTATCTGCACAAGTTTCTACCAGTACATTCCACGAAACGTAAAAAAAAAAAAAAAAAAAAAAGTATGACAGAACGATGCTGTGTCTCTGGTTCCAAATCAAAAACAAGACTGCACATGTCTTCCTATGCTTTGATGTTCTATTTACTTGTTATTATATAATGCATGTCGCACAATAAATTGTACTTATTTAAGCTAACAATGTAATCTCAGTCATGTGTTAGTACATTCTCAGAAATTGGATGATTTATGCATTTTCTATTATTCTACTACAGGGATAGGGAACCTTTGGCCCTCCAGCTGTTGTTGAACTACACATCCCAGCATGTTGCACGGCATGCTGGAATGTGTAGTTCAACAACAGCTGGAGGGCCAAAGGTTCCCCATCCCTGTTCTACTGATTGAACATTTAACCATTACTTATGTGTAAAACACTAGAATACAATATTTTGTCCTTAGCTCAGTCACTGGACAAACATGCAGTTCATTAGGTTCTGAGAGCTGGAGAAACGCACTGTGCCTCTCTGCTCAAAGACTCCTACTGTGCATGAGCAATGGCAATGTCTGGCCATGCAGTTACTGTAAAACGTATCTGGTCAGTGTAAATGTGAGTGAGTATCTTTCTTGTGATGAAGTAGTCTGCCTAAATTACATTATATATGAGGACTGCAAATGCCAAAAGCATTATGACTCTGTTAAATACCAATTTACATACACAAAAGCACAGCTGTCACATCAGACTTGTAATATCTACATGATTTTCTTTATTCTGTTCAAACATCTACACTTTTTATAAACACTGATCCCATTCTTCTTGTAATACCCCAAAACAACAAACTACAAAACAACTCAGGATGCCTTACTTATATGATGGCGGGCCATAAGAAACAGTAAAGGCCCATACACACTTGGCGACTTGAGCTGAAAGCCACTCAAAACAGCATTATCGCCAGGAGAGCCGTTCCTCTGCTGGTAATTCCAGCAGATGACCGGCTTTGAGGACGGCTATGCAAAGCCATTCCTCTCCCCGCTGACGGCGCCAGACAAGAACGTTTACCAGGTTCCAAATGACAGTTGCACCAAGCCACTAATAATGCCATGGGTATTCTTCCAGGACTAAAGTAAAAAGGCTTAACAGGTAGGTTAAAGAACAGTTGTGGAGTCCAGAGACTTCCCACAAGGGTAGGGAGCGAAAGGTATAAAGGATATAGAGATATCAATAACTTCCTCTAGCTGAGCAAGCAGCCTAATTGCAAACAACACATAAAATAGTTATCACTTCAGAGGTAGCTGCTTAATCTGTTGCATACAGTATTTTAATAAATAACTGTGCCAAATAATACCTGCTCCTAAGGGCGACAATATTAATTGTACAATGATCGACAGGGTGAGGCCCTTCTTTAAACAAATATAAGATCTTTAATAAGGCAATAGGGAATGTTTGTAAATGAATGAATGTCAGTCCACGGAGCGATCACACACTGAAAGGGAGGGTGAGGGGTGTGGATGGGAGAGAAGCCAAGTTAAAAGGTGAGACGGGCTGGAACAGTCCAGGGGCCTGAAATAAATGGAGTGGAAAGACTGGAAACAAGAGGAAATGGGAATAAGGTGTGAGCTTTGTAAAAGTACAATCCATGGGGAATGGGAATAAGAGGCAATAAAGGACCGTTAGGAAAAACTGACTTTATGCATTCAGCAAAATACTGAAGTGACTGTATTGAATGTGCGTTTCCAGAGAGTTTATACTGTTGATCGGAACAGCCACATTGCATAGTAACTCTCTGTCAGACAACCTACCTACAGACATTTCCCATACATTATATTTTACTCCCACACACAAAATGAAGCAGGGTTTTATCATTTACAAAGAACTGAAACATCTCAGACCTCACACACACCTACTGCCAAATATAACATCATCACACACATTGGCCACCTCTAAGTCACATGGACCATCTAGTCCACCACTAACATACTGTACAGCAGGCAAACTCTATTCACTAGCATTCCCATTTACACACAATCAATTCAGCAATATAGAAACGTAGACTGTGCCACCACAAAAACGCTCCCAATCATTTGCGCATCATCCGTATCGATTTTCTTTCTTATTTGAAATGGCCTCAACTCCCGTACAAATATAGGAAAATTCATGTAAGGTTTTAGGGTACCAGTCTATATGTTCTGTAGCACTTGTCACTCCACATCCTGTTTGTACTATGGCAATTCCATCTTACACACAAGGTGTGCCATCCTAATTGAATGAGTTAGCAACCCCAACACTCCTACCATGATCCCACACCTTACTGCATTAACTTAAATATATGAACTCATAAATATAGATATCATCTCATACACATAACTTGTATTACAGTGTCATTGTGTAATCTGAAACCTGATTTTCTTACCTTGTCAACAAAAAAGAAAGACCCAAATTGTCACAGCAGATACATCATATGACACAAGTAACTATAGGCATTATGTACCAACCTCACACCTGCTCCACACTTTCTCCCTACTGAGACAACCCTGAGCAGGTCCAGGGTGTCAGCTCACACTGTATTGTACATTATAACACATGTGCCTGTAGCTGTGACAGCACAGCACACACCAACGGTCACACCTCACCATAATACAGCCACACATACTGTAGGCCAACACATTGCCACAACTGCCCTTTCTGACAACCTGCCTGTGCAGGATCTTCAATTTATTAAAACTTATTTGTTAAGCGTGCACACATATGCCGCAGCGCTGTACAGTCATTCACATTAGCACCTCATTAGTTACAATCTACTATATTCTCAACACATGGAGACACACACAGACACAGATCTATATATATTAGCCTGCCAGTGTATTTTGGATTGGAGGTAAACAATGCACCCTGAGGATACCCACATAAAAATGGAGAGAACATACAAACTCCAGACTGACAGGGCCTTGCTGGCACTGGAATCCCAAGCCCTATGCAAGACCCATAGAAATGCAGCAGCAGTAGTGAGTGGAAGCCGGTGATGAGCAGGCCATGCAGGACTTACACCACTCCCCACATCCCAGGCAGCCACATCTGCTACTCACCGATCACCTCCTTCAGCTCATAGTCATCCCTGTTGATGGACCAAGGCAGGGAGCTGAGGTCAGGCTCTGCCATGACTCTTGATGCCTCCGCAGAGGGGGAATGTGATGGCTGTCGGGTTCAGGTGCTATGGGTGCCTGTGGCTGGTGGGGGGGTATAATCCACGTGTAGGCAGAGGCTCCACAACCAGATGTGGAGAAAAACCGGCGAAGGCAATTCCCGGAGGAGGCCGATCTGTCTTATCCCCCTCCCCAACGTCTCACTCTCACTTCTTCTCCAGCACTCACATTGCCAAACTTTGCCTTTCCCCTGCCCGGCCTGCCGTGCCAAGGGCCGCGTGACGTCACAACGCGACGCCGTCCCCTCCGCGGCGCCATCTTGAGTGTGGCAGGTCCGACTCCTCACTCCTGACACAGTGAGTGTGTGAGTGAGACACAGCAGAAATTTTGAGAGCTCTGCTCTCTGCTATTAGAGGACAGGCACACAAAGCACGCGCATAGGTTCAATGGTCTGTCGGCGACCATAACTATAGCCACTGACATCACTACGACCTATCCCCTACTCCCCAAGAAGACACCATTGTATTATTTGAACAGTTATCCCTTCTTTGTATCAATGTTATCCTTTATTGTAGCAGAGCTGCCCAAATATGTTCGGTATGAAATATTCAAACCTAATAATACCCCTTTTACACCAAAAATCCTGGTCGGACCCTGGTCTTTGAACGATGTAATTTCCAGGGTCTGACCCTGCTTTATACCCCACACAGCACTTCGACCTGGGTCTGCACCATTTACACTGAACCTGGGTCAGCCCTGCCTTTCCTTGTGGATGTCGTTAAAAATGCTTGCTCGTTGCCAAGGGGGGGTGAAAGGGTGCTGGGAGGAGAGGGGTCCCTGCGGCTGCTAAGGGGAGGGGGTTACCTGTCAGCCTGAGGGGATGATGTGCGCCGCCGCCGCTGCTGTACCTTCCCCCGCAGCCGCGAAGTTACTGTGGCAAATGGACAGTCAGTGGCGGGGGTCCCTCCGGTGCATGGGAACTAGTACTAGTTCCCATGCGCCGGAGGGACCCCCGATGTACCTCCCCCCGCAGCCGCGAAGTTCCTGCGGCAAATGCTGACCGTGTCCCCGTAATCTAATGTGCTATGCTATTAGTATGTATAATGGTGGCAATGCATAACATACAAAAGAAAGCATGTGCAACAATGTCGCCATTCAGATTGTAGTACTCATGCATACTGCAACATTGTGTCACATTCAGCAGATCGGCAATGGAACCATTTCTTTTATCGAACCATTTCACGTTTCTTTTTTCTTTTCCTGTAAATAGTATACAAATGGAGCAGCTCTTATTTGAGCTGCTACTGGCAATTCTTTCGCAAATCGCGGTCCTCTGACAGAAGGGGGTGCGCACGCTCCATTCTGTTAGAGGCTGTAGCAGCCCTCCACCCAGCTCTGCCCAAGCCTGCCCTTGCCCTCTTCCTGAAGTGGAGACGGGCAGGGAAGCCACTCCCCGCCACCTTGCTGACGGGGACACGCAAGCGAGTGAGATGCTCGTGCGTCCTTGTCAGATGAAGCTGATCTATCTGTATATATCTATATATATATAATACATATAATAGTCCACTTTGCGCAAAGTCCTATTTCATTAAAAAGTCCACCCCGATTTTTAATAGGTGGTAATCAGGTGCAGCTCAACTTCAGATGGGGTTTGCCCAAAAGAAGAAGGAGCGCACCAATGAGCAAGCATGTATCAATCCTTTACTAAAAAAATAGAAAAGCTCACATACATATTAGAAAAGATTCATCAGCATGGGACATAACCGCACAGCACACACACCGTCAGAATTCAAATGCACCAGCCAGATGGTATAGCAGCAGCGTCTCCACGATGTTCACACAAGACTGGACCTGGACACAGTACTTCAGGAAGCCACACCCCAACGCGTTTCGTCATCAAGGACTTCGTCAGGAGGCGTGTCCGTTGGTAAGTATAGCAGGGTTTATATACCAGGCTAACTAGCAAATGTTCATCTACAGCTGGAAGTAAATTAAAGCATGATCCACTGCTCAAAATCAATATGTGTATGAGCGCAATGGAGAAATACAATTAAAAACAATTCATTAACAAATTCAGGTACGGTAGAAAAAAAACTCCTAGACCGAAGTTACACAAATTTATATAAACAATTGTTTAATAACAAGAAAGACCAATATACTGAGAAATACTGAGTAAATAAGCATAAATAATAATAAATGTATTATTGGTGTCCATGAGGTAGAGGTGTCCATGAGGTAGAGGCGTCCATGAGGTAGAGGCTTGAGAAAAAGGTAGGATCCAAACTTTTATCATTTTGGTGTTTACCGATCTAGCACCGTGGATTCAGACGCTATCTCTACACCTCCCTCATTGCCCGACGGCTAAGAATACACACATTTTAGGAATAGGACATTTTTTTATTGTTTGCTTTTTAATAAAAAATACTTTTTATCATAAAAGACTTGGATATATATTCATATGCAGCATTCATCCCAGGCAATTGCCTCAAAGAAACCATTTTTGGGAGGACAACACCTATCCCATTGTGAGTACGGGTACGCACCCATTCCTCAAAGATACCTTTATATGTGTCTAATATCCCCCTTTTATGTAAGTAAGGTATGCACCCTTGCTGACACTTGAAGGTCATCTAATCCCCTATGTTTGAAGTTAAACAACAACATATCAACCTGTTGTTGTATCTTATCTTTGCATGCAATTCCCATCCATGATCGGAAAAAAACAAGCATTGATCATCAGGAGCATTCAATATTCCATGAAAATATAAGTATACACACCAATCATTCAGCGCCACCTTTTCAATACCCCCCCCCCCCCTCTTTTCTCTGGGGCCTTGTAATATTTTCACCAAATTGATTTCTAAATCTATCATTCCTATCTACAGAAAAAAGGAAGAACAGATGATTGCTTGAATTGGATAGGTCATTTTTTTATGACAATTTTCATTGATTCAATCATTCTTATATCAAAAAAGACTGATTTTTTTATCACAAATGGTTAAAATTCTGCACATGTGAATGAGTCATACACCTGCGTAGACTCAGCAGCCCGACTCTTGCAGTGTTTTGCTGCCAGCAGGAAAGCCAATGATGCCACCCTCACTGAACCTGGCCAGAGAGGCGGCGCCAAATTAACAATGGTGCGGATGGGAATGCAGCGCCAGACCTCCAGATAAAAATAGGTCAACCATCATAACGGATGATGATCACCGACAGATACCAGCTGGCCACATGGTTGGGAATAAATCCTAAGTATTCAAATTGCATTCCTGTTTCACAAATTCACGAAAATGTTGTACTTTTATATATTTGGGGAGATACTGGGGCATTTAGTGTATGGGTTCTACATACCTGCATGGCAATGGCCTTACCTCCTCAACTTTTCAGAACAGGCCCATTAAGCCCATGATCTAGCCCTGCAGAGAGATAAGTAATGCTTCATACCAGCTGCACTTTCATTAGTATGGCAGGGATACTAAGCAAAATATAGAAGCTGCACTTTCATTAGTATGGCAGGGATACTAAGCAAATATGAACAGTTTTTTTAAAGCGGCAATCATTTACACTGCAAAACCAGTTTGATTTTGCAGTGTAACATGATTGCCGCTTTAAAAAAACTGGAGATTTCTCACCAAATCTCTCACTTTCTGAATCTCTCATCCTATTAAATCTCACCCATGGTCTCCAGAACTGTACCAATGACCTATACAGTGGCACTGGGGCAGATGTATTAAGCCTTAACAAGAGATAAATGCAAGGGTGATAAAGAGAGATAAACGTCCAGCCAATTAGCTCCTTACTGACTTTTTTTAAACACAGGCTGTAACACGGCAGTTAGCAGGTGATTGGCTGGACGTTTATCTCTCCTTATCACCCTTGGATTTATCTCTTGTTAAAGCTTAATACATCTGCCCCATTATTACTTCTTTCTTTCTACTGCTGATACCGCTCTCTTTGCAACCAAGCATCTGACTTGCCTTCTTCATTGCTTTGTTATACCCCTTTTACACCAAAACGCCGGGTCGCACCCGGCTTTTTTAGACCCAGGTTCAAGCCGGGTGCGACCCAGCGTTTAGTGCAATTTACACCGGGCGGACAGCCCAGCCCGCACCCCCCTCCCCTCGCTTGGATATGACAGGATGATGTCATCTCCAAGTGCCAATCGCCGCCGCCGGACCGGAACACTGCTGGGGGCAGCACAGCACTAAGGTAAGCTGCTGGGCTGCCCCCAGTCACCGCGCGCACCCCCCCGCCGTCGCACAGGAGGTGAATGGATGCCGCACACAGGCATCCGTTCACCTCCCTCCCCCGCCGCCACTGCTGTCTGCAGAGTATAGCAGACAGCAGCGCTGGCTGTCAGTGTCAAGCTGACAACCCGTCCAACCTGCGGACGCTGCGGTCCGCAGGTTGGAGGTTCCCCATTCATGTAAATGTGAGCCGGGTCATCCGACCCGGCATTCCCATTTACACCGCCCTCTACCCAGGTCCTAGCCGTGTTCTACCCAGGTCAGGACCTGGGTAGAAGTCCCGTGTAAAGGGACACGGCGTTAGGGATTTACACCGCCGAAGATCCGGGACTGACCCGCCGCTGACCAGGATTTTTCGGCGGTGTAAAAGGGGTATTACATTGCCTACCTGCATTTAAGTCCCCTGAAATAGTGACACCTAGATCCCTCTCTTCCTCAGTAGTTTCCATTGTAGTGCCATTTATACTATATTTAGTCTTTGGATTTCTGAGACCCAAGTGCAGGATTTATCATTTTTTGGCATTAAACTGTAGTTGCCATGCTCTTGACCATTCCTCTAATCTACCTAGATCATCAAACATTTGTTTTACCCCTCCTGGTGTGTCTACCCTGTTGCATACCTTTGTGTCATCTGCAAAAAGGCACATTTTACCCTCAATTCCATTTGCAATATCACCAATAAAGATATTAAAAAGCACCGGTCCAAGTACAGATCCCTGGGGTACTCCACTTGTAACCTTTCCCTCCTTTGACTGTACTCAGTTTACTACAACTCTCTGTTTTCTCTCCAGCAACCACGCTCTTATCCATTCAAGTATCTTAAAATCCAATCCCAAGCTTTCAAGTTTATTTAACAGTCTGCGATGTTGGGCAGTGTCAAAAGCCTTACTAAAGTCTAGATAAGCTACATCTACAGCCCCCCCTTGATCTATTACTTGATCTATTACTTTAGTCACCCAGTCAAAAAAGTAAAAAAAGTCAATAAGATTTGTTTGACATGATCTTCCCCCAGTAAACCCATGCTGTTTTGGATCCTGTAAATTGCTGGTTTTGAGATATTCTACAACTCTTTGAGTGTTACCATCAATTTCCCTACTACTGATGTAAGGCTCACTGGTCAATAGTTGCTTACCTCTTCCTTTCTTCCACTTTTGTGCAGTGGGACCACATTCACTGTTTTCCAGCTAGTACACAATATACTTATTTTGGCCTTAGTAGTCAATAAGGGTTGGGATCATTTGGTCAAGTGTTAGGATGACAACATTAGGTAGACATGGGGAAAGGCCGACATGGTTCTAGGTCGACATGGATCAAGGTCGACATGGGCTTAGGTCGACAGATCAATCGGTCAACACAAGCATTCGGTCAACAGGGTCTAGGTCGACATTCAAAAGGTCGACATGGGGTTTTCACTGTTTTTTTACCCGAATGTCAACATGTGTCAACATGGACACTGTTTCCGATGCACCACATACCCTCGCATCATTTGCTATGCTTCGGGCACCGTGCCTCGCTACACTCGGCACACTATTTTATTCTCCCACCATGCCCTAGTGGATGGAAGGCATGAAATACTGCCTTTTGGCACATGTCGGTCAGTGTCGACCCAATGCTTGTCGCCAACTTGCTGTAGACCAATGACCGTATCCCGTCAATATTTGGGTGATTGGCCTGTTTTATTTTCAGGGCCGGATTTAGGTTAGTGGGGGTCCTGGGGGCCAGAAAGGTGAGAGGGTACCAACCAATGACATTTACTTCTTCCCTTCTGCTGTCACTACTATGTCCCCATAGGGGAGCAGGAGAGAGAGCGAGGGGAGTGATATGAGTGAGAGAGACAAAGAAGGTGTACGGATATGGGAGAGAGAAAGGAGTAGCGAGGGAGAGAGAGAAGAGAGTGAGAGAAGAGAAAATTAAGGAGAGAGAGAAAATGTGTCAAGGAGAGGGGCGGCATCAGAGAAAGATAGGGGATTGGGAGATTGAGGAAAGACTGAGGGGGAGAAAAAGAGAGAGAAGAACACAAGAGAAAGGGTGAGCGAGGGAGAGAGAGAAAGGAGAACGAGAGAGAGAGAGGGGGTATAATGGAGAAAGTGAGAGAAGCAAGAGAGAAACCATGTCAGAGAGAGAGAGAAGAGAGTGAGAGAAGATAAAATGAAGCAGAGGGAGAGAAAATGTGAGGTAGGGTGTCAGAGAAAGATAGGGGATTGGGAGAGTGAGGGGAGACTGAGGGGGAGAGAAAGAGACAGAGAAGAGCACGAGAGAGAGGGGGGTCAGGGAGAGAGAGAGTAAAAATCGTCCAGTTTGTCAGTACAACCAAAGTGTTTACCTAGCTAACTGCACAATCACTAGTGCTACTAGCTGGCGCAAAAGTAACAGCTGTCCCTAAACAGTATGTTGTTACTTCAATTGTGTCTATTTCAAGATTTTACCACACAGAAAGATATTTTTGATGAATTGAGAGCTGCACTGTTAATAGTGTGGTAGAAACTTTTGACAGCAGTTTGCCTTGTAACATGCTTCCAGTTTGAAGGGCATCTGCATTTAATAAGTTAGTTATATTAGCATGTGAGCAAGACCTTGTCAGTGTATACCCTTCAGCAACAGAAGGATTTGCATGGGTCAGAAACAGTTGCAGCAGTAAATCAGAGTCAATTCTTATGGGTTTCATATTCCAGCACTAGTGGGTTATATACTGACCTACTGGTCAGGACCGCTAAGGCAAAAAGTTGGTGCTAGAGAGGAAGTTTAGTCAAGCATGAGGTACCATTTCTGTGAAAATTATGTATGTATTAGGTACTTGGAAAAGTCCGAACCCACTTAATCTGTACCAGAGCCCCCCAATCCTTAGTACACACCTCATGCTGGTCAGACATGGGACAATACTGTCATTTTGTAGCACAGACACAAATGAGCTAAATAAAGCTCAAGGCAACATTTTTATTTTCAGGTACCAGATATTCAACATACAGTAACAAGGCTTTATGACAGCAAGTGTGTTAGCAGGGAATAAGTAGTGTACTGAAGGCATGCACAGCAAAGGGAAGTGGCCTTGATGGAAAAAGGAGTGTAACCATACAGGAAGGGCCATGGCCTCCATGAAAGGGACTCCGCCTCCCAGACTAACCCCCATTTTTGTCACAGTGTCAGCTGCCACATAGTGATAGGAGCCAGATGCTGTATGTAATCTTAAAGTGCAGCACGCAGCTCCTGTCACTGAGTTTGGTGGCACCAGTCAGCATGTGACGACCAGGTGCAGCCAGCACCCTCCATGTGACGCATGTGAATGGGTTCAAGGAATGCGATTTAATACGAATACTAATTTGTATAAAAAAAAAAAAGAAAAAAAAAGGTTTTTACAGATTAAATTGCATTGTACAGAACATACTATTGCAGTAAAACACTAATCCATAATAAAACATACATACTGTATATTCAAAAAAAGTACATCCTCAAACATCCAATAATCTACACTCACACATTCAACATGCGTACTGCGGATGGAAGAAAGCTGTTGTGCAGATGACTCGTAAGTGCCCTCAAACCTCTAAACCTTTTCTGCAATTGGAGTTGACATTTTTATTGTCATGAATGAGTGTGTAGGGGCCAGGGGCATAGAGAGGGCAGAGCCGGCGGAGCACGAGCTCCGGGACCCGAAAGATTACAGGGTGCCGGAGCTGTGCCTGTTAGCCACTCCCCCGCCTGCCCAGCTCCTTTATGGAGAGGTTGGGTACCGCAGAGCTGTCCCTCCCTACAGTTTTGCCAGGGAGATTATAGATATAACTGCATATTGTCCGTGCAGACTGGGTATTCACTTCTGCTGTGATAGTGGTTTGCAGCGTGGGAGCAGCCGGGCTGGATGGTGATCTGTCTGTGGCTGAGATTTCTCCCGGCGGTGACTTCATTCGGCTTCTCCATCTCCGGAGATGGGCAGTCATCCAATACTCCTTAGACGGTGACCCACACTACAGCTGACTGCCCATCTCCGACTGAGATGGAGAAGCTGAATGACATCACTGCGGGGAGAAATCTCAGCCGCAAGTTACCACATGCGGCTGAGATACAGCCGCATGACTACTACATTGACTACTAAGGCCAAAAGAAGCCGGAGACAGATCACTGTCCAGCCCAGCTGCTCCCACGCTACAACCACTATCACAGCAGCAGTAACGAAGCACTCCCCAGCCTGCACAGACAATCTGCAGTTATATCTATAATCTCCCCGGTAAAACTGTAGGTAAATTTCACACGGGCCTCCTAGTCTATTGTAAAATAGTAGAAGTGGGTTTATTTCAAATAAAGGTGAATTAGGTACTACAAATCGGGGTGGGGGGGGGGGGGCACGAAACATGCCTTGATCTGTGCACCTTGGCACCTAGCTACACCACTGGTAGGCATGTGCGAATTTAGGGGTCAGGCCGCCCCTAGGCACAACATTTTTGTGCCCCCCCCCCTATTTTAATGTAATCATATATGTATATACATTGTTATTTATATATTTCATAAAAATGTAACTGTAGCCCACCTTAATATTTTTTTAAGCACTCTGGACTGCTCACTGTACGGAGGACCCGGAGGGAGGCACTTATTAGTACAGTGATTAGCACAGTGTCTCCGTCAGTCTCTCTCTGGCTCACACACTGTGACTGACTGAACGCAGGGAGGATCTGCGTGCCGCTCAGCTCAGCTGCTGGATACACAGGAGCCAATAGACTGTGTGTCTGTAGAGTAGCCAATGGGCGGGAGCCGGCAGCAGTGAGCTTGAGCCATTTCTGGACGTGGAGGGGGACCGTCGGACCCAGCCACTAAGCGGTGATGTAATGTGCATGGCAGAGTGGGTGGGCAGCGGTGGGTCACTCGCCGCTGCCCACCCGCTCTGCCATGCTCCTATTTAACAGAATGTCAAATGACCTCAAATGCAATATAGCAAGATATTAAAAGGTCTAGCATATATATTTAGTGTGCACCTGCAAACTCCTCCTCCTCAGCAGGTAGCACCTCATATGTCCAGGGTGTGCAGTTTAGGGCCCCTCCCCCTTAACAGAATGTCAGCCTGCCTGCCGCCCTTAATTGGTGCCGCCCTGAGGCCGGTGCCTCACGGGCCTAGGCACAAATCCGGCCCTGCTGGTAGGGGCCCCAGTGAATTGCTTTGCCCAGAAGCCTACACAGCTTTAAGAAGGTGTTGCCCACTTACTGGGGTTAGCACCATCCCCATAGAACTTAGTCAAATTCTGCAGGAGGCAGAAATCTAAAGTAAAGAGTTACTTAAGGCCCCCATACACTAGCCGATTTTGGTCAGATTTCAGCCAGATCAGACGGATCTGGCAGAAATCGGACCAAAATCGGCTAGTTTGGATGTCCCCTCAGATCCGATGCGCGGTCCCGTGCGCATCGGATCTGCGTCGGGTGGTCGGACCTGCTGCACGTCCGACCACCCGACTTGGGACCTAGTGGGGCGGCGCGGCGGTGGAGGGAGCAGGGGGGGCTGGGGACGCGACGCGGCTGCGGGGGACACAGGCGGCATAGAGCCGGATAGGGGAAGCCGGCCGGGAGCTGTCAGTAATGAATAAAAAAAAAAAGCCCATACAATGAATGGGCGGCCTGTGATTGGCTGAGCGCTCTCTCAGCCAGTCAGCAATTGGCTGAGAGAGCGCTCAGCAGCCAATCACAGGCTGCCCATTCATTGTATGGGCTTTTTTTTTTTTATTCATTACTGACAGCTCCCGGCCGGCTTCCCCTGCCCGGCTCTATGCCGCCTGTGTCCCCCGCAGCGTCCCCAGCCCCCCTGCACCGCCTTGCCGCACAGACGCTGGGGGACAGCGTCCCCAGCAGCGGGGGACACAGACGCTGTCCCCCGCAGCGTCCCCAGCAGCGGGGGACACAGAGTCCCCAGCCCCCCTGCTCCCTCTACCGCACAGACGCTGGGGAACAGCGTCCCCAGCAGCGGGGGACACAGACGCTGTCCCCCGCAGCGTCCCCAGCAGCGGGGGACACAGAGTCCCCAGCCCCCCTGCTCCCTCTACCGCACAGACGCTGGGGAACAGCGTCCCCAGCAGCGGGGGACACAGACGCTGTCCCCCGCAGCGTCCCCAGCAGCGGGGGACACAGAGTCCCCAGCCCCCCTGCTCCCTCTACCGCACAGACGCTGGGGAACAGCGTCCCCAGCAGCGGGGGACACAGACGCTGTCCCCCGCAGCGTCCCCAGCAGCGGGGGACACAGAGTCCCCTGCTCCCACCTCTGTAGCCCCCCCCCCCCTGCTCCCCGGGTTTTTTACATGTGATAAATCGAGACGATTTATCACATGTAAAAAATGGCACATCAAGTGCCAGTCTAATCAAGCTCCCCCGGGGAGCAGCCGGGGAAGCTCAGGGGGAAGTCGGGGGCGACTTGTCCTAAGGACAAGTCGCCCTAGTGTATGGGGGCCTTTACAGTTAACATGTGATAAGATGGTGCAAGACTGCAGGAGATGCATCTTATGATTTTTTATAATTGGTCAGGACTCCTGCGTGGCCCCTCTATGCGCAGTCCCGAAAAAGGGCTTGGCTTCAGACAAAAGATGTGTGCCTTCGCAGGATTCTGCTATCGCAAAGCCACACCCCATTTTTGCCGCTGTGGAAACATGACCAGCACAGTGGGCCTTATTCTGATCGGATCAGTGAAACGTGCGTATGGACGTTCACACCGAGCGTTTTCCGCACTCTCACGGTGAGCGTGAGTCAGCCCACAGAACAGCCGCACACGGACGGACACAGACACCGACAAAGGGGAGTGGCGTACATTTGAGTGTACGCCACCGTGCACGGACGGATCTCAGCCTTTTACCCACCGACACCTGGCGCACATATGAGCATACGCCACCGTGCACGGACGGGTCTCAGCCTTTTTTGCTCGGACACTCAGCATGTCTCCCCGATCGTGAGAGGATGTGCGTCCGAGCACGGTGGCGTACGCTTCACATATATTGGCATGCAAGTAATCCCTTTGAAGTTTCATTATGGCAATTACTCAATTACATTAAGTGTTATTTAATCATTGTGTTATATTAACACAATTGTCTACTTTAAGAAACTCCGTAATAAAACAACATTGTGACCCTCATTACATCTATATATACTATGTTCTAAGGTGACACTTTACTCACTATCTATGTGTCCCCACATTGGTTTCACTTTTAAATGTAGTTATGTAGGAGTTTGTGTGTATGTACTAAATTATTCCCAGAATTATTTTGTGTCTAATTTGTTACATGTCTACCTACCCTAATGTTATGTGTGATGTTTGAATGGAACAACAACAAACAATCATGCTTTTACACTATGTGTTATTTAACCATACAACCCACACATTCAGACAACATTCATTCGTTACCCTTCACGTTACATTACATATTTAAGTGACATTACACATCTGTATGTAACTGCCCTTACAAACACTCTAACATATTTAAAAAAAAACACATACAACTTCTAAATGTATATTAACTTTTATTTTTAACACAATAATAAAAAAATAAAAAAATGTAATGAGGTCCTCAAGTTGGGCAAATAGGATAGCCAGGTAAATCAGGGTGAGGTGGATCTCACCCAACGTGTGGGCCACATCTTCCTGGTGCTGTTGATTGTCTGTGGTGAAGGGAAAAAATGGATTACAATTATGTTATAATATACACAAATGATTTTTGAATTTTAAAAGAAGAAGTTGTGAGTTAACTGTGATGGCTAAACAAAATTTTAATCAACATTGAAGATGGGCCTGCTGTGAACATGGTACAAGCTACTATGATGTTTACACACACACATACATATGACATAACATCAAATAAGTAAGTTCCTCCTTCTTGGATGAATGTATGCTGAATCACAATTGGGAGGTTTCTGCTGGGCGAATAACCTCAAACCTCAGAATTAACCTGTGCAGTTTAACGGTAATTACCTTGTTGAAGCTTTACTACTCCTTAATTATCAAATGGTATGACATTGCTCTACAAATCATGGGCCTACATCTGTTTTAGAAAAGCATGGCTCAGCATGTCCTGACACAGTATTAATAAGCCAATATATAAATGTATGTTGCACATCATGCTGGGGTGGAGTGGGGATTGGTAGGGGTTGGCGGTGGGTGGTGGGGAGTTGTATGGGTTTTGGAAATGGGGTTGGGGTGGTGAGTGGGTGGGTGGGGGCAGGGGAGTGGGTGGGGGTAGAGGAGTGAGATGGGGTAGAGGAGGTGGTGGGGGTAGAGGAGTGGGATGGGGTAGAGGAGGTTGTGGAGGGGGGATGGGGTAGAAGAGGTGGTGGGGGCAGGGGAGTGGGAGCGGCCAGGGGAGTGGGTGGGGGCAGGGGAGTGGGAGGGCCCTGGCTTCAATATTCATGTTGATGGTGTTAATTGTGAAGATGGCGGATCAGGAAAAGGGAGATAAAAAATACAATCTCATTAGTCATGGTCATTTATAAAAAAAATATATATATTTTAAAAAACGAATAGAAATGCAACACACAAATGTATACACTACCCATATATACAAATATACACAGGCCCATATATACACAATACCCATATATACAGGCCCATATATACACACTACCCATATATACCCATATACACAGGACCATATATACACAATACACATATAGGCCCATATACACAGGTCCATATATACACACTACCCATATATACCCATATACACAGGCCCATATACAGTATACACAATACACATATAGGCCCATATAGACACTACCCATATAGGCCCAAATATACACAATACACATATACACCCATATACTCATGCACATATATACAAACATATCTTTTAACTTTGCAAACAATCGCATACATATTTTTTTTAAATACAGCAGCTGATGTACCAGCGAATGCTGCAGAGGAACTCCGGCTGTCTCCTACGCAGATCGGACCATCAACGTTCCAATTGTCCAATGGTCTGACGTACGCCCGGCCAGCAGCTCGCTGGAGCTAAAGGGTGCAGCTCTTGTGGTAGTCATATTGGCAATGGCGCAGCACATAATTGCAGGTTCATATATAAGTTTTGCTGCTCACTGATTGGTTCAAAACATTATTATTTGGTATAAACTTTATTAATCCATTCAATATGAACAGTATGTATGCGTATAAAAATATTCTCTGACATTTCCAATATGCACATGCGTACATATGCATTACATGTAGGGAGGGAATTACAGGTACTGTATATACAGTAAGCGAAAATTTGTGCATGCAACTTATGCTGTTGCCTGATTGGCTGAAAACACTTTTATTTGATATAAACTTTATTCATCCATTCTGTATTAACAGTGTTTGCGTTGTAATGTTAGCTAGACTGTGGAAGTAATGTTACCATGTCACTTTATTGACTTCGTCTGTGATTTGGCCCCAAATCTTGTCCTTTGCTGTGGTGGGCCACTTCCTGTGTGCTAACTCTATTCATTCCCGTGCAAAGGGTACTTCAATCTTTAATTTGCAATCTGGAAATGCAGGGTATTGGTTTGATGGATCCTGGTTAGCATTATTCCTGGATGATGCAGGTCGGATGCTGGTGTGGACTTTCATTTCACCATGCACCTGCTGTGTCTCACATGTTTCATGTAATGGCACTTCTTGTTCTGCCTGGTTGTTTTTTATATGACACTTCTTTTTTTTTTTAAGTTTTATTTTTTATTATGCTTTCACCTTACGATACATTTGTCAAATGCGCTATATGTACAAAATAATTGTGATGCTGTCATTAACATAGAGTTACTCGTATACATATTGACTTGAATCGCAATAAAGAGTAATGAGAAAAATAAAAGCAGTTCAAAATACAAACAGCATTGGCAATTAATCTGTGTCCACATCAGTCATTGTTCGACACTTGTTTTCTGTGTTACCTAGTTAGTTTCAATTATTATATATCATCAGCGGGGAGGCCATGTCCCTAGAAACCCCCGTCCCCCATTCCAGACCCTCTTCCTTGTCTATTTCCTAGGGAATTGGTGGATCTCCCTGTACCACTCTTGTTTCGTAATATTCTGTGTTTTGGAGGGTTTGCTTGATCCTGCTCTGAAAATCTCTCGGTAATGTATTAATATAACTCTCCCATATGTTAAAAAAAGTTTTTGTGAGTTTTTCTTTATGTAGTGTGGTCTCTAACCAGTCCATCATGAACAGGTGGTGGAGTTTTACCTTGAATAACTCTAGGGGAGGGGGGGAGGGGTCAATCCAATTTTGTAGAATAGCCTTGCAAGCTGCTGCACTGATTGCAACTGATAGCTTTTTGCAGCCTCTTGTTATCCTTTGTTGTTCAGGAAGTATGCCAAAAATCGCCCACTCCGCAGTAAATGGTATGTAGTTTAATAAGTGGTCTAGGGCGAAAGATTTTACCTGTAGCCAGAATTTGCGGATAAATGGGCACGCCCATAGGCAGTGAAAAAGGTCAGCTTGTGGAGCTTGACACTTACCACAGTGTCCTGTGTTTGGCATGCCGGCCAAAAATTGTCTCTTGGGGGAATAATAGGATCTGTGAGTGATGTTCAGGAATAGTTCCTGGTACTGGGCGGCTGGGAATAGTTTGCGAGATATGGATAGTTGTTTAATTAATTGTTCGCAGGATAGCGTGGGGAAATGCGTTAACCATTGTTTCATACCTGATTCTGAGTTAGAGTGATCAAGGAGAGGATTGAATATCCTATAGTGTATTGAGATAGCTTTTCTAGTTATTTGTTGGGCGCGCAAAACCCCGTCGAGTGTGTTTGATAGGTCCTGTTTTGAAAGAGACTTCAACACTGAGCTTACGTAATGTTGCATTTGGAAAAACGCTATTGGGAAGTTTTTGAGAGTTGGAAAGGAGGTTTGTGCCTGGGAGAACGTCAGGGGTTTACCGCTGGATGGATCTGTAAGATCGCCAACGTTTGTTAGGCCTTCTCTACTTAAAGTTGAAAAAGGGAAGCTAGCCTCCCCGTGCTGGAAATCCGGGTTGCCCAAGAATGGGAGGAATAGGCTTTTATGTGAATTTAATTTATAGGAGTGGCGTAATATATGCTATATGACACTTCTTATATTTTTTTTTCTTTTACAAAAATATACATTTCGCTGTGATGCTTAACAGCAATAAAAATTATTTTACACCAGTAAAAGCATGTGTTTGATGTGTAATTTATTGTGTTCATTGTGTAACCTAAATACATTATTTGTGTGTACATACACATCATTGAGTATGGTGTTGAGGTGGATGAAGTGATGTATTGATCATGTTTGCCTTGCTGACCCTCTCCATGAGGAATAAAATGTTCAGCTCCACCATTTACCAGCACCTGTGCTGAGCTACTTAATAGGTGAGAAAGCTGTTTCCCTGCAGGTGATGTTACTCCTACATTACCAGTTAACTCCAGGACCATGGAGTGGGTCAGGTAGGCAAACATGGGGGTAATGAGACATTTGTCGAGGAATGCATATGTGTCCTCCCTTCACAAACAACAGTGATGGTTTTTCATAGTTATTGTTAGATGTCTCAGTCGACCAAGCATGAAAAAATGGTTTGTGTGCAAACATCATCTAATATTGTAACAAATAAGACATTACAGACTGATAAGCAGATGTTGGGAACCTTTGCTAGAGATATGTGATTGCAATAATGTGCTTCCTGGCATCTTACATACAGAGTGTGATAATAAAAGTTATTAGGAGGTAGCAAAGTTATACATTTATGTCCAAGGTAAATATCAGTGAGATTGTGGGCAAAATAGTGTCCATGAGCATACGACATTTAACAAACATTGCAAGTAGAAATGGTGACCCAAAAACACATTGTTGGTGTTAGACGTGATAGATGTGTTAAAAAAAATAGACTTGTATGTTTGTGTTGCAGTGAAAAATTTGACACATGTCGACTCCTTTGAATTGTGTAGCCTGCTTTATAAAGATGTAAAACACACTTGCACTAAGGGTGTAGATGGTTACAAAATAACTAAATGGACATATTGAAACATGTGTATTTGGATTAATAGGTACTTATATGTTAGTTGGGTGCCCGTTACGTAGTTTCCGTAGTGGTGTATTGAGAATACCAATACACCACTATGCTGGCTAAGTAAACTACGTAACTTACGCAAATGACATAAGTTACGCAAATTACATAACTGGAGCCCTGCTAACACATAATCCCAGTGTTCATGTGGGCGTGGAGTCAATTTTATAAAGTGTGGCAAGTGCAGCGAGCAACTGTGCCTGAAGTGTGGCGAGCGCAGCGTGCCCCGCGAGGGGATGAGTATCTGCATCCCCTCGCGGGGCTCGCTGTGCTCACCACGCTTCGGGCTCGATGGCTCGCTGCGCCTGCCATACTTTATAAAATTAACTCCACACCCACATGGACACTGGGATTATGTGTTAGCAGGGCTCCAGTTATGTAATTTGCGTGGATAGTAGCCATATGATTGTGTAAGTGCGTGCTGTGTGTGTATAGTGTGTGTGTGTGATGTATGTGTGTGTGTGTAGTGTGCATGATATACCTACCATCCCGCCATCTCCGGCACTCGGCTCCCCGCAGTCCTGGCCGCCATGACAGTCCGGCATCTTTGCTATGTACGCTATCAGCCGCCGCTGATTCCCTGCCACCCGACCCGCTGCACAATCCTTATAACAATGTAAGTTAACCCCCCCTGGCTGGCCGCCCGCCCGCCCCCGCCCGACATACAATCCCTGCCCGACGCCACAGATCAGCCCGTCGCCCGACTGTCTTTGGCCCAAAATGCACGTTGCGCTCGCCGAGCAAGGCGGTTGTCTCTCCATGCAGTTTGAGTGCACACCCCCGTGTACGCCCAGGTATACGCCCAGTTTTCTAGCCTCTCCCCTAAAAACGCCCACATCATGCCCACTGTCACCGTGCGATTGCGGATAGGATTTTTTGCTCGGGACAGTCCATTCGTCAGTGGTGTGCTGACGCCGCACATGGACATAGCGAATGATACGCATGCGCAGTAGAAAAAATCTCCGCACCAACCAGAATAACCTCCAGTGTGAGCTGCTGTCCATGCCCCCTGTTTCTCTGACTCCGGCGAATAGCAGTATGGTTCAAAATAAAGACAGCGACTGACTCATCGCACACAATAACAAAGGTGTTAGATTTTAGGAAGGCTGATTTTGTAGAGATGGGAAACTCTGTAAGGGATTCTTTGGCAGAGTGGAAGAACTTGGAAGGAGTGCAAGATAATACCCCTTTTACACCAAAATCCCTGGTCGGACCCTGGTCTTTGAACACGGAAGTTTCCAGGGTTGGACCCTGCTTCATACCCCATTTACACAGCACTTCAACCTGGGTCGGACCTGGGTCTGCACCATTTACACTGAACCTGGGTCAGCCCTGCTTTTCCCTATGGATGACATTAAAAATGTAAATTTTAGGACTGATAAACTGCCAGGCAATCTTCCCTCAATGATTTAAATAAAAATTAAAAGACATGAAAAGTTAGCATTGAAAAATGTTGGTTGGTTTATTTAGCAAAATATTTTTTCAAAAAGTTATATTCAGTGATGAAGCACACATAGCGGTATAAAAGTGCAGCATCACCCATGTGCTCCCCCCAGTCCTCTGCCCCTGCAGCAGCAGTCAGTTGGTCGACCTAAAGATGGTCGACAGTCATTAGGTTGACACCACTAGGTCGACATACTGCAAGGTCCACATGGGACAAGGTCAACCGGTCATTAGGTCGACACAAGCATTAGGTCGGCATAGGATTTTTCACTGTTTAATGAGCCGACATATACCGACAGGCAGTATTTCATGCCCTAATATCCACTAGGGCAGTGATGGCTAACCTTGACACTCCAGCTGTTATTGAACTACACATCCCAGCATGCCCTGCTACAGTTTTACTATTTGGCCATGCTAAAACTGATGCAGGGCATGCTGGGATGTGTAGTTCACACACAGCTGGAGTGTCAAGGTTAGCCATCACTGCACTGGGGCATTGTGGGAGAATAAAATAGTGTGCCGAGTGCATGGACACTTAAAACTGTGTCCATGTCGACTATGTCGACATTCGGGTAAAAAAAAAAAAAAAACAGTGAAAAAACCCATGTTGACCTTTTGACTGTCGACCTAGACCATGTCGACCTTGCAGTATGTCCCCCCAGCCCCCCAAAACAAACATAAATGATTTCTGTAGGTAGAGTATATATCCCCTAAAAAATTGAGTCACTGGAGTGGGAGGCACATCACGCACCCTCCTCCTTTAAGCTCTTGGTCCCACTACTGCCTGACAGCGCTGCATCCTAGTGCCAGATAGGGTTGTGGCAGGTCCACCTGTGGAGTGCCAGGTAGCAGCCTGTGTGCACTGTCCGCACGGGTTGCTGTCTTCTGCTGCTGCAATGCACTGTGGAACGCATGGTACTGACTTACGGAAAGGCGTCCCATGCTTCTGGTATCCTATCAGCACTACCCAGATGTCCTGACCTGGGTTGGGACCATTTACACCGCTCACGACCCAGGTCCAACCAGTGTTCAACCCTGGTCAGGACCTGGGTAGGAGACCAGTGTCAATGGACCTGGGTTGGTCCCATTTACACCAACACTGACCTGGGTCCGACCTGGGTCCGACCTGGGTTTTTCGTTGGTGTAAAAGGGGTAATAGTGGGAAAAATTAAAAAGTGCAATTCTAAAAGCAACAGAACTTTGTGTCAAAAGAGTTAGGAAAAACACAAGAAAAAGAAAGCCATTGTGGTTTGCAAAAGAAGTAGCAAGTATTGTGGAAGCAAAAAAGTTGGCCTTTAAGAAATTTAAGCAGACGCAGAAGAATGAGGACAAAGAGGTATATCGTGTTAGACAGAAGGAGGCTAAGAAGGTAGCCCAGTCAGTGGATAAAGGGGGGAAAACTTTTTTTTAGGTAAGTGAAAGGAGAAAAACAAAAAGTGGAATAATTAGACTGAAGACAGAGAGTGGAAGTTTTCTTGAGTGGGACAATGTAATAGCAGATAATATTAATAATTATTTCTGCTCAGTATTCACTGCTGAAAGAGAGGGGAAGGGGCCACAGTCAAGTTGCAAGTATAGTCAGAAAACTGAGGGAGAGACAAGTATATTTACAGAGGAGAAAGTCCTCACAGAACTCTCAAAACTGTAAGTAGTTAAATCAATGGGGCCAGATGGGATACATCCAAGGATACTAAAAGAGCTTAAAGGGGAGCTGGTAAAACCAATAACAGAATTATTCAACCAGTCTCTTGCTACTGGAGTAATCCCAGAGGACTGAAAACCAGCAAATGTAGTCCCACTGCACAAAAGTGGAAGCAAGGAAGAGGTAAGCAACTATCGACCAGTGAGCCTTACATCAGTAGTAGGGAAATTGATGGAAACACTCTTAAAACAAAGAGTTGTAAAATATCTCAAAACCAGCAATTTACAGGATCCAAAACAGCATGGGTTTACTGGGGGAAGATCATGTCAAACAAATCTTATTGACTTTTTTGACTGGGTGACTAAAGTAATAGATCAAGGTGGGGCTGTAGATGTAGCTTATCTAGACTTTAGTAAAGCTTTTGACACTGTCCCACATCGCAGACTGTTAAATAAACTTGAAAGCTTGGGATTGGATTCTAAGATAGTTGAATGGATAAGAGCGTGGTTGCAGGACAGAAAACAGAGAGTTGTAGTAAACGGAGTACAGTCAAAGGAGGGAAAGGTTACAAGTGGTGTACCACAGGGATCTGTACTTGGACCAGTGCTTTTTAATATCTTTATTGGTGATATTGCAAATGGAATTGAGGGTAAAATGTGCCTTTTTGCAGATGACACAAAGGTATGCAACAGGGTAGACACACCAGGAGGGGTAAAACAAATGATTGAGGATCTAGGTAGATTAGAGAAATGGTCAAGAGAATGGCAACTACAGTTTAATGCCAAAAAAATGCAAAATCATGCACTTGGGTCTCAAAAATCCAAAGACTAAATATAGTATAAATGGCACTATAATGGAAACTACTGAGGAAGAGAGGGATCTAGGTGTCACTATTTCAGGGGACTTAAAAGCAGGTAGGCAATGTAACAAAGCAATGAAGAAGTCAGATGCTTGGTTGCATAGGGAGAGGTATCAGCAGTAGAAAGAAAGAAGTAATAATGCCACTGTATAGGTCATTGGTAAGACCTCACCTAGAGTATTGTGTTCAGTTCTGGAGGCCATATCTCCAGAAGGATATAAATACATTAGAGACTGTACAAAGAAGAGCAACTAAAATGGTGCATGGCCTACATCACAAAACGTACCAGGAAAGACTAAAAGATCTTAATATGTATACTTTAGAGCAGAGAAAGGAAAGGGGGGACATGATAGAAACTTTCAAATATATCAAGGGTTTTAACAAGGTACAGGTGGGAGACATTCTTCACAGGAAGAGGAGCAACAGAACACGAGGACATGCACTGAAACTAGAGGGAGGAAGATTCAGTTGAAATGTAAGGAAGAATTACTTCACAGAAAGAGTAGTAGATAAATGGAATAGCCTACCATCAGAGGTGGTAGACGCAAATACAGTAGTACAATTTAAACATGCTTGGGATAAGCATATTGATATCCTTACAAAAAAATAAGGATCAAATATGGTTTGAGGTAACATGTTTAAAAAAAAGGGCAGACTAGATGGGCCAAGTGGTTCTTATCTGCCGTCAAATTCTATGTTTCTATGTTTAGCAGCCCTGGTGGTGTGGGCAGATGAGCAGGGCCTTCTGAGCAGGCAATGCGGAACCCGTTAATCCCCCCTCTTCCACCTGCAGTACCCCACGACCCCCAGCCATGGAACCCCTGATCCCCCCCTTTGCACATCCCTCCCCCCTGCCGGCAGAAACCCCAATCGCGCCCCCTCTCGTTTGTGACTTTACCCACCCCCAGCGGCAACAGTCCGGGTCCCAAGTGGCGACGACAGCTGTCCGGGTCCCCCTCGTACTCATTCAGTGACAGCGGGAAAGGGAGAAAATAGAACACAAAAAGGCCACGGCCAGCCACCCACTGCCTGCCACATCTTCACCCAGCCCCCTGGAGGTGGCTATATTAGCCAGCTCTAGACAGGGGAGTCCGTAGGCAGAGGAGGAGCAGAGAAGAGATCCTGAACAACAAGCTCTGGGAGGTGGCAGCCATGCAAAATAGCTGAAAAGGCAGCTGTCCCCAGGTGAAGAACACAGATGAAGATGCTGAAGCCCTGGGAGGTGGCGGCAATGCAAAAGAGCTTAGGGGGCTGCTGCCCCCAGGTGAAGACGCCACAGAAGCCTTGGGGGGGGGGGGGGCACTCCTGGGTGAAGAGAGATTAAGAGGTGTAATAAAATATTTTAAAACCTGTGTTTGTGTTTTTATTTTAATATTTCCTTTACAGGGGGCTATAAGTACAGTCAGGTCTAGACTGCCCCACATTCTGGTACCTGTGGTTCTGCCAAGTACCAACATGTGTGGCAGGCTTGCTGGGACCTGCAGTCCTACTGTAAAGGACAATATTACTGTTGAAAGCAGCTATCAACCCTGCACCCACCACCCAGGGGTGCAGGGGATAGGCTTGGGCTTCAACCCAGGCCTGTGGTGCTCTGGAGAGGAGGGACCCCTTTATTTGGGGGGTCCCCACCTCCCCAAAAACTCCTGGCCTGGTCTGACTAGTTAGAGAGGGTAATGCTTTGGCCATCAAGTGTGTGGCTATGGCATTACACCCCCTGCTAGTGGAGCCTGGTACTGGTCCACAAAAATAAAGGAGACCCCCACTCACCTTGTCCCCTTTGTTTTGGGAACCAGGACTGGCCCTAAAGCTGGTGCTGGTTTCTTGCATATAGGGGGACCTTATTTATTTTTTTCCCCCTGGTATTCAAGAAATCAGGACTAGCTCATAGAGCCTGGGGCTGGTCATGCTTGTGGGGGGGACCCCATGCCATTTTTTTTACATAATTTTTTTTATAGAAGATGACACTCCCCTGGCTTTATTCCAACCCATTATTTAAATTTGAAGACTTTTTTGTCCTAAACATTTTCTGTGAGAGATTTGAAATCTCTCATGCTTAATCTCCCATTTAGAATCTCGGGCACAAATCTCTCCGTGTGTAGGTCTCTTTAGAATTGCATATAAACCCAATCTGCGTAAGGTTATATTTATTTTGCTTTTTTTTTGGCCTGGGGTGCCATGAAAAAAATCTGATCTGAAACTTACTTACTTACTTACTATATAGATATAAAACAGATCCATATGCACAATCAGCTTCTTCTTAATATATCCAATTCAGTGCATTTAACAATCATAGATAAAATTCGGAATTGCCTCATTGACTCAAACATGTGTAGCTATCTGGTGATGTCAGCTGCCCTCCCCCTGGAAGGCAGGTGGCTGCCCCTTTTGCATGGGGACGCCTAGCGGTTTCCTGAGCGCACCCATGGGTATGCGAACGCCCACTAACCACCCGCCCCCCTGGGCATCTAAGAGAATAAGCATAAGCACGTATACACATGTGCAGATTTTCAACATTGGTCCCCATTGTGAATTTGCAATGGGGCGGATGAATTAGAATCACCCCCTTTATACCCAAGGCATTTTGTCTTAAGTCTTCCTCAGGGGTGAGTTCTTGGCAGTATAAAAAAATCCATGAGACTAATTGTTTCCATCATAATAGGGGATTTTCTATATACCAAGTGTAATAATGAACTCTAATCATGCCTATAATAAACACTGTATTGTCCTCAGGGCTCATGAATGCGAAGGCCTAAGGGCATGTGATCAAAGATGTCCACATAATCGGAAATGTAAACATAGGTTGTCAAAGCCTAATTTTCCCCAGCATATAATTTCCATAATTAAGATTTTAACCATGCCCATAACATTAATATAGTCTGAGATAAATATTATTTTATCTCATAAGCCAGGAAAATATTGCATATCAATTTACATATTCTATCTCATATGCCATGTTTAGTCTCTAAATGATTGGAATCATATTAGCTATCAGATGACAGTTATTAGAATTCCATATCATGTTGCACTCACATTTTATACAAGTTATAAGTTTACATTAGAGTAATCATAGATGACCAGCAGAAGAGGTGTGGCCATTAACATTTTCAAAAGGAATACCTGAACCATTCAAGATACAGTAACAAGGGGCGTGTCTGCAGGCTATTGATAGAAGGTGACTGAATGGTCCCTGGAAAGACAAAAGGATCAACCCCTCCCCCTAGAGAGTCTTCTTGGAAAGTAAAAGAAATAGTTACAGTTAGTTGCTATTGGGACGTTGACCAGATAAGATGGAATGCAGCACTCCTGGAGACAAGATGGATACATGGAAGTAATGTATACATGTAGAACTGATTGAATTGTGTACTAGGACCCACGGTTATGGAACATGGACTATGTTAGAAAGTTTAGGAGCAGTTAACTTCCAATCTTTGTTAACTTCCAATACATGTGCTTAGGCCCAGATTATGTTTACATACAGTTACACAAAGAAAGCTTGTGTATGTGTTTGAGATTGACCTGTGTGAATAGTGTTTAGCTAGGATCATTGAGATAAGGCATTGTAATAATATATCATACATAGATTTGATGGTTAACACGTGCTGTGTTATAGCCTGTTATTATGAATCGTGAGTGGAGTATATGTTGATCAGCAAGATCTTGGTATGATGTGTTGACCCTGGACATATGGAGTTTTACTGTGTTGGAAGTGTGGTGTTTTGATCTGTTAAGAGAGGATATGTTTGGCTTGTTAGATTGAGATACTATCCTGTATCATACCAGAGGGTTAGGCAGAATGAGGCCTGGAATTTCTTTTGTTAACATGTGCTCAAACTTCGGCCTACAGTATGGCCTTTGTGTAGATAGACGGTTCCAGCAACTGTTCCTGATAGTACAGGAACAGTGTGCATTGCAATAAGTTAACATCCGTAGTTACGGCCCTGTGTGTTTGAACATTGATATTTAAACTAGCCAATGTGTGTCCAAGTGTGGTTGTGGAGAAGCTTTATAGTATATTGTCTGGCTAGAGTATCTAGATCAGGGGTGGCCAACCAATCAGAGGCGAAGAGCCAAAAAAATATGTTCTGGTAAGAGAAAGAGCCGACACCATGCAAAAATGGGCGTGGCCTATATAAAAATTGAGCCAGTTTCATCTATCTGCCCTTAAATTTCTTAGAAAGGGCCTTGCTTACTAGGGGCTTTGGGGGGGGGGGGCAGCCAGGAGGGATCCAGATGGCAGGTGGAGCAGGAGCTGAACACGCTGTGAGTCAGGGGCCTAACTAGGACTTTGTTGACACCATAGTAAAATCTTGCAAGGGCCCCAAAATACAGTAAAAAAAAAAACTCACACAGGGCAAATAGCACACATCCTGGGTCCTACAGAAAAAAGAATACACTTTTGCTCCCACATGTAAAAAGTGACAGTGGCCACTACAGGAAAATAAACATACACACATTGGCCACAACAGTTAAAAAAACAAAAACAACACAATGCTCAATGATTGCAAGTTGCAACCACAGGAAAAAAAATAAAATAAATATTTGTTGATAGCTCCATTTCCTCTGTGTCTATCTGGCCCCATATGTCTTCTTCCCTACCCATGTCACCAGACCTCAGCTTACTATATGTACTTGTCACCATACAACTGAACCTCCATGTTATTCTGCAGACAAAAGACACATAATGGTGGATCTCACCTTCCCATGCCGGTGAGCTTGGTTTATGTGGAAGGCCATGCTGGTAACAGGGTGCAGTGTCCACTCTGCAACCACCATTGCTCCTGGACACTCGCAGACCAAAGGTCAGCATTCAGCATCTTGTTATCTCCATGTTCCCGGGGTGCACACTGCACAGAGCCAGTGGTCCTGGAAGAAATTGCTGTATGTGCAACTTAAGCTGGCGCTCCGCAGTTACTTCCTGGCCAGCCTCTCCCAGCAGCTCCCTGCCTCCTGCACTCTTCCCAGTAGTGCTTTGCAGCACAGAAAAAGTTAGAGGGGAGGAGGGAGGAATAATCCAACTGTCACTGGCTCTTCCATCCCTCTGCAGAATTGCTGCTGTCTGGGGGAGGATCTGAATAGTACTGAACTGTGCTGGAGACGCTGCCGCCGCCAGCAACCTCCGAGCACGACAGCACATGCCCCGGATCACTCCCCATACAGCCGCGGCTTCGGCATTCACAGCACTGACGGTCCGCACAAGGAGTGACCCTGCGCATGCGCTTTCGCACTAGGAGGACACCGGCGGCAGCAGCAGCGTCTCCAGCGTCAGTTCAACACAATACTCTGACATTGTGTTTGGGTCTCTGCTTATGTGGCGGCGTGCACGCCCAACCCGCCGAGCCACAGATAAAGGGGAGAAGAGCCTCATGCGGCTCGCGAGCTGCGGGTTGGCCACCCCTGATCTAGATAATCGGATGTAAAAGGTCTGTAAGAAACATGTGCTATGAGAGTAGTCCACTATTGTCTGGATGGATTCTTTGTATTCAAGTGTGTGTGTGGCTACAAGGGACGCAGGTAACTGTAGACCTGTGTTAGGCTAAGCGTGAGTATGAATGGACCCCAGCATTTGTATTTAATCGATTGTGTGTTTAGGGCCTAGAATGGATTAGCTCTGAACTGTTTCCACCTAAGTGTGTGAAAGCTTTGTGTAATATCCAGTGAGAATATCTAGATAAACTGGCGGATAAAACCTATATGAATGTAATAGTGTCGTTTGCATGTGTTCGGATGGCGAGTGTAATGCCATGTGATGTGATATTGGTATAGCAAGGCCTTGGATTGTATAGTGCCATTTGGGTGCACTATTTAGCGAGTATATTGTTGCTTAATAATATTCAAATTGTGTATGCTGTAGGTTTAGTGTGTTTGCTGAATGTGAAAGATATATTCCGGATTGTGAGTGTTGCTTGATGCAGGTTTGTGTTCATCATTGTCTACCCTAAAAATGGCGGATGCCATGCGGCATCTTGAGGCCCAGTGTTTTGTGGTACCTTTGTGGTACATGAGGCTGAGTATAAAATGGCCGACCCCATGCGGCCTACCAACATGTGATCTGGCCACAAGATGGCCGACAATCAGGTTCTTTCATGCTGCTGTATAGCCACGCCTCCAGCACTGTATCCACATACACACATATAACACTGAGGTTAACTGTATTTAAGGATGCTGGTGTAATAATCGTATTAATTGTAATATCTGTATTATTATATTGTACAATCCGTGATACAGTTTCATCTGCTTGCTTTCATAAATAATATTCATTGATTATATTTCTGGACATTCGCTTATTGATCGCGTGCGACATGAATAAATTAAGTATACTTTGCATATATAAATAAATGGATTTTCATAAGGTATTAATACCTTAACAGAACAAATTCCATAAGTAGCAGCAAGGAAAGAGGAGCGAGGATATTGTGAAATGCAGGCTTGACAGCTTGGCAATTTACAACATAACAAGTTTTCCAGCAGTCAATACACAGGCTTCACAATGTGGGTACAACACTCCAGTGGTCCCTAGTGTAGTCCCTACACCTCAAGCCCAAGAGATACTACACAAGGCAATATATCTGTAGCTTCAGACGCCCTAAAACAGTATTCCTTTCTTGTCATTGAGTTTTGTGCACACACACAGGTTTGGGTAAGATTTCTCCCAATTGATTATTCTTAATGAATGAAAGACAAACCATGCTTGTGCTGGAGTTAGTGACCACGATCTCTATAGAGTTGAGAGTAGCATGAGAAATTCCCACCAAGTTCAATGCTTTTCACCCAGCGTACAGAGGAATATGCAAGTTCTTTCTCTTTATGGTCCAGTACAGTCAACAGATAAACATACATATATTAATGCAATAGTTTTTTTGATAGTAAAATAAAGAGGAATACTAATAAAAGTACATTATGCCACACCATTAGGCACTTGCCACTTCCAGTACACATTATGCAACACTGTCATATCTACCAGTTCACATTATGCCATACTGCAATGCTCCCAGTTTACATTATGCCCCATCATGGTGCCCCCAGTTGACTTCCTGCCACGCTATAGGGACCCAGTTCACATTATGCCATACAGTTGCACCAATTCATATTTTGCATCCACACTGCTACTTACCATCAGGTGTGAAAATGAGGTGCTCCTGTTCTGTACACAGCTGTGCAAGAAGCAGAGATAGTAGCGGCGCAGATGTGATATAACTTCTAAGTAGGGTGACCAACTCATCCCTTTAATCCGGGACACATATTAATTACGGTTAGGACGGTTACCTAGGCTGTATGCTAGTAATCCTGACCTTAAGTAACATATACATATGTGATGTAAAACTATCAATTCACTAGCTTATTAAGGGTTTTGCTCATTTCTAAGATACCAACATAAATACACACACACTAATATATCAATATCAGTTCATGCACATGTCTATATACATAGACATGCCAACATTATAATGGGGATTATTCAGACCTAATCGCTGCTGGGCAAAATTGCAGCTGCCTGTGGCCAGTGAGCCTCTGACCCGCCAGAGTACAATCCGGTCCTGTGCAAGTTTAGGAATGGCTTGTGAATCGATTGCTAGTCAACATATCCATACCCTCCAACATTTGAAGGGCAGAAATCGGTACACATTCATAAAGGGGGCGTAGCCACATGGAAGGGGCGTGGCACAACACAAAAGGGGCGTGGCATTTCACGACACATCATAATGCCCGTTACACATTTTAGTAAATGCCGTAATGCCAATTACACATAAGGCCACACACCGTAATGCCTATTACACATTGTACAACACATCGTGATGCCCATAACATACTAAATAACAAACCATAATGCCCATTACATATTTGATGCATAAATGCTGCTTACCTACATGCTCATTGCTAGAGGGTTCTTTCTTGATGCCAGGGCTTCATGTTTGATGTCAAGGAGGATTTGGCTTCATGCTTGTTGCCAAGAGGGAGTGCATGGCATGTTGCCAAGGGGGAATATAATGCCGATTGCAAAGGGTGGGGGACTTGCTCGTTGCCAAGGGGGGGAGAAAATGCTTTTGTCAAGGGGAGGAATTGCTCGTTGTCAAGGGGGGGATAAAATGCTCTTGTCAAGGGGGGGGAATTGCTCGTTGTCAAGGGGGAGCCGCCGGACACACACAATTGAATAAAATGATAGCCGGGCAGAGAGAGCAGTCTGTGCGCGCTGCCCGGCTGTATAGTGTAAGCAGCATCCTCGTCCCTGACCCTCACTATTTTCAATTCTCCCGCTGGGCGCCGCGACCGTGAGCCAATAGGAGGTCGCGGTCAGACAGCCAATCATGAGCGGCTGCAAGACCGCAAGCTCCTATTGGCTCGCGGCCGTCCACTGACTCCAGCCTGAGCCTAGGGAGAAAGAGCCTGTCCTGGGCCTTGAATTACGCGTTAGAGACTATGCTGCTGCTGCTGCCGCTTTAGGTAAGCAGACAGAGGGCAGAGACTAAATCCAGCCGGGCAGCGCACAGACAGCTCACTGCTGTCTGTGTGCTGCCCGGTTTTGAATTCGGTACATTCGGTACATGTTTAATTTGCCGGTACAGACCGTAAAAAAACGGTACTGTACCGGCAAATTCGGTACTGTTGGAGGGTATGCATATCAATATTCAACTCGCTCACCTACAAATGATTTGCTCAGTTTGTGTAAGTGCGTGTAACTCTGACCCTTCCACAACTCTGTATCAGAGACAGGCTGATCAAGGCCGGAGCTGAAGTCACACACTCTTCCTGAAAACGCCTGGCCATGCCTGGTTTTTCTTTTTACTGACGCTCCCCAAAAACAGAAGGTTACCATCCAGAAATGGCAAATTCCTATCAATCAAACTGTGTCCGGTTTGCGAATAAATAAAATGTATGTTATTTTTCTTGCGCACTGCAGCTCAGATGCATGTACAGTCATTCGATAATTAGCGATCAAGCCACCCTGCAATGCTTGTAGATCTAGTTTGGCGATCTAAACTGGGTGAGGAAATTAAATTAAAGTCTCCACAGATTAGTACAAGCAATATTGGGATATTATGAAACCATTTTGACTAATCCTAATAGGAAAGGTTTGGAATATTGGTTAGGGGCATAAACATTTAGGCAGACAATACTTTGCTTTTCAAAAACCATATGACATAACACATATCTACCTTCAGCATCGGCTATAACATTCGTGACATCAATATTTAAATTATTTTTAACCAAAATTTGAGTTAAAAGAGGCTGATGCTACCACTCTCCATTTTAAAGCATTTAGTTTCAAAACTTCAGACAGAACAACGTGTGATTCTTGCAAGAAAATCACATCAAGTTTTAACTTATTGAGGTAGATTAAATTTCTTTTCCGTTTTGCGGGAGTATTAATCCCGCCCACATTCCAGCTACCTATTAGCAGGGACATTAAATTACTGGTGTGTGGGATTTACAAGTCTAGCAACCAAAGGCATTTCTTTTTCACATTCGTGGCTTCCAGAGCCCCATTGCAAGGCCTTGCATCGAATCTTGGAGAGGAAATGTCAAGGGGAAGGTGTGAGACATTATAAAACATATCTCAAGAGAAGAGGTGGGGAAACCATTGAGTAAACAAAAACAAACAATAACATAATTGTCAAAATAAAATACTTCCATATATAGATTGACAGCAACTGAGCGTCGCATTTACTATGCGAAACCTATTACGCTCCTAACGCCGTCAACCCACCTGAAAGAAATATACAATAATAGGCGTTACCGCCCCACAGTATGTTAAATTCTGTAACTATTGAACATAGAACAAATTAACTGCCCAGCCGATATTTCCTGACTGAATTAAATTGTGAAATCACCTTAAGGTCAAGTAGAGAGGATTTAAAAATAAACATATAGATATAAACAAGATGAAAATACGGTCACTCATTATGGCCTCAATATGATCAACATTGGTGGGCAGGAGAGAGTATTTGACCTTGATCAATGATAGAGAAAAGTGCATGAACAGTGACTTGAAGATGAAGTAAAGAACTTGATCAATTCTGGTGTGTTAGTCGCAGTCAGACATTTGTTCCCGGCAACTGTTCGGCACCGTTTCCTCATTCAGATATTCATCGGCATCCTTTGCATTTAGGAAATCCTTGAAGGATGATCCACCAAAGATTCTCAATCTAGCTGGATAAAGAAGTGCAAACTTTCTTTCCAATGCTACTAAGTCTTTACGTTGCTTAGATAGTTCCGCGGAATAATCTTGGAATAAAAGCAAACGGTGACCTTCCCAGGTTATATTCTTCTTTTGTCTGGAGGCTGACCAGAAAAGTTCCTTATGAAGGTAATTTAACATTTTGAATATAACGACTCTCGGCTGAGCCCCGTCTTGGCTGCATTGTGGGCCCAGTCTATGCGCCCGTTCTATAACTAAATCCAAGCATCCATTTTGTATTTGTAAGAGCTCTGGCAGTGTGTTACGAATAAAATGAGCTAGTTCTGATCCCCTGACAGATTCAGGCAGACCTATCAGACATAAATTATTCCATCTAGACCTGTTCTCCATGTCCTGTATTTTATTTTGTAGTTGTGAGATAACTTTTGCCTGCTCTTTTACAGTGGGTTTGATGTCTGCTATATCAGCAAAGCATTCTCCTATTCTGTGTTCTGTGGTCAAGACCCTTTTCTGTAGTTGTGCTATTTGTCTAGTGATGTCAGATGTTTGCTCCTTTAAGAGGGGGCCCATATCTATTCTGATGGCTTGTATCAGCTCCCCATGTGTAATGGGGGAATCTGGATCTGGTGGTACCTGATCTGCCAGGGTGGGAGAGGCAGGCTGGGGTGATCCCTCCACTTCAGAAGTCTCAGACATCGTGACCTGCTGCTGGCGCTGCTGTGGGAGCAGAGTTGGAGATAGCGTGGTTTTCTCCCTGCTGGAGCTCAGCGCCATCTTGGGAGTCTGTGAACAGCGTATTTTCTCCTGCTGCTTGTAACCCAGCATTGCGGTAAGGAACTTCTCCATACAGCGCCTCCAGCGCTCAGGAGCTGTGGGGTGTGGGAGCGGGCGACTTGGAGGCTAAAAAGCCTTGAAAATTGTTATGTGGGCTGGCGAACCGAACCGAAGTCCATATTTGATTGTTATCAGACACACTCACATGGGAGTAAATTTCAATAGCATTTCAAAATTGGTATTTTATTCTCTGAATCTCTGTAGCGAGTTTTCCAGAAGATTAAAAAATACACATCTAGTGCAACATTGTAGGTAAAGGATGCAATTTACATTTTTTTTGGACAAACTCACATTTTCAGAAGTAACAAATCGCATGTAACCCTCAATGGGGTAATCAATTCCTCCTGGAGATAGCTGATAACCTTCCCAGTATCTGAACCAGCAGCAGATTTCAGGAATCATGATGGTCTCTCTTCAATAAGCAGGGAGGGGTCCGGTCGGTGACAATGGTAGGCTTGAGCGCACTTTCAGGCAATATAGCCCTTCATCAGCAGTGTAGCCATTGACGCTGAGCGGGGCCCTTTTAACCCCACACATAATTATAGAACGGTAACAGCTGCTCATGCCCGGACTCCTGGCCTGGAAGTCGTGGGGCGAGAGTGACATTGAATGCTCCCACGAGCTCCCGGAAATGTTGATAGTCTCATCTGCGTTCCACTGCATTAGTTCCTGTTTGAGCTGTTATATCCGGTATTTGGAGCGCTCTGTAGGATGCTCATCCATTTTGGATTTAATCTGGGGTGCAATAAGATATCAATAGTCCATTGAAAGTCCATACATAAAAAGTAAAAAATTTATTTATAACAGGTATCATTAACATATGTATATCACATAAAAAATATGTATAACAATCTAAAAAATCTAGAGAGACAAGAAGAGAGAGGAAGGAACTGGATGGGTAAATACAGCAAACAAAAGTTTTTTAAGAGTTTATAAGAACCACTTTAATTCAAATTCACCATTCAAACCAAGTCAACACCATCACAACTGGCTGAGTAGTATTCCCTTCAGCCAGTTTTTACGAGTCAAGAGGAACTGTAATGAACAAACCATTTACCAAGAACAAATGGAAGAAATGAGCACCCGCTTTTTGACCCAAAATGAGGGTCAATACACCAGTAGGACTGAACTTCTAAATAAAAAAGGAAAAGAAGAACCTACAGATAAAGATAATGACCAACAATGGTCTTTTATAAGTAAATTCAACTATTAGCATAAAGAAATTGAAAATATTTTCAAAAAGAATTGGAAGATTCTGAAAAAGGAGCCAGTTTTGGGATCTCACCTACCTGCAAAACCTAGGTTTATTTATAGGAGGTCCACCACTATAAAAGACACACTAGTTAAAAGTGCCTTTGATGTACCCAAGAGGAACAGTATATGCAGTCAGGGGTTTCATCTGTGTGGTCTGTGCCTCATGTGCAGATCAACCAAGGGTGCAAGCTAAATTAAAGATTTTGAAGTAAAAGGGGTTAAATACCCCAAAAAATAATTTATATCCTGTAATTCGAAAAACTTGGTTTATGCCTTGGAGTGCACCTGTTGCCTGGTATATGTAGACAAGACTACTAGGTGTCTCAAAATTAGGACAGCAGAGCACATCTATAATATAAGGAAGGACCTGGAGGGACATACAGTATCGGCACACTTTACTAAAGTACACCACTTGAATCCATGCTTTATCAGATCATTCTGGGGGATCAAGCAGATTAATCCTAACTGGAGATGTAACAATGTTGACATTCGCTTAGCAAAAGCTGAAATGTCATGGATACACAACTAAAAACTTTGGTTCCCGATGGTTTGAATGGCGAATTCAAATTAAAGTGGTTCCTATAAATTCTTATAAATTCTTAAAAAACTTTTGTTTGCTGTATTTACCCATCCAGTTCCTTCCTCTCTCTTCTTGTCTCTCTAGATTTTTCAGATTATTATACATATTTTTTATGTGATATAAATATGTTAATGATATCCCTTGTTAATGATATTCCTTATTAATACATTTTTAACTTTTTATCTATGGACTTTCAATGGACTATTGATATCTTCTTGCATCCAAAATGGATGTGCGTCCCACAGAGCGCTCCAAATACCGTATATAACAGCTCAATCAGGGGCAGATTTATTAAGCTTGGAGAAGAGATAAACTGGAGATAAAGTGGAGAAAAGGTAAAAGGAGATAAAGCACCAGCCAATCAGCTGTGTTTGAAAAAGACAGTTGGGAGTTGATTGGCTGGTGCTTTATCTCCTTTTACCTTTTCTCCACTTTATCTCCAGTTTATCTCTTCTCCAAGCTTAATAAATCTGCCCCTCAGGAACTAATGAAGTATAACGCAGGTGAGACCATCAACATTTCCTGGAGCTCGTGGGAGCATTCAACATCACTTCCACCCCGCGACTGCCGGTCCGGGAGTCCCGACATGAGCAGCTGTTACCGTTCTATAATTATGTGTGGGGTTAAAAGATCCCCGCTCAGCGTCAATGACTACGCTTCTGATGAAGGGCTATATTGCCTGAAAGCGCGCTCAAGCCTACCATTGTCGCCGACTGGACCCCTCCGTGCTTATTGGAGAGAGACCATCATGATCCCTGACATCTGCTGCTGGTTCAGATACTGGGAAGGTTATCGCTATCTCCAGGAGGAATTGATTACCCCATTGAGGGTTACATGCGATTTGTTACTATGAAAATGTGAGTTTGTCCAATAAATGTAAATTGCATCCTTTACCTACCATGTTGCACTAGATGTGTATTTTTAAAGCCTCCCTAGGATCTTCTGGTCATCAGTATTCAATGCTCTTGATTCACGTTTTTTTCCCCTTCGGTGAACAGGGCTGTTTTTTGTCGAATCAGAATTTTTTTTGTTCGAAAATGATATTCGACGTATTCAATGATCACTGTTTCATAGTCGCCGCTATTCGCTGTTGTATTTCTATGTTTTTTTTTGCATAGTTCGCCAAAAGTGTATTCAATGCTAAAATGGATTTTTGTTGAAGTTCTCCGTTCTGCATTCCAGATTGCTCCATTAAAAAAAAAAAACTTTTACTTCGGCCTGAATCCGGTACGGCTTCCAGACTCACACTGCGATACATCCGGCATTTGGGCTAAGAACTACACATTTAATTATTCTGTCCCTTATGTGCAAGATCCATTATATAGATCAGAGGTGTCTATGCGCGACCTGCCCTTCCCCACGTTTCCACACTGCCATCCTGCCCCCTCTCCACTGTATTACTTACCTTACCTCATTCTAGTTGCCGTAGTCCTCTTTGGTTGGTCTCTCTGTGCTATCTCGTCATAGCAGTGGGAGCGGTTGGGGATGGGGGTGAGTGCCCAGGCATCCGCTGTGCTTGACATAGATAGGACAGCCGAGGGCATTTTATAATATTAAAAAAGCGTCAGGTTGTATTTGTTATTTTAGGTAAAGTGTGTTAATGTAGTTAAACAGAGCAACCTACAATTAGCTTTGATCACTGAGTCTAATGGCAAAGCTCATGTCAGCTAAAACATACCACACGTATAATAAACAATCCACATTTCAATTCTCTGTAGACACAAAAATGCTATAAAACCTGTTTCTGGGCTTGACCACATTTTTAGCTCACTCCATTTACCATTACATATGAGTGAACTTTCAGTGATCATACTATAGGCGTTAGACAGCAGTAGCTGATTTTATCCATAGTCAAGACAGTGCTCACTATACAAGAACTGTAAAACAATTATTGCCACACGACAATTGTTTTTCATCATCCATTGTTCATGCGATTGCTGTTGCTATCTTTTGCCGTTCACAATAGCTACTATATGCTAATATCGGAAGAACAGACTGTCTCTTCAATTCCATCCAATGGCGTAGAAAACTGTCCATTTTAAAATGCCCAGATACATCTCTAATGACTCAAACTCTCCTGCCCTTCCATTGACAGTAGGTGTCTCTCAAGATTCTGTTCTTGGTCCTCTTCTTTTCTCTCCGCATTTCCTTTCTGGGTGAGCTCATTTGCTCAGTTGACTTCCAATATCACAACTATGCTGATAATACTAAACTATGTCTCTCCTTTCCTGATCTCTCTCCCTCTATCCTCACTCATATCGCCAACTTTCTCTCTGCTATCTACTCTTGGATGACCAAATCGCTTTTTTAGACTTCAAATATAAAAGATTAAGCTGATCTTCTTCCCACCCTCCTGCATAAAACCCAACCATCTCTCATCCTAACCTTCTGTTTATGCTCACTGCTACCCCTTCTGTGTCACCCCTGTCCGTCTAACCCTCCCCTTTAGAATGTTAGCTCTCACGAGCAGGGCCCTCTCCATGTGTTTTTCTTAGAAAAAAAAATATCTATATCTCTGCCACCCTCATAATTGCTTCAGTGTCCTGTCCCCCGATGCAAGTATCCTTATTTACCATGTATTTGTCCTAAATTGTCTTATACTGTCATTCGTTATCTGTTTTTGCTCATCTGTGTATTGTTAGGCCCTGCGGACGCTTTGTGGCACCATATAAATAAACAATTGTAATAATAATAATATTATTAATAATAATTGGTCGGTGGTTTATTACATTTCAAGCTTAGTACATCAGGACCCCTGTATGACATGCTGTTCTGTCAGCACTGCTATATACTGGACAGTCCAGAAGTGCTACAGGGGTGCTCCTGGCCCATCCTGGTGTTGGCACTTCTCCCACTGTAATTTAAGTGAGGTATGCATGGTGGTTAGGCCCGATAACAGTCACAAACCCATTCCTACACCCGTCCAAACTCACAAATCCATTCTACTACCCAATAACCTTCCTATGCTGCTCCATTTTGACTTGAGAGAAGGTGCACACACCACAACCACACTTTGGCCTTTATTCAGATCTGATCGCAGTACAAATTTGTTTGGAAAATGGGCAAAACCATGTGCACTGCAGGTGGGGCAGATGTGTCGAGAGAGCTAGATTTTTGGGTCACATTTGATGAGATGCGAAAATTAGATTTTTGCGATTTTCTGCCGAAAACGTCCGAAATCGCATTGTTTCCCGAATTCGCATATTTAATGAGATGCAAACAACGGCAAAACCCGCCGATTTTGCCGATGGTTGGTCTCTCTGTGCTATCTCATCATAGCAGTGGGAGCGGTTGGGGATGGGGGTGAGTGCCGAGGCATCCGCTGTGCTTGACATAGATGAGACAGGTGAGGGCATTTTATAATATAAAAAAAGAGTCAGCTTGTATTTGTTATTTTAGGTAAAGTGTGTTAATGTAGTTAAACGGAGCAACCTACAATTAGCTTTGATCACTGAGTCTAATGGCAAAGCAAATGTTAGCTAAAACATACCACACGTATAATAAACAATCCCCATTTCATTTCTCTGTAGACACAAAAATGCTATAAAACCTGTTTCTGGGCTTGACCACATTTTTAGCTCGCTCCATTTACCATTACATATGAGTGAACTTTCAGTGATCATACCATAGGCCAGGGGTTCCCAATCTTTTTTGAATCACAGCACCCTAGAGTATTAGAATTTTTTCACGGCACCCCTAAGCCAAAAATAAAATAATTAGACTGGGTTTATATGTGATTCTTAAGGTCAGTTATGTGGTAAAGGACAGGATTTGCTTCTGTTTGTACACCATTTATGATTGGCAGCCACCAGCACTGGTTTTGTTCATAAATAATGAACCATTAATAATCCTGGACCACCAACCCAGGGCACCCCTGCATGTGTCCCGTGGCACCCCAGGGAGCCTCGGCATACAGTTTGGGAACCACTGCCATAGGCGTTAGACAGCAGTAGCTGATTTTATCCATAGTCAAGTGCTCCCTATACAAGAACTGTAAAACAATTATTGCTACACGAGTCGACAATTGATTTTCATCATCCATTGTTCATGCGATTGCTGTTGCTATCTTTTGCCGTTCACAATAGCTACTATGTGCTAATATCGGAAGAACAGACTGTCTCTTCAATTCCATTCAATGGCGTACAAAACTGTCCATTTTAAAATTCGACTTTTGCGATTCTCTGCCAAAAACACATTTTCCCGAATTCGCATATTTAATGAGAGGCGAAAAACTGCAAAATCCGCCGTGAAATCGCACATTCTGAAAGTGTGATTTTTAGTCGCACTGTAACTCGCATCCAGATGTTTTCCCATCGAAAAGTATAGAATTCGCATTTTTTAATGAGATGCGAATTCAGGAAAATGTGCCTAAAAATCGCCAAACATGTAGACTAGGTTCTGATATGCGAATTGGCCACAACCCTGCACAGATCATTGACATCTGTGCATGGTCCTGTGTAAAAAACACGTTGAAGTGTTTTTTTTTCAAATGGCGTGGGGTCCCCCCTCCAGAGCATTACTAGCCTTGGGCTCATTGAGCCAGACCTGGTTCCAAAAATACAGGGGACAAAAAATCTGGGAGTCCCCCATTTTTTTAAACCAGCCAGGCTCCAACAGCCTGCGGTATCATGCCACAGCCGGGGGACACTTTTTATATAAGGTCCCCCGGCCGAAACATGAGCACCGTGGCTGGTCAGCCTTGGACGGTGTACCTGGAGGAGTGGGGACCCACCCAATAAAGGGGTGTGTCCCCCCCCCAGGCTTCACCCGTCCAGGGCTGAAGCCCGGGGCTGTCACCGGCGTCTATGGCCAGTGGACGTCGGCCTGATAGGGTTAAATCTCCCATACCTAACATTGTTTTATGCAGGAGCAGACCTCCCCCGCATGCTGGGACTTGGAGAACCACAAGTCCCAGCACACGGGGCATTAATGGGCCCGCTGGGACTTGTAGTTCACCAGTAAAAAGAATGTTAAAATAAAACACACATACAGAAAAGTATAACTTTATTTCACACACAAACACGCATCTCACTTTTACACCAATATACTTACCAATAAAGGATCCAGTGCTGGTCTGTCTCCTGCATAGCCAGCTCACCCCGCACTGACAGCGGGCTGAGACGGCTTTCTTCGGCATAGATAACAGCCTCTGTAGCGATGTCCCAGCGCTACAGAGGCTGATAGCGTCTTGGGCTTATGCGTCTCCATGGAAACGCATAGCTCAGCCTGAAGCTTGCCTGAAGAGATGAGTTTTTAGGGAACGCTTATAGGTTTGGAGACTGGGGGAGTGTCTTATTGTGCTTGGGAGGGCATTCCACAGAGTGGGTGCAGCCTGATGAAAGTCCTGCAGTCGGGAATGGGAGTGAGTAATGTGTGCGAGTAATGAGTGTGGATGAGAGACGCAGAGGTTGTGTTGGAAGACATTTTGAGATAAGAGAAGATATGTATGTTGGTGTAGTATGGTTTATGGCTTTGTGTGTAAGTAAAATAATATTGTATTGAGTACTGTAGAATACAGGTTACCAATGAAGTGACTGACAGAGTAGCTTTGCAGACCATGAACGTCTGCCTAGGAAGATTAGCCTCGCAGCTGCATTCATGATGGACTGTAGTGGTGAGAGTCTGTATTGGGAAAGGCCAATAAGGTGACTATTGCAATAATCAATGCGTGAGATAAATGAGAGCATGGATTAGAGTTTTTGCAGTGTCTTGTATAAGGTAATGGCAAATTTTAAATATGTTTTTTAGGTGCATGTGGCATGATTTTGAGACAGATTGAATGTGGGGTACAAAGAAAAGTTCAGTCAAGGATAACACCTAGGCAGCGAGCTTGAGAGGTAGGAGTGATTGACATCTTCTCAACAGCAATAGAGATATCAGGTTGGTAACTACTATTTATTGGCGGAAATATAATTAATTATGTTTTTGAGATATTAAGTTTGAGGTGGCGAGATGACATCCAGGATGAAACAGCAGAAAGGCATTCAGAGACACGGCTCAATACAGATGGGGACAGGTCCAGGGAGGATAGGTAGAGCTGAGTATCATCCGCATACAGATGATACTGAAATCAAAAGGAGCTGATTAGTTTGCCAAGAGATTAGGTATAGAATGAGAAAAGCAGAGGGCCTAAAACTGAACCCTGAGGTAATCTGAAAGAGGTAGCGAAGAGGAGGTAGAATCAGAGAAACAAACACTAAAGGAGCAGTTATATAGGTAGGATGAGAACCAAGAGAGGGCTGTGTCTTTAAGACCTAGGGATTGTAGTGTTTGTATGAGAAGTGTGTGGTCAACAGTGTCAAAAGCAGCAGAGAGATCTAGAAGAATTAGTAGTGAATAGTGGCCTTTAGACTTAGCAGTGACCAGATCATTCACAACATTAGTCAGTGCTGTCTCTGTGGAGTGTTGGGCACGAAAGCCTGACTGAAGCGGGTCCAGTAAGTTGTGCGAGCTAAGAAAGCATGCAAGGCGAGTGTAGGCAAGTCTCTCAAGTAGTTTGGAGGTGCATGGAAGTTGAGAAATGGGACGGTAGTTAGAGAAAGAGCTTGGATCAGAATTCAGTTTTTTTCAGAATTGGAGTAATAAATGAATGTTTGAACAATGAAGGAAAAACACCAGTAGAGAAAGAGAGGATACATATTTTAGTTAAGATTGGGATGAGCACAGGAGACAGAGATGCACTTATTTGTGAGGGTATAGTGTCAAGAGGAGCGGTATTAGAGTGGGAGGAAGAGAAAATTGCAGATACTTCATCTTCATTGTGGGATCAAATTAAATAAATGCGTCAGAGGGCTCAGGTATGGATGTTCCAACCATCGTTCCGGTCATCGATGTTCCAACCATTGTTCCAGTCATCAATGTTATAACCATTCCTGTCATCGATGTTCTAATGATAATTCCAAGTCATCAGTATTCCCAGGCACCCCAAGTAACATACTTTGCCCTCAGTGTGGTTTAGAATACAGGTAACCAATACAGGTAACCAATGAAGTTTCAATAAAACTGATTGTACTTTTACTCCTGCCTGCTTCCTGCTCATCCTGCCTCTGGGTGCACTACTGTACAATTTATGTACAAGGGTCTAATCAAGCCTCCCTGATTTATTCATCGGTCCGAGCCTACGCCTGAGGCCTTCGTCACATTGACTCAGACCCCAGGTGTGACAGCAAGAGTATTACAGGTCTACTGAGAAGCTGGAACTGCCAATGAGAAATGGTAAGAGACCAATATTCAACCAGGGATGGTTTGTTGACAGTTCATCATGTCGACATATCCATGAAGACATACTGAATGTGAACATGGTCACTGTCGACAAGTCATACCACACCCATATGCTATGCAAAAATTTGACACCCACAACTTTCAAGCCATAATTCTAAAATCAGATATATTATGTGTATTGAAAATAATAAAAAAAGGGGTCGATCCTATTATGTGCAGATGATTCGCGAGCACTGGGTGCACTTTACGGCAGGCTGAATTCGCTTAAAAGTGCTCGCGCCTCCATAGGGTTGCGAGCACTTTTAAGTGAATTTGGCCCTGCCGTAAAGTGCATAGTGAGATAGACTTAATTTGGGTGCTGTTTTAAGCATTTAAACGGCACCGGAACGGCAACTCACACCCTTCAGCAATAATAGGATTGACCCCATATTCTACTGGATATGCTATTGAGAGTTATTAATTCTATCAGTGGTGTCCAGCAGTACATACAGTATATGCCAATCACTGTGTTAATTACTAGGCAGGATTGATCAGCAATACTTTATTTCCTTTTTATGTGCTTACTGACCCAATTTAACAGTCTAATAATAGTGGACATCAAACCAAGTAATTTGTATAAAACAACTAAAAACACAACATGAAAAAAAACAAGACAATACTGTATGTGCAACATCTTTGAAACCGTTTATTTTTTAATCAAACTTCTTGATTTTGTTTTTCTTAACATTAGATTTATGTGTTTATTACAGCATAATGCACTTTAACGTATTTAACTGTTAATACTGTATATTGGTTTATCTTTTGCATAATTATATTATGTCATGCAGCCGAATCATGTTCCCAGGATAGGGGATGCAAAACTGTTTTTCAGACCAATTCATGTTTAAAATAAACTGCCACAAGTTTATTTTACGTTCTAATTAGACATTAAAAGAGGTGTGCATTATTCTATTAAAGGGCAAACAAAGGGGATTTACCCTGATTTTTTTGCCCCAAGTTTTTTTTATTGGTCACTACAATTACAGAGCATTCTCTCCCAAAAAAAAACACGTTCAGGAGAAAACACAATATTCACAATTGTGACCATGAAAATGGGTCAATTATCAGGGATTTTTTCTCCTGCCAAAGTCAGTCACTTTGCACTAGGACAAGCTCGTACTCTTTTTTACAATGCTAAAGTATATTACTGAACCACTCTAAGACATCCTGACATAATTTTAACTAGATTGGAGCTTTTTCATACGTTTCGTTATTTTCATCTAAAAAGGGAAACTTTAGGTCTCTTACCGGACAGAAGATATTGACTTAGATCAAAATGCTTTTGCACGTTTCTTATTCAGGTCAAGTCACAACTTTTCAACACTAGCCGATTTTGAATATCTCAATTTAAACTTTTTCACTCCGCCCTAATATATATATATATATATATATATATATATATATATATATATATATATATATATATATATATTACTATTATATATTATAATTACTATTTTCTGGGAAATGTTCCTCTCACCATGTACTTACCTGAACGTCAGATCACATGTGGGCATCTTCCAAACAGTTAGACATGGCAATTCCAATGACTAGGCAATACACACTCCCTCCAGAATAAATATTACCACTCGCAGCCCAGTATGAGAGAGAGACTAATCTAGAAAATGGCAGCATGGTTAATAACAAGTATCAATGGCTACACCTCTCTAGTACTGGGTGAAAGCCCTTTTTGAACCGAGATCAGACTGAATTTTTCAAAGCATGGATTCAACTAGATTCTGGAAATATTACCTGAAGATTGTCACCTACGCTGACAGAGTAGCACCATGCAGTTACTGCAGATTTGGAGTGGCCTTAAAATGAATGCACTATGGGCCCGATTGAGAACTTCGCAAGAGTTCAACTGCCGGTGTTAGGCTGAGTGGGGGCTGTCCAGCACAGGGCAAGGGCATGAAGGTGGTGCACAAAGTTTGAGTGTTTGCATGTGCAGATCTCCCAAAAATCACAATCTGAGAACAATAATCAGATAACCCAGTACATCTTTCCTATCTTCTATAGTCCAGTAGTGGTGAGCCTGCGCCCACTGTAGCCTTGGTTTCCTGTTCTTAGTTGAAAGTGGAACCTGAGTGTGGTCGGCGATAGCCTATTTTGTGGCTATCTAGTGTGGATATCCTATAACTTTTGTCGCTTACAAGGAAATATTGGTCCCAGAGCTACTGCTCACTAGGGGGCCCATTTAGGATGGATGACATATTCAATGTGATCTTACCACCCAGGATTACATTGTAATATCCAATTCCATCGTCGGTATGCATGGAGCTGCAGGGACAAGGGTCCCGAAAAGAGAGCTGTCCCTGCAAGGTGTCCTACCGGCTGCCCATGGCCTGTGCATGCACAGTCACCCAAACCACGCTGCACAGCTGCCACTTCTGGAGGAACCCACTACTCAGCCATCAGTGCAGAGCCCATTGGCTGCAAGGGCCCAGAGCCATTCCTGGTATTGGTACAAGAAGCAGCCCCTCATAGAAACCTAGAATCCATGGTTCATACATGCAGAGGGTACTTAATATTTGCGGCTAACTCCCAATAATGTTTTAAACCACATTATATTATCTGTAAGCTCTAGAGCAGGCATGTCCAGCGTTGGCCCTCCAGATGTTGTGAAACTACACTTCCCAACATGCTTTGCTACAGTTTTGCGATTAGAGAATGCTAAAACTATTGCAAAGCATGCTGGGATGTGTAGTTTAACAACATCTGGATGGCCAACGTTGGACATGCCTACTCTAGAGACTACGGTGCATGGAAATAGCAGGAGACCGACAGTTTTCAAGCGTTAACCATCCTGCACCAATTATGGTCAGTCACTTAGAGCACATATGTTTGTTCCCCATTCTTCTATTTGGCCTAAAAATGATTTATCTTCTGGGTCATGCAGGAGTAATTAAATGTATTGAGTCATTAGCCCAATGTCGGAATCCCGACTGCGGTGACTCAGACAGCGGGGTGACCAAAACAAAGCTCCTTGCAGGCTCGACGCGCTGCGGGCACAGTGGTTCGCTATAGTTATTCTATTCCCCCTCTCCCCCGAGGGAGAATAGCTGCTGCCCGTCTGTCGGGCTTATAGCTGTCTGAATTCTGATGTCGGTGTAATGACTGCCAGGAACCCGACTGCCGGTCAGTCATACTGCTGATCAGCACCCATATTGAGCTGCTGCCAAATAATTACATATGTGTCCTCATACATGCAGGCTCAATACGCCACTCAGTTCGAGATACCTGGTAAATTGTCAGGTCCTGTGATCAATTTGATATGTGATACATATACAGTATCTGTGTGTGACCGAGTCTACAGTTACATTACATTACATTAGTTACATTGTTACATTGTAGCACTTCATATAAGGATTCTGAGTAGGGTGGTCAATAGACAGGATCCTGAGATTTGGCCACAAAAATGCAGGGATTTTAATCCTGGGATTGGAGTTTCCAATCCTGAGATTTCGGAATTAGACTGCGCATGCGCGGGTGTGGTACAACACACCGACAGTCATTAGCCCGACGTCGGAATGCCAACTGTGGGGACTCAGACATCGGGGTGAGCACGACAAAGCTCCTTGCGGGCTAATATAGTGAAGATCAGTCATTAAGGTCTCATCATTTCTGATGAGAAATCTACATCCTGTGTAGCATGGACTGTACACATACGATTGGCATTAATCATAGTGCTCCATTGAGGGACATACTCCGCCACATTTAAAACATTTGCAAAGAAAAAAAAAGGGGGGTATGGATCCGCACAGACTAATGGATTGATTTTATGTATATCAGAAAAACATAAGTAAAACCAATATATTGGACTACTAATAATAAATTGGAGTAGTCGTGGATTGGTGGTGCGCCCAACACATTCAGTATTTGTAACTGAGTAGAGGGGGGTGTCTGCAAGAAGCAGACCAAAAAGACAAATGTGCCTTTTTGGGCGCACTCTTAATAATATGAATTTGATATGATTATTACATTAAGACATAACTTTTAATCAACTTCTTGCACTAAAAGACTATGAGCATTCATCAGTTTACGATCAATCGTTTGATGAATATTCAATTTAATTATAGGTCGAAAAACATGACATCACATCTAACATAGAGATAAGACATGGACAAACGAACAATAAAAGACATGCTGTACCGATGGCTATGTCTGGATATGCAACCTATTACGGGTCACATTGTGATATCAATTGCCTCAGCAAGATATCGTTTTATCTGTATTGTTATCAACAATTTTTATAAGATTAAATGCCTCAGCAAAACATCAACTGATGGCTCAGCCGCTCAAACTCTGACCATCTCTCGTGCTCCTCAATTAAAACATCAGGTTATGTGCTGCCCCTTATGATCAGGTGGACAGGAGAACATACAAAAGAAAATCCTCGTCTGGTAGTTGAGGGTGGGGAAAAAAAAGGTGAAAGAAGGAAAAATAACCACAGTGAACAGTACTCCTACAACCGGTGGCTCCTGAGTGTCTACTGTTCAATCACCCGTCTGAGTTACCCACCAGTCAGGTCGCCAGGAGTCTCCTCTCTGGTTAGTGAACTGGCCCCATCAAGGCACCGCTGGAATCTGGCCTATGTGGGGATATCAGGGTAACCTGTTGGACTGAGTGTTGAATGTGAGTGTCAGGTTGGTTGTTATATGGGAGTTAGTTAAAGTACACTTCTGCTGTCCAATTCAGCTTCGGGAGTCACCTTGGTGCTATTCAGTATTGCAAGGAGACACCACGGGCTGAATGGATGAGAGAGTGTTTACAGAAAAGGTGAATCCCAGTAACAGATTGTCTGTTGACCATTAAATGGGACTTCTGCTTTCAGAGATCTGCAAGCATCGAATCACTGATGAGAGAGACCCAAATGAATGGATACCTAACCGACATGAGAAAAGGCTTTAGAATTAGGAGTAGAAATATGATAGCGGAGAAAAGGTGATAAAGATTTGGGCAAACATATTAATCTATAGATGTTATGTATTGGAACACACTGGGTGGCTGAAATCCAGCGTCACTCAGGGTATCCCAGTGTGTACCAAGTCCCAATCAATCTGTTAATAGTCCTCTAATTAAATGAATTATCTCCTGAAAGGGTGCAACAGATTTTGTCTTATTGTACAGGGCAGTCAGATTACCATAATGTTAAATCACTACTTCAATTTGCTAGGTAGCTTTTATCTAAAATGGATACAGTGTGAATTCCAAATTTATACTAAACAATATTAGCGTTTGCACATGATATTGTTACAATTCTGTATTGCTCAATTGACACTCTATGCCCTCAGTCTATTAAATAGGAGGTCAAAGGAGCTCATTAATATAACAACTGACAGCAATGTGAGTTAAATGTCTAGTATTGTGATTCAGCTGTATCCACACAAGTTTGAACACGTGCAAGGGACCTTTGGTGATTTGCTATCAAAAAGATATATATATATATATACACAAGTCAAAAGCTACAGAACAAATGACAAATAGCAAAAAAATAGTAAGAGTGCAGTTATTGGTAATACCAGCTCACTTATTGAGGAGTTGCGCTGCCCGCCGCCTCCCAAGAAAATTTGCAAAACATATAATTGTAAATACAGGCATAAGTCAACTCAACATCAGAGAATAACTTGTACCTATAGAGATAGCCGTTGATATCTGCCAATTCTCAGGTGCATGTTGCCACACGCATCTGCTATGTAAGCTCCGTTACGGCTAAAGCACCTGTGGGATTAATCATTGGGCATTAAGGCAGTTCACCTGGGGCTATGTGGGGATGGCTGTGGAAGCGCAAAAAAAATTATAGAGAAAGCCTGGAACATTAATATATACAGCCCGCACAAGTTGAAAAGACAGTATCTAAATATAGCTGGCAATAAATTGATACTCTAATTTAAGTGTGCCAAAACAGAGTTTGTATAGCTCCGTGGGGCTGTAGACTGACAGGTGTATAAACCTGCAGTGTCTTTCGCTCGCAAGCTCAGCGGAGCTGCGGCGAAGGTTACCTCCTCTATGCGCTGGTTTACCACTGTCGGTGGCGGCGTTAATGGGATGTGGCTGCTGGCGATGGTTCCTCCAGAGAGCAGGAGATGGTCCGGGTGTGAGCGGCTGGCGGTGGCGGGGACGCGTTTCGCCTGTGGCTTCCTCAGTCCGCCATCTTGCTTGTGGGCTCTTGCCCACTTCTTATCTCTGATCTCCAAGTACCCAACCAATGGCTGACTTGGAGATCAGAGATAAGAAGTGGGCAAGAGCCCACAAGCAAGATGGCGGACTGAGGAAGCCACAGGCGAAACGCGTCCCCGCCACCGCCAGCCGCTCACACCCGGACCATCTCCTGCTCTCTGGAGGAACCATCGCCAGCAGCCACATCCCATTAACGCCGCCACCGACAGTGGTAAACCAGCGCATAGAGGAGGTAACCTTCGCCGCAGCTCCGCTGAGCTTGCGAGCGAAAGACACTGCAGGTTTATACACCTGTCAGTCTACAGCCCCACGGAGCTATACAAACTCTGTTTTGGCACACTTAAATTAGAGTATCAATTTATTGCCAGCTATATTTAGATACTGTCTTTTCAACTTGTGCGGGCTGTATATATTAATGTTCCAGGCTTTCTCTATAATTTTTTTTGCGCTTCCACAGCCATCCCCACATAGCCCCAGGTGAACTGCCTTAATGCCCAATGATTAATCCCACAGGTGCTTTAGCCGTAACGGAGCTTACATAGCAGATGCGTGTGGCAACATGCACCTGAGAATTGGCAGATATCAACGGCTATCTCTATAGGTACAAGTTATTCTCTGATGTTGAGTTGACTTATGCCTGTATTTACAATTATATGTTTTGCAAATTTTCTTGGGAGGCGGCGGGCAGCGCAACTCCTCAATAAGTGAGCTGGTATTACCAATAACTGCACTCTTACTATTTTTTTGCTATTTGTCATTTGTTCTGTAGCTTTTGACTTGTGTATATATATATATATATATCTTTTTGATAGCAAATCACCAAAGGTCCCTTGCACGTGTTCAAACTTGTGTGGATACAGCTGAATCACAATACTAGACATTTAACTCACATTGCTGTCAGTTGTTATATTAATGAGCTCCTTTGACCTCCTATTTAATAGACTGAGGGCATAGAGTGTCAATTGAGCAATACAGAATTGTAACAATATCATGTGCAAACGCTAATATTGTTTAGTATAAATTTGGAATTCACACTGTATCCATTTTAGATAAAAGCTACCTAGCAAATTGAAGTAGTGATTTAACATTATGGTAATCTGACTGCCCTGTACAATAAGACAAAATCTGTTGCACCCTTTCAGGAGATAATTCATTTAATTAGAGGACTATTAACAGATTGATTGGGACTTGGTACACACTGGGATACCCTGAGTGACGCTGGATTTCAGCCACCCAGTGTGTTCCAATACATAACATCTATAGATTAATATGTTTGCCCAAATCTTTATCACCTTTTCTCCGCTATCATATTTCTACTCCTAATTCTAAAGCCTTTTCTCATGTCGGTTAGGTATCCATTCATTTGGGTCTCTCTCATCAGTGATTCGATGCTTGCAGATCTCTGAAAGCAGAAGTCCCATTTAATGGTCAACAGACAATCTGTTACTGGGATTCACCTTTTCTGTAAACACTCTCTCATCCATTCAGCCCGTGGTGTCTCCTTGCAATACTGAATAGCACCAAGGTGACTCCCGAAGCTGAATTGGACAGCAGAAGTGTACTTTAACTAACTCCCATATAACAACCAACCTGACACTCACATTCAACACTCAGTCCAACAGGTTACCCTGATATCCCCACATAGGCCAGATTCCAGCGGTGCCTTGATGGGGCCAGTTCACTAACCAGAGAGGAGACTCCTGGCGACCTGACTGGTGGGTAACTCAGACGGGTGATTGAACAGTAGACACTCAGGAGCCACCGGTTGTAGGAGTACTGTTCACTGTGGTTATTTTTCCTTCTTTCACCTTTTTTTTCCCCACCCTCAACTACCAGACGAGGATTTTCTTTTGTATGTTCTCCTGTCCACCTGATCATAAGGGGCAGCACATAACCTGATGTTTTAATTGAGGAGCACGAGAGATGGTCAGAGTTTGAGCGGCTGAGCCATCAGTTGATGTTTTGCTGAGGCATTTAATCTTATAAAAATTGTTGATAACAATACAGATAAAACGATATCTTGCTGAGGCAATTGATATCACAATGTGACCCGTAATAGGTTGCATATCCAGACATAGCCATCGGTACAGCATGTCTTTTATTGTTCGTTTTTCCATGTCTTATCTCTATGTTAGATGTGATGTCATGTTTTTCGACCTATAATTAAATTGAATATTCATCAAACGATTGATCGTAAACTGATGAATGCTCATAGTCTTTTAGTGCAAGAAGTTGATTAAAAGTTATGTCTTAATGTAATAATCATATCAAATTCATATTATTAAGAGTGCGCCCAAAAAGGCACATTTGTCTTTTTGGTCTGCTTCTTGCAGACACCCCCCTCTACACATTTAAAACATTGCAGACTTCAAATATAAGTCAGGAGAAGGCAGCGTCATCAGTACAGGACATCAGGCCAATGTAGTCAAAATAGTCAGACAGCCAACTACAACAGCCACTTCCCCATGCTATCTCAGCTACGGAACAGCATAGGTTGGATCAGGCAGTGCTGGTTGGTAGCGCTTACACCACCTCCAGCTGTCAGTGCCACAGAAGCTGAAGCTGCCTTGGAGGGACCCCATCAAATGATTGGGAGGGAGGTGGGAAGAGACAGGCATTATACAAAATAAATACAATTCAAACATCTTTTTTGTCTTAACATATAATGGGGCAGATGTATTAAGCCTTAACAAGAGATAAATTCAAGTGTGATAAGGAGAGATAAACGCCCAGCCAATCAGCTCCTTACTGACTTCTTTCAAACACAGCCTGTAACATGGCAGTTAGCAGGTGATTGGCTGGACGTTTATCTCTCTTTATAACCCTTGCATTTATCTCTTGTTATGGCTTAATACATCTGCCCCAATGTACCCTGTGTTATTCAAATCAAGAACTGGATTTGTAACAGGAACACAAGTTGCTGACATACTGAAAACAGATTCAGAGGTGATCGAGATATTTCACCTGTGAGGAGACCTGGAGATCATGCACCAGAGGACCTGATGTGAGGATCACTGCTGTATTCAGGACAAAAAGAGTTGGCTTACCAGCACTACTCCTGAAAAATCAGTCCAGAGTAAGTTGAAAGATCGATGATGGACATAAAATTATGCACAAAAGTTGCAGAAAGCACTAATGGGCCCCACACACAGTGCGACTAGCAGGCATTTTCTGAGCGATTTTAACAAATCGCTCAGAAAATACCTGAAAACGCATGTAAATCACTGTGTATAGCCCACACAGCGATTTACATGCACGCCCCCCGCCGTTCTGAATCTGTTCAAGATTCAGATCGGAACCGCCGTACATTTCAGAGCAGTCGCTCAGAAAGCTCCTGCTCATCTCCCGCATATGTGGCCGCGGGCAGATGAGCAGGGCTTTGTCTGAGCGACTGAAGATGGCACCACCCAGGTGCTCCGCCGATGCCTACCTGCAGTCCCGCTGACGCTGCCTCCTGGTCCGCCGCGACGCGTCCGCTCTCTTCACTCAGAGGACACTGTGGGAGTGAGAGGACGAAACGCTGGACTGGGTAAGTGTGTGTAATATATATATATATATATATATATATATATATATTTTTTTTTATTTATTTATTTGATTTTGCTCCCACTGTGCCACCAACGATCGTTTGCGGGGGGGGGGGGGGCTACTATCCCCCAATGATTTGACACCTTTTTTGGGAGGGGGAAGGGGGGTCCACTAGCCACCAGTGAGAGTTGATGGAGAAAGAACATTATGCCACCAAAGATTATTTGGATGGGGCACACACACGATGCCACCAACATTTATTTGGATGGGGGAGGGGGGGGGGGCACACACTATGCCACCAATGTTTATTTGTTTGGGGTGAGGCACTATGCCACCAACATTTATTTATAAGGACTCTAATAATGTTTTGTTGTTTCATTCAATGCACGTCATGTCAGCAAATGCCCCTAGGTTAAATGTGGAAAGAGTCAATATGGGTGGGTGTACTGCAGGTTTAGGAAAATACATTATGACATTAGATTAAATAGAGGTTAAATGGAAACATACATTATTTATGTGGTGGATAGGAAATTACTGTATAAACCATATAACATTATTTTTGTGATGAAGTGCATTTTTTTATGTCACTTTCTGTGACAGATTTGAAATCTCCCATTATGAATCTCTGACACAAATCTCTGTCTGTGTGTGGCTCATTATCTGAGAGAGTGAAATCTCTCATGCTGAATCTCCCGTTATCAATCTCTGGCACAAATCTCCGCGTATGTAGTGCCATTTACAGTATAGCACAAAAAAAAAAGAAAAAAAAAAAAAGAAGTCAGACCGATCTACTAGAACCTTTCTGAAGATTTTTATTTTAGAAAACATAAAAATACATTTTTACAGAGATAAAAAAACAGCACTTTTTTAAAGTTAATATATGTGTAAAACTTTTTCTGCCTGTGCCCATTCTGAGATAGACGAATGACAACTATTCACAAAATGCTTACTTACTCTGGTAGCATGACATGTAACAAGTAGCCTGCATTTACAACACCACTCCAGAACATTTTTTTGTTTTAAGAGAGGGGAAATTGGCCCTTATTCAGATCTGATCGCAGTACAAATTTGTTTTCAAAATGGGCAAAACCATGTGCACTGCAGGTGTGGCAGATGTAACATGTGCAGAGAGTTAGATTTGTGTGTGTTATTTTGTTTCTGTGCAGGGTAAATACTGGCTGCATTATTTTTACACTCCCATTTAGATTTCAGTTTCAACAAACCCCACCCAAATTTAACTTTCTTTGCACATGTTACATCTGCCCCAACTGCAGTGCACATGGTTTTGCCCATTTTGAGAACAAATTTGTACTGCGATCAGATCTGAATAAGGGCCAATGTCTGTTGTCTATGGCTTGGCCTGGACCCTTTAGTTCCAGTGAAGGGAAAACGTATTGCTACTATTGTACAAGGGGAAGGGAAACGAGATTATAAGATTCGAAATGAGAAGTTACTTTTATAAAAAAAATATATCTATGGAAGGAAAGACATGTTTGGGCATACTTTTGGCCATAATAAAAAGAATAAATATCTATAGAGTTCCATAGGTGTGAATACAACCTAATATAGTATCTGTGCACTACATTACAAGCACAATAATCTCTAAGGCCTCTCGGCTCTATTATTTGTAGAAAAAAAAAATAGATGGTAAAAGTAAAATAACATCAAATTTCTCCACATGCCTCCCTACACATTCCTGTATATATGAAATCTAAATACATTTGAGGTCATGATGTTGCTCAGTCCCTAATATGACATTTTGCCTATATCAGAGTTTTCCAGCACTACACAGGTTTCTACTGGTGCAGACCAACATTAAGGAGCCCATACACGGTCTGTTGTGGACCGGCTCCGTTCTGTACTATGCGATGCGCGCTCCCGCGCATCACATAGTACAGTACAAAAAGTATGTGCTGCACATACTTTTTGTACTAGGTAAACATCGTATCGGATCGCAGTGCATGCACAAGGGATGCGATCCGATACGATGTGTACATTAAGTACAGAACAGATCTGATGAACGGACCGTGTATGGGCTCCTTTACACTCTTCCTAAATAGGTGTATACAGGTCTGAGCTGTAAACATATCACCCTGCGAGGAACAGCCTGTTACTATTCATTGGGAACAGCAGCAGCTATTAACTTAGATGGAACTAGTGCAAGTTTGAGAATAAAAACAAAAAAGCATTAGGCTGTTGCTATGGGTTACTGCACATTTCAGATAAAAGTGCATTTGTGTACTTATGCTGACATCCAGATCTCAGAGTTTCTAACACAGTAAAGAACATGAAGTGGAAATCCTTCCCATATTAAAAAATGAAAACATTGGCGTTCAGTTAAGGTATGAAAATCACTGTTTACAGGTCTTTGAGGCGTTTATAATAGGCAATAATTAGATACAATAAACAAAGACAGACACATTTGGATACATAGCAGTAAAGTGCTTAAAAAAATAAAAATATTACCACACCATTTTTAGATTTCCACCTACAGTAAAAAGCAATAATGGCTTTTGCGGTTCAAGCATGATGTTTGATTTAAAGAAAACACAATTTTTGAAAAGCAGGTGCCTTGTTCTGGTCCGCTTGTACAGATCCATTTTTGAGAACTTGACCGGATAGCAGCCACTGCACAGTAAAGTTAGAATTACCCCAAAATAAAGTTAGTTATTAAGGCACAGCTGGAGAGAAAGGAAACCCGAGTACACCATTGCAATCACATGAGTTCTCAAGTCTTCAGGGCCTTGGCGAGCCTGTCCCAGAACCAGGCCTGGATGTGGGGGTTTGTATAGTCACATAGGGTAAGGAAGCGCAGGATGCTGGGAAACTCCCTCTTCATGGGTTTATATTTCACTGGAATCAGTCTTCGCTTTTGAGCAGCTGCATTAAAAGGACATTTATACAAACATGAGACTTCCAGCACAGCGAAACACACCGCCACGGCTAAATTCTGCTTCATTTCTACAATATATATAGATCACCAATACAAATGCCCGTTGCTTACAGGTTTTTCTAAAGAAAAAAAAAATACTATTGGGCCTGGCTCAGACCTGTTCGTTAGGCTGCGTTTTATCGGGAGACACCCAGAATTGTTCTGGGAATGGCCATAAAATGCTGAGTCCCCCTGCTACCACACCCTGCCTGCCCCTCCTTCAGCGAAAGGCCCGGTGAGTGTGAAGGAGTGTGCATGCGCAAAACCCGGACATCATGGATGACCCGAATTCGGCCCGTTACAAATGGGACTGAATCTGCTCCATTACCCATACTTTTAGCATTTGTTATCTATGAACTGTAGTTAAAAAAAAAAAAAACATTCTGTACGTTCTCTAACAATGGTCTGAAAGCCTAACTTCAGTGGTCATAGGAGTTCATGTAAAATCCCTTTCAGATCGGGATCCCAGGTCTGGCAGTTTTACAATAAACCCAGGTCACTGTTTATTATATTATATTAACACATCTTATAACTAGGGTTGAAACACCGGGTTGCTCGACACGAGTTATAAGTTTTGGATGACATGTCGGCATCGGCGAGCTCACAATGAGTGTGCACAATGTTTTAAAGTGGCGATCATTTAACCCCTTCACGACATTTGACGTATATATACGTCATGGCCGGGAAGTACTTCCCGACCGTTGACGTATATATACGTCATGGCTTCAAACTGTCACTGCGTCGAGACGCAGTGACAGTTAGGTGATGTCTGCTGTCCCTGACAGCAGACATCCCCCCTCGCCGCCCGGGGGGGGCAGGGATGCCCCCACCGGTCGGCGATCGCTGTGATTGGCTGTTCAAATGTGAACAGCCAATCACAGCTATTTCTGTGTTACCGGCGGCTAAGCCGCTCGGTAACACAGGGATCGGCGGTGATCGGTGCTGGCACCGATCACCACCGATCCGCAGCTCTCCCTCCCACCCGCCCGGCAGCCGCGCTCCCTCCGGCAGCCGCTCCCCCTCCCTCGCTCCCTGTCATCAAGATGCCGCCCCCCCAGCTCCAACCCCCCCTCATGTAAAAATCCACATAATGTAAAAAATGAAATATATATATATATATATATATATATATATATATATATATATATATATATATATATATATATATATATATATATATATATATATATATATATATATATATATATATATATAGACAGATAGATAGATATTCCAGACATATGACGTATATATACACGTCATGGTCGGGTGGTACTTCCCGACCGTTGACGTATATATACGTCATGGCTTTGAACTGTCACCGCGTCTATAGACGCGGTGACAGTTTGGAGATGTCTGCTGTCCCTGACAGCAGACATCCCCCCTCGCCGCCGATCGCTGCGATTGGCTGTTCAAATGTGAACAGCCAATTGCAGCGTTTTCTGTGTTACCGGCGGCTAAGCCGCTCGGTAACACAGTGATCGGTGGTGATCGGTGCTGTTAAGTACAGCACCGATCACCACCGATCGCCAGCCCCCCCCCCCCTCCCACCAGGCAGCCCCCCTCCCACCCACCCGGCAGCCGAAGCGCCAGCACCCCTCCCACCCCCCACCAGTCGCAGCGCCAGCCCCCCTCCCCCACCATTCATTCCACCACCAAAAATCACTCCTTCCCTTCTGAGTCCTGCCATGCACCCAACTGGTATTTTTTGGTCACATATGAGGCATTGCCGTACTCGGGAGAAATTGGGGCACAGATTTTGGGGTGCTTTGTCTCCTTCATTCCTTGTGAAAATGAAAACTTTTGAGCCAGATCTGCATTTTTGTGTAAAATTTTTTTATTTTTTACACAAAAATGCAGTACTGGCTCAAAATTTTTCGTTTTCACAAGGAATGAAGGAGACAAAGCACCCCAAAATCTGTGCCCCAATTTCTCCCGAGTACGGAAATGCCTCATATGTGACCAAAAAATACCAGTTGGGTGCATGGCAGGACTCAGAAGGGAAGGAGTGATTTTTGGTGGTGGAATGAATGGTGGGTGCTATGTCGCATTAGCAAGACCCCTGAATCACCCATACAGTGGAACCCCCCCACAAGTGACCCCATTTTGCAAACTACACCCTTTAGGGAATTCATCAAGGGGTATAGTGTACATTTCAAACCCCCAGGGGTTTCACCAATTTTGATACAACTGAGCTGTGAAAATGAAAAATTAAATTTTTACATTTTCACAGCCCAGTTGTATCAAAATTGGTGAAACCCCTGGGGGTTTGAAATGTACACTGTACCCCTAGATGAATTCCCTGAAGGGTGTAGTTTGCAAAATGGGGTCACTTGTGGGGGGGTTCCACTGTATGGGTGCTTTGGGGGTCTTGCTAATGCGACATAGCACCCACCAAAATTCCACCAGAATCTGAGCTGCAAAATCCAAATATCACTCCTTCCCTTCTGAGTCCTGACATTTTTTCGTCACACATGAAGCATTGCCGTACTCGGGAGAAATTGGGGCACAGATTTTGGGGTGCTTTTTCTCCTTCATACCTTGTGAAAATGAAAAATTTTGAGCCAGAACTGCATTTTTGTGTAAAAAAATGTAATTTTTCATTTTCACTGCCCAGTTGTATCAAAATTGGTGAAACCCCTGGGGGTTTGAAATGTACACTATACCCCTAGATGAATTCCCTGAGGGGTGTACTTTGCAAAATGGGGTGACTTGTGGGGGGGTTCCACTGTATTGGTGCAACATAGCACCCACCATTCATTCCACCAAAATCTGTGCTGCAAAATCCAAAAAACACTCCTTCCCTTCTGAGTCCTGCCATGCACCCAACTGGTATTTTTTGGTCACATGTGAGGCATTGCCGTACTCGGGAGAAATTGGGGCACAGACTTTGGGGTGCTTTGTCTCCTTCATTCCTTGTGAAAATGAAAAATTTTGAGCCAGAACTGCATGTTTGTGTAAAAAAATGTAATTTTTCATTTTCACTGCCCAGTTGTATCAAAATTGGTGAAACCCCTGGGGGTTTGAAATGTACACTATACCCCTAGATGAATTCCCTGAGGGGTGTACTTTGCAAAATGGGGTGACTTGTGGGGGGGTTCCTAACTTTTAGCACTTATGGTGCCTAGAAACCTACATGGTGCCTAAAAAAAAATCTCATAAAAAGGAGGCTCCAAAATCAAGTAGGTGCTCCTTCTATTATGAAGCCTGTGGTTTGGTCAACGTACACACTAGGGCCACATATAGGATATTTTTGAAAACAAAATAATTGGGGGAATCAATTTTTAGTCACATTTCTCTAGTAAAATCTACTGTATTCGTTAGAAAAATGTATTAAAATTGAAACTCTGCAAAAAAAAAGAAATTTTGAAATTTCACCTACACTTTGTTTTAATTGCTGTGAAACACCTAAAGGGTTAACAAACTTCCAAAATGCTGTTTTGAATACTGTGAGGGGTGCAGTTTTTGAAATGGCATCATTTATGGGGGTGTCTCACATACAAGTCCCTCAAAGTCACATCAGAACTGAACTGGTCCCTAAAAAAAATCAGTGTTTGAAATTTTCTTGAAAATTTGAGAATTTGCTATTCATATTGTAAGCCTCCTAGTGTCCAAAAAAATGAAAAGGAAGTTGAAATAATGATGGAAACATAAAGTAGACATATGGTCTATGTTAGTTATTAACTATTTTGAGTGGTATGATTATTTGTCTCACAAGCAGAAAATTTAACATTTTGCAAATTGCTAAATTTTCCATTTTTTCACGATATTTTGGTATTTTTCACAAAAAAACACAGACTGTATCGACCCAAATTTACCACTAACTTGAAGTACAATGTGTCACGAGAAAACAATCTCAAAATCACTTGGATAAGTAAAAGCAAAAAAAAGTTATCCCCACTTAAGTGAGACATGTCAGATTTGAAAAAAAGGGCTCTGTCATGAAGGCACAAACTGGCTCTGTCATGAAGGGGTTAAAAGCAAAATCAGGTTGGATTTGACTTCTAAATTATTGCATCTTTAGTACATTGGGAAGGCTCACAGGCAACTGGCAACTCTCAGGAGCAGATGTACTAAGCCTAGAAAAAAAGTGATCAGTACCAGCCAATCAGCTAACCACCATGTTACATGCTATGTTTGAATAATAACTGCTAGGAACTGATCGGATGTACTTGATCCCTTTCCTCAAGTCACACAGATAGGATTTTATACACACAGGCCGTTACATTTCCCATTACTACCTCCTAGTGGTGATGCTGGAATGTAACAAACAGTGTATGCTTGTAAATATACCTTGTCCAAGGCTAAGAGCAAATTTTGTTTGAAAGTCACATTCGTTACTGTCCAAGTAATCATCAGATATAATTACCACCATCTTCCTGCACCTGTAAAACAGACCACAATCTATATAAGACAAATGCTCAGGTTTTACTAAATAACATCTAGAACATTTCCTGGCAATAACAAAATTACTAGATGTGTATATGAGAAATAATCACGCCGCATGTAAAGTCCAGTCAGTGTCGACACTTGAGCATGTGGGCCCCCAATTAGTGTACCACATACCCTCGCTTCAGGCCAATTGGAGTCCACATGGATGGTAAAGTAAAAAAAAAAAAAAAAGTTAAATCTTATGTTGACCTTTTGTCAATGTCAAGCTATTGACTGTCAACGTAGAAAGTCATCCATATCCTGCAGCCCCCACTGTCTCAAACCGTCCAGGTCAGACGCACCTTATTATTGGGAGAAATGTGTGACAATTACCTTTTCTCTATAAGTTCACTGGTTATAGACCACAGACATGTACCGGGAAGGACGTCCCTGTCAAACACACACAGCTTCAGGTTATGTTCAGACTGCTCAAATCGGAGGATCATCTCCTGCACAAACTTAATATCCTGGGCACAGTAACAGATGAATGCATCAAATTGCTCAGGGACTTGTCCTGTAGGTAGATATGGAACATACATATGAGTAAAATAAGAATACATGGTAAGAAGACAGAAGAATGCAAGACAAAAGTAAACATTTATATAGGGATCCACAATATTATAATACTAGTTAGTTACAGGACATTATTCTTATAAAGAAGTGCCGGTGCATAAAATGATGATTCTATGCATTACCCACCTACAGAAAAGGCAGTAAGTTGCCAAATGTACTGTTCACTCTAGGCTGTTTTAGCAGGGTGCCACACCTGCCTGATTTTTAATGGCAAAAAAACACCCTGTTCCTCTAGCAGCGCCTTATTAGAACAGCCTGATGTTTGAACCCCTTGGTGCGCTTGGGGGGGGGGGGGGGGGGGGAAGCCCAGCACCATTATAGATGGCGGGTCCACCTTTTACACTTGCATTGCCGGCCCCTGTACAACCCCCACCTCTAGCTCTGATGTTCAGCCCCCCTGCTGGCACCCACCTATGTGCAGCAGCAGCGTCCGCACAGTGGGCTGCTGGGAGCTGGTAGCGGCATTTGCCGGGTGGCAAAGCAGTAAGAGGCTGTTGAATTTGAAAATATATTTTTGAAAGACTGGCCAAATACTTGCCTGGATATAAGCACACTTGCAAATTCATCTGCGGATTGGAGTGCCAACCCATTCCGGTAGACTTCAGTTATTTTTGCCAGCCTTGGGCCGACCACCAAGGGTGGTAACTAATCCCCATTTATGTCCCATGCATTCCATAGGGGTATTCTAGGAATGGCCTGTTTTTATAAATTTTTGTGGTGCTATATTAGAATATATATATTTTATTGAATACTGTATTCTAATTTATTATGCAATATTAAATCTATGTCAAAGATTATCCAATTTTATCTATTTTTTCATTGAGGTTTCATTACTGTGTTTGCCATCTTTTTTTTTGTCATACTCTGTAAAAGTGCTGCAGTATATAAGAAACTCTTAATAAATAAATAAATGTGATCTTAAGGTGCCCACAGACGCATCAATTATCGAATGCGTTTTGTACTTTTTAAGCACAAAACGCATCTTATGTACAATTATTGGATGGTGTTTATGGGCTTGTGCGACGCGATGCGCGTTCCCGGGAGCCCGATATTGTATGTCTAAAAAAAGTACGTGCTGCATGTTTTTTTTAGACTACATCTGAAATTTAACATTACAAACATGGGTTCATCACATCACATCGCATGCATCCAAGTGCACATTGCATCGCAAGCTGGAAGAAAAATTGTATAGAACCATTGTAAAGAAAAGAACGCATAGCACAGTACAATTGTAGCGTCTGTGGGCACCTTTACAAACCACTCTAGGAAAAATGGTTCTGAAAATGTTGTCAAAAGAAACAAACACATACCAGCGATGTCCTGTCCAATGCTGCTGTCTACGGTGCCATCCTGCAATGGGTGTGATTGGCTACTCAACCTCTGCTTATTTAAATATTTGTTACAGTCAGATTCTAAAACACAAAAGGAGACAAAATGACACAAATTAAATTATGCAATGCAGAATAATGAGAAAGAAGCCACCAAGAGACAAAAGGATAATGTGTTTTATTTATTTATTGTAGTATGGAGTAACAGATGCAATGCACAGGAACACCCTACTTTGTTAGGTCAAGAGGTCAAATAAATTGTTTGAGCGTAGCAACTAGGCATATAACTCCTTGACAGGTGCTGGAGATAGGACTGAAACTGGTGTCCGCTCAGCATACTCATTCACAAAAGTGTGTTTCTAGCTACATGCCCACAGGATGGTTCTCTTATATGCGTACAGCCAGTTGGCACTCACTAATGCCCATTTTATGCATGTACAGGAATGGCTGAAAATAGTGTAATCATGGTTAAATGTTCAATCAAGGTACAAACATACATTTGTTGAGTAGCAGGAAAATGAATATATACACACACACACACACACACACACACACACACACACACAGCTATTTTTCAGCAGGCTCCAGCAGGAACTGAGGCCCTTATTCTAGTTCACTATTTCTGACAAAATATTTCTTAGATGGACAAAACCATGTGCACTGCAGGTGAGGCAGGTGTTACTTGTGCAGAGATTTGGGTGGGGTTTTACACCTGCCGTGCACATGGTTTTGTCCATCGAAGAAAGATTTTTTCAGAAAGAGTGAACTAGAATAAGGGCCTGAGTTCCTGGTGGAGCCTGTTGAAAAAGAGATTATATATATATATATATATATATATATATATATATAGTCCAAAGTCCTAACAAGCAGGGCAATAACGGCACTCAAAGGGATTTTGCAGCTTGAGAAAAAAAAACCCTGTATTAAGATACAGACATTTGCAGTATAATGGGTAACAAACCCCGTCCTCAGACCCTCCTACAGACGGGGTTTGTCCCCCGAAACGTTACCCATTATACTGCAAATGTCTGTATCTTAATACAGTTTTTTTTTCTCAAGCTGCAAAATCCCTTTGAGTGCCGTTATTGTCCTGCTTGTTGTGAATTTGGACTGTATATTTCTATTACAGGCACCTGGGTCTTATACACTTGTACATTGGAGTGCCGGCATATGAGAGAGAGAGAGAGAGACAGAGAGACAGAGAGAGAGACAGACCTTTTTTCTTTTTGGTCCCAGAATAGGGCCACACTCGCTTATTCATAATAGATCCAATGTGAAATTCTGGAAACCTGGTTACAGGCATCCAATATTCAAATTGGGGTACAAATAGAGGTCATTCTCCAGACTTTCAAGCATCACCAAAGAAATTTAAATAATCATCGCCACCGCATCATAGGTCAATGTTTCAACTCACTGTGGAGGTCAAGACATGTAGACAGCCTTTAGTACATAGTGCATAGTCAGTGGATTGGCACTGACTATGCACTAAAGGGTATCTACATGGTTTGACAAAGGCTCCACAGTGAGCCAAAACATTGACCCATGATGGCTGGCAGCCCAATTTCGACATGGACACCGTATTAGTGTACCACTGTGCTTGCCATGCTTTGGGCACACTATTACAGGTTGAGTATCCCTTATCCATAGTTTCCAGAATGCTGCTGTATGTGTGTCCTATGGCGGCTGTGTGTGTGCAAGCGGCGTAGTCCTGTGGTTTGTCGTGCATGCACCGGGCCGCACCTTGCGCCTGCTACACAGGACTACGCCGCGCAAACACACAGTCGCCATCAGACAAACATACAGCAGCGTCAAGTGGCAGGGCAGTCAGGAGCTGTTTGTGGACCACATGTGGCCCGCGGGCCACCTGTTGCCAACCCCACCCTAGTGAATGGTAGGGTATGATATACTTTTTGGGGAAAGTGTTTTTGAAAAACTCATGTTGGGCTTTTGATTGTCAAACTAATGCTTGTGTAGACCTTCCGACCTTAGCCATGTTGACATATTTAATCTGTCGACCTTTAGTGGTCGAACTTCATTGTGTCGACCTAGCAACCATATCACATTGGTCAGAGCTGGAGCCTGTGAATTGTGTCTCCAATGCAGTAACGGGTGGTGCGATTGGCTGGGGGAGTGGTGGCTTCTAAATGACCCCGGGGAGGTCAGGCTCTTGGAGAATGGGTGCCAATCAACCCTATGTGGCCAATCACAAATGGAACTGCACTGGTTTGACAATATACAGGAAATGCACACAAGCAGGAATAAAAAAAAAAAAAAAAAAAAAAAAAAATTTAGGTCTAATGCTGGGTCCTCTTAATACATTGGCAAAAACTTATAGCATACAGCTCAGCTATAACACAGAGACTACTTCTGAAATAAGCGTTATTCGCTGGAGGTATAGGGCATATATTTTCTAGCCATAAGACTTAACACTGGTATTTAGCCCTATCTAGCGGCCAGAAGCAGTATTACCATTTTAAAGTTATACCGTCACACACAGAACATAGACAATTATTTCTTCTAGCCTCTGTTAACTCTTTAGCCCATAGTCTGCATTCTTGTAAGTTTATGCTTAGTCAGCCCAGTTACCAAAGCAACACTAAGTTAAAGAAGAAAATTTATGTAGACAATATACTAAAAGCTTTACGCATTGTTGGAAGACTATAACATGCCAACGACTAAGCAACACCTTGCCCTATGTAACAGTACTGTCCAGACAGAAAGAGGAATTGCATGGGTTTTGAAAGATGCAGGATGCTAGAATGAACAATATACATAAACTATGGGGATGATTCTAGTTGCCTCTGTAAGCTTACAGAGTCCTTCTGCTGCTGCCTCTGCCAATGCGCGCCCCCCTTGTCCGTTTCCCCTTGCAACCACGTGAGGGGATGGGTCTTCATGACCGCATGCAGGAGAAATCATGCCATGGTCAGCGACCATGGATTGGTTTCTCCTGCCTGCACAAATATAAGTCAATGGAGACCAAGATATTTGAAGGCAGCAGGACAAAGACAGGGTGGGTGGCTGACGTCATGTGAAGTCAGCTGCCTGTCCCCGGCACACCTTGTCTAGCCCACAGTCCCATGGGAATGCCAGCCCGCAGTGTTCCATGCGTATGGCCTGGTGACATAGCAAAATTGGTGCGCCCGTTTCGCAGTGGGGGTTTGCACCTGCGCAGAAATGCACATGTGCAAACCATGACCTTCGAGGCAGGGGCCAAATTCAGTTCACTCCAAGTGATCTGGAATCGGTCCCTATATGGACAAAAGTATTCGCCGTCTGACCAATACACCAGCAGGGACTGTAATGACATCGTATTAAAGTACATATAATTTAATATAGAGTTGGTCCTCCTTTTGCAGCTATAACAGCGTGCTAGATGTTATACACCTGTGGCAACTGGTCTGCCTGAAATTCAGCTGAATTCAATAATTAAGAGGTGTGGGCAAATACTTTTGTCCATATAGTGCGATATATATTTTATTTTATTTATTTCACACACTTCAAGACTGTAGTTAGTGGTATACAATAACATGAGGAGGTTGCTTTAGTAAAATACTGAAGTTTGGTGTCACTCAAGTATATGACATATTGTAAATGCCTAAAGACCCATACACACTGGACGACTTTGAGCTAAAAGCCGCTCAAAACAGCATGTCTTTCAGCGCAAAGCCGCCCAGTATGTATGCCCTGGAGATGAGCGGTGAGCGCTGCTGCGCACTCCCTCATCATCACCAGGAAAGCCGTTCATCTGCTGGTAATAACAGCAGATGAGCAGCTTTGAGGACGGCTTTGCATAGCGCTGCACTATGCAAAGCCGTCCGCTCCCCACTGACGGGGCAGGGCAGGGGGAAAGCGGCTCAGTGTGTACGCACTGAGCGTTTCTTCACTCCAGCGATGACAGCGGTACACGTTGGGCATAGTCGCACAGTTTGTATGAACCTTTAGCCAAAGGTTCCCAAATGCAGGTGGTGGTCAGCACCTGTTTAAATATTACACTATAAAGGCCGGCAGCTCAGTAACTACTTACCTATTAATGATGAGAGGTCTGTTAGAATATCGTTTCTCTCAATTTTCTTCAACAATTCCAGGAATTTCCCAACAGTTGCCCGAGGGCACTTTCTCTCCCAATCTTCCAGAAGTGCTTGGGTTGGGTTAGGAACCCGTTCAAAATTCTTTATCTCCAAGTAGGAATAGTCCATTTCTTCTGCAAGATGAGTCCAGCCTGCAGCAACCACCGCATCGGGGTTTAGGTATAAAGACAGCTTGTGTCTTGTATTATAATTCAAAGCTACAAGTGGAATCGAGTTCATGTCGGAGTCCTCTACACTTGACCCGCACGCCATCGTTCTGTGGTGCTACCAGGAAGCCATCACACTAGATTTTGGTTTATCTGTAATCTCTGTTCAGACTTTGAACCATGTTCATCAAAATTTTCAACATCTGCTCCAAATCTACGTTTATTTTTTTTGAATTTGGAAAAACAATGCCTGTGAGAAATGACAAATGTTTCAGTTTTCAGAACAGTGAAATGCATGGTGTCAACAACATTTAACCCATTGAGTGGTGGGCTTTCCTGGAGCAGGACAAACCTACCAGGGCAGGTTTGTCCTGTCCCAGGAAAACCCACCACTCAAGCTGCAGCCACTAACTTTTGCAGGTGCTGCAGCCAGAAGAAGCAGTAACAGCGGCACCCCCGAGCGGCCACTCATGAGGGGGGGGGGGGGGGGCACCCAGCTGCAGCGGCGAGGAGTGCGCTCGGGAGCAGGCTTGGACAGGTGAAGGGGGGGGGGGGGGGGGGGAGGAGAGGTGTACAATATGTAGTTGCATGCCAGTGCTGGAGGCACCACTGGCGCTCACCTACATACTGTATTGTGTTATACAGCTGAGCCCAGAAAATATCTGGCCATACCACCGAAGTGGTTAAAGCAGAATGATAAAAAGCAAACATATGGTACACTGGATTTCAAAGGTTCTTGGTGGGATGAATGATATGGTGATCCATGGGTCAGTAAGAAAATAAGAGCGTAAATAAGTGAGCATGTTTGTGCTATAAAGGATGTAATTGGATAGGATAAGCTTTATGAAGGTAATGTGGGTGGTTCTGGAATGTGATAAGCTTGCCTGAAGAAGTAAGGTAAAGGTTCAGGGAACATTTATATGTTTGGAGACTGGAGAGTCTTATTGTGCGTGGGAGAGCATTCCACAGAGTGGGTGCAGCCCGAAGAAAGTCCTGCAATCGTTAATGGGAACAGGTAATGCGTGTGGATGAGAGACGTAGATCTCGTGAAGAACTTAAGAGGACAAGTTGGGAAATGTGGTGTAATACTGAGCTGTACAAAACACTTAACTATCGGATTTCCAGAAGGTTGTTGTCATGTTCGTGGGAGGAGCTTCTCTAACTAGGCAGATTGAGGATCAGCTTTGCTGTGCAAAAATGCATTGTGTATATTGGTGGATGTATACTCAGGTTAAGGGATATTGTTGCTGCGGTACCTCAAAAGGCTACAGAATCAGCTTTTTGACTTGTATGAGATCCAATAAAAATATGGTCATAACACAATGGGGGAGGAGCTTCAGCTGTCATTAGTGGACTAGCAAGGTGACCACTGAAGGTAGCTGAACACTCTTCCCCAGAAAGAATACAGCAGAGATGAAGTGGAATGGAAACAGGAGAGACAGAGATAGAAGGGAACAGAATGGGATACGGGTGGACTAAGCTGACCTGGCATATGTCATGTACATTTACTAGCAATACTAGTGTTCATTCTAGAACCCGCTATCTTTGAAAACCCATGAAGTTCCTCTTCCCTGCCTGGGGTGTCGCTGTCTGCTGTAGTGCTTCTAGCACAGTGTGGTCTGTATATCAGCACTGATATGCAAACCAGACCTGTGCTAGAAACACCACAGCAGACAGTGACACCCCTTTCACATCGTACCTTGGACCCGGATTATTGCCGGGTGGATGACGTATGGAGCCATGTTGAGGTGCGGTGTGAGAGCACCACAGCGTATAACCTGGATCGACCAACCCTGTAGTTCGACCCAGGTTATAAGAAAGGTTAAACCTGGGTCGCAATCTGGATAATGGGCAACCCGGATTTAGGCCCTCATTCTGGTTGACATGCAAAGCTGAGAAATTCGCAGCTTTGCGTGTCCTTTAAAAGCCACCCGCACAAACGCCCAAAGCATGCACAGCCAATGTCCCTGCACGCATGCAAATGGGTGTTTTGCATAAACATCCATTCGCAGATTGTGTGCGCGTAATTAATCATTCAATGGTCGCCGACCATCGAATAATTTCTAAAGTGCATGGAGATCTAAGACACTCTCTGGGGTCATAGATCTGTGTGCTCCCTGCACAGGAAGAGGGCGAGCAGCTGACATCGTTTGTGAGCTGGATACACTGGAGGACACACAAGTTTGGCAAGGACTAGGAATGGTTTCTGTCCCATTTCCACTTATGTTTTTAAGGAGGTGGATTTTTTTTCAACGAAACCGAAATGATATTCTCTCCATTTGCCCATTTATTATCTTTTCTGGATGGCATAAGAGATTTTTTAGTACTTTGTGTCATTTTATGAAGGCAACCAACCAAGGAAAATTCTTGCTCAATAAGGAATAAATCACACAACAAAATCTTAGTTGGGGAGCCATCAGGATAGCGCTCCATCACACTGATCGTTATTGATTAACTATACCCTAGACCTGCCCATACACGTAACGATTACACGGTATGTTTTGTGCTAAAATAACATTGCGTTGTGCATGCGATGAGATCAAAACGCAGCACATACTTTTTGTACTGTGCGATGAGATGCCGCAGGAGCGCGCATCTCAGAGCACACATCACACCGGGAAAAACAGTGCGGCAGACTTAAGCTGTGTGCGATTTGGTCGCTGAGCGATTTTGGCTTAAAATCGCTCAGCAATATATTGAGCAGTGTACTGGCAATATCTCTCAACAATATATTGCTCAGTGTACCGTTTTCATCAGCGATCAGCGATTTTGGCTGAAAATTGCAAGCTATTTTGTCTCTACCTCATTTTGACTAGAAATTGATGGTCACTGGTGCATAGTTAGGGTTGGCCATTGTCATCGATGGTTGCCATCGATGGCAATTCAGCAACTGGCCATCGATAGTGCTTAACTATGCAATGGATGGCCTGTGGGCCAATCAAAACAAGGGGGTGGGGCTTCGCGGGTGTCGGCGGGCGGAGCTGTGCTCCGTGTCCCAGCACTTTGGGTAAAAAAAAAAAATAGCAAAACAAAACATCGTTTTGCTATTCCATCGATGGAGGGAAACCATCTGGTACTCCCCCATTGATGGCAAAAGTATTTGACATCGGCCATGAACCATCAATGATTTAGAATCATCAATGGTCATCCCTATGCACAGTGCATTGTGCACCAGCAACTTCTAGCCATATCAGAGGAGCATGCTCCTGCAACCAGTGACCATGAAGGGCTGGCAGCAGGAGCGCGCTCCCGGGCGATTTATCTACCACAGCACATGAAATCACTGGCAATATGGTCGCTGAGCGACCATATTGCCAGTGATTTCATAATGCCAGCGATATGTGCCAGCGATATGTTCCCATGGGAACCGCTGACTCTCACCACAAAGGACAGCTCTTAACACAAGAGCTGTCCTTTGCCATAATTATGTCATATGTTAGTGCATATGCGATAATTATAAATGCGATGGGTGGCAGATGTTAGAACATCCCCCCAAAGTCTTTTTGTTGAGACGAGATGCATTGGATATGCTACATCTGTGATTACAAACTACTGTTTACATCAAGACTCACTCCAGCCATAAGGAGTTGTCCTAAGTTTTATTGTATTTTATAAATAAATTATTTAAAATGTTTGAATCCTGTTTGTTAATATGGAATAATTCCTATTGAATATTGGGCGCTGTTGATATTGTATTGGTGATTAGTGTCGTGAGTTCCTACTAGTAGGGAACTTTGTGTTAATAGCGACCGACTTAAGAAATATTATTTAATATTTAGCGCAATTTTAGAGATTTGATTTCTGTCCAGAATATATATATATATTTCTATTTAACTTAACCCTTTGTTGCCATCGCAGTTCACTCAGTGTAAAGTAGGCAGAGGCAGCCCTGACTATTTCCATACTCACATAAGCCTCCCAACAGGCTACCTGCCATGATGCATAGACACACAGAGCAGCATCATATATGGACTCTGTATAGCCTTCTAATTATTTTGGCACTCAATAGTTACCCAATATATGGGCACTAACGTTAAGTAGACAAAACAAACACCCTATTTGATGGGCTTATTAGGTGCAGCTTTTGCCCACGCTCACTATTACACCATTTGTTCCCTGCCAGTACCCAGCAGTAGACCCCAGGGAGACCCGGGACTATGTAAAAACCGGACTAGACTCCGGACCGCCGGACAGGACATCAAAATCTGCAGTCCGGAGCTTATAGGGTCCGGTCCGGGGGGGGGGGGGGGGGGGGTGTCTTGTCCGGGGGGGGGTCCCTGTGATAGCTATCATCAGGGACATGGGGAAGGGGAGATTACAGCCTCCCCCTGTGGTCCGGACCGTCCGGTTTTTGCTACATGCCCGGACCATACAGGGAGACTTTATTCTACCCCTCCTCCTCTACCTGGTGACAGGTGTCACAGGCAGAACCCCCAGACAGGACACCCCCGGACAGGACATCCCCCGGACCGGACGCTACAAACTCCAAAATGCAGAGTTTGATGTCTGGTCCGGCGGTTTTGTCCTGGTCCGGTTTTTACCCATACCCGGGAGACCCTTACATAAAGATGGCAATAACATACCATTTTCCCCAACACCAACTCACCTTACCAGCTGAATCGGTCCTACTTCTCTGTTTACCGCGACGTCAGTATATGAAGAAGCTGCTGGGAGTACTGGGACTCTGCCACTGCAGCACCCGGGGGTGTGGGCGCCTCACCTGACACTAACAGAGGTCAGACGCAATGCACTCATACATGTGCACTACTGTATTTATGCGCAGTTATGTGGGGAAGCTCCTAATCTAATGCATGATGAAGGTATGGTAGGAGCTTGCAGTGTATATTGGAAGGATCCCAGACACCCCCCTCCCCTATATTTGTAGAATGGAATGCGCCCAGTTTGCGGAAGTCAGCACTGTAATGTTTGGGAAATGATGATGTTGCTCTGGCTGATCACTGCGCCTGTTTCCGCGTACAAGGAGGTCTCCCCCTGCTGCTCTACATACGGTACAGTGGGCGGGCTAGGGAGGTCTGCCTTACACAGTAGTACCTTACACACGTGCTGCCTTACACAGTAGTAGAGGGCGTGTCGGGATGGTCTCTGCTCATGGTTATACCCTCTGCTCATACATAACAGTGGGAGTGGCACACGTGACTGAGATGACGGGCTCCATGTTGCTTTACAAAGTTTACATATAATAGAGGGTCTCAAGGAGATCTCCCCGCAAAGTATGGATATTGCATCTCGGTGGGTTATAACCATAGTTGCCTACCCACCTGCATTCTGCAGGAGACTCCCTGAAATAACAGCAATCTCTTGTGCTCCCTCATGCAAACCCTCCAACTGCACCGATTTAGCCGGTACAGTACCGTTTTTTAACGGTCTGTACCCGCTAAAAACGGATGTACCGATTGTACTGGTTTTTATCTGCCAGAGGCAATGGAGTCGCCATTGTCTCTGGAGTCCGGCTCCTGGGGTCAAAGAAAGGAGGAGCGGAGCTTTAACAGCATCCACTGTTGCTCCCGCTCCGTGATTGTGGGTGCCGGTGCCGGTTTCTGGTCACGGGCGTGATGTGCCACATCCGACCGTGACCACAGGGAGGCTGGGTGGCTGTGATGCTGACTGGGCCGGGGCTCAAGTGTCTGGTCACGGGCGTGACGTGTCATCTGCCCGCGACCTTAACAGAGGGGCCAGGTGCCGGCCAGGAACCTTGCCTGCCTCCCGAATATGACTCTATCCATTATCTGCAGTGCGCAGCGCAGCTCCTCCCCTCAAGGAACTTCAAGCTCCCAGGCTGTCAGGATTTATTTTAAAAGAGCTGGTGGCCGGATGAAGAAGCACTCTCTTTCCCCAAGACACCCACCAGTAAGCAGTGCCTGCGGTGTTGCTGTGCGTGTGGTAGATGACGTGGAGGGTGGGGGGTGCCAAAATGCCCAGTGAACATTCGGAATGGGGGTGTGGCCACGCCCACTTTATCCATGGCCATGCCCCCTTCATCGCATGCGATCCGATTGCATGCGATGCGACCAAAGTGGACCCGATTTTTAATTGTACAGGCACCCTGATGGGTGATTACTATGTTAAATGCACCCCCATCGCCACCCCCACTACCAACGCCCACCCGAAGCGTGTTGAGTGCAGCGAGCCCGTAATGGTCGGCGGTACGCGTCCTCCGACTGTTTCATACCCCCACTATCCACGTCGGAGTGGAGTTGAATTTAGATGGTGTGGCGAGCGCAGCGAGCCACCAAGCCCGAAGCATGGCGAGCGGACGCGGATTACTTCACATGTAATCTGTGTCCACTCACCACGCTTCAGGCTATCTAAAGTCAACTCCACGCCGACGTGGATAGTGGGGGTATGAAAATGTCGGAGGACGCGTACCTCCGCCGCTCGCCACGCTTCGGGTGGGCGTTGATAGTGGGGGTGGCGTTAACAATGGGGGTGGTTATCACCCATCAGGGTGCCTGTACAATTTAATATCGCATCACATTCCATTTGTAATGGCATGCAATGCAATATTTTATCGCACAGTGCGGGTCTGTGCGCCCGGAAATCGGGTCCCATCGCATGCCTTAATTCAGGCATGTCCAAACTGTGGCCCTCCAGCTGTTGTGAGACTACACATCCCAGCATGCCTTGCAATAGTTTCAGCATTCCCTAATAACAAAACTGTGGCAAGGCATGATGGGACTTTCACAACCCCTGGAGGGCCATAGTTTGGACATGCCTGCCTTAATTAGTGGTATGCGATGCAATGGGCGCCCAGATAATACACAAGTACCTTTTTTTTTTTTTTTTTTTAAACAGTGAGCTGAACAAATAAGAACACACATAACCGAGTAAAACACTGATCGATGGCTGGGTGCAGAATTGCCATCGATGGCAACCATCAATGGCGTCTGCTCCGGTGGCCATCCCTAGCAGCAACAGCCTTGTTATTCTTTCTTTCACTTGCAGTCGCAGCACTGTACTCAGTCTCCGGAGTTAGTACATCTCAGCTGCCACAGGTGGCAGTGCTGAGCTCAGGCAAATGCATTGTAATTAAAAACTAAACTGAAAGTAAAAGAATGACGGTTCACCTTTTTGGGATCGGGGGATCACCCACTCTTTTATGGGATTCGCCCAAAAGATTTGCTTCGTACGCGAATGACCCATCTCTGATTCCATGGCATTTGCTGGTGTTCTGATGGTGCTACCCCCAGGAGTCCTTCTGCGCCCTGCCACGCTAAAGCTGTTTGCGCATGCGCAGAGTTTTTTTTCTTTCTTTTATTCGCATGCACAAATCATATGAATATTTAGTCTATTGGAAGATTCAATGTTGGATGCATAGTCATCATTTGATGGTGGGCTTCCAATGCCCATCTCTACTCCCCAACTGCCCTACATACAGTACTGTGGGTTGGACAGAAAGGTCTCCCCACTGCTGTACATACAGGCCCTTATCATACTCTCCAGCATGACCCATTCCATTAGGTACAAAATGCTCTCGGGGAGATTTATTATCTGGCGATCAGGGGAATATGCGCTATCCCCGTGCCTTAAGGCAGGGGATAGCGCTTCCCCTGATCTATCACACCTGCTGGCCGGGTACTTTATCGGTGGCGGTGTGGGGCAGGAGGCATAGCGCAGCTACGATATTTCGTGCTGCGCCCCTGCCTCATTTATGAACGGTCAGCATCGCTGACCGTTCCGCCGCCTGCAGCTATCGACTTCGACAGCTGCAGGCGGCGATGCCCTATACCTACAGCAGGTACAGCGCTGTCCCTGCTGCTGGCGCTGAGCTGCGCTGGGATCTCGCGTGAGTAGCGAGATCCCACGCATGCGCAGTCCAGCTCTTAGCGCCGCTATAATAAATCTACCCCACTGTTCCTGGACTTCCCTGCCAGTTACAGAGGTGGGGCTCCAGCACAGTCCAATATTCAAAGAGGGGGGGGGGGGGGGGTCACATCAACTGTCAGTGATGTTCAGGGTGGCTCCCCTTTTTATTGGGGATTATTGAGGAATTTAGGATATGTGGGGCTACTGAAGGGCAGCAAAAAAACATGTCTATATGGGAGTAAGACTGATGCAGTGTTGAGAAAAATGTGTAGTCTCTGGAGGTAGGGCTATGTGCTCTCCAGACTTCAAAAAAGCCCGATTATTTTATATGTTCAGTGAGCGAGAGGTAGAATTAGTCTGCGGACTTGTGGAGGGGCGAGATTTGTCTTGAGAGATGTCTAATATAGCATTGAAGTCCCCACCTAGAATTAGATAACCTTTTAATTTCTTTTCAAGTTCTGAGAAAAAGGCTTTGAGTATTGACCCGAGTTAGGGGCATATATGTTCACGATTGTACATTCTAGGTGGGCTATCGAGCCGGTGATGATAATAAAACGCCCGTCTGGAACAATGTGGGTTGAGTGAAGCGTGAAGGGGACTGCTTATCATAATGGCGGGTTGAGTGAAGCAGGAAGGGGACTGCTTATCATAATGGTGACGCCATTGTGCTTAGTTTGGCTGGATGAGTAAAAGACAGTAGGGAAGCGTTTGGAACTGAGAGAGGGGTGGGAGTTAGCTTTAAAGTGGGTTTCTTGTATTAGTAGAATGTCAGCTTTAATATCGTAATATGCGTTTTTGAGGAGTGTTTAGTCCCTTAACATTCATGGAGGACAGTGTGAGGGGCATGTTTAGGTAGGAAAGGATTAGATTAAGTGCAGAGAGAGGGGAGAAAAGATTCAGAACTGTCGCTGGGGGAAAGGGAAGGTATGGATCACTTGGTAGTTATGTAGGGAGGAGGATCTGGGAGAGTGGGCCTCATGTCCAGCGGAGGGCAACACGCCCAGAGTTCGGGACCTCTGGGTCCAAAATGGGGTATCCTGGAGGAAAGGGCCAAGCTACTTCAAAGGGTGGTTAGGTGGTAGAAATAATAGTAAATACGCTGAAATAGAAGCAATTCATATAAATGGAATTAAGTTGTAAAACTTATAAATAGACAAATGGAGGGTAACATCCCTCCAGTGGGTAGCGAACATACTGTATGGAGCTGTCATCTCGGCCTGTATAATAGGGTCATCAAAATTTGTATTACCCTAAGGAGGTTAGATTATAGAACTTGAACAGACAAAAATACCTTTTGAACACCCTATAGTTGTCAACAAAGCCAGTTCTAGATAAAGCGCGTGCCAGGGAGGGAGGGCAAAGAGAAGAAAGAAAAAAAAGAGGGGGCGGCACAATACTATACTAAATGTCTTAAACTAAAGTTCTGAGGCTCAACATTTTCTGTTAACTCAATAGAAACATGTACCAGGGTACAAACACAGAAAGGCCATCTGGGGGAGGATTATATGAAATGACTTTGAAATTAGAATGAGAACTAGTATATCTCTTATTTGGATCAGCATAAGGTATACATGAACATTAAGTTAACTATTGATATAGTTACAAAATTAAGTGTTCAGAGGAGGATCAATGGAAGGTCTCGCTTCCTCTAAATGTGTGAGAAAGTATTTTCTTTCTTTGGGATCACGTAGGACGATAGTCTTTCCATTCAAATCGACCAAGAGCTTGAATGGGAAACTTCAGTGGTAGTGGATTCCCCGTGAATCTTTTAGATCCTCGAAGAGGGATCGCAGGGCTAGAATATAGTCTTTGGTTGAAGGGGCCGATGAGGACAAATCCTTTTTATCCATTTATGGGCTGCCAGGAGAAGGAAGGTCAGTGTTCTTCGAGGATTTGTCATTTTTGGCAAAATGCTGAGAGATATCACCTCCTCCTCTTTGCATGATGATAGAAGAGCTGGAAGAGTTTGTGATAATGTGGCGGGGTAATAGAAGGTCCAAGTGGGCTTATAGAAGACCTGGTAAATAACCACTGGAGGGATGGGCTGCCTCCTCAGAAGGTCATCAGATCAGGGGTCCTGGATCAGGGAGAGAAATGGGCCAGGAGTTCAGGTAGCAGGGGCCCACGTGGGCAAGGGCTCCCGAAGTTGTTTACTCCTAAGGGGGGGTAGGTAGATCGTCACAGTAATGGTTGTCGCTTAATAGGCCCCCGACCTGACTTGGTTAAGGTCAGCTGTCAAGTTCTGCAGGGGGGGGGGGGGGACACAGCTAGAATCTATGTAGACCCAGAAGCACAGGATATCCACTAGGGCTGGGTGTTTGGCAGGGAACCACCACTCCATGCAGACCAATATAAGTCCCTGGGTAGATGAGGGGAATGTGAGGGGATCAGGTAAGGAGGGCTAGGAGTGCCTCTGTGGAACTAAGATGGCCACCACAGAGCCCAGCGGGGTGCAGCCCTGGAGTCTGCAGTGTCTCACCCTTTGACTTTTAGCGCAGGTCTCTCCAGTAGCTTAGGTGATTCCAGGGGGGGGGCGCGGGGATTCCACAGAACAGTAGCCAATCCAGCTCCTCCGCGGCTCCATCCGTCTGTGTGCGAGGCCACGGCACTCTGGAGCCCGGTCTTCTGCGACACTATAGGTCTCGGCTTTAGGTGCTGTGTAGGTCGCGTCTATGGAGCTAGGGATTTACCCTTTTGTTTGTGCCATGTTAAAATATCAGGGAGTCACTGTATAGAGAGAAACTGGACCAAGATGGCCGCCAGTGCTGCAGGCCCGTGCATCAAAAGCAGCAGGTAAGCTGCTCCTCTTCACCTCTGGAGCTACACTGAGGCGTTATGGAGATCTTCTACAAGTGTCTCCAGATGTAGGGGAGATTGTGGTGAGTGTGAGGATGTGCTCAGATACCTTTTCCAGGTCCGTGATCCCGCGATCAGTGTCACGGAGCCCAAGTCCCGGCAGGCCTCCTAACTTTAGTCCCCAGCTTCTGCGGCGGGGAGGGCCGCAACCTGCAGAGATGCTATATGGCGTCTCCCGGCTCTGCAGCTTGCCCCGGCAGGAGTCCGGCTGATGAGGGCTCCTGTCTGAAGAGATGGTAGCGGGCGGCAATCGGCAAAACAGGCTGGTTATAGCAGCCAAGTGTGGGAGCTCTGCTATACTTCGTCTGGTCTCAGGCCGTGGCTCCCCTTTTTGAATATTGGACTGTGTTGCAGGCTCACATCTGTAACTGCCACAGGGAAGTACAGGAACAGAGCATTTTGTACCTAATGGAATGGGTCATGTTAAAGGGTATGCCTTATTCTGGGCTCACTCGCAAAGGCAAATTCCTTCTCAAATAGACAAAACCATGTGCACTGCCGGGGGGGGGGGGGGGGAGGGGGGAGATGTAACATGTGCAGAGAGATTTAGATTTGGGTGGGCCTTTACTTCAAAGTGAGATCTACAGTAGATTGCAGTGCAAGAATGAAGCAATCCCTGTACAGAAACAAACTGCCCCACCTGCAGTGCACATGGTTTTGTCCATTTGAGAAGGAATTTGCCTTTGTGAGTGAACCAGAATAAGGGCCACAGTACTATGGAGCATGACTGTGGTCTCCATGCAACTTTACTTACGGTACAATGGGCAGTTACCCGATGTCTCCCAGCTGCCTTACATACAGTAGAGAGGGCGGGTCAGGAAGGTCTCCCTACTGCTTTACATACAGTACAGTATGCGAGTCAGGGTGGACTCCGTGCAGCCTTACATACAGTACAGTGGGCAGGTCAGGGTGCCCTTCCTTCTGCTTTACATACATAATACAAGGATTTCTGAGGTCTCTGCTGCCTTATATACAGTACAGTTTGCTGGTCCTCATGTTGCCTTACATGGATTACCGAGATCTCCCAGCTGCTTTACATACAGTACAGTGTGCTGGTCAGAGTGGTCCTCATGTTGCCTTACATACAGTACAGTGGATGGATTACCAAGATCACCCAGCTGCTTTACATACTGTACAGTAAAGTGGATCGATCATGGAGGTTTCCCCACTGCTATACGTACAGTACAGTGGGCGAATAGGGCGGTCTGTGCTGATTTTTATACAGTAGTGTGCTGATCAGGGAGGTCTCTATGCTGCCTTACATACAGTACAGTTGGCGGGCCAGGGTGTCCTCCCTATTGCTTTACATACAGTACAGTGGGCGGATTACCGGGGTCTCCATGATGCCTTACATACAGTACAATGATGGGTCAGGATGTCCTCCATACTGCTTTACATACAGAACAGTGGGCAGAATACCAAGATATCCTCGCTGCTTTACATACACATGGGCGAGTCACAGTGGTCTCCATACTGCCTTATGTACAGTATAGTGGGCGGGATGCTTTACGTATAGTATAGTTCCCGGGTGAGAGTGGTGTCCCTGCTGCTTTACATTCAGTACCGTGGGTGAGTCACAGTGGTCTCCGTGCTATCTTACATACAGTACAGTGGGCGGGGTGCTTTATGTACAGTACAGTAGTCTGGTAAGGCTGGTGTCACTGCTGCTTTACATACAGTACAGTTGGCGGGTCATCAATGTCTCCGTGCTGCCTTACATATAGTACAGTGGGTAGGTCACCGAGATCTCCCTGCTGCCTTACATACAATACAGTTGGCAGGGAGGTAACAATGCAGAGAATTTTGGCTTTTAGCTAATAACTTGTCACAGCTGCTCTAATATCATTAAACCAATCAGGCACTAAGTTCCACAATTATTTGTATACGGTAGACTTTGGTCACCATTACATGACATAGAAGGAGGCTGTATAAAGCCAGCTGCTGATGGATGGTAGGTGATAACAAAAAATTGTACAGTTTATTGTACTTGTTGTTCAACTCTGAGTGCCAAGGAAATTTTTCAAGATAAGTGTGAAAATTGGCAAGCAAACATTTTATTTATCATAATGACCTGCAATGTTTACCTCTCCCCTAAAACCCCGCCTTCATGCTAGGCTAGTCAGTTATTTTATTAAGCCCCAGCAGGAAGCAGAGTAGGACAGAGTACACAAACACAGGGGCGCACATGTACACTCATGTAAACGTACAAAGGACAGCCACCAGACCGCTTGCTCCACAGACATCAGACATAATAGGGTGGGTTCCCAGTAAGTTAAACGAAGATAGGTTTTACCATAACTCCCAATTTCTTCTTCAGGGTTCCTGGGTCCCACAGGGATTACATTGGGGATGTTCCAAAGCAGTATTCTAAGGGAGGGTATACGCCTGAGGGGTCAGTAGAACTTGGCGCCCAAACGCAGCATCTTGGGAAGCAGATGTATCAAAGGCACAGCTGCTCAGCGGAAGCACCATGTCTGGCAGCCCACTACGGACCAACCAACCTAGTGGAATGTGCAGACATTTGAAACAACCTTAGGGAGGTACGAAGGCTTAGTCCTAAGGATGACCCTATCCTTATGAAAAATAAGGAATGGGGAATTACAAAATACCCCCAAATCTGATACTCTTCTGGCTGAGGCAATTGCCATCAGAAAGACCACCTTGGCTGTAAGCCATTTCAACTCAACTGAGTGCAAAGGTTCGTAGGGCGGTTCAGAAAGAGCTGCTAGAACTACCGACAGGTCCCACGGAGCTACTGGAGGAGTGTACGGAGCCGAATCCTCTGCACTCCCTGAAAGAACATGCGGACATCTGGAAAGGTGGCTAATTGCATTTGAAACCACACCGATAAGGCAGATACATGGACCCTAAGGGATGCCAGACGCAAAACCTTATCCAGACCACTCTGAAGGAAGGACAACAATCTTGCCACCTTAAACTGCTTGGTATCGAGAGATCTTGCCTTACACCAAGTAAAGTATGTGTCACACCCTATAATAGATCCTAGACGAGGCCGGTTTTCTGGCCTGGATCAAAGTTCTAGTTCTTGTTCCTCAGGACGGCTGTCTTAAGAGCCACACTGTGAAACTTAGCCCCTTCAGATACAGATGTAGACAAAGACCCTAACTGAGTAGGTCCCTCCGTAGAGGCACCTGAAATGATGTAAACTGGTCCTTTTCAACGGGTCTTTTGGCAGGTTTGTAGGAAGATACTGGTTTGGGTGGCATCCATTGAAGGACACGGCATAGCCATGGGTCACTACTTTCCTCATCCAAGCGTATGATGATGTCTCCAGCCACTCCATTGAGAAGGAGAGAAGTCAACCCCCCCAACCTGGGATCCCCCAAAGAGAGGCCCACCCCTTTAGGTGGAAGGCTTGTATGCTTGTCTGTTTTAGGTGCAGCCTGTCTTGTTACCCCGGGTGTCTTGACTTGGGTTTGGCTGATTTGGTCTGACTAGACTGTCTGCCGAACACCTGTCCCTTGCTTTATCCTGTGGGATGAAAGGAGCTGACCTTAGTCTGAGAAGATGTAGAGGCCGAAGGGAGGCATGCTGTCTTGGCTGTCGCCAGGGAAGCCACTATTTTGTTTAATTCTTCCCCAAACAGGATCAATCATGCTAAGGGCAAAACCTCAAATGCCTTCTTGGACTCAGTTCCCACCTTCCAGGAACACAGCCATAGTATGAGTCTGGAAAGTATGGACACAGTAGAGAATTTAGCAGTCAATTGTCCTGCATCAATCATGGCTTCTGAAATGTAATCCACGGCCTCATGCACGTGTAGTTAACACGCCGCACATTCTTCTGAAATATCTGTAGGAAATTCCACTTCAATGATCTTTAATCAGTCCTGCATAGATTTTGCCGCCCAGGACGTGGCAATAGTGGGCCTGTTAACCGTTCCAGCCAGACAAAATATTGATTTTAGGCATTGCTCCAAACGTCTCTTAGTGATGTCTCTTAGAGAGGCAGTCGACATGACCGGTAACACTGAGGGTTCTACCAGCTGGGTCACGTAGGAGTCCATCGAGGGTGGGTTTTCCCATAACCTATAATCCTCTACCGGTAGAGTGTATCTAGTGGTCACCCTTTTAGGTATTGGAAATTTCTTTCCTGGGGTTTTCCAAAACCTTGTTCTAATTTCCATTAAATTATCTGAATGCGGGAACTCAGCCCTGATCACCTTGCAGGATTTATCCACTTCCACTTTCTGTGCCACTGGTGTCGGTTCCTCCTCTTCAGACAGGAGGACCACCCTAATGGCTGTTATAAGGTCGGAAATATTTACCGTGGTGACAGTCACCTCCCCCACTCAGGCTCACCCTCAGAGGTATCCGTGTCATTATCAGCTTCTCCATCTGAAGAATCAGTGGTGTCAGTCACTAATGTCGACAATGACAACATCTGCTTTTTAGGTCTTTTAAAGCCCTGTGTTACAAACTTAGTAGCTTTTTGAGCTGCCAAAGACTAAGTTAATGACAACATGGTTTCAGACAAAGAGTCCACCCATGGAAGAGTTGCCTGTGCAATAGGTGCTGGAGTTGGGGGAGCAGGGACCACTGCGGGAGACAACCTATCCACTAATGTGCCCAGCAACTGAGTAAAAGCTGCCCATGGGGACTTGTGGAGCTATAGAAAGAGTCACCGGATTATGGCAAGCATAACATAGGCCATCCTGCGCTTACAGAACGGACAGCCCCGGTGCAAATGAAGTACAAGAACGCAGTACTGGGCATGCCTGTTGGTGTGCCTTACTGGCCATTGCAGGCAGCAACTTATGGGAACCCCAGTCACACCTAAAGCCCAGTGAGCCTATTAACGTGTGATTAAAACCAATGTTTCCCCAGTCTATGCAAGCAAACAGGAGAATGTACAGTGTAAATATAACACACAGGAGAATACAGTACAGTAGATCAACAGCACATAGAGTCACACATACAACAGTAGAGAGAGAGAGAGATATAAACCCACACCAACAACTGTCAACAAATCTGCAGCAAATAGGCACCCAGCAGTGAGGAGAACTGGGGGGAGAGGCTGCAGGCCAGCGCCGCCTCCCCCTATGCTGGACTTCCCCCACTGGTGAAATGGAGCCTAATTAAAAATGGAGGACAGCATCCCTCTTAGGAGAGCTGCCCCCTGCCTGCGCTCCCTGTCCCTGGTGGTCTAGTGGAATCCCTGCTTTGGGGGGGGCATTGTCCACACCAGCACTGTGACCTGCTTCCACAGAGTCTATGCCAGAACAGCGATTTATTCTCTCTCGGAGATCGCTTACCTCCCGCGGTCCGGCCGCGCTGTTCATGAAGATTCGTTGATCAGTGTGCTGAACTGAGTCCCTACTTCCGTCCACTGTCCTGTGTATGCCCCGGGGGCGACAGGAGGTAATGGACGCTGGCAGGGGTGTCGGAGCGGCAGCGCTGTAGCCGCTATGCTCGCAGCACTGCCCGCTCAGTGTAAAATATATGGGGGAAAAAACTCAAGTAAAAATTAGAAGCACCAACAAAAAACTGACTAGCCTTGAAGGGAGGTGGGATTATAGGGTAGGGGAGTATATGGTAAAGGAGTTAGGCATGATGGGAAGCTATGAAAGCTTTGGAGAAGTTGGTGCCCAGTCCTCTGGATCTGCCTACAACCCCTGTGGGACCCAGGAACCCTGAAGAAGAAATAATCTTTTTTTCACATTTTTTATTTTCATTTATATAACAAATGTGAGAGATGCTGGCATTTTCTGCAAATATTTTAAACAACTCTCACAGAGATGCTGGCACTCAAAGGCTTAAGACTGTCACTAGGACACAGTTGCAAAATAGAAAACCATTGGTTAAGTTTGGTTGGGTAATACAGCAGCTTTAAGACTAGACAGATGGCCCCAGCACCAGTTGAAAAAACCCCAGAAAAGTATTGCTAAACATTACTGGTATAAGGGCACCTACAGATAGTCCCAGCACTAGTTTTAAAAATATTGGTGTATTTTTGTGTATCTTAGTTGATGGACAACCAATGGTTCTCCATGCTCAAGGGCATGAAGACTTCAACAACAGAGAAATCGCTACCAGTAATTGTAATTTATCAACAGCCAGCCAATGCAGAGTCAATGTTTGGCTTTTGGCTCATACCTTGTCTCAACTTTTCTCATTTGCATAAACCAATCAGATGCACTCATTCCCATTATCATTTACACAAGTTTGACTTTGCAGGTATGTAGAAAATAGATTTTATGTCTTCAAGGCATTTTATCCTATTATGACCGTTATTACTGCATATTCCAACTGTAAAGCACAATAACATTTGCTGTGCCATATACGAAACTTATTCAAATAAATACATTTCTATCTGCTGCTGAGCATATGCCTATTGGATACATAACATAGCAGACACCCGTGTCCATTTCCCCTGAAACTTATAACCGGGGGAACTATTGCATTGTCCCAGTTACTGTACATCCAGTTCTTATAATCACACATTTTTATTATTTCGAGAAAAGTAGAAATCGATCCCTCGGTTTCTGTGTTGTTTAGGCGTGTGTGAGGGACCTTTGCCTCTCTTAGCAGATGGAACACCGCTGCTACCCTGTAATAAAAATAAAAATAAAGAGGTCAAACCTATTTACCATGTAAGAGAAAACCATTCATTTTAAAGTAGTATAAGATCTCCAAAATTCATGTGAAAAATGGGGGGAAGGATTTTGCAAAGAAGAAAAAATTGGATCTACACCACTGTTCAAAAGTTTGGAGTCACAGAAATGTACTTTTGTTTGAAAGAAAAGCCCTGTTGTTGTTTTTTTGTTTTTTTCAATTAAAAGAACATTAAATTAATCAGAATTACTTATAACAAATAATTGTTAATGTGGTAAATGATTATACTAGCTGCAAAAGTCTGGTTGTTAAAGGAATATCTACATAGGTGTATATAAAGACCCATTTCCAGTAACCATCACTCCAGTGATCTCTTGAATCTAATGATAGATTGTGCTTGTTAATCACGTTAGAAGACTAATGGATGATTAGAACACCATCGTATGGATTTAAGTCAAATTAGTCAGAAAACCTCATTTTCTTTTGTAAAAGAGAATCATTCAGATTTCTGTAGCATGAGAAATAAACAAATAAATAAATAAAAGACAAACAGCAGAAAACTATGGTCACAAAATAGAGGTGGTTTGCGACAGACTATCTAGCACCAGTCACACTGTTGGCGTATGTGCATTCTCAAGGCATTAATATTCAGTATTTTAAAGAACTTCACTTTTACATGATATTACATTGCTGCAATTGTTATAGTTCTGATTTGTAATTTTTGGAGAGTGCACGTGTATTTTTTTGCCACTTGTACGCAGATAGGTGTAAATGTGAGTGAGCCTTGGTAAGTGTTGTGCCGGTTTTCAGCCAATCCACATACAAATGGCATCATATTCAATCTAGACTCCCTCCTTTCTTCAACTTAACCACAAATGTTTTTCCCCAGCACTGTGGACCATCGTACAAAAACAAGTTGTGGGATATGGCCTTTCTATGGCGCAATGCTGCCTCTAGTGCGTACTCGTCCCTAGTTATCACCAAATAACCAAAACAATAATACAGAAATATACAAATAGGATTTTCCAAACTGTATGAGGCGCAAAAAACTGTCCAGATGTTATCCCAACAGTCAAATTTCCATCCAATCTTCCTAACAGTTATACAGTGGGTCTCGGAGCGTATCAGGAAAAAGAAGAAAGAAGACCACCGATTAGATGTAAACTAGATCAGAAGACTTTTACTAATGAAGTCAAGAGAGTTGAAGAGCACAAGTGGGCGTACCCAACTCACAGTAGGGATAGCACTGTATGTGCACGTAGCGGGTACTTGTTCCGTTATTTGCGAATCTTCTATATTCTCCCTCTCGGCTCTCAGTGTTGTATGCACCATAAAAGAAATTTGAACAAAAATGTGTGACTCTGAATAGATCAATACTATATATATTATTGTGACAGGAGAAGAGCTTTCTAGGCGCACCTCACTCACTTATAACAGGAGGGAGGCACACATATAAAGGTTTCTTTTCCAGTGTTAGTGCATCAGGTATATACACAAGTGAAGTGAGGAATAGTAGGCGTACCCTACTCACGGTAAAAGTAGGATGGTCTAAGCCCGTAACAGGTTCTTTGTCTTTCTATTCAGAAAGAATTTCGTGACTTGTTCCACAAGTTGTGAATCTTCTATGTTTCCCCTCTTTGCTCCCGGTTTTTTGTGTACCGTAGAGACAAAAATTAAACAACAGTGTGTGACTCCAGATAAATCAATACTGTGTGTGTGTGTTTTATAACGGGAAATAGACTTTGTAGGCGCACCTCACTCACTTATAACAAGAGGGAGGCACACATATAAAGGTTTCTTTCTCGATATAGTTGCATCAGGTGTGTGCACAAGTGAATTCAAGAATGGTAGGCGTACCCTACTCACGGTTAAGGTAAGATGGTATAGGCCCGTAGCAGGTTCTTTGCCTTCCTCTTTCAGAAATTCGTGACAATTATAATTATCTCCGTCCCATGCGTGTGGGTATTAAAAAGACAAAAAAAGGTGCAATGTGTAGTCTCGTCATTAAATTTCTATATCTCAATAGATAATTTATGAGATTGTGAGATATTTCTAATACCAATGATTATGGTGAAATACTGTGTATATCCGTACCAAAACTCACACAGAAAGGTGTTCTCAGATTGTGCATAAAGGTATCTTTTGGTGCTCTCAGTTTGTGAGTAGATATCCTCCACCAGATCACAAAGAAGTTTCTATACCCCATGTGAATAGAACATTTTGAGTGTAGATCGTATCGGCGTACCCCGACTTACGATTAGACAGATGTTTGTACTCCCGTAGCGTTTTCTTTATGCCCTGGTTTGTTGGTGTTGTACTGGAGTATTCTCATCCAGACAAATACCCAAAACGTAGAGGGCAAAAAAGAAAAAAAGACTGTTTCAGAGTTTGTACCCCAGGAGCAGAAATTCTCCCTATTTGGCAGTCTAATGCCCCAATAAATGCTCAGTGTTTTTCCTCCGTAAAAAGACTTTTTTATTTTCCACTTAAAAATCCTTCATCCCCACAATGATAGGATGTTACAAATCCCAACAGATAAGACCCACAGTGGTCATACACAAGATAAAGTTCAAGATAAAATGTCCAAAAAAAATAAAAAAAAAAAAATAAAAAAAAAACTTTTTTAAAAAATTTAAAGTTTTATACATACATCCAGTGTCGGATAGGATAGATGTGATGGCTGCTCACTCTCCACACAGGCTGCCGACGCATTTCGGTGTAGGATGTCTTGATAAAGGTGTCCTACACCGAAACGCGTCGGCAGCCTTTACGGAGGAAAAACACTGAGCATTTATTGGGGCATTAGACTGCCAAATAGGGAGAATTTCTGCTCCTGGGGTACAAACTCTGAAACAGTCTTTTTTTCTTTTTTGCCCTCTACGTTTTGGGTATTTGTCTGGATGAGAATACTCCAGTACAACACCAACAAACCAGGGCATAAAGAAAACGCTACGGGAGTACAAACATCTGTCTAATCGTAAGTCGGGGTACGCCGATACGATCTACACTCAAAATGTTCTATTCACATGGGGTATAGAAACTTCTTTGTGATCTGGTGGAGGATATCTACTCACAAACTGAGAGCACCAAAAGATACCTTTATGCACAATCTGAGAACACCTTTCTGTGTGAGTTTTGGTACGGATATACACAGTATTTCACCATAATCATTGGTATTAGAAATATCTCACAATCTCATAAATTATCTATTGAGATATAGAAATTTAATGACGAGACTACACATTGCACCTTTTTTTGTCTTTTTAATACCCACACGCATGGGACGGAGATAATTATAATTGTCACGAATTTCTGAAAGAGGAAGGCAAAGAACCTGCTACGGGCCTATACCATCTTACCTTAACCGTGAGTAGGGTACGCCTACCATTCTTGAATTCACTTGTGCACACACCTGATGCAACTATATCGAGAAAGAAACCTTTATATGTGTGCCTCCCTCTTGTTATAAGTGAGTGAGGTGCGCCTACAAAGTCTATTTCCCGTTATAAAACACACACACACACACAGTATTGATTTATCTGGAGTCACACACTGTTGTTTAATTTTTGTCTCTACGGTACACAAAAAACCGGGAGCAAAGAGGGGAAACATAGAAGATTCACAACTTGTGGAACAAGTCACGAAATTCTTTCTGAATAGAAAGACAAAGAACCTGTTACGGGCTTAGACCATCCTACTTTTACCGTGAGTAGGGTACGCCTACTATTCCTCACTTCACTTGTGTATATACCTGATGCACTAACACTGGAAAAGAAACCTTTATATGTGTGCCTCCCTCCTGTTATAAGTGAGTGAGGTGCGCCTAGAAAGCTCTTCTCCTGTCACAATAATATATATAGTATTGATCTATTCAGAGTCACACATTTTTGTTCAAATTTCTTTTATGGTGCATACAACACTGAGGGCCGAGAGGGAGAATATAGAAGATTCGCAAATAACGGAACAAGTACCCGCTACGTGCACATACAGTGCTATCCCTACTGTGAGTTGGGTACGCCCACTTGTGCTCTTCAACTCTCTTGACTTCATTAGTAAAAGTCTTCTGATCTAGTTTACATCTAATCGGTGGTCTTCTTTCTTCTTTTTCCTGATACGCTCCGAGACCCACTGTATAACGGTTAGGAAGATTGGATGGAAATTTGACTGTTGGGATAACATCTGGACAGTTTTTTGCGCCTCATACAGTTTGGAAAATCCTATTTGTATATTACTGTGGACCATCGGACTACCAACACAGAGCAGCAGCACGCAGCCCTCTGCAAAAGGATAAATGATCCTCTTCATACCACAGGTTTCAAACATGGTCTCACTGAATGTTCATTTTCAAGGTAATTACTACACTTAAATTGGTAATATATATATCACAGGGGGCCCAGCACTCACTACAACAAACTGACTCACCTTAACATTCAAATAATCAATTAAATAAATAATGGGGTTTTAGTTCATGAATTGATCAATGCATTTAAGCTTGCAGCCCATCGCCAAGGGACCCCATTTTACTGCAAGTCCTACACCAGGCATGTCCAACGTTGGCCCTCCAGATGTTGTGAAACTACACATCCCAGCATGCTTTGCCACAGTTTTGCTATTAGAAAATGTTAAAACTATTGCAAAGCATGCTGGGATGTGTAGTTTCACAACATCTGGAGGGCCAACGTTGGACATGCCTGTCCTACACTAACAACTGGTTTTCATGGGAACCTGGCAACTGATTGCACGTCATAGCTAAAATGAACATGTGTTTTTTTTTCTTGGGATTAAGCTCACCTGCCAAGTACTTTATGGCTTTTAAAGGTGAGACCATCCCAAACACAGCACCTGAATTAGTATTAAAGGGGCAGCTGTCACAGGTTTCAGGTAAATGAGCTTATCTAGGGTTGATGTGATAGCTATGTGTATTGTAGCCATTTTGAGTGATAGTGTTAGGACCTGCAGAAAAGTGGGGTCCCGTGAAGGGGGCTGCAGGCTTAAATGCATTGATCAATTCATGAACACAATCTCCACTTGCAATTTCATTATATTGTAAACCATTTTTACTTAACATAAAGCACAAGGAAATCCAATACATCTGTGGCATTAGAAAACACACAGGCAAGCATAAACTAGCAGCAGCCCAGAACACATACTGATCAGTCAGAGCGCAGGGTATCTGTACGGTTTACCCTACTGCCAGGTAAGTATAGTTACCTTCTTTCTGCCCACACCAATCCTAATCCTCCCTACCTGCAGCCTAACCCTCCTACACCTCCACCTAAACCTCCCCACCCCCCTTCCTTGAGTTACTTGGACATTTACACAATTTCCCTTGATGGTTGCCTTTACCCCTGTTGTCCTCCACCCTTTGGGTGCTTTTTATTCCTTCTCCTTCCATCTCCATTTTTATAAGTGACATTATAAGGGACATTTTAATGGTCATTGTAACTTTTGTTGTTTTTATCTTTGGTTGTTTATCACTCTCCATTTTTTTACTTTTTGAAGCTTGGTGCATATGGCCCGGTATGCGATGTCTTGTCACACCTGTGATCCAGATGGGCGATCTTTGCCCTATATGAGGACACTGTCTGGAGCATGGATCATTGTAGCAGCACCTCTAATAATAATCTACTGTTCCTTATCATTCACTAGTTGAATATTACAGTATGGTTGGACAACTTCATTTATACAGGTATGGCCATATACATATTATTTATACGTGTATCCAAAGCACAATAGCACTTACCCCTTTCTGATTGATGTGTCTACTCCACTCTGGGGCCATGACAATTGGAAGTGGGTATGTCTCTCCTATAGTTACATTGGCATGTGCTAGTGAGGCATTGCTCAGTGCCCAAGGAGTATGTGCATCTCCCCCTTTTATCTGCTGCAATTCTGGAACCCAAAGTCGGATGTAATCACCCTTTTATAGAGAGAGTGGGAAACACAAATCAGCACAATAAATCTGGCATCCGACAACTAATCATAGGCATAAGTACATAGACCAGCGAAAAGCATGACGATTACCAGACAGACACCAGTTGGCCATCATCATAAGTATTAAAATTGCATTCCTATTTGACACAGCAATACCGCATTCAGACCGCAAAATGTAGGGTCGCACGGAACTTTGAAACGGTTCAGTTCCGATGCGATCCTGTATTTTGGTTCAGACCTCCTCAGCAAACCAGCAATATTGCCAGTTCGCTGACGTCATCCGTGGGCGTGGCAGAGCATTATCGGGGGAGGAGGAAGCGCTTAGAGATGGCGCTGCGCCAAGCGCTGCCTCCTCCATTGGTGTGAACGGAAAACAGGAAGCTCGACCCGATTAACCTGTTCACAGCGTAAAGCAACACGGCAACGAACCGGTAAGAGCCCTTCTTCTTTACCGGTTTGTGGGACCCGTTAACCCCTTTCACATTGCAACAATTACCGGGTCAAAACAGCAAGAAGCCGACATGAGCCCGGTAATTAGGTGCGATGTGAAAGGGGTATAATGCAATTTTGTACTAAGTTAAGTAGTGGGGAGTGGTCGAATTGGGGGGGGGGGGGGGGCAGTGGAAGTGTCATGCTGTGGGCTTTAATGAGTGGCACTTTGGGAGGGGGGAGCGACTGGGAGAAGCTGGGACAGGTTAAAGATAAGCGGCCGTGTGCTTATATACAGTATATTACAGTGTAATAAAATGAGAACACTGGGTATAATTTTGCATTTACCACTGTTTCACAGCAAGTTGTGTTAGAGGAATTATATTTACTGTGATACATACATTGCCATCGTAATCCAGCCCTTGTTTAATCATATTGAACTTTCTGTTTTCTCTCGGGTCATTCCCAATTCCAGCGCTGTATAACCAATTCCCATAATTACTGCACACATCGTAGTCCACCTGGAAGCACAGGAGTAAACACGTTTATTGCAGCAGATTCAGGTTTCTCCAAGCAACTCAGTACTCGCATAGCAGGGAGCCGGCCAACTAGGGACTTTCCACCAGCACATGCCACAGGCCACACAAGCTCTGCAGGGGTTATTTCCTTGTTAGCTGAGCTGGGTTGGGATAATTTTTTTGGCCACAGGAAGGTCGACATGCATTACGTCAACCACTTAAGGTCGACATACGCATTAGGTCAACCACTTAAGGTTAACATATTCATTAGGTTGACGGGAACATTAGGTCGACATGGGAAATGTCGACAGCCAAAAGGTTGACATGGGTTTTACACTTTTTTGTCCCTAATGTCAACACAGTCACTGTATCGGTGCACTGCATCCCCTCGCATGGCTCGCTGCACTCACCAGACTTCAGGCACAGTGCAGAGTCCATGTCGACCTTTTTGTCAACCTATTGCCTGTTGACCAATAGTGGTTGACTTAGACACTGTCCACCTAATGACCCATACCCACAAACAGGCTATGTGTAAAGCTATTGGTTCTGTAAAGGTGTAACGCCTAGCATAAGGGAATGTACATGATACATAGAATATATATAAGTTCTCTCTCTGTACATGTAAAGAGCTAACGGTTTGGTTTAGGTTATGGAAAAATGACCGGTCTGTCACAGATATCCAATGTCTTCCAATCATCTCAGTTAAGGCCCATACACACTTGGCGACTTTGAGCTAAAAGCAGCTGAAAACAGCATGTTTGAGCAGCTTTCAGCTCAAAGCCGCCCAGTGTGTATGCCCTGGCGATGAGCGGTGAACGCCTGTGCACGCTCTCGCATCATTGCCGGGAAAGCCATTCATCCGCTAGTATTACCAGCAGAGGACAGGCTTTGAGGACAGCTTTGCATAGCGCTGCGCTATACAAAGCCATCCTCCCCCTACTGACAGCGCCTGGGAAGGGGGAAAGCTACAATAAAAGGCACTTTACTTTTACATGCCTTACTTGCATTTCTTATGCTGTATTCAGTTTTCTCTTGTAATAATCAATAACTTTATTAACATAAAAAAGTTTATTGATAAATATACAAGTGTGGTGTATTCCAGTTATGAGTGTATTTTAGTTTAATTCATTACTGGTGCATACAATAATTGATAGTGTATGGGCACCTTTCAGTGGTTATATATAATATTCTCCCAGGTTGATATTTTTCCTATTTCACTTCCTTGCATTGGGGAACTAAGACAACTAAGATGGGTCAATGTGATACACTATTTACATGAAAACTTCTCCCACTGAATCCAATTTACATCTTAGCCATTTCATAAACTCAGTGTAAAGCACTGAGCCCTGAGTGATGGCCACATCTCCAGGGCACTTATATTTAGTAGCAATATATTGAAATGTCAGAGACAACAAAGAGGACAAGGAAATAGAGCGAGAATACGCATGAACAGTATCGATGTCTGTTTTTTTTTTAGAAAACAAAATGTCAATAAAAAGTATTGAATTTAAAAGATATTGAAATGTATTTACAGTAACATACAGTAGGTTCCCGGTCTCCGTGTCAATGCAATTAGGAGAAAGTCCACCACAGATGGAATCAGTTCCCTATTTTTATTCTGTTATTTACACAGAGCAAACAGGCACAACGGCTCTGCCCAAGATCCCACTTCCCCATTTATCATCATAAATGGGAGATTGTGCAAAATCGTATATATATTATAAATTTATTGTTTAACAATCTCATGTGCCGGAGTATAGCAGATGAGGTCTATAGAATGTTCTATTCTCTAATAAGAATTAGGATTGTCACCTATATACTGTAAATAGTGGATAAGTGTAAGACTGTATAAGAGTATCCTGCATTTATCTAAAATGTATCCAACGCAGAACGACAATCTATGTATGGGCAGCTTTTAAAAGTTTTACAAAATTTACCCTCAAGTCTACAATGGTGTAATCTGATGGGGTCAAGCTGCAATAAGTGACGGCTCACAGACCTAGGTAAATTGCTTTTGCTGCTTTTGATATTTGTGATGTTCCTCAAATAAAAAATCCATGCTGAAGTTGCCATTTTCCAGCGGCACCATTACAGTGCAGTGAAAGAGACCCTGGTCCCATCGACCCGTGTTACTCGTTTCCACTACCCGGGTTGAACTGACCCAGGATTCTGTATTCCCACTAGCAAAAAGCCCAGGTCGAAGCGCGTCAACTTGCATTGACTTGGGTTATTTTTGGTAATGGATAAGTATTCATCTATAATATACAGATCTTGACCCTGGCTAATTAGGTAAGCATATTAAAATACAGAGTGATACCTGACTGATGTGCAAGATCCTTGTAGAGGTACCGTGGACAAGCAACATAGTGACTAACATTAACTTTCCATTTCATTTTTTTCTAATTACAGGATACTGCCTTACTGTATATCTAAGAAGGTTATCCTATTACCCCCACTAACACATCGCTAGCGAAGAACTGACATTATAGATAGATAGCGATCACGGGTTATAGGATATCGGCCTAAATCTACAGATCAGTAAGTGGCTGTAGGAAGAACAGCAGAGCCAAAAATGATAGATATAAATGGCTTAGGGCCATACCAAAACACAAGGGCCGGGGGCGTGGCCTGGCAAGCAACCTGACCAGACGCGCCATACCAGAGCTCCGGACTGGGACGCTGATAAAGGCTATATACAGCCAAAAAACCCACCACACACCTACCCCTGCAATACGTCCTTGCTTCCTAACGCCCGGACGGCAGCTGACTGGTGTCGCGGAGCCGGGGAGTGCTTTCCGGCGCTCTCGCGGGTTGCGGCCTAGTCACAGGTCCGAGCCGGGGCCTCAATTTCTACAGCGCCGACCGAGCGGGACCCGCGAAACAGTGCCGCGGGACGGACGGGTCCTGAGAGACAGCAGCAGGAGCAGGGGGTATCCGACCTGCGGGAGCCCCCCAGCAGACGCCCACCCCAGGTCAGGCTTCAGAAGGGAGGGACCGGTACACGCGCGCTGCCACACCAGAGCGTGCGCACCCCGGACGGAGGCCTCCCAGACCTTCACAGCAGCAGCACACACAGCACAAGCCCCGAGAGGGACCGTGCACACAGTAGGTGACCAGGGGGACGAGGAGATAGCCTCCACTGGGTGACGCAGCGGGAGGGCAGTTGCCATTACCCCACGCCAGCCATTCTAGAGCCCTGAACCCTGGGTAACTGCTTACTACCACAGTCATCACCAGCAACGGATACCCCCCCCCAGAGATACTGTCCCAAGCAAACTCCTGCATTTATCCACCCCTCCCTGCCCCCAGCTCACACTAAGAGGGGAAGCAGTAGTGAAACAGGAGCTTACACAAAGCCCAAAGCTGAGAAGGGGGGTGCTACTCCCCAGAGCACCCCTAACGACTGGACTAAAGTACCTGTTTCCTTCTGTTCCTGCCCTCACAGATCTGGCTGCAAACAGCATACAATCTCAGCTGCCTTTCCAGAGACTATAGGAATCCCATATGATATGCAAGACTGCCCTCTAGTGTCTATAAGCACTAAGCACAGTCAATAACTTAACAAGGCAAGCTACTGATAAAGTGAATACCTTATACCCCAACCTATCAACCAGCCAAAGTAGTGCAAGCCAAACCTCTGCCATCACCTCACAGCAGCGCTTACAGCGCCCAGAAGTGGGAAAAGGTCAAAGCTCTCCAAATATGACACATCCTAAATGAAGATGTCCCCTTGAAGCCAGGTCCCCGGGAGTCACCGCCCAATGAGATGAGCTGCTTCAATGTGAGTGCGACTTAAGACAACCCCTCTGGATCCGAGAACCCCCCCCCCCCCCTTTTGCGTTCTACACCAAGCTTCTGAGCTAATTATGGTCAAAGGCAAAAAGGCTCTGCAGAAAGGCACTACTCCTCTTCCCAAAGAAAACATGTCTCAAGCCGATATGAGACCGTTTCTACAGTCCACATCATCTACGCAAGCAGATGGCACGCCAACCCCTGCATCACCTGCTCCGCCTTCGACTTTCCAGACCTCCATGCTGGCAACGGAGCTGGCCGAAATCAAGAACGCCCTATCATACATGAAAACCCTCCCAACAAAGCAGGATATTCAAGATACGGTTCGCCAAGAACTTGCTGCTGTACGACAGGACTTGTCCCAACTATCCAATCGCACCACCTCCCTAGAATTATCCCAAGATGCAACCAATACATTCTGCAATTCTCTCACGGAAACCCTCGCCGCTCAAGCCGCGGAGATCCGCTCTCTACAACTGCACCTGACAGACTTGGACAACAGGGGGAGAAGAAACAACCTCCGCCTGCGAGGACTGCCCGAGGAAGTCACGCAAGACAACCTGCAAGATGCACTCACCAAGATCTTCAACGAGATTCTCGGAAACGACCCCTCAGAATCTATCATCCTGGATAGAGCACATCGGGCACTGAGACCTAGAGGATCACCGTCTGACCGCCCACGCGACGTGATATGTCGTCTACATTATTACTCGCAGAAGGAGAGTATTGTACGCAAGATACGGCAACTTGATGGTATAGACTTTAATGGCTCTACCGTACAAATTTATCAAGACCTGTCCTGGCATACACTCCAGCAGCGGAAGGCGTTAAGACCACTCACCGCCGAGCTCCGTAAGCGACAGTTAAAATACAAATGGGGCTTCCCCTTCAACCTGCAAGTAACCTCCGCCGGCAAACACCATGTGCTAAACTCCTTCTCTGACCTTCCGACGTTTTGCACAGCCTTGGGCCTACCAACTCCTGATATACCCAATTGGGAGTTCAGCAATCCAGATCTCCCCCCTCTTCAGCAACGACGACAAGACCAACCCTGGCAAAAATCACAACATGCCAGAAAGAAACAAAGCCAAGCTTGGATACCCCCCGATCTCGGATCCACCTGAAGATCTACAAGCTCACTTTCGCCAAGACCCTTTTCAGATCTTAGACCGTACCCAGGACTGGTGATTATAATGTTATATTATGGTGATATTACAATGTAATTCTAATTTAGCTTAATACATATCACTAGACAGTTAACTTCTCTGTGTACGTCTAAAAGGAGATAGCCCATTCTCCCCTATTAGTATCGTTTCAAGCACTTACCCACGGGGGATGTAAAAGTGTAATGTCCCCCTTTCTCTTTCCTGTTCTCAGTTGCACTTTCATTCTCCATTATCTCTCCTTTGGGAGAAATTACGCACTGTTTAACCGCGGTGACTCCCCCTGCCCCACACCCGCCTTAGGCTCTACTGCCCTTTGAGACGCTAGTGGTTCCCCACCACTGGTCGCCTCACAGCGGGATTGTACTGTGTTCTTTGTCCCCCTTTGCTTATGTTTCTTGTTTTTCTGTTTTTTTTCATGTTCCTCTCTCATTGTTATTTTTGTGTTTTAGAAATGTTTAAGCGTTCCTCCCTCCTCCATGCCTCCTCCCCCCCCCCATCCCACCTCCACACCCCTGACCTTTCACAACAATATGCAGACCAAACCTTTCCTCGGCATTTATGACCTCAACAGGTAAACTAAAAATCATTTCCATTAATGCCAAGGGCCTAAACACCCCGGAGAAAAGAAGCAGCCTGCTCAGGACCCTCTGGGCAGAAAGAGCAGATGTTGCCTTAATCCAGGAAACACACTTTAGGTTATCCGCTAAAAACCCATCTCTTTCCAACCACCGTTTCCCTACTGCCTACTACTGCAATACCCCTAATAGCAAGTCTAAAGGAGTGGCAATAATGTTTGCTAGACATCTCCAGCTCTCTGACGTATCAATTCTGAAACCAGCCCCCGGTCGAATACTCATCATAAAATGTAAAAGTTCTGCACAACCCTACACTTTCGTAGTGGTGTATGCCCCTAATCAAGACCAATATTCATTCTTCCGCACGCACCTGACACATTTAGACTCTCTACTGGAAGGTACGACAATCCTAGGAGGAGATCTCAACTGGACCTTAGATCCAACTACTGATACCTCCACAGGCTCCAGCAGATTTACGGCACAAAAATATCTAAAAATTCAAAAGATATTCCATGACCTACAAATGGCCGACTCTTGGAGAACTCTCAATCCTTCTAGTAGAGACTACTCGTTTTACTCCCATCCCCATCAGACCTACTCCAGACTAGACTACATATTCCTGAGTCACAGACACCTTCCCCTACTCCTAGACGCCTCAATAGGCTCCATTACCTGGTCAGACCATGCCCCAATCTCAATAACGCTAGAAACTCCCCAACAGACCCCTGGCCAATGGACATGGAGACTCAACGAGTTACTACTACAGGATACACACTGCAAGGCAGAATTAGACAAAGCACTTTTAGAATATTTTGAGCTGAACGACACCGCAGGTATATCCGCAATAACCCTATGGGAAGCACATAAATGCGTCATCAGGGGCAAACTGATACAGCTGGGCACATATAGGAAAAAACAAAGAGCTGCACAGATTCTAGCGTTACTAGAAAATATCCATAAGCTTGAAACCTTACACAAGTCTGGGGCCTCACCATCACCCCTAACTGAGCTAATCGAATCCCGAAACACACTGAACAAACTCTTAGCCGAACGCACCAAAATGGAAATACGTAAGTGCAAGAATAAGTACTATCAATGGGGTAATAAGCCTGGTCGCTTGCTTGCGCAAGCTCTAAGAGCTCAAAGATCCGCCTCCTTTATCAACAAGATAAAGAAAGATGCAGATACCTACTGCTTTAAAACCCCGGAGATTGCGTCATGCTTTAAAAACTACTACTCCTCACTATACAACTTACACAAAGCCCCCTCACCAACAGAACATCTACAGAAAATGCTTCAAGCAAAGGAATACCTATCCTCAGTTGCTTTCCCAACCCTCTCCCCTAGCGACAGGGACCTACTTGAAGAACCACTCTCCCAGATAGAGCTAGATTCGGCCATATCATCCTTACCTCTAGGCAAAAGCCCCGGCCCAGACGGCTTTACAGCAGTATACTATAAGACCTTCAAAGAATTACTCATCCCCAAACTATTACAGGCCTTCAACTCCATCTCAGCAGAAGCACACTTCTCCAAACAGTCTCTAGAAGCACACATTACGGTGATCCCGAAATCGGGGAAGGACCCCTCGGTGTGCTCCAGCTACAGACCCATCTCCCTCCTCAATGTAGATATTAAATTATTTGCAAAGTTAATGGCGTACAGACTAAACAGATTTCTCCCCGCTCTGATCCAAAATGACCAGGTGGGATTTGTTCCAGGCCGCGAGGCAAAGGACAATACCACCAAGGTACTAAATTTAATACATTTAGCCTCTCGCCACAACATCCCCACTATTCTTATCTCAACTGATGCCGAGAAGGCGTTTGATAGGGTATGCTGGGATTTCATGCGGTCTGTGCTGGAGTACATTGGACTGGGGACAAAAGCCCTCCATAGAATTCTGGCCCTATACCATACGCCCACAGCAAGAGTGAGGACTAACGGCCTTCTATCAGACCCCTTCCCTATTAACAACGGAACAAGGCAAGGCTGCCCCCTCTCGCCACTGATCTTCGTGTTATGCATGGAGGCTCTGGCCAGGGCGATAAGAGCAAACACAAACATCACTGGTATACGAGTTGGAGAGACAGACTACAAACTAGCTCTATTTGCAGATGATCTACTGGCAATCATCACACAACCAGCAGCATCACTCCCCCATTTCCTAAATGAATTAGAACGATTCGGCTCCCTCTCAAATTTTAAAGTTAATATGTCCAAGTCCAGCATTCTTAACATCTCCACTCCCCCCGGGTTAATCCCCCAGCTCAAAAGCTCCTTCCCATTCGCATGGCAACATTCCCACATTACATACCTAGGCATCAAACTACCCAGCGACTTAACCCGCCTATACACCCTAAATTACCAGCCCCTTCTCAGATCCCTCCGTGCAGAATATAGCAGATGGCACAACAAACAGCTATCCTGGTTGGGGAGAATAAACGTCACTAAAATGAACTCTCTACCCAAGCTACTCTATATACTCCAGACCCTACCAATCTTTATCCCTGACACATGGTTCAACACTATTCGAACGCTGACCCAACAATTTATTTGGCAACGCAAAAGACCCAGAGTTAAGCGAGAGATCCTAGCGAGAAGCACCGAAAGAGGAGGGTTCCGGTTGCCCGATATTAAGAAGTACTATCATGCCATTCACTTAAATAGAGTTTTCGACTGGACCAGGAATCGTATAAGTAAGCAGTGGGTAGAACTCGAAGGAGTGTGTGTGAAACAATTCCCTGAAATATTTCCCTGGCTACCCACTCTCCCCAAACCGCCACCCTCTCACCCAACCATCCCCCCCACACTGAACACCTGGAAACTTTTACGCCGAAACCCACTCATATCATCCGATTTTGGCCCACTAACGTCATTTTTATTCAACCCGGATTTTCAACCCGGGCTAAGCACACAAGACTTTTCTCACTGGGCACTAGAAGGCCTCTTCAGAGTAGGACAGATGATGCTAGGCTCAAGCATGCGCCCTTTCTCAGACCTACAAACAAAATGGAATGTCCCATCAAGGGACTTCTGGAAATTCCTACAGGTCAGACACTACATACAAACAGGCTCCAGAACACCCCCCTCATCCCGAGAACTGACAGCGTTTGAAAGACTCTGTATATCCACTTGCGACACTACCCACACAATTTCACTGCTATATAAACTTCTTCAAGACCTAAACAGCGATATCACCTCATCATTCACCAGGGCGTGGGAAAGGGACCTTAATTTACACATATCTGATAGGGAATGGGAATCAATTTACATAAAGGCCCACACTAGCTCTATATGCATCCAAACCAGAGAAACACAGTACAAATTAATTATGAGATGGTACAGACACCCCTCCATCCTACACATCATGAACCCTAGCACCCCAGCAACCTGCTGGAGATGCAAGAAGTCCACTGGATCCCTCATGCATATATGGTGGGACTGCCCGCTAATCACACCCTTCTGGAATGAGGTCATAGAGACCTCACAGAAAATTCTCCACTCCCCCATCCCTGCGACCCCTGCCTTCTGGCTGCTGAACCACTCTACCACTCCCCTCTTCTGTTATAAAACCTCTTTGATCAGACACCTTGGCAACGCAGCAAGAGCCAGTATACCTGCCTTATGGAAATCCACAATCCCACCCACACGCAAATCCTGGTTTACAAAAATCGAATACTATATGTCTATGGAGGATGTGTTGCTTTCATCAGTAGATAAACTCTCCGAATTTACAGTCACATGGCTCCCCTGGATGGAGTACAAGTCCACACAGGAATACAAGGCCCTTTTCGTGTAAAGAAAATACCTGGACTAACACTAGCCCACACTAGCTATAAATGCATAAACAGCACCATGTAAGGGAAAGGTCACCTCCCCCCCCCCCCCTCCTCCACCTTCTCCTCCCTTGCCCCTCCCCCCTCCTTCTCTGTTTCTCTCCCCAATTGTATTCGTCCCATTGACTCCGATTTACTAACCTTACCGAATAGACGCAATACAACCTCCCTAGTTTAACTCATGTTATTTGAACTGTAATAATGTTGGAGGAAGATATTAGCAGCGTATATGCTATTATTTTTTATTATTTTTTTATTTCATCTCGCTGCGTCGAGATCTGTTGGCTGTTTACGTGTCTCATCCTATGCCTCCCATGTTTCCCTATTTTCCTTGAAAATCAATAAAAAATGATTATACAAAACACAAGGGCCACCAGTCTCTGTGATCATCTAGTACTGTACAAATGTTTGCTACACCGGGCTCCTTTGGTCGCATAGTACCCTGGGCTAAGTAGGAGTGTTAAGCTGGCCATACACCTGCATTGTCCCTCTGGCGGGTTGGAACATATGACAAGCAATATGCTGTAATTCAGCTCTTTCCTTACCAGTAAATATTCAAACCATTCAGCACCCATTCTCCAGTCAATGCCAAGGTCCTTGGTGAGAAAGCTGGCCACATTCTGGCGCCCTCGGTTTGACATAAAACCAGTCATTGCCAGTTCACGCATGTTGGCATCAACAAAAGGAACCCCAGTTCGACCTTCTATAATGAGGAATAGCAGATCATTACAAGCATACAATATTAGCATCTGTATGTGACAGGAGGAAGAGAACCAGACACGCACTGACCTTTCCAGGCATCAAATAGCTGCGGGTCTTTTTTCCAGGGTACCTCTTTATCTTGAAGACCTAAATATTTGAATAGGTCACTGTAAGGGAGCAAATCATTCAGCAACGAGGTACCGGGTACTGCCATAGTATGGGTTATGCTGGCAGGTAGTTATTATATGGAATAGTAAACAAGAAATACAGAGCTACAGTAAAACAATCTAAATGCCCCACATACATGGCCAAATCGCATGTGCTTGACATACGCTCCGAAACAATGCAAGTACCCATGAGCATTGGTTCAGAGTCAGAGGTCTGACGTGCTGCACAGAAGATACAATTGGATGTGTAGCCATTAGTAGCACAACGCATGTTCTTTTTAGCACCCGCGATGTATTGCATACGACTTCAGAGGAACTCCCCAGGAGTCCTTTTACAAGCAATAAATCGAAAAGTGGTTTAAAAAATGACATATGAAGTCCGTTGTCAGCCTTCTCTGGGAGCTGCCGGGGGAACTCAAGGTAAATCGGGTCCGACTTGCCCTTAAGACAAGTCGGACTGATGTATGGGGGCCTTAACCCTTTGAGTGCCAGTATCTGTGAGAGATGTGCAAAATATGTGCTAAAAGTTCCAGCGTCACTCATATTTGTTATATGAATTCAAATATATATATATTTTTAAATAATATATTTCCTATATACTGGTAAACATGACAGGTCCTTATGATGATTAAAAATGTTTGTGTTGCAATTTTCACACCTATTTTGACAAATTCACCTGGCACTCAAAGGGTTAAGACAGTGGCACAAATATGTAATACCTGTACAGCTTGACAGAATAAAAATATTTACTAAATGAACACAATTCTAGCAATAGACACATTAAAAACCAGTACTTTACATTTATACGATAGTATTTAAAAAATATTCTCGTGTTTTTGTTTTTTTTAAAGGTCTATATTGTTTTACACTCCTGTGTTTATTAAACTATTATGTGTATTCTATCAGGCCATATTACATATTTAGGGACCATCATCTTAAAATGTTTGCGTGCAGTTTTCTGGTTTACTATTCCTTCCCCCATCAATACATACATTGCACAGGAAGGATGTATGCATACCAAGCACAGAATCCAATATCCCATCGCCCAGTGGCGTAACAAAAGCCCCACAGACCGCGTGGTGGGGGGGGGTGATGAGTAAGGGTGGGAGCCGGGGGTCTGGGGGGGCTATTGCTGCGCTGCACCGCTGCTGCGACCGATAGATCTACTTGTCTGCAGTCCCGGCGCTCCTTCTGGCTCCTGCTATTGAAAAATGGCCCTCACAAAATGTCTGCCCCCTTACAGCAGTAATTTTTCATTAGCAGGAGCCAGGAGGAGCGCCAGGACCGCAGACAAATAGACCTGCAGGTCCCAGCCACAGATGTGGCAATGCCAAGCATGGAGGGGGGTAAGGCATGGCTGGGGTTTTGTGTTTGTCTTAACTTTACTGGCGATGGGGGGCGCTGCCCAAATATTCGGTGGGGGGTGCAAATTGTATAGTCACGCCACAGATACCATCTTACCTCTCAGATAGAATATTCTTTTCCCATACTTCAGAGCTACGAAACGGAAGTAATCTCTCCATAAAAGCTCAAAGATAACCCTAAAATAAAACATTTTATTTTCTAAACTTTGCATTTAGTATCACAGATGGCACAAAACACCAGTAAAAGTGTGCAAGAGACACTGGGCTGTGACTACAATCGTATAGGAATTTGTTTTGAAAATATAAAATGTCAAAGATGGAAAAAGCAGCGGCAGCATCAATACAGCACCCTTACACAGGTCCAGGCAAAGTCACATACAGATGTACCAATGCCACACATTACATTAATCACTGCAGCCTAGCAGAGTAGTTTTGTCGCATCCAGAGGGCTGCTTGGCACGACTGAAGCCACAGTGTATAAGGATTAAGTAAGAGATTAACATAGAAACATAGAATGGGGGGATGATTCAAAAACACAATAAAAGGAGAAAATTGCTTTATAATTCTTACCAGTATGTACTTTGATTTGCAGTTCGTTCTCTTTCATATTTCTGGATCTGCTCAAAAATATATCTAGGGGATATGCAGCCCAATGCAAGCCTGAAATACAGCAAAACAGATTGGACATGTGGTAAACACAAGTCATTAATCTCGAATTTTAGGGTGCAGGGTGAGAGGTGCTGATGGCCTACCCTAGTTAGGTCTTTTTCCGACACCCTCGCATGAGGCAGAAGTAGCAGTCTCACACAAGCAACCCTAAAGCTGCTTTTTTAGAAAATGGACAAAATCATGGGGCAGATGTAAGAAAATAAAATAGAGAAATCCTTCGCAATCACAAACGATCGCGAGCCAATACGCACTCTGGTGGATCTTTAGAAGGATCTTTTGATCTTACCTGCTGCGGGGAAGATCAGAACCTGCAGCTAAAGATCTGTGGGACTCAGGTTTTCTTGGATTCGGGTATTTGGGAGATGGGGCGCTCAGTCTCTGGGGTGTGTTTGGGAACTTCGGATGCTCGGATATTTGGGCACTTGTGCGCGTTCGTGCGGTTGGACATTTGGTAGTTGGTGCGCATAGGCGTGTTTGCACGCTCGGGTGCTCAGGGATACAATTTTTGGGGGAGTTTGCAGGCTCAGGTGTTCAGATGCGTTTGAATGCTTGGATAGTCGGGCATGTTCGCGCGGTTGGGTATTTGGGAGTTGGCGCGCTAAGGTATTCGGGCATGCTCGGACAAGTTAGGACGCTCAGGGATTCGGGTGTCTTCGGCCACGTTCATACGATTGGGTGTTCGGGCGCCCATGGATTCGGATGTTTGGGTGCAGGACAGACAAAAGATTTCAGGGCTAATTTACGTGCACATCTTAAGATCGCATATCTGTCTAGTGTGTGAGCACCTTTAGATTTAGTTCTGGGCGGCAACTCTTTTTTGCTTATTCCCTTTAGTGTTTATCCTGTATTTATTTATTTATTTTAATTGTATATAAATAAGAAAAATAAGAAGAAGAATATAAAACAGAAGAATATAATATACAGTGGATAACATAAAAAATAAATAAAATAAACACAGCTGACCCTCCCCAATTTACATATTTACATATTAAAGTTACTCATCATTGCACTATTATATCATTGAACCTTACCATGCAGCAAATTTGGTTGAATAATCTAGACCTATAAGTCCATTACGGGTATCTTTATAGGAAGCAACAAGATTCTGTATTGAAAATGGAAATAAGAGAAAAGTAAAATGGGGGGAGGGGGGGGGGGGGGTTTGAAAAGCAGATACAGTTAATCAGTTTGTAAATCCAAGGGCTCCCTCTAGTGGTAAGAAATAGAAACAGCTCTGCGATAAATGAAAACATAATACTGGGTACACACTTGATGACCTATATACCGAGATATTGCGGATAAAAGGAACCCAGCATCGGCAAGTGCATACACACCTGCCGGTGCTGGCAGCTACAGAGCACCGGTGGTGGCCATGCTGCTTTCCACAGCACATTCCTCGCTTGCGATGCCATCTGTCATCCTGCATGTAAGGCACATTGGACAATTTGAGCGGTTGGTCTTTCTGAACAGTCAGAATTGGCCAAATCATTCAAAAGGACATCTATTGGGTACCCAGCTTAAGGGATGGCCATGGACGATTCAAAATCAATGGTTTATGACCAATGCTGAATACTGTTTGGAGAACTGGATGATTTCCACCATTGATGATACACAAGCAAAAACTATTATTTATTTTTTATTAAAAATATATTATTATTTGGACTATATCCCAAGGTGCTAGTAGACAGACTTAGTCCCACCCCCGACACTCATGAAGCCCCGCCCACAGGCTGTCATTGGCCCATAGCCTAACGCATTGTAAAGCATTGTTGACCATCAATAGGGGAAATCATTGAGGATTATCTTGCACATGGGTAACCCAGCAATGGCCATCCCCAGATATTAAGAGGCAACTTTTGTTGCTTGGAAATATTCCTTGTAACAAACATTGTTAGAGCATACAGCATTAAATAATTATATTTTCCTAAACATTCACAGCGATGTGGTCAGGGATCAATGTTCAGTCATTCAACAGAGGTATCCTCTATAGTGTGATGGAAAGCACAGAATTTATGTTGCCGTGATTCACTTTGACTGCTCCAAGTGTCCATTTTGTTGGTGCACATTTGTTATTGGTGCATAACTATTACTTACTGTGTCCCAGAAGTAATGCTGCAACCTCTGTAGCGCCTGACTCTCACCACCACTGCACGGAAACGCAGTTCTTGGGTCAGTTAGAGGATCTGTCAGCCATAAAGCCATAAAGAACAGTCAGCAAGGAAACTACTGCACATCCTTAACCTCTGTAAACTGACTCCCCTTGGATCCATATTTTTTTTTAAACTATCACAATAAGTGACCTCCCTTTAACATATTTTTTGTACGTCTTTCCTAACACATTTTTTGTGTCTTTGTGCCAGATGTACTAAGCTTGAAAAAGTGATAAAGTGGAGAGTGTTAAACAAGCAGCCAATCAGCTCCTACCTGTTAATTTTTCAAACACAGACTGTAACATGGCAGGTAGTAGCTGATTGGCTGGTTGTTTTGAAGCTTGATACATATGGCCCTTTCTGTTTATTTTGGATTTAGGTTTATTTCCATTTGGGTTCAAATACTTCCCATGGAATCTTCATCAGCTCCAAGCAGCATCCAGCGCCATTCCACACAGCGCAAGGGATGCTACATTTATCTCAGATCAAAGGACAAGAAAACCAAATGTATCTATAATGAGTGCAATAAGTTTGTGTGTGAAATTTGCATAATAGTATAAAAGCGTTGGGTACAAACGTATAATTAATTCGGCACAAATTTTGATAGACACAAATGTTGCATAAACAACGTAAAGATAATTTGGATGTTAGTAGTAAAAAAAACTAATCGGTTTGCCAATAAAAGGTTAAAACGGAAGTGAGGGGTCCGAAGGGTAAAATTAGGATAGCAAGGGCAAAGCAATGAATTATGTAATAAGGAAGCAAAATAAACTGTACTGTACTTGTATGAATGTTGTATGTATAAGTTTGTATTTGTTTGGTTTATCTGTGTTTTGGGGATGTTTTTCTATTTAATGTGATATGTTGAAAAATTATAAATAAAGACAATTTAAAAAGTTTGTGTGTGAAAAACACAGCAAATGGTTGTGCAACCAATGCAAGCATTAAAAGTTATGCCTGTATGGGCCATTTGACAGTTACTAAGACAAATAAACTTCTGTCGGTCGAGATTCAAGCACAAATGTTTGTTGTATAATACCATTTGGAGAAAAAAACAATATATTGTAATAAACAGCATATTTATGCTGGTGATATGTTTTTTTAACATGGGGTCAATTGTTTGAGGCCAGAAATCTGAAAATTTGTCTGCATTTGCCATATGTACCAAGCTCCGTAATAGGATCCATTCTGAAGAAGCTTGGAGCCAGTGGGTATCGCTATCTTGATTTGGTTATCCAATAGAATTCCCCCTAATAAGGATGTAATCGGATCCCCCCCCACGTGCACCGGTCAGTCTGTCCTAAACCCGGTCCTCCTATATATATTGCACAGGACAGCTCATTGGGAGAGCTGTTCTTTGTCATTTAAGTCACATTTCTAAGGACATCTCAGTGTAATTAATGCTGGTACGTTAAAAAGCTTAGTACATCCTGCCCAAATTGCCATAACGCATACAGGGGTAGATGTATGAAATAGTGATACGTAAGGAGGTGAGCCAGAGGAGAAGTGGCCCATAGCAACCAATCAGCACTGAAGTAACTTGCATAATATAAATTTATATAGGGCAGCTGATTGGTTGCCATGGGGCACTTCTCCTCTGGCTTACTTCTTCATACATCTACCCCACAATGACATACAAATTACTACAAACGACTACACTGAAGAACTTAAATGTTTAAGTGAATATAATGCATCCTGGATGGCTTGATCAATAAAAGTAGTGAGCAGCTAATAGACCATTCTCACCCTGCTGCCCCAAATCCTCTGTTGTCGGCACAGCTCCCTCCTCGAGGACTCCTGGCAAAGTCTTCAGCGACTCTGGCATCTGAAGCGTTGGCCGGACTTTGCATTGTGTCTCCACTGCTTTTCTGAACTGGGTGTAGACATCTGGTAACCTGCAATACACAATAAGGGAGTCACTGGGGGGAAACTACGCAGTGGAGGGGGGGGGGGGGGTTGCTAAGGGCAACTTCTTCACTGCTCTTCTTTAGAAGGTTTGATACATCTCCCAATAGCTCTCTCATCCTTCCCTGACATCTGGTCTCAGAACAGGGATAGGCAACCTGTGGCAAGGCATGGTAAAGGGTGGAGTTCAACAGCACCTGGAGTGTAACAAGGTGCCTACCCCAGTCAGGCACCAGTCTATTCTCTGACAACAGCACCTGGAGTGTAACAGGGTGCCTACCCCTGCCAGGCACCAGTCTATTCTCTGGCAACAGCACCTGGAGTGTAACAGGGTGCCTACCCCTGCCAGGCACCAGTCTATTCTCTGGCAACAGCACCTGGAGTGTAACAAGGTGCCTACCCCTGCCAGGCCAGGCACCAGTCTATTCTCTGGTAACAGCACCTGGAGTGTAACAAGGTGCCTACCCCAGCCAGGCACCAATCTATTCTCTGACAACAGCACCTGGAGTGTAACAGGGTGCCTACCCCTGCCAGGCACCAGTCTATTCTCTGGCAACAGCACCTGGAGTGTAACAAGGTGCCTACCCCTGCCAGGCACCAGTCTATTCTCTGGCAACAGCACCTGGAGTGTAACAAGGTGCCTACCCCTGTAAGGCCAGGCACCAGTCTATTCTCTGGTAACAGCACCTGGAGTGTAACAAGGTACCTACCCCAGCCAGGCACCAATCTATTCTCTTGCAATAGCAGAATATTGGAACATTCACCTTGAGATAGGTCTGAATGGAAGATCCTCACGGTGATACAAAGTGGATCCCCAAATTGACTGAAATTTTACTCCATATTGGGAACAGACTTGTTTTATGGATGTCACAACATCGAGCTCTTCACTCGTTACCTGGAGATACAGAGCGGTCAATGTTGATGCAAAAGTAATAAATAATAGCATTATACACAAAATGTAGTTTTTTCTAGTGAAGTATTTCTGGCCTTCCATCTCCCTACACAAAGGAGATTACATTCTGGATACAGAATATAGTTTTCAATTTAGATAAAGAGTCAAAGCAGGTTCACTGCATAACTGACAATAGCCTTGCATGCATGGTAGTATGATATGTCAACAATCTTCATGTTAGAATACCAACATATTGTCCCTGGTGATGCAGCAGTCATTTACCTGCTCCTGATGGCTCCAGCGGGGCTAACAGTCATGTGACCATCACTTCCTGTGTAGTCATCTGATGTCCCAGTATTCTTCTCCTGGGTGCTGGATGACGCTCTAACAGTCTGGATTCTGACAGACAGCAGACTGATGTCGGAATCCCGACTGGTAAAAGCCCAACCTAATCTCCCTCGTTGGGTCCACAAACCACATAGTGGGAGAATTTATCCTCGTGTGAGCCCAATGGGCCCCCAGTGTGGCGAGCACAGCGCGCCCGCAAAAAGCTTTGTAGCACTGTTGGGATTCCGATGTCAGACTAATGACCGTCGGAAACACAACCGTCGGAGTGTAGTACCACACCCTATTACCTGTTTCCCACCTGTCCTGCAGACTAACCCTAATGTAGACATTTTAATAATGTCACCATGTCTGGCAACATTATGAATGTTGACATTGTAAATATCCAGCTAATGATTACGTCTCTTACATACAGTTTCCAGTCTATGGAAGGAATGTGCATGAATGCCTACTTCTACTTAGGATGACCGCATAATAAAAAAAAACACAATAACCGCCTCACACCTGTGGCACAGTGGGCCTAATTTATTGCCACCAGAAAGCCAGCTCCTCACTTTACCCCCAAGGTGGAACACAGAAGAGAGGGGCTGAAGTTTCAATGTACAATTCTAGCTAGTAGGAGAGGTGACGCTATTATTTATGTATTTGCTTCATATTAATCTCTTATCCCATATCCAAATAAAAGACAGCAATTGTGGATGACACTGCAGATACCACATGGAAACCACTTAAAGGAGATACAACAATGCTAAGGTATCTCTTAAGGTGCCCATACACGGTGCGATGATCGCACCCGTTATGGGCTGGATCGCATCGCATTGCATGCATTTTTCATGCAATGCGATCCGTGGGCAGTACAAAAAGTATGTGCAGCACATACTTTTTGCACTGTATGATGCGATGCCCGTGGGAGCGCACATTGCATTGCATGTCCACCAAATATCGCACCGTGCACCAAACAGTCCACCAAATAGCCAGTATCTTCAATACATAAGTATGGAAGCTAGCAAGCAGGGCCTTTGTCCTATCTGTCTTGTTTTATTATTGTTGTGTTCCCAGCTGTAAATAGCAATGGAATATGTTGATGGTATAGAAATATACAAATAATATATACTAAGCCTTGGAGAGAGCTAACATGGGGAATGAAAGTACCAACCAATCAGCTCCTAACTGCCATCTTACAGACTGTGTTTGAAAAATGACAGTAGTTAGTAGCTAGTTGGCTGGTAGGGAGTTATTAAAACTTGATTGCAAAGCACCTTGTTGTACTGCAGGTGGGGCAGATGTAACATGTGCAGAGAGAGTTAGATTTAGGCGAGATATGTTTCTGTGCAGGGTAAATACTGGCTGCTTTTTTTTTACATCGCAATTTAGAGTTCAGTTTTAACAAACCTCACAGGGCCCGATTCAGACCTGCTCACTGGGCTTCAAGTGTTCAGAGCCCAGGGAGCACGTAGCCGCCACCCCTTTGAACTTAAGCAGCCATGCACACGGGGAAAATCATTCACCAACAGATGATTTCCCTCTGCTTGTAATGCACAGAGTCTGCCAGGACTCACTCAGCGCTGCAATGGCAGTGGCGAGAATTAGGTCACTGATGACACCGGCGGCCCTCCATCTGAAGGTCAGGGAACACTCCCCCAAACACCTGCAGGGTGTCAATCACCCTGGGTGCCATCTGCCTTCACTCGCAGCCTTCAGGCATGCGAACATCAAACCGTGCGCAGTCAATCAATAATCAGAAAGGTTGCGAATTCGAAGCCAGCACAGACAAGTCAGAAACGGCCTCTCAGATCTAAATCTCTCTGTTACATTTGCCCCACCTGCAGTCCAGCATGGTTTTGTCTATTTAAGAAAAAAAGGAGCTTTGCGATCAGGGCCTTATCTCATCTTTGCCCAAGGCTTAGTACATAGACCCCTTAAGGCCCCACATACACTTGGGACAAGTCGCCCCCGACTTCCCCCTGAACTTCCCCGGCTGCTCCCCGGGGGAGCTTGATTAGATTGGCACTTGATGTGCCATTTTTTACATGTGATAAATCGTCTCGATTTATCACATGTAAAAAACCCGGGGAGCGGGGGGGGGGGGGGCTACAGAGGTGGGAGCAGGGGGGCTGGGGACGCTGCGGGCGACACGTCTGTGTCCCCCGCTGCTGGGGACGCTGCGGGGGACAGCGTCTGTGCGAGGCGGTAGAGTGAGCAGGGGGGGCTGGGGACGCTGCGGGGGACACGTCTGTGTCCCCCGCTGCTGGGGACAGCGTCTGTGCGAGGCGGTAGAGGGAGCAGGGGGGGCTGGGGACGCTGCGGGGGACACAGGCGGCATAGAGCCGGGCAGGGGGAGCCGGCCGGGAGCTGTCAGTAATGAATTAAAAAAAAAAAGCCCATACAATGAATGGGCAGCCTGTGATTGGCTGCTGAGCGCTCTCTCAGCCAATTGCTGACTGGCTGAGAGAGCGCTCAGCCAATCACAGGCCGCCCATTCATTGTATGGGCTTTTTTTTTTTTATTCATTACTGACAGCTCCCGGCCGGCTTCCCCTGCCCGGCTCTATGCCGCCTGTGTCCCCCGCAGCCGCGCCGCATCCCCAGCCCCCCCTGCTCCCTCCACCGCCACGCCGCCCCACTAGGTCCCAAGTCGGGTGGTCGGACGTGCAGCAGGTCCGACCACCCGACGCAGATCCGATGCGCACGGGACCGCGCATCGGATCTGAGGGGACATCAAAACTAGCCGATTTTGGTCCGATTTCGGCCAGATCCGACTGATCTGGCTGAAATCTGACCAAAATCGGCTAGTGTATGGGGGCCTTTAGACCAGTGGTTCCCAAACTGTGTGCCGCAGCTCCCTGGGGTGCCTCGGGACACTTGCAGGGATGCCACGAGTTGGTGGTCTAGGACCAATTCAAATTATTTATGATCAATTATTTATGGTCAAAAACAGTGCTGGTGGCTGTCAATCATAAAATATGTGTACAATCAGAAGCAAATCCTGCCCTTTACCACATAACTGAACCTAAGAAGCACATATAAACACAAGCTACTTCATTTTATATTTTTTTTTTTTGGGCCTAGGGGTGCCGTGGAAAAATTCTGGTACTCTAGGGTGCCGTGATTCTAAAAAGATTAGGAACCCCTGCCTAATAGTGTGTACGGTAAGATATGCCTTCCGATGTTGACGATACAGTCAACATCGTGTCGGCATCGCATGCAGATTGCAAGCAGATCGCAAGGGTTTTAAACCTTATGATCTGCTTGCGATCCCAATGCGCGTTCACGTATCACAAGACAGATAGTCTTGGCTGCATTGACTATATAGTGCAGATCTGCACTATATAGTCAAAATTATGCCACTGCATGCATGCCGTGCCATGCGAGTCCCAATACGATCTGATCGTATCAGAACTCGCATAGCACGGCATATCTTCGCCGTGTGTACACACCATTAGACAATAAATAAGCTATCAGCAGCCAGCGTGTTATACATGCCTCCTCTTGTAGTGCGACCGCTGACACTGGACCCACTTGCTTGATGAGATCCTGGATGACATCCTCTGGATTTCCTCTCCTCAGTAACAGGTTGCTATGTGGATACACAGAATGTGAAGTGCTGGAAATGCATATAAATCTATATACAAGAAGGTTTAGGAACGCTGTCATACCTTCCTTTCTTCTTCAGAGTGTCCCTTAAGTCCTGCACACTTTCTAACAGGAATTTCAAGCGATGGGGTCCAGTCTTGGGAAAATTGTAATTATGAGTTCCCAAATAGTGTCTTGGATCAAAGCAATACAGTGGGATGATATGATCTGCATTCCTGTGAGCCCAGAGTAGAACCTACAATACATAGAACGTAACTGGATCATCTTCCAAGACATTTACATTGCACATGTGCATTGTTAAAGAGAAGTCTATGTTTAGTCCAGTGAGTTTAGTTGAGTTCTGAGCAAACACTTTTTGCTGCTGGACAACACTCTGGGAGCATGCCCATCATACATTGCACAAGTACCGGTTTCCTGCATATGGCAGGAGAATAACCTCCATGGGTGCATGTGTAGGGGCACCAGTGCACCCAGAGGCCTACACTGCTGTTAAGCTGTTAAGACGGCCCAAAATACATTCTGGCAACGAGGATCTATACTACCTGAAGTATATATGATATAGTAGGCATTATACATTCCGAACTTTATTTGATTTAACAACTTATTTATATTATTTATGGACAAAAGGCCATGTTGACAAAGTGAGAAGATGCCACATTTAATGGGAGACCCCGCCTCTCTTATACAACAAGCTGCACTGCACTCATCACAGACAAGTCACATACTGTATAATTAGAAGCAGTGAGGCTGTTGTATAACCAGTTCTGCACATGTCAGTAAAACAGCTGCTGGCTCACTGTGAGTAACACAGACCCTCTATAGAGGAGGATATACTGTGCCTGTACTCTGTCTGCATTATAAAAGTAGCATGCACATGGGGGTCTGCAATTAGTAAGCACATGAATGAATACACAAATACATGCTTGTAGTACTACAGCAGCACAGGGCCAGTCACCAGCTATCCCCACCTCATTGTCGTGAAACCTCAGGTCATTCCTCAGCAAGCAAATGATGACTTTAGCCGGGACACTCATAGTGCTGAACTGCTGAAGCCGGGAAGCTCCAGTCTGTGATGTGATGCCGCTGCTGGAGTAGGTAGTAATCAATCACTTCGGACAAAGCCTACTTCAGTGACGACAGAGAATCGTCCCCTCCTCCTTCCCTCTGAGAGCAGCTGCATTACACAAGGCAGCCACTAGGGGTCCTCTAGTTATGTGAGTAGTAGTACATACCGTGTATTGCTGATGCTGATGCTCTTGCCTAAAATATTCAAGCAGTAACATGTCATCTGCTGATTATCCATATCTTAAATTAGGGTTTTCATTCCATGCATCAGTTTTACATTATTATTATTATTATTATTATCATTATTATTTTCATTATTATTATTGTTGTATTTAAAAGTGCTTCAAAGTGTTTGCAGCAGCTTATAATGTATATAGATAAATTGGTATTTGTTTCCTAGAATGGCGCCCAGCTTTCCTACAGTATGTACGACACCGTAGGGAAATCGCATTGCATCGCATCGCATGGGCCATTATAGCGGCATACGATGCGATGCGATTTTTTCATGTACATTTTTGTCTCATTGTACCCCACTATATCGCATCGCATTGCATCGCATGTCCCGCAAAATCGCATGCGATTTTATAGGGTGTGCGATGCCATGACATTAGGTATACAATAATAAGATTGTATGTCCCAAAAATAGATTTAACACGCCCCCCCCCCCCCCCCCCCACTATCCACGCCACGCCAAAGCGTGGCGGAGCACCTCCTCTGACTTTTTCACTACCCCACTATCCACGTTGGTGTGGAGTTGATTTTACATAGTGTGGCGAGTGCAGCGAGCCACCGAGCCCGAAGCGTGGCGAACGCAGCGAGCCCCGCGCGGGGACGCGGATTACTTTACATGTATTCCGCATCCCCTCGCGGGGCTCGCTGCGCACGGCACATTTCGGGCTCGGTGGCTCGCTGCGCTCGCCACACTAAATAAAATCAACTCCACGCCGACGTGTATAGTGGGGTAATGAAAAAGTCGGAGGACGCCTTCCGCCGGTGGCGTGGATAGTGGGGGTGTGCGTTAAACCTATTTTTGGGACATACAATCATATTCTTGTATACCTAATGTCATGCCATCGCACACCCTATAAAATTGCATGCTTAAATGGCCCATGCGATGCGATTTCCCTACGCAGAATAGCCCACTGCTTAGTGGGCGCCGTTCCAGGAAACAAGTACCAATAAATTAGATATATATTATGCTGCTGTTATATAAAAAATGCAATAATCAAATATAAATAAAATCGATGAAACTACCGGTATATACATTCCCTTTATCCACTCATACTTCTTAACATGGGTACACAATGACAGATGTCTAATCCAGTGGATCACACCGATATAACATTTAATTTGGTGCTTACACTGAACATTTGCTGCGCATGCAACACACAGGTTTCACTGAAACTGTGTGTTTTCAAGCAATTTTATTTTTTCAAGTGATCAAATTGAATAGCCCAAAAAAATCAGCAATACATAGGGGAAAAATGCTAAATGTGTCTGTTTTTCATACCCAATGATTTTTAGGCAGTAATTGAATACCGACCAGGAGATCATTCCCCATCCAGGACCAGCTGTGAGTTGGGAAAAGTGGTTTTGTCATTAAACTCATTCTCCCACTATCTTGTGGAGTGTGTCCTCAAGTTCCTGTTTGTGGCTCCCTCCTATAGAATTGTAAGATGAATATGCAAGATCACAGGTAACCTGTCACACTCAGAGGTGGTACTGTGTCAATGAGGTACCCAAAGCAGGAAATAATGGCATCCGGATGCACTATGAGCTGGAACTTAGGCTCAATAATGCGTTTCTCCGCCTTGTGACTCTCAGTGGCTTCCTCAGATCTTCCACTCCCCCCTCCCCAGTTGCAGGGAGAACTAACTTCTGCTGCAGCAGCCTCTCTTTCCATCCCAGCACAATCTGCGTAGTGCTTTGTACTGAGCAGGGTAGAGAGGCAGTGGCATTCTGTCCTCTCTCCCTGCATGCAGGTTTCAATACTCCCACACCCCACTGCCCGCTGTATTAGACACTGGTTCCCAACCAACACACAAACTACAGATGGAGCCACCTTCGTTCATTCGGCCGGCACGGTGGAGATTTTCCGCAAATGGGGTTCCATTCTCTGACAAACGCTGTGCCGACACGGAAAGCCCGGTGCGCTGCCAGATGGACAATTTAATTTAATTGTATTTAATTGCCTGCTCCATTGATCATGCCCTCAAATTTTACCTGGGCCTGGGTGAACTGTTGGCTCCCCTGAATGGGGGACATGTATTATTGCAACACTTGTGCCGCTAAACCCAGTGTGCGTCACTAGATTTGGTGTCACATGGCGCTGTAACTCTTGGTGTCACCCTCCATGGATGGAGGGAACATACCCAATGGGACTGCCTGTCATGCGGGTGACTAGCAGGTACGACTTCCAATATGAAGACACTACCAGTCACAGTGATGCAAGTGCAGTCTCACAGACTGCATCTCATACTTGCCGACTTTTGCTGGCTGCCTTCCGGGAGAGGGCAGCCAGCTCTGTTATACAGGGGGGCGGGGCTATCGCCGGGGGCTAAAAAGAGGCCGGTATTTCAGGCATTGCACGGCGGGGGGCGGGGTTAAAATGACGCAATCGCTGCATTTTACTCACGGACCCCCCCGACGAGGGGCGGATCGCGGGGGATTGGGGTTAATGCAGGAGGGTTGCCCCCCTTTCCGGGGGGCCGGGAGGGGGACCCGATTTCCGGGACCCTCCTGGCCATTCCGGGAGGGTAGGCAACCCTGCTGCATCTGGCTTCAGTAAGGCTGAGTAAAGTGGTAGATTTTTACAGGACTGCAGCCCGTAGACAAAATCTGCCAATGAATAGGACTCTTCTGTAGGTTTCGGTAGGGTAGACAACTCTAGTACATAGGCGTACCCGCAGAATGGCCAATATTGCTACAACTTTGAAGGTACCCTAGAGAGAAAGGTTTTCATTCATGTAAATGATCAATGTGTTATATAACTCTGGTTATATGTAAGATCTTGTTAATAAATAAAATAAATAAATGTAAAAAATGGCCATTTAACTGCTCATTAGTATGCTTCAATGAATAACTATATTTTATTATGTATTGAGTTTTACTTTCGAAGTATTGTTGTGTTTGTTGTGGCCAATGTACTAAGTGAGATAAGGTCTATTTTATAAGATACCTCTAATAGTGTGTACACACCATGAGTAATAGGTGGAAATAATAAAAAAAAGTAATAATATTATAATAAAATAGTTTCGGTATCGCATTATCACACATTAGCCACTGGGGGGCGGCAGAGAGTAAAGTATCCAGCCTCTACCCTTAGTGGACGGCTGGTAGTTTCCTGCCTCCCGGGGAGCTGCTCCTGCTGCTGACATCACACTTCTGGTTGCAGCCTCCCAGCTGGACGTTCCGTGTCTGCGGCTGTTGCTAGAGCTCTAGCTTCTTTCTCTTGTTTGTGGAAAGTAAATCCGGGTGTCTTGCAGTGTGCACGGTGTTGTACCCTCTTTTCCTACCGGGCGATCTCCTGGGATCTTGGCGTTTGCAGGATCTCTGTGGATTATACTGTATACCTCTCCTGCCATAAAAGTTCCACAAATGAAGACCTGAGAATGGGCAGTCAGCGGCCGGGACACCCGTGATCTGTATGCATGATCACCCCACTGGGTACTGGATTATTGGGGGGCATCACTCCAAGCAAGCAACAAGTGAGCGTAAGTACAGTACTCCTAATCTCTGCACCCCCAGACTCTTAAACCACAGCCATTGTGTAGGGTAATGGCCCCTCTCCATGTCACTGAGTTATCCTGTGCACATACTACACAGCCACTTTCCATTTGCAATTGTGTGGCACAGTCCCAAGTACACGGTCGGACATTACCCTGCTCTTCTGTCAGTATGGATACTTGTTGTGTGTTCATTATATCCCGTCAGCATATACGTGTTACATATACAGTACTAGCATGTGTGTGAGCAAGTACTGCACAGCCCTGTGCACACACTACCTGGCCACAATGCAACATGTCTGGTGAAATTGTTTATAACCTACTCCCTCACATCTTAATTGTTAATAGTACTCTCTATTTTGCATCCAGACAGCCATAAATTCATGTTACTTTGGGACCTGGGGTTTGGGTTGAGTTGTTACATGGGTACCTATGCATGGAAGCTTCAAACTTCTACAATAGTGGCGAATTGCACTGTGCGCGATGGGTTGCGGATTGCTGTAGCCCTGGGTGGTGTCAGGAATCCGTGTGACTGCAGATGGCAGGAGGCAGTGTCAGAAAGTGACATTACTGACAGGCTTGTTATGTCAGGGATGTGTCTGGGGAGGGCATAATCGCAGGAATACTGCACACTGTAAATTTACTAAAAGATGGGAGTTCTATTGAAGTTGGGATTTTGCCCATGACAACCAATCAGATTCTATATACAACATACCATTTTCAATAGAACTCTAATCTTAGCAAATTGACCCCTATATGTCTATTGCGGTTATTGGCGGTATACCACAGCTAATAGATCTTTGTAGTTTAAAAGTTATAAGATGGCACTTAAGCTGGTCTTACTTCAGAGTGATTCTAGGCCCGAATGCACAATTTCGATGGATCGTGTGCACATCGTGAGGTATTTCAGAACAATGGCGATGCGCGTTCCAGCGGGTTTAGAGGTCGCACCTTTGATCTTATATGCTGCACATATAATCAGTCGGGATGGCTTGCAGTCCTAAGCAGATCATATGTGTTCTTAGCACATACAATCATAGGCACCGATTCCGTGGGTGCTCCCAGGCCTAAGCACTAAGGGAGCGCGTGCTGGCGTCAACCACGCAGAAGTACAGCCTGTACAGGGCAGAGCGTGTCGGGAGGGAGCTGACCTCACGCCGCGGGCTGAAGTACAGGGCCGAGTGCGGCGGGAGATATATCACTATATTTTCATTCACTATATCAGCAGTGTCTCACAGCCGTGCTGGTGTAGGATTGTGCGTTTGGTCTGTGATGTACAGTATAGTCATGTGAGTATTAATACAAAATCTTTTTGGTGGCATTGATTACTTTTAATGCATTTCATGGTGGGTATCGTTACATTGTGCCATAATGTGTAAAAAGGGGGACTCTGCTGCTGTAATCTGTAAAAGGGGAACTCTGCTGCCGTAATTTGAATATTGGAGACAACTGTGCTGTGTAATATAAATTGGTATTATTTTGTGTCGTCTATCTATCTATCTATCTATCTATCTATCTATCTATCTATCTATCTATCTATCTATCCCCAAGGACAGTTCATGTCAGCCAGAAGCCTATTTGCATCCAGGTCTGAACCCTTTAGTGATGTATCACCACATGACATTGATTGACAGCCCCAGCACTATTGGCTGTGGCCTGATTCCAATATCAACAGTATTGCACAGCTGCAGGGAAGCAGCCACAGTTACTGTATAATTAATATTCTAATGCAGCATGAAGGTGCCTGTAGGAAAAAGATCTGATGGCTCAGCATCAGATCGCAGTTACCATCATCTGCGTAAGCCTAAACTTACTCAAACTAGCCGTCAGAAAATCCACTGCACGGTCCAGGATGTCTGTGTGACGATGTACACCATGTACTCGGCCCGCTTACAAAATGGGGGCAACAGGACTCTGTTCTGTACAAAGTTCCCAGTCTCCGCCCCCAAAGTCAGCAATATGCCAATCATGATGCAGCTAAGGGAAGACTGTGAGCAACCATACAGGATGCGCGGGACAGCCAACATCAGATTTCTATGTAAACTGTCAGGTTTACTGACAAATCCAAAACAGGCCCTGTGGCAATCATTTTATGTGAGACGTAGGGTTAAAACATAGAAGATGGGTCTGCACCTGTCCTTGGCAGACCTCCATATCTACACAATAATGAAGTGACAATATGGTATAATTAGAATAAAGTAAAAGTTCCGCTGCACATGCATCGCCTTTCTCAGTAGATTCATGTGGCTGTTTCATTCCTCGGTTGTTCTAGAAACCTGACGTCAGCTCTCACTTCGATGTTACAACACACTTCCACTTAAGTGCAAACCACAGATCACTACTCCTCTGGTTCCTGTTGATTTCTGTAAACTGCTTCTTTCATGCTCGCTGATTTTTTTCTGTGCTTGGTTGGCTTCGTATGTCATGTCTCCTGTGTCAGGAGAGTCTACCTGCTGCTGTACATTTCACATACTTTGGTGTCTATCGTAATAGCCTCACATTAAAGTATAGTTATGGCCTCACCATGCATTTTGCATTATTAGAATGTATTAAATGGACCTCAGTAGTGCTAGAGAATAATGCTCTAGGATGGACGTTGATGGACCAGATTCAGAGCTGGACATATCTCTGTGCACGGCGTAAATGTCAGGCACCTGCACAGATGGAATTTGGCGGCTCCTGAGCTGTGACAACGTGAGCACAGGGAACCAACCTGTTTTGTGGGTCTAGCGTGGGCATGCATCTTATGCTCTGTGTTCTGGGGAAGGAAAGCCTCTTTCTGATAGCTTTCCATAGCGTCCTGTTAGGAAACTCTATCCACACCGTCTCTCATCCTCCGGTAATACCAGCAGACGAGCGGTGTCGGTCAGTGATGATGCGGGAGCACGCATAAGCGCTTATCGTCGGGCCGTACATACTGGGCGGCTAACGCCACTTAAACAGCAAACCTGAGCTGCTTTAAGCTCAATATCACCCAGTGTGTATAGGCCTTTAAAATCAGGCCCTATGTATAAAGGCCTAATTCAAAGATGGGTGCAGTAAGCACATTGGCAGCTGCTGTATGAAAATTTGCTAAAACAGAAGGAGGGAATCCTTCTGCCGCTGTCCTCCCTGGCGCTGATGGGGGGAAGCTGCTGGTCGCCGCGACCATTAGGGAGTACACACAGGAGCGCGCAGCTGGCGATTTATTGCCAGTAGCACTCCAAATCACTGGCAATATGGTCGCTCAGCGACCATATTCCCAGCGATTTTAGCCAATATCGCCCACGTGTGTACATTTCAGTCCCTTTAGGACCTTTCTCAAACTGTGCGCCGTGGCACCCTGGGGTGTCTCGGGACACTTGCAGGGGTGCCCTGGGTTGTGGTTCCGGACTAATGCAAAAAATGTATGGTCAATGTAACTGGCAAAACCAGTGCTGGTGGCTGCCAATCCAAAAATATGTGGACACACAGAAGTGAACCCTCATCACATATCTGGACCTCTGTATGACATATTAACACAATTTACTTAGTACAATATTTAAAGGCAAAAATGTATAAGAATATTTTCGCCTAGGGGTGCCGTGACAACATTCTGATAATCTATGGTGCCATGAATTAAAAAAAGTTGGGGAATCACTAGGTCACTGTATAGATGATAGACAATGTCTAGGTCGTCAATCACTATGTTGACCATTAATCGTCAACAGTGACTAGGTCGACACATAACAATGGTCAACATTAACAGAAGGTCTACATGGATATGGTTGACATGAATAAGGTTGACATGAGTTTTTCATGTTTTTGTGGTGTCATAGACACCATATAAGTGTACTGCGTCCCCTCGCATGGCGTGCTGCACTCGCTATGCTTCAGACACGATGCCTTGCTGTGCTCGGCACAATTCTATTCTCACTCTTGGATAGTAACGTTTGAAAAACCACCTTTAAAAAAAAATTGTGAAAAACTGTCGACCTTATTCATGTTCACCTTCTGTCAATGTCAACCATTCTTAGGTGCTGTCCTAGACACTGTTGACCATAAGTAGTCGACCTAGTGACTGTCAATTTAGACATTGTCAACTGAGGGATCGCATACCACTCAAGGCAGGATCAGTAACACAACATGAGCCAACAGATAAGAAGGGACAAGAACCAGGGGTGAATTTAGAGGCCGGGCTGCCCCTAGGCCAGTGGTTCCCAATCTGTGTGCCTAGGCACCCTGGGGTGCCTCAGGACACTTACAGGGGTGCTTTGGGTTGGTGGACCAGGATCAATTCATATAATTAATGGTCAATGTACCAGGCAAAACCAGTGCTGGTGGCTGCCAATCATAATATATGTGGACAGACAGAAGCAAATCCTGTCCCTCACCACATAACTGTGACATATACACACAATGTACTTCATTTAATATTTTTCTTCTGAATTTCTCGATAAGAAGCATTTGGCCTAGGGGTGCCTTGAAAATATTTTGATGCTCTAGGGTGCCGTGATCCAAAAAAGATTGGGAACCATTGCCCTAGGCACATTATTAGCTCCCCCATTCATTTTGGGCCTATTGCAGATGCCTCAAACCCCCAAGCAGCCTCAGCCTCAATCCACTAATGCCTCCAGGACTTTTCAACGGGTAAAACTCTGCTTTTTACCCGTTTAAAAAAAACCTGTATTTTTAAACGGGTAAAGCAACCTGGAGCATTCCCACTGTAGCTCTACCCGTTTAAAAAGCCTAAAAAAAACGCAAATTACCATTTAAGATCTGCAGTGGGAAAGGGGTATGAGAGAGAAAGAGATGTAGTTTCGCTGTCAACTGTGTTTCGGACACATATAAACAGACAATATATATACAGTATAGAATAGATAATAGAAAAATACGGGGGCTGATTGAAAAGTAATGATACTGCGTTTGGAAGATCTGGGAACACTTGTTGTTGTGAAACTCATACATCTATGTGCAGTGGCGTAAGTTCATCCAAGTTGCCCGGAGGCAAGATAAGTATTGGTGCCCCACCCCAAATAGCTCAATCAGTAAGGTGTCTGTCTCCGGTAAGGTCACGGGATCTAATGCAGGGTATGATACTTGCAAAAATTATGTTAACTGATTCAAACTTAATGGGGAAGCGAGGTGCTCCCTTGGGGGCAAGAGCCCGGCGGCAGATGACTCCATTGCCTCCCAGAGTTCTGCCTCTGTCTATGTGTCTGAACCCGCGATTGGACTGCCATACTCTTCTTTGTTTGGTCACAACGCATAGACGATCTTTGTACATTTCATCATGGAGGATGAGTAAGATGTTTCTGTGAGATTGTCAGACGTGTGATTGCATTTTGTATTAAACTTGTAAAATGCTGAACTGAAACTCATGAAGTGTTACTGAAAGCGTACAGTGCAGAAACCATCATCTGTGCTGCACTATTATTATTATTATTGTAAATAAAAGAAAATACTTATTCACAGAAAATACAGGTGTAATGGGGTTTAACCTTAACTAAGGATTCCCTACCATCACTTACCCTCAAGTCAAGTGCAAATGGAAAAATGTGAGTGCTGGTAGGTTGAGTGAATATGAGGTACTTGTGTAGTATCACGGCGCCCATCGCATCGCAGACCATAAGGCATGCGATGGTATGCGATGCGATATTGCGTGATGTTCCCCAATGTCATACAATTTTAAAATTGTATGGCATTGTATATGGCATACGATGGGATGGGATTATAACTTGTATAAGCACCCTAATGGGTGCTTACAATGTTAAATGCACCCTCACGCCACCCCCACTATGAACGTGAACCCGAAGCGTGGCGAGCGCGGTGGTACGCGTCCTTCAACCTTTTCATACCCGCACTATCCACGTCGGCGTGGAGTTGATATTATAAAGTGTGGCGAGCGGAAGAGCATAACTTCACAGGTATACGCGTCCCCTCGCGGGGTTCGGTGTCTCGCTGCGCTTGCCACACTTTATAAAATCAACTCCACGCCGACGTGGATAGTGGGGGTATGAAAAGGTCGGAGGACGCTTACCGCCGCCCCTCACGGGCTTGCTGTGCTCGCCACGCTTTGGGTTCACATTTATACTGGGGGGTGGCGTGGGTGTGCATTTAACATTGTAAGCACCCATTAGGGTGCTTATACAATTTAACATCGCATAGGGGGCTTAAATCGCATCGCAGTGTATCGGGTGCGCCGTGATAATACATAAGTACCGAATATTATAATGTGCTGGGAGAGTAACATGTCAATGGAGTGGACGGAACAGGTTATTGGATGCTTAAGGGGATTGTTGGGTTCCTGAAGAAATTAGTTCATTGGTAAATGGATTCTTGAGGGTAATGGGGTATGGGTGAGGTATTGGTTGTTGAATGGATGCTGTCAGGATGGGTAAATGGGTTTGCTGGGGGAAAATGGTGGTTGTAAATCCACAGTACAAAATAATTATATATTGTGGGCACTGATGAGTGGGATAAATATATATTGGGGTACTTATTTTTGGCATAATAATGGCCTTGGGGGGGAGAGAGAGAGATGCACTAAGCTTCAAAAGTGATAACATGGAGAGTGATAAACAGCCAGCCAATCAGCTCCTGCCTGATATCTTTCAAACACAGTTTGTGACATGGCAGATAGGAGCTAATTGGCTGGCTGTTTATCACTCTCCATTTTATCACTTTTGAAGCTTAGTGCATCTGGCCCAGAGAGAGATAAAGTGTAGTAGTTGCCCAAAGTAACCAATCAGCTTCTACCAGTCTTTGAAATGATTGTTAGAAGGTTCCTTTTGGAAACTTCTCCAGTTTAACTCTCGTCTAAGGCTGATACATCTCCCCTTTATAGTAAAGTGGTTGTCAGGCAATTATAATTGTTTGGTATTAACAATAAAATCATGAGGTTGACTAATTTAAAGGATGTTCAACAAAGCAATGTGATAAATTAGTCACATGGAATAAGATTCCTTTAAGTACGCGTTCTGCCTTTCTTATGTACAGGATGTGATTTCAGAGAATGATTATTGTCTTTTAGCACCGAGAACAGTGAGGGCTGAGAACACCCTATCCTGTAGCATATATTTTCCCTAAAAAATTAAACTGGTTCCACAGATAACTGTGGCATCGCCCATAGCAACAAATCAGCTTTAATTTTCTGGTTGCTATGTGCACATGGCCCTTTCCACACAACTGACCATAGAACAGTCTTTATAAGGATTCCCCTTTGAGTCACAAATAAATCCCATCTTCTGGAAGTCTTTGCTGCTGGACAAATTAATGTGTCCTTAAGGTGTTTCAGCAGCCAACATAAATGGCCACTGGACCCAAGTATAATATAATCTTTTGTATTTGAAAGCATCATCTTAAAAAAATGTTGTACAGTATAAGAACAATCATAACCCAGAATGCTATGCCAGGCCCGGCGACTGGGGGGGTCAAAGGGTACAGCTGTGACGGGCCCCGAGTATCAGAGGGGCCCCAAGTTCAGCCCCCACTTGGCCGCCGGGCCACTCATCCTCTGACTGTTAGCGTGGCCGTGGTGCCGCTGAGACAATTGAGCCTGCAGTACATGGGGGCTGCCTGGGGACATTCGCCGGGACACGCAGCTCTTGGCTGCCGCGCAAACAGCCTGTGGAGGGTCCGCCGGGACGGTCCACCGGAAGCTGCGTGTCCCAGCGGACCGTCCACAGGCTGTTTGCGCGGCAGCCAAGAGCTGCGTGTCCCGGCGAATGTCCCCAGACCATTGTGGGTGCTCATTATAAATAAGCATCTAAGGTGAGAAATCTTTATATGTGGGGTGCACTTTGGGTCTCTACTGCTGCTTCTCGGGGCCGTGTCTAGTGTTAGCTCAGGTCTGGATAGCAGTCTCTTGTCAATGCTTTGATTTAACATACTGCACTTGAATTGGTCTCTAAGGACGTATGGCTTCAAACTGGCAGTAAATATCTGAATTTGGTCACACACGTGTGTCTGTGTGTGTGTGTGTATATGTGTATATATATACACATACACTCCACAAAGGCTGCACATGGGTAAGAAAGAAGGAAATCATGCAGTTGAAGTTCAAATGTTTTCGATGTATTTTACCACATCGTCATCAGGATAATACACGGGTGAAAATCACACACCTACCCTGTCGGTTACTATGGAAACGCGTGTAACACCAAGCACCTTAACTCACGCCACTTGAAAGGTGATGCAACCCTGGTTAGCATCATCATCGTGCGGCGGTTGCCATGGTGCGTAACATCAATTGTCTAATGGGCATTAAGGTGTGTGGTATAATATGAAGTAGGCATCATGATTTGTGGCATAATGTGTATTAGTTGTCAATTCAGAAGTGAGACTATCTGCGCTGGGGGCAGCAATTATATGGGACTCCTTGCCACCAATATGCCCACCATTCCTCCCTGCTCCACACAACTACTAGTGCTGGAGGGGGTGGGGCCCCCAGAAATATCAGTGTATGGGGCCCCAAGATTTCTGTTGCCGTCCCTGTGCAATGCAAACAAGCTGATAAACACAAGAGGCCGATTGTAATACTGGTCCCTATGGCCATCAGCATATGGGTGCTTTGTCTGCCCATGTATACTCTCCCTTTGGGAGAGCTGTGTTTTCCTGTATGTTTCAGGAAGCACATGTACAGCATATTCCAGACATACAAGTGCTGCTTTGCACTTTGAACACCGCTGACAGCATTCAATGAATGCATCAGTGTTCTTGTATTAGGAATGTCTTCTGTGTGTCGGTAGGGTTGGGATCATTTGGTCTATTGAATTATGGTAGAAAGTCATTAGGTCGAATCCATTAGGTCGACATGCTAAAAGGTCGACATGATTCTAGGTTGAAATGGGAAAAGGTCGACATGATTCTAGGTCGAAAGGTCATTAGTTCGACAGGTCATTAGTTCGACAAGGTCATTAGTTCGACATTGTCTATGTCGACATTCACAAGGTCGACATGGGGTTTTTCACTGTTTTTTTACCTGAATGTCAACACAGTCGACATGGACACAGTTTAAAGTGCACTGCATCCCCTCGCATCGCTCGCTGCGCTCGCTATGCGTCGGGCACGGTGCCTCGCTACGCTCGGCACACTATTTTATTCTCCCACCACGCCCTAGTGGATGGTAGGGCATGAAATACCGCCTGTCGGCACGTTGGCTCAAAAAACAGTGAAAAACTCCATGTCGACCTTGTGAATGTCGACATAGACAATGTCGAACTAATGACCTTGTCGAACTAATGACCTGTCGAACTAATGACCTTTCGAACTAGAATCATGTCGACCTTTTCCCATGTCGACCTAGAGTCATGTCGACCTTTTAGCATGTCGACCTAATGGATTCGACCTAATGACTTTCTACCATAATGCAGTAGACCAAATGACCGCATCCCGTGTCGGTAACCAGCATAAACAGTAAGTGCAAAATTGTTTAGCCTAATAAACATGCCCGTGCAAAGCACTCTTGTGCAGAGGAGTCGGGCCTCTTTATTCCTAAATATGTTCCTGTGTTCAGAATACGAAGCCCCCGCCCCCCCCCCCCCAAAAAAAAAATAGGAATTGTTGTTGTCATCCCACAGACGTCTTCTATTATTCAGGAATACAAGTTTAGTTGCAGTACATGAATTTAAACAGTAATTTGACCAGCATGTTATACTGCAGTAATCTGTATGGCATATTTCTATGTTTTATGCATCTTCCCTGGATAAGTATTGGTCTGATTTGATATATTAGTAAGAACCAGTCAGTTACTGACCTACTTATAGGATGTAGCAGTTAAGAGCTGATTGGCTGGTTGTTTATCACTTTATCACCCTCGTGTTTATCTCTTTTTAAGGCCTAATACGTCTGCCCCCATGTGTCAAGTGGTATACAGATGATAGATTGACAGTGTATTGGCCAAAAGCTTGACACCATATAATCGACATGCATAAGGTTGACCGGTACAGAAGGTCCATATGGCCATGGTCTCATGTTTTCCCAACATTTACTTGATTTAGTATCCACATGGACATATGTTGGGAATAGAGACCTGTGGCAATAACAGCAAACCCCTTCGCACAAAGTGAGCCCACAAGGTCTATGTTTGGCTGATTGTGGTCCTAGAACACAAAAGATACATTGTTATGTGAAACTTTTGTACCCGTCGACCTTTCATTTGTTGACCTTTTCTACCTGTTGACTTATTGACTGTTGCCAATAACGTTGCGATCAACTAATCCGCACAATATGTCATATACAGATAGAGCCATCCTCATCTATCCCTTTAATAGGATTAAGTGAGCCAACTTTATCCCCTGCTAATCCCCTGATGTATTGTTCTATGTATTGTATTTGAAAAGGTTTCATATTGAATATTTGGGACTAAAATAAAGGCAAAACTTTTTCAAATAAATATTTCTGGTCTATTCTTTAATCAGAAAATGTTTTGTTTAATGGTGGCCCTTTTGGGTAGTGGTGGCCCTGTTTTATGACCTTCCCTTTGGTAAAGCCCTTTAAAAAGGCCTTTTCTTATGTAATCTATAGAAAAAAACAGGCTTTACCTGGAGTAAGTGTAAATGGGGCTGATCCAGCAATTTACCGGGTAGCACTGTCGTGGAAATGTGTCTTAAACCCAGGTCCAATCTGGTATCGATCCGGGTACAAATTACCGGGTCTGACCCAGGTAGTGGAAAAGGGGTATAAATCACTGTTTCCCAAATGCAGGCATCAGGGCACCCTAATTACAGTCCGGGTTTGATAGATATCCATACTAAAACACAGTAACCTGTAATGTGTCTATGGAACGAGATAGAGTGGGCAACAGCCAATCAGCTTGTAGCTGCTGTGTTACAGGCTGTGTTAGCAAAATGACAACTGGTTGGTTGGTAGTTTTCTCTGTTCACTTTATCTCTCGCCAATGTTTAGTACATAGACCCCATAATTATTACCTCTGTTTGATGATCTGTGCATAAATAGCCTTAAAATAGCTTTAATACCTGGACTGTTCCGGTCTCTTGAACGTGTTTGGGAATAACCGACTTACGCTGTGCACACACGGTGCAATTCAGTGTACTTTTTGATTTGATTTGGACTATATAGATAAAATCAAATCCAAAAATGACACTGAATCGCACAGTGTGAGCTGGATTTGATGCAGATTTGATCACGATGCGTGGCATCGGGATCAAAAGCAGAAGTAGACTTGCCAGCCCTAGAGGTCAATGGAGTTGCCTAAATGAATGCCTAAGTAATGTAAACTAGCACATGTTCTAAGTTATTACAAAAAAAGTGAAGAAAACGAATGCTGGGTACACACCAGAACGATTTGGGCACAATTCCCCCAATTTCGATGCAATTTCGACCTATTGTATGTAAAAAGAGCAGAATTGGGCATGTTTTAAATGTGTCGTTTGGTTGCTTTGGAGATTTACCTACTGCACTAAAGATTTTTCAATCTACATTAGATTGTGAGCAGATCGTATGCTCCAACAAGATCGTGCGACCATCGTCTCACGATCATGGTCATTCCGGAGTGTACCCAGCATTAGTTTGTAATTTCATGCACTACACAGAATGAACCAGTGCATTGTGACTGTGCTCCCTGTTATTTCCGTGCTGATCTTCTCATGCAGCGATGGCTGATGTTCCACGCGTTGGTTATGCTCAGAGGTCAGCAGTAGACTGGTCTCTGACTGCTGACCCTATTTTCCACAGTATGATGTTTTGTTATTTTGGCTAAACTTCGGCATAAATTCCAGGTCCTTCCTGTGGAGGTAAATATTCATGTTGTGCCAAACAGTCATGGGCCTTGTTGTGGGAAAAGGGAACTTTCTCACAGATCATGAACATATTTTTTCCTATTGGACGGTGTGTAATTCAGTGTGCAGAAACTGGCGTAAAAATATAAACAATAACAGTGATAATTAAGTATTATACCCCTTTCACATCGCACTTTTAAAACGGTATATTGCTGTTTTTTTTCCATTTTAAAACGTTTAAGGCTGCAATGTGAAAGTGCCAGAGTTGATTTACCGGTTAAAGTTAACCGGTATTTCAACACGGTTAAAAAGCAGAGTCCTACACGTTTTAAAGCCGTTTTTTTGGCAGTTTGAACAGCTCTATTTTAATGGCTTTAAACGTGTCCCTTGGGGGTTAAACGGGTTGAATGTTTGAATGGTATTAAATGATTTTTAAAACAGTTTTCACCTGCAATGTGAAAGGTCTCAAGGCTCAGACCCGTTTTAAAGTCCCATTTAAGAATACAGGGTCATTACCCATTTCTGCAATGTGAAAGCAGTATAAAGGATCTGGCAGGAGTCACTGAGCTCTGTAAAGTGCTCTGTGGACTTCCTCACAGACGTGTAAATGGCTGATTGAGCAAAAAAGTCACTCCCTCTTTTTGTAGCGGTTGTTCCATTTTATTTACTGACAGATAAGTGTAGTATAGATGAGATTCAATACCGCTGAAAAATCCATATTAACTATAGGGTTAATGCATAAACATTGCTGAAATGTCTCTAGCCACAGCAGCCAATCAGATTGGTCTATGTAGTGCAAGTTACAGAGATATAACAAATGTCTGTATTAGTGGAGGTTTACACCCCTAAGCAACACTAGTACATAATGTCCATAATGTGATTAAAAGCAGCGCATAATATCTCTGCATCTTTCAACATAGGTGAAAGGGTGATGTCACTGTTTTACTGTTTTATAGAGATGAAAATGCTCATACACAGGATTTACTGTTGTATTGTGGGAGTGTATTGTGCAATTGGAGCTGCTGTCTATGTAGACTTTATTCCTCATTCTTTAAAAGCCAGTTGTTTGTCTGTCTGTGTCTGCCTACGTTCCCAGTCATAGAACAGTGACAATAGCTTCCCCCAATCTCCCAGTCTTCATCTGAGACATTCATACCATGGCACTCCAAGGCTTCCTCTATACATCACATAGAGCACAAGCAGTTCGTAAACACCAATGTTTAAACACAATGATGGTTAAGAGTGTAGACAAAACATTGTCCTTATACAGAGGCAAGTTCATTAATACTTCTTCCATTCCCCTACACACAGCTCTGGGCTACTTTTCATCAGTACTATTTTTTGGGAAAAATAGGTCCAGGAACTCCAGATCTGGGGGTGGATCAATTAAATAAAAAAAAAATATTTATATAATAGAGAGAGGGAGAGATAGATGTATATATTATATGTATATATTATATTAGAAAGAAAGGCACTCGCAGGTGACTTTAAAGTAAAACGTATCTTATGGAAAGTACATTTTTAGTTCCTGACGATGTCATATTTCATTAGAGTTTCAGGAACTGAGTTCCTGCTGGTTCCTGGTGAAAAATAGCACTGCATGAATGATTCATCACAGTGTGTATAATATTCCATTTTCTTCTAATTTTTTTCCATTTAATACTATGAAATTGCGTATTTCATGGTTTAAAACAGGGCTTGACAAACCCCGAGCACCAGGTCGCCACGGCGATTAAAGTTTCCTCCATGGCGATCAGATACGGGAAGGGGTGTGGTCTGCCGTGGATATAGGACAGCGGCAGTATGTCTCCTGTCTATGCTTAAGTATGCCACAAAGCTGCTGAATTCTTACAGTAATTTGACCAAAACTTCCCCCTTCCCATTGAGGAGATCCTTCTGAGCATCCTCAGCAGTGTGACATCCGCGGCTTCCCCCGCACCCAGTCACTCACCGCCGATCCCCCTTCAACCCTGCTGCTTCCTGCTTAGGGCCGCCTTGCCTGGCCACTCAAAGCTGCGCAGCAGACACACCTCCGTGTCCTGCTGCGCATTTGATGATATGCAGTGTTCCAAGCCACACTGCTGGCGCCGCTCCCCCTTCACCTCTACTGCAGAAGAGAGCGACTGTCTGCTACCCAGCTCCGCCGCCGCATCTCGCACAGCGCCCTCCAGCCCGCCCACTCAAAACTGTGCAGACACCATCTCCAAGTCCTGCTGCGCATTTGATGATATGCAGTGTTCCAAGCCACACTGCTGGCGCCGCTCCCCCTTCACCTCTACTGCAGAAGAGAGCGGCTGTCTGCTACCCAGCTCCGCCGCCGCATCTCGCACAGCGCCCTCCAGCCCGCCCATTCAAAACTGTGCAGACACCATCTCCAAGTCCTGCTGCGCATTTGATGATATGCAGTGTTTTAAGCCACACTGCTGGCGCCGCTCCCCCTTCACCTCTACTGCAGAAGAGAGCGGCTGTCTGCTACCCAGCTCCGCCGCCGCATCTCGCACAGCGCCCTCCAGCCCGCCCACTCAAAACTGTGCAGACACCACCCCCAAGTCCCGCTCTGCTGTGGGATGGATGATATGCAGGCCCCACTGACTGCTCCTACTCTATTGCCTGGTCACACAAGCGGTTATGGTATAAGTCATAGACAAACTTATCATAGACAGTCATATGGTTGACCACTAACGATCGACAGGGTCAAAAGGTCGGCAGGTGAAAGGTCGACATTAAAAAGTTCAACAGGATCTTAAGGTCGACAAGTAAAAGGTCGACGTGAGTTTTTAATGTTTTGAGGGTGTCTATGTCGACATAGGTGGACATGGACACTGTCTAAGTGTAACGCGTCAGCATCTATTCCGATAGGTTGTGGGAATGGGCAGCAGCTCTCCGAGCACTGGCCATGCCCCCATACTGGGAAAAATGGGTGTGGCCTTGCAGGAGTACCACGATAGTAAGTCATGCCCCCTAATTTCGGGCACTTGCCTACTGCACGCTCAGATGTCCCTTCTCCTCTAAAAATAAAAAATATATGGGATGTATCACCACTGGGGTTGATACCAGGCGCTGCTTAGGGTTTTTCTCAAATTTAGCAGCAGTTTTGGTCAGTCCTTAGTAATTAACAAGATAAAAAAATAAGAGAAACTGCGCTTTGAGGAATAATTTACCAACCAGTATGATAAAAAATTGAGTTAAAACTTACAGGACATCACATACACATAATAAAAAGTAGTAATAATAATGGGAAGCGGTCATCTATTAGAATGAACTTAGGTCTACAGTCATTAGGTCGACCCCACTAGGTCGACTGGCAGGAAGGGGCGACCTGACTTAAGGTCGACATGGGCCAAGGTCGACATGACTTAAGGTCGAATTTGCATAAAGGTCGACATGAGGAAGGTCGACTGGTCATAAGGTCGACATGGGTTTTTCACTTTTTTTTGAGCCGATATGTGCCGACAGGCGGTATTTCATGCCCTACCATCCACTAGGGCGTGGTGGGAGAATAAAATAGTGTGCCGAGCGCAGCGAGGCACCGTGCCCGAAGCATTGCGAGCGAAGCGAGCGATGCGAGGGTCCGATTCTCATTGCCAACTGTGTCCATGTCGACTGTGTCGACATTCGGATAAAAAAACAGTGAAAAACCCATGTCGACCTTATGACCAGTCGACCTTCCTCATGTCAACCTTTATGCAAATTTGACCTTTAGTCATGTCGACCTTGGCCCATGTCGACCTTAAGTCAGGTCGACCTTCCTGCCAGTCGACCTAGTGGGGTCGACCTAATGACTGTAGACCTAAGTTCATTCTGACAGATGTACCGATTCCATAATAATAACATGAATAAAACCTCTAGAAAAAGGTGCAATTGATTGTATAAAGGTGCATGTAGGATTTAAGGGAATAGCACCCCTCTTATCTTCCTTGATAGGATCCTGTACCTATTGGGCTCAGATGGTATTGCGATGGTGAAGCTGAATAGGACAGTTATTATTATATCACTCACGTGTGGCAGGGTAATTATTGCTGTAAGGCTTGCAGCAGATGGAAGGTCCCCTTTGGAGTGTGGCACAGCTTGTTGTTCTTACTGTAATGGCTTCAATCCAGCCCGGGCAGGGGTAGAGTCCAACATTGAGTCCTGGTTCACGTATCCAAATGGGGTGGTGTTTGTAGTCCACATGCAATGGAGGAAGGCCTATTCTAGTTTAGGCAATTCCCAATTTGAGGGTTCAGTATTGTTTTCCCAAATGTAATTGTGTTGTCCCAATTTGCCTGGTAATTGGGGAGGTCTCATTCAAATTGGTGTACACCTGCCATGATATGTGCTGCATTCAAAGGGAATAGAATTGGGAGGCAGTCCAGTGTATCAGAAGTGATGGATTTTATTATTAGATGCATACAAATGCTATTTATTTTAGTTTTGCCTTTAACATAATGTCTTTCCTGTGATGGGTAAGTAGGTGAAAGTTAATTGATTTAATTGCATCTGCGGGTCCTAATTTTGTACAACACTTAAAACTCATCAGATGTTTACAACAAGTGTTTTGAGCTGCACAACTCCATTACCTACAGTGCTGTGCGCTGTGAATGCAGATCGGGAGCATTCCTGCACAGGTGCAGTTAGATAGTGGTGGGACAACAAAAGGCCTCTTAGAATTTTCACCAAATAAGAAAAACATCAAAGATTCACGGGTATGGGGAAAACCCTGAACCGGACAGCACCCCGGAAAGCCGGACCGGACGGGCTTCATTCATCAATATCTGTCATGCTGGACGGGGGTGCATTTCCAGGGGAGTATCCCGTACGGTAGGGCTGCTGTGACACCTGTCACCAGGGAGAGGAGAATAAAGCCTCCCTGCATGGTTTGGGGGTGTAATAAATCCAGAACGGTCTGGTCCATACGAGGCAGCTGTAATCTGACCCTTCCCCATGTCCCAGGTTAAAGCCCCCCCGGACTGGACATTCCCCCCAGACAGGCGCGCCACTGGACTGGATGTAACAAGCTCCGGAATACAGAGTTTGATAGTCTGGTCCGGCGTTCCGAGGTCTGGTTCAGTTCCGCTTTTTTACTTAGTCCCAAAATTAGTTATTTGTACAGGTTGAGTATCCCTTATCCAAAATGCTCGGAACCAGGAGAATTTTGGATAACGGATTATTCTGTATTTTGGAATATTTTAATTTTTCAATGATGTATTTTGAAGTATCTTGCATTTATGCTGTATAAACACATCAACCACATGAAATACACACATGTATTTTATTTGTTCAAAAAACAAGGTTTCAAAACATGAAACAAAGTTTGTGTACTATCTCAGGCACTGAATGTGAATGCCAAGCAATCACTTTTTTGCACATATATAGTTCTGTTACATATCATGTCCTCATTAGTGTTGTTACAAATGTCCCCAGTAAGTTTTTAGCAAAAAAAAATATTTTTTTCACTTTCTGGAATGTATGGTTTTCGGAATAAATCGGATAACGGATACCGGATACTCAACCTGTAATATGTTCCTTCCTAAGTGTAAGCCCTGTGCTTATCAATGCTGGAGCAGTTTTGCAGTCAATGTTGATGATTAGTGTATATTTGCTCATGGGCGCATCAATGTGGTAGATTTAAGGATGCAGCATTCAGAACATGGAAAGTTAAGCTTGCAGAAGCATATTACGTATACTATTATGTATGCTGAAAGTGCAAAAACGAAATTTTCATCTCAATATATGAGTAGGGATAGACAAATGTTTTCAAAACTATTTTGCTCTGGGACCCCACAATTGTTTCAGGCCCCCAGCAAGTTAGTGCAGAATGGCCGCCACATTGCAGAGGCACAAAACTAATAGGATAACTTAATTTCTTACACAATTGCAGAGATTAGCTACTTTCGGAGTAGCTGCCCTGCTTGTGTTTTTAATATATTCATGCAAATGTTAAAGCTTATACCTCATATGAAGACTTGGGGGATGGCAGGGAGGCAGTGGTTGACGGGGATACAGAGGATGGTAGGAAGAGGCAGTAGGAGACTGTGCAAACTGACAAGAAAAGGCAGTGGGTGGCAGGGAGAGGCAGAGGGTGGCAGTGGGAGAGAGGTTAAAGCCTGCAGAGTGTAGCAGGGAGAGGCATAGCGTGACTAGAGAGAGTCAGTGGGTGATTGGGAAGTGTTTGGGGACAGGGGAAAACTCATTACATTATGTGCTACACCCCCCCCCCCCCCCCAATCCACCGATATGTACCACATGCTTCCCAGAACCCACCTCCCTGAAAGGTGAAAACGACCTGTAAGCCTTCCACAGCTGCACTCATGACAATTTCACAGCTGTGTATGGACTTTTTATTTAATTATTTATTTTTTGATAGTTTACAACTTCCAGGTATTGTACCATCATCACATATCCCACACTGTTATCACATGCTGCGGATTCTTTCTCCTCTTCAGTGCAAGCATCGTTAGCACTATAGTATTCCATGTTTATAATAATCATGATAAATGGGCAGTAATCTTCATTATCTTTTCAAAATAAACATCTTTCTATTTACAATTTCTATACAACATTTATTCGGCTTCATTTAGGCGAATGAAATGGACGGTATTTTGTTTATGAAGTTATGGGCCTTATTCTGGTCCACACGCAACGCTGGGAAATTCACAGCATTGCGTGTGGATAAAACACCGCCCGCAGTGCCGGCCACCTGCCCCCCTCACTGCGTGGATTCCCCTGCACGGCTGTGAATTGATGTTTTACATAGACATCCATTTGCAGCCTTAAGTGCCAAATCATTTGATGGTCGGTTATTATAGTGGCTATGGCCGACATGGTAAATATAGGTGTCAAAAGCTGGACATGGGAAAGGTCGATAGGGTCAAAATGTTGTCATGAAAAGTTTGACATGAGTTTTTCAATTTTTTGGTGTCAATGTCCAACTGGACCCCCAATTAGTGTAATGCTACCCTCTCGTGGCTAGCTTCACTCACTATGCTTCAGGCTTGGCAAGCCTATTCCTGCTCTATGCCGGCATGGATGGTGAAGAAAACTCAACCTTGTCATGTGTCTACCTTTTTCATGTCAACATTTTGACTCAAACTTTGTATCTGTCGACCTTTTGACTCTGTTGACCTATAGCATGTTGTTCTTTTGAGGTAGACCTATTGACTGTCTGTCTAAACACTGTAGATCTATCAACCGGACCCAGGTAAATATTTCCCATTCATTTCACATGTAGCACTGGAGACCAGGAAATGTGATGTTGTCAGGTCACATGGTTTTGCAGAAATGCAATTAGTTTTATAGGTAGCATAGATGGCTGGGTCAGGAACGTCTCTCCTGAAGTGAGAATAAGACACATGTTGCACCTATATTCAAAACAAACATTAAAATGAATCAGAATATTGAAACGTACAAGTCACCTGTGTAATGAAGTCCCACTGTCCCCCGTCCCCCCCCGTCCCCCCCCCCCCCCCCCCCCCCGTACGCATTCAGATTCTCTTGCATATGGCCAAAGGGGAGAGAAATCATTCAATGGCCCCCGTCAGTCTAAACTTCCTTTTATTTCTGTCCGCCAAAGAGGGGGCGGGTGCTGCCTTCATGTGACGTCAGCGCCCCCCCCCCCCCCCCCGCATCGAGCAGGGAACATCATGCCTGCATCCAGAATTTTTAAAAGGACGCCCGGTGAGTATGTAACTTGCCTAAGCCTAAGCAAGGGGGGCGGAAGCTATCCTGAATAGGTCCATAAGTCTGTTGACTTTTTCATATCAGTTCTAATGTTGTGCAGTCCTGGCCAGGGCCAGTGTAAGGCTTCTCAGCCTCCTAGGCAAAACTTCAACCTACTGCGCCCCCCCCCCTGTGGCCACCAATACCCACTTTCTAACCCCTTAAGACATACTTGCCTAAACTTCTGTCAATGGCTGGGTAGCTTCCAAAAAACAGGTGGTCCTCCCAGCCCCCCGGCAAGGTGGGCAAGTCCCTTGCTTTCTCTGGAGGCCTTCCTTTGTCACCCACAACAGAGTACAAGGAGGAGGGGGCAGCAAAGCCCCACAACCCTAGACAGCTGCCTAATGGTAGAGCCGACCCTGGTCCTGGCAGACCTGTAGGTGCAGCTGCATGCATATAGGATTAGAGCGGCTCCACTTGTTTTCCCTTTGCTATACTATTATAATATTATTTTCGGTACTCTTTACCTAGGACGGCGCCCATCGCGGGCATCGCGTCCATCGCATGCACTAAAGTAACGGGTGCGACGCGACCGACGCGATGCCCGCGATTTCCCATAGAGATCAATGTTAAATTTTTCAATGGACGCGATTTTTCAGTTCAATGCCTCAATGCCCGCGATTTTGCCATAGGAAACAATGTTAAATGGGCCACAGAGCCCAAATAGGCACCCTTAGCAGTGAAATGTCCCCCACAATTGTTAACGACACCCCACGATCCACGCGAACCCGAAGCGTGGCGAGCGCAGCGGTACGCGTCCTCCGACCTTTTCATACCCCCACTATCCACGTCGGCGTTGAGAATAGAATAGTGTGGCGAGCCCGAAGCGTGGCGAGCGGACGTGGATACCTGTGAAGCCCGCGTAGGGCCGCGTTTACCTGTGAAGGTATCCGCGTCCCCTTGCGTCACGCTTCGGGCGCGGTGGCTCGCTGCGCTCGCTCGCTGCGCTCGCCACACTATTCGGTACTTGTTTCCTAGCACGGCCACAATCGGGATCGGTCGCGGCTCTTATTTAGTGCACTTTAAGGGCCGCGATCACCCCCGACGGACGCGATTCTCTTGATTTTTGCTAATCCTGTGTATCGTGTACCATGCTTCAATTACCGCGACACGACCGACGCGATAATTGAAGATTTTCCTGAAATCGGGTGGATTACCAGATATCGGTCCCATCGGGAACACTAAATGACAGGATTTATTGTCCCCGACGCGACCGACGCGATAATTGAAGAATTCAACGATATCTGAGGTTTTAACATATATCGGTCCCATCGGGAGCACTAAATGTCAGTATTCAATGCCCCCGACGCGACCGACGCGATTTTTTTATCAAAAGCAGCCATTTTATGGTTGTACATGGCTGCTTCCAATACAACCCCACATTTACACCCACATTTACAAGTTGCACCCTATTTTTAACTCCACCTCAACTATCGGTCCCATCGGGAGCACTGAATGTCACTATTCAATGCCCCTGACATGAGCGACGAAATTTTTTTTTATCAAAAGCAGCCATTTTATGGTTTTACATGGCTGCTTCCAATTGAACCCCACATTTACACCCACAATTACAGTTTACACCCAATTTATAACTAAACATGAACTATCGCTCCCATCGGGAGCACTGAATGTCTGTATTCAATACCCCTGACGCGAGCGTAACTAAACCTGAACTATCGCTCCCATCGGGAGCACTGAATGTCTGTATTCAATACCCCAGACGCGAGCGATTAAATGTTTTTTATTGCAAACACCCATTTACAATTTACACACTATTTCAAACTACACCTGAACTATCGTTCCCATCGGGAGCACTGAATGTCATTATTCAATGGCCCTGATGCGAGCGACGCAAATTTAAACACACATTTACACCCGAAATAATAAATAACACGACACATGATAATATATTTCAACACTTTTATTGAAAAGTTTTTTTTTTACCTTTCTTTTTTTTAAACGTATTTAAAAATTTATTATTTTTTTCCTTTATTTTTTTTTTAATGAAACATATTTTATTACATTACATAGAAAACAATCAATAAATACAAATATTATGTTTTTTGTCTTTTCTTTTTTTTTTTTTTTTTAATTTTTTTTTTTTAACAATTTAAATGTCATTTTGAAAATATTTTTTGAGATTTTTCTTTTTGTTCATTTTTTTTTATTTTTAAACAATCGGAATGTCAACACACAAAATACGAAATCAGAAGAAGTTGATCGATCAGTACAAAGAGAATAGATGCCTGGCTATCACAACCAGGCAAATTGAAATGAGGCGTGGGAAGATCACGGCACACTACAAAACAGTGCCCACTAATGCAAACAATCACATGAATCCGAAAGAAGTTACAAATATGCAGAACAGTGGTTAGTGAAGGAGCAAAACTAGTACAGCCATCGCAAAATTCAGGAAGACCGCACTGCAACGTTCACCAACCAAAATTGTAGTACATGACTAAAAACTCATTATTGTAGAGTACTCAGAAAGGAAGAGAAACAAGAACATTGCTGCCAAATTATAAATTAAAAGTCAAATTAGCCGAATTAGCCGAATTAATAATTTGAATAACGCTCTTCGCCTGGGGTGGAGGGCTGCACATTCCGCAATGCGGAGTACACAGCACCAGGCAAAGTCGAGGGATCAGTGGGAGGTGGCATAGGGGGTCCCGGCGCATAGTAAGGGGCAGGCGGAGGAGCAACCGGCGCACTGAACATGGGGGGGTGATGTGGGTGTGGGCGTGGTGGCTGTCTGTGCGCATTGCGGCATGACGTTCCGTTGCAGTCAGCACAGATATCATCCTCTGCTGCCTGCAACATCAGGCCATACAGCACACGCTTAAAGTGGTGTTGCGTTGATCCCTTCCACTTTCGCATTTCTGCGCACACATGATTCGTGAACATTTTGCAGTCATCTGAGGGATTGTTTACTGCTTCCTCCTTGTATGGGCAGCAATATTCCTGGCCGGTAGCAGCAGGTCTTGTCGCCCGTCTCCTTCTACGCCTCCTGGGGGGAGCTGATGAGGTGCTCGCCACCACAGGAGGCGCCACCTCCGACAACGACTCACCCTGCTGCGACGACTCAGAGGGAACTGCTACGTCAGCACTCTCCTGTGCAGTGGATGAAGAGTCTTCATCCGTACCAGTTCCCTCTGCTTCCCTCCTTCCTTGCTCCTCCACAATAAAGAGCATACGGTCGTAGTACCACAACTTCGGCTGGTACACATCTGCAGGGTCAGTTCCTGAAGATCGCGACTGCTGGACCCGATTGTGCTCCTTCACCAGCACTGTCCGCATATTAGTGAACTTCTTTCGGACCCACGTGACGTTTGCATTAGGGACACGTCTCAAAGCGTAGGCCGAGATCTTCCCAAAGGCCTCATTCCTCTTTGCCTGGTTGTGAAAATCTATGTGATCTTTTCGCCACAGACATCTATTCTCTTTGTAGAGATCGATCAACTTCTTCATGATGTTTCTATCAACCTCACGGGCCATTCTGTAAAAAAAAAAAAAAAAATTAGGTTTACACTATTAAAATGAACGCACTGCACTGTTATTCATTAACACACTACAAAAAAAAACTAATATTTACCTCAGTCAGTAGCAGGTGTAAAAAAAAAACAGTTTTAAACTAATTCCCTTAAACGGCCAAAAAAACACAATCAAACTGAAATACAATCCGCAAAAAAAAAAAAAAATTTTATCTGAGATATTGATAGCATATGATATAATAAATGCAATTTACACCACATTTGACAACAGAAGTAATTATATATTTGTGTCCCTCCACTATACACACGCACCCAAAGCGTTGCAAGCGCAGCAAGCCCCGCGAAGGGACGCGGATACCTTCACAGGTAAGCGCGTCCCCTGGCGGGCTTCACAGGTGTCCACATCACCACGGACACCTGTGAAGCCCGCGAGAGGACGCGCTTACCTGTGAAGGTATCCGCGTCCCCTCGCGGGGCTCGCTGCGCTCGCCACGCTTCGGGCTCGGTGGCTCGCTGCGCTCGCCACACTATTATATTCTCAACTCCACGCCGACGTGGATAGTAGGGCATGAAAAGGTCGGAGGACGCGTACCGACGCCCCTCGCGGGGCTCGCTGCGCTCGCCACGCTTCGGGTTCACGTGGATAGTGGGGCTGGTACACTGTGAAAAAAAAGGCATTTTGGGTACATTAACAAATTAATTAGAAGCACAATTTAAGCACAACTTACATTATTCTTTTCAAAAAAGGAAATTGTCTTCCAAAATATTATAGTGTAAATTCACCAATAACCGCAACTGCAATTACACAAAACAGATAAAAAAAACATCAATAATCAAAATGGAATGACATACAAATCCACCCCCACTATCCACGTGAACCCGAAGCGTGGCGAGCGCAGCGAGCCCCGCGAGGGGCGGCGGTACGCGTCCTCCGACCTTTTCATGCCCTACTATCCACGTCGGCGTGGAGTTGAGAATATAATAGTGTGGCGAGCGCAGCGAGCCACCGAGCCCGAAGCGTGGCGAGCGCAGCGAGCCCCGCGAGGGGACGCGGATACCTTCACAGGTAAGCGCGTCCCCTGGCGGGCTTCACAGGTGTCCACATCACCACGGACACCTGTGAAGCCTGCGAGAGGACGCGCTTACCTGTGAAGGTATCCGCGTCCGCTCGCCACGCTTCGGGCTCGGTGGCTCGCTGCGCTCGCCACACTATTATATTCTCAACTCCACGCCGACGTGGATAGTAGGGCATGAAAAGGTCGGAGGACGCGTACCGCCGCCCCTCGCGGGGCTCGCTGCGCTCGCCACGCTTCGGGTTCACGTGGATAGTGGGCCTGGTACACTGTGAAAAAAAAGGCATTTTGGGTACATTAACAAATTAATTAGAAGCACAATTTAAGCACAACTTACATTATTCTTTTCAAAAAAGGAAATTGTCTTCCAAAATATTATAGTGTAAATTCACCAATAACCGCAACTGCAATTACACAAAACAGATAAAAAAAACATCAATAATCAAAATGGAATGACATACAAATCCACCCCCACTATCCACGTGAACCCGAAGCGTGGCGAGCGCAGCGAGCCCCGCGAGGGGCGGCGGTACGCGTCCTCCGACCTTTTCATGCCCTACTATCCACGTCGGCGTGGAGTTGAGAATATAATAGTGTGGCGAGCGCAGCGAGCCACCGAGCCCGAAGCGTGGCGAGCGCAGCGAGCCCCGCGAGGGGACGCGGATACCTTCACAGGTAAGCGCGTCCCCTGGCGGGCTTCACAGGTGTCCACATCACCACGGACACCTGTGAAGCCCGCGAGAGGACGCGCTTACCTGTGAAGGTATCCGCGTCCCCTCGCGGGGCTCGCTGCGCTCGCCACGCTTCGGGCTCGGTGGCTCGCTGCGCTCGCCACACTATTATATTCTCAACTCCACGCCGACGTGGATAGTAGGGCATGAAAAGGTCGGAGGACGCGTACCGCCGCCCCTCGCGGGGCTCGCTGCGCTCGCCACGCTTCGGGTTCACGTGGATAGTGGGGCTGGTACACTGTGAAAAAAAAGGCATTTTGGGTACATTAACAAATTAATTAGAAGCACAATTTAAGCACAACTTACATTATTCTTTTCAAAAAAGGAAATTGTCTTCCAAAGTATTGTAGTGTAAATTCACCAATAACCGCAACTGCAATTACACAAAACAGATAAAAAAAACATCAATAATCAAAATGGAATGACATACAAATCCACCCCCACTATCCACGTGAACCCGAAGCGTGGCGAGCGCAGCGAGCCCCGCGAGGGGCGGCGGTACGCGTCCTCCGACCTTTTCATGCCCTACTATCCACGTCGGCGTGGAGTTGAGAATATAATAGTGTGGCGAGCGCAGCGAGCCACCGAGCCCGAAGCGTGGCGAGCGCAGCGAGCCCCGCGAGGGGACGCGGATACCTTCACAGGTAAGCGCGTCCCCTGGCGGGCTTCACAGGTGTCCACATCACGACGGACACCTGTGAAGCCTGCGAGAGGACGCGCTTACCTGTGAAGGTATCCGCGTCCCCTCGCGGGGCTCGCTGCGCTCGCCACGCTTCGGGCTCGGTGGCTCGCTGCGCTCGCCACACTATTATATTCTCAACTCCACGCCGACGTGGATAGTAGGGCATGAAAAGGTCGGAGGACGCGTACCGCCGCCCCTCGCGGGGCTCGCTGCGCTCGCCACGCTTCGGGTTCACGTGGATAGTGGGGCTGGTACACTGTGAAAAAAAAGGCATTTTGGGTACATTAACAAATTAATTAGAAGCACAATTTAAGCACAACTTACATTATTCTTTTCAAAAAAGGAAATTGTCTTCCAAAGTATTGTAGTGTAAATTCACCAATAACCGCAACTGCAATTACACAAAACAGATAAAAAAAACATCAATAATCAAAATGGAATGACATACAAATCCACCCCCACTATCCACGTGAACCCGAAGCGTGGCGAGCGCAGCGAGCCCCGCGAGGGGCGGCGGTACGCGTCCTCCGACCTTTTCATGCCCTACTATCCACGTCGGCGTGGAGTTGAGAATATAATAGTGTGGCGAGCGCAGCGAGCCACCGAGCCCGAAGCGTGGCGAGCGCAGCGAGCCCCGCGAGGGGACGCGGATACCTTCACAGGTAAGCGCGTCCCCTGGCGGGCTTCACAGGTGTCCACATCACCACGGACACCTGTGAAGCCTGCGAGAGGACGCGCTTACCTGTGAAGGTATCCGCGTCCGCTCGCCACGCTTCGGGCTCGGTGGCTCGCTGCGCTCGCCACACTATTATATTCTCAACTCCACGCCGACGTGGATAGTAGGGCATGAAAAGGTCGGAGGACGCGTACCGCCGCCCCTCGCGGGGCTCGCTGCGCTCGCCACGCTTCGGGTTCACGTGGATAGTGGGGCTGGTGTTAACAATTGTGGGGGCCATTTCACACTTCAATTACCAACCACTTTACATGCAAATTACTATAAAGTAGACACAGCATACTGCCTGCTGCACCATTTCAATAACAAGCACAACACACCTCAAACTGCTCTATTTAACAAATATGTACCAAGAAATCATTACAGTCTATGTCACCATGCATTACTATCAGAAACAACAGACTATTTTGTATGTATTATAACACACAGTACATCATTTCCAGGCACATATTCTCTGCACATAAACCTGTGTTATCCATATTATCATTATTTCCTTGACACTAAAGTCATACACTTCATTAACTACTGCACATAAACACTTTATAGCTATTTAGATAAGCACTACCCCTTGAACATAAGCATTATCCACTCTATACAGCCAATGATAAACCCCTAATCCTCAAACAAATGATATATGAAGGACACATGTATAACCACAGTAAGCACCCCTACCTCTCCAAATCCCCCCCCCACCCCCACCCTTCTAACCCTGTATATATTGTTCACAAACCCAAAGGCCCACCTATGCTCAGTAAGTCTGTAAATCTACTTACTGTTTTGTGCAGGGGCAGGGAGACAGACACAGCTGCTGCGTAGTGCTCTCACTGATTAGCATCAAAATGGCTGCTGATGTCCTTCCCCAGAGTGCTTTTGGCGCGTTTTTTCCGGCAGGCAGAAAAATCGCGTCGGTCGGGCGGTGATGTTACGCTCACGACAATGCATAAGACCGACCGACGCGATATTTCTTTGTACATTGACGGTGTAGCGCGTAATACCGCGCGTAATACAGGGAGTTACTTCAAAATTGATCGGTCGCGTCGGTCGGAGCCATTGTAAAATGCTCCCGACGCGACGGACATGTTAAGAACAGTATTAAGCACTGTATAGTGCTTATACTGATCGGTCGCGTCGGTCGGAGCCATTGTAAAATGTTCCCGACGCGACGGACATGTTAAGAACAGTATTAAGCACTGTATAGTGCTTATACTGATCGGTCTTGTCGCTCGGAGCCGTTGTAAAACGGCCCCGACGCGACGGACATGTTAAGATCTTGATTAAGCACTATATAGTGCTTAATCAAGTACATGTCACGTCGGTCGGCAGCATTGAGCTGTTAAGCTCACAGTACATTGCGGCCGACGCGATATGCTTTTAAACATGTCAACATGTGTATCATGTTGACATGTCGACTAAACATGTCAACTTAAAGTTGAGCATGCTTAGTATGCTTAAAAAAAGTGGTTCTCTGTGTCCAAACCATGGTGAGGGCCCCAAGCCCCAGAAGCCTATGACAATTATAATGTTAATAACCCACACAGGCTTCTTGGGGTTTGCTGCGCTTACCACGATTTTAACTTAGTACTCCACTACACTCACCGCGCTCCAAAAATTATTTGGATAGTGGTGGTGTGACTCCATAGCATTCATCCATCACAAATCATTCACCTGAGACAAGAAACACAAGTGTTTTAAAAGCATTTTTGAAAATTTACTTTGGAATTGAAAATAGAAAAACTTCAATGGCAAACAAAACATATGACATCAGCATTAATGGGGGACACAGAAATGGGGGTAAATCTCAAGAGTCCTTGGGCAATAAAGTCAGGGCAATTAGTATGCGGGCAAAAGGATTCTCTTGTCCCAGGCTCTTCCGCCACATGAACTCCTCCAGATAGCTCTGGAGCATATGCCTGGCGGTGCCCCTGTGGCGTTTATTCCGCCACTTACATGCCCCCCACATCCGTTCAACATTCTGGGTATGTACCCCTGTTGTAGGGTCTACAAAGTTATAACGGTGATTGACCTGGGCATGTTCATATCCTGCAGCATTCAGCTGGGCTGTACTGTAGGCTCTCCAGCAGTCAGTGTACACATGAGAGCCCGGCTCCACAAACTGCAGGATAGCTTGCATGAGGGTGTTGGCGTCCCGAGTGGCAACCTTGGTGGCGAAACATTGGCCAGTTTCTCTGCATATGCCACCAAATACCCATTGCTGGGGCAGTACTCGGCCAACATTGGCTTGCCTTTTGACGAAGAGGGTCTCATCCACCTCGACAATCATGCCGGGACCTCCGATCCGGCGCTGCGGCTGCGCCATGAGGTCCAGCAGGCAGGCCTCCCTCATATACTTGTTGTACAGGACAGCCGTCTTCTTAGAGAGGGACAAATTGTTCTCGCAGTAGTCAATGCTGGTATATTCCTGCACCCAGGAAAATATGAAGCGGACCAGCGTAGCGAAAGGCAAACGACAGCCAGGAAAGAACAGTCCTGCTCTCAGACTCCTCTTCAAACGGCAGTCCCTCACGTTACAGCGCCACATGGTCTCCTTCAAATTCAGCCGCATCGGATGACCATTGTCGCATGTAGCCTCTGATGGCAGCAGATGATGGCGCTGCAGAAACGCCACTGCCTCCTCCTCACTTGTAGGCAGTGAGAACATATTCACCTCAGCCATCTCAGAGGTCTTGAAATCACCCACAGAGCACTCCACAGCAGACCAATCCACAGCTCAGGACTAACGATCAGCACGGCTCAGGGTCAGGATCAGCAGAAATCAATCGCAGAATAATCAGGATCAGCAATAATCCACTGGAACAGCAGCAATCCGCAGCACAAGGCTCACGAACAACAGCAAATAGTATTCAAAGCACAAGATCAATCAGGGAGATATCACCAGCAAAGGATCAATCAGCCAAGAAATCACCAGCAACTGAATACACGTCTCACTCCTACCGAGACAAACCCACAAAGGCAGTAGGGGAAAAAAGAACAGAAGGGGCTGTCAAAGTAAGGGGCCGGACTATCACAATAAATATTGACATTGATGCTGTAACTGAGCAGATTACAGAGGGAAGATTTCATATTGACATAGAAACACACACTCCAACACATTAAAACATATGTTACTAGGTAGATTTTATAGGGGGTCGGACTATATAGATTAATTGGCCCTATTAAAATGGGCCTAAACAGCGGGAAAATCGTTGGGCCAATGGGACAGATGAAAATCGTGTGCATCGTGAGCATTGGGGGGTTTAACTTAAACATGCGACGCGACCGACGCGATTTAATAGAGAGATCGTGAGAAAAGAAGTAAATCGGTAGTATCGCGTCGGTCGGGGGTATACAATTAAAAGGGCCACGACTCAATCAACAAGATGCCGATATGAAAACCGACGCGAAAAAAAAACATCGTGAGTACATAACTATATCGGGGGTATCTTATCGGTCGGGAGCATCGTTACCATACAAAAAAACCACCGATGCGACGCGATGCTCAAGACTCTCAAGATTGCTATCGGTGTGGCCGTGCTAGGAAACAAGTACCCACTATTCTATTCTCAACTCCACGCCGACGTGGATAGTGGGGGTATGAAAAGGTCGGAGGACGCATACCGCCGCCCCTCGCGGGCTCGCTGCGCTCGCCACGCTTCCGGTTCGCGTGGATCGTGGGGTGTCGTTAACAATTGTGGGGGACATTTCACTGCTAAGGGTGGCTATTTGGGCTCTGTGGCCCATTTAACATTGTTTCCTATGGCAAAATCGCGGGCATTGAGGCATTGAACTGAAAAATCGCGTCCATTGAAAAATTTAACATTGATCCCTATGGGAAATCGCGGGCATCGCGTCGGTCGCGTCGCACCCGTTACTGTAGTGCATGCGATGCCCGCGATTTTTTACACCCGATGACCGCGATGGACATCGTGGGCGCCGTGCTAGGTAAAGAGTACCTTATTTTCTATATAGATAATTGTATTGTATTCTGCTGTCAGTGTATGTGCAGATACACATTCAGTATGTATATTATATATGGATGTTTAACTTGACATTCTCACCTCTCTGTTGTTGCTGTCCTTTCCATTAGCTGGCAAATGCCTGAAACTGCATACAAATAGTACAGAATGTTTCAGCCCTTGGCTCTGACCTGAAGTTTATTGCTTGAGTTCCATGATTAATAAGTTCTTAAAAGTGTGTAGCATATAACCCGGACTTCCCCCACCGGATATGTAAGCTCAGAACTTCGCTATTCTCGAACTGCGTCCTAGCTACACTTTCCCTTGTCGCTGGTTTATCTCTCTGTACAAAGTTAACAGTGATGTCATCTGGGGCTGTGCACTGTGAGAGCCAGCTACACTGGTAAAGTTATTCTTACATACTGTAGACGTTCTGCTCAGCATGTCTTCACGTTGGAGAGAGCCATAGCAAGAACACTTTTGCCGCTACATTTATGAAACATAGAAAAAAATTACAAAATATTTATTAAATGAAGTAACAATGAAAATGAACTATTTTATCACCACAAATTAATAGACTGCTTAACGTTAAGAGCAAATCCAGCTAATACTGCATTCACGTCGCAATTGTTCCCATGTCTGACCTGGCTTCGGCACTTTCACATTAAACCCCGGCGGCCTGGGATTAACCCCTAAACACTATGTTAAACTCTGCATTGATGAGGACCAGGGCTGACTGTCCACACATTCCAATACCCCCCTCTCATCCGCTACAGAACAACATGGCAGTAATTCCGACAACATAGCAGAATTGTGCCTCGATGCTGGAATTGCTATATTATGCTGCCCTTATGTAGCTAGGCCTCTGCTTGCCTGATGGCTACCGCAACATATTTTCTTCAAACTTCTATTGTATCTTCAATCTCCTCGAGATGGGGATGGCAGGTCTACACTTTGTATACCCAATGTTCAGCAGTTAGCTTGGATTGCTTCTGATTGATCCCTTTAGGCTGGATTTACTATTATGGCCTACAATTGGGAATAGTAACCTTCTGAAGCATGCTGAGCAATGCACATTTCCACTGCTTGTAGTCACATATGATGAACACCCACAATATCCACACAATAACCACAAAACAATAATAATAATAATAATAAATTGTGTCGACTATCTTCATGTAAACCTTTTTGACCCTGTTGACCTTTTGTTACTTCCTGTCTACTTTTTACCTGTTGACCTTTTGACCCTTTCAACCTGATGCATGTCCACTCAATGACTGCCTACCTAGAAACTGCAGGTTTATTATACCACACCTATTCCATAGGTCCTTGTGGGTAGAGAGGATCGGATACACTGTGAAGGGGAAAGCACATTTCTCAGTGTTTAAATACTGATTAATGTGCCACATGGAATGGAAGACAGCCTCAATGTCCCATAAATCTAATTATATGGGAATTATTTTAGATGAAATAACTAAAGTAGGGGTATTCATATAGCAGCTGCGTCTAAAATATGCAGAAGCAACAGGAGGTGTCTTAACATCTCTGTGAGAAATGCGCAAAATATTGGCTAAAAATGCCAGCGTTGTTCACATTCGTTATATAAATGCAAATGAAAAAAATGTGTAAAAAAAAGATTATATTTGCTATAAAAGGTAAACATTACCGGTCTTTATGATGAATAATAATGTTTGCTTGGCAATTTTCACACCAATTTTGACAAATTCACTTGGCGCTGAAAGGGTTAAGTAAAAGTGTCCTGCGTGGTTCTGTGATCAGCTGCTGTGCCGAAGATGCAGTGTTTGAACATTGGTAATTTTCGTAACCCTGATGTTACTCGGGATGGTCTGTGTAACCATCCAGCAGAGGCCAGGATATCTGCATTGTAACACACAGACCCAGGCCCCTGCAAAATGAGGCTGGTATTTTAAATGCTCATTGTCGCTGCCCCTGGCTGTACATGGTCTCTGCATGTCACATCATACATGCACAGTGCTGAGCCTAACCATCGGAGTTGCCCCTTTTTGTGACGGCATGGCCCGGGCATGCCCCTTTTGTGACGTTGGCGGCCCGGGACTGCCCACAACAGTGATGTCGGCGGACCCGGTCCGCCCCCCCTAACGCTGCCCCGTGCAGCAGTGCCCCCTGCCTGCCACGGTTCCTAGAAGGAACACTAAATACTATCGATGTAGAGCACCGATGGCACCTTTGATGGTCGACCCTTTGATGACCATTCTTGGTATAGCATCCCTTCACATATATATTTGCAGTGGTATTTGTAAGAATAGGATGCAGCTCGTGTTGATACACTGCATGTTCTTTGTGTGATACATTTTACTCTGACGCTAAAACTTGTCTTGGCCACCTTAATGAATTGCCTTTATGAACAATAGGATATCTTGCCACGTACTGTACGCAAACAAGAACCACAAGACAGAAAGACGAGAGTTGTGGCATCCCATGAGATCCCAGCCGTACACAGCTCAGGAAATTGTTGTGTTGACTAAACTAAGATTTTGGAAAGGGAAAAAAAAATGTACAAGAAGCGTTTTGGTGATTAACTCAAGTAGGAACCAGGCTTTCATTCCTGCAGACTTCCTGTGTTCCTCAGTTCCAGTAACATCCTTGGCAGCGAGGTTACCGGTAGCCCTGCCGGTGAGCGTTTGTTGTTGGAGCTGGAGAGTCTTCTAGCTTTATTTTTAGTTACACTTTGCAATATGTTTCTGATCCTGCAATAAGATTATTATTCTTAAGAAAACCCAGTGAGAAGCGGGATTCACGCTTCCCAATTGTACCAAATTACTGTATAACATTGGGGGGTTTAATTCAGACCTGAATGCACGTTCGCGAATGTGCAGCGGCCAGTGATCAGGTAGACACTGCCCTGTTATAGTGAAATCCCACCTTTGGGATTTAGGGCTTGATTCTAGTTTTCTTGGTAAGCTGTGAGGTTCGCAGTATACCGAGCACCAGCAATTCGAATTCGGCCCCATCCGAATGCATTAGAATCACCCCCGTAATGTGTACACTGTGTGAATGGATTTGTACGCCTTGCAAAGATGTCGCAGCTGAGTGAAAATTTCCCAAACCCTTCATTAGAGGCCTACCATCGCCAATTATTTTCCCACTGGCTATCACTAATTGAAGCGGTCAGTTATCACCCACAGACGCCCACTTCCTGCCAATCGCCTTGGGAACAGCTGGCAAATAGAAAAGTAGCAAGACTTTATTGCTGGCCAGCATCGCATACATGCATTGCGGCCCATATGCATGCGCCGTTCATTGATTATAGGCCACTGTGCCAATTCCCAGCCCTGCGATCAAGGCTGAATCGGGCCCATCATTCCAAATCAAACATTTAGCTAGGTGTGGAACAAAGGTGGTCCAATAGAGGACAAAGGGCCAGATTCTCTAAGCTTCAAAAGTGATAAAAGGGAGAGTGATAAACAGTCAGCCAATCAGCTCCTGTCTGACATGTTTCAAACACAGTCTGTGACATGGCAGGTAGGAGCTGATTGGCTGGCTGCTTATCACTCTACATTTTATCACTTTTGAAGCTTAGAGAATTTGGCCCTAAGCACCTTTGCCCCTTTTGTGATGTTGGTGGGCCTGGTCCCCCCCTTTAACGCTGCCCCGTGCAGCAGTGCCCCCTGCCTGCCACGTTTCCTAGAAGGAACACTAAATACTATCGATGTAGAGCACCGATGGCACCTTTGATGGTCGACCCTTTGATGACCATTCTTGGTATACATACCCTCCAACATGACCCATTCCATTAGGTACAAAATGCTCTGTTCCTGTACTTCCCTGTCAGTGGCAGTTACAGAGGTTGGACTCCAGCACAGTCCAATGTTCAAAGAGGGGGGTCATATCAACTGCCAGTGACTCCAGGACAGTGATGTTTTGGGTGGCAGTAGGTGTGGCTCCCCTTTTTGAATATTGGACTGTGCTGCAGCCTCACCTCTGCAACTGCTACTGGTAAGGAAGTCCAGAAACAGAGCACTTTGTACTTAATGGAATGGGTCATGTTGGAGGGTATGGGTATAGCATCCCTTCACATATATATTTGCAGTGGTATTTGTAAGTATAGGATGCAGCTTGTGTTGATACGCTGCATGTTATTTGTGTGATACATTTTACTCTGACGCTAAAACTTGTCTTGACCACCTTAATGAATTGCCTTTATGAACAATAGGATATCTTGCCACGTACTGTACGCATCAAACAAGAACCACAAGACAGAAACACGAGAGTTGTGGTATCCCATGAGATCCCAGCCGTACACAGCTCAGGAAATTGTTGTGTTGACTAAACTAAGATTTTGGAAAGGAAAAAAAAAATGTACAAGAAGCGTTTTGGTGATTAACTTAAGTAGGAACCAGGCTTTCATTCCTGCAGACTTCCTGTGTTCCTCAGTTCCAGTAACATCCTTGGCAGCGAGGTTACCGGTAGTCCTGCCGGTGAGCGTTTGTTGTTAGAGCTGGAGAGTCTTCTAGCTTTATTTATTTTTAGTTACACTTTGCAATATGTTTCTGATCCTGCAATAAGATTATTATTCTTAAGAAAACCCAGTGAGTAGCGGGATTCACACTTCCCAATTCCTAAGCACCTTTGCAGGCTCTGTGCGTCCCCACCACCACCACCGTCCTCCTTACTACTCATACTCTAGCAGACCTTGCACTGTGCAAGAGGTATCTCAGGGCACACAGGGACATTTCCCTTGTGATTTCTCTATTGCATGTGGGCATATCTCCAGGAAAATGGTGCCATTTCCCCAATGATTTGGTGATTTCTTTGATGCAGGGCAGTAAGTAAAGTCTATGGGAGCAGGGTATCAGCATGGGCACCAAACATCCTGCACCCATTATAGATATGCTCCATCTGCAGTCCATACGTCTTCATTCATTATTGTTACATTTCTTCTTTGGTATAGTTATTTTTTATATCACATAAGGGCCCATAGACACGGAGTGATTTTGGGCTGTTTTCTAAGCGATCTGTCTAGATTGCTTAGAAAGTAAACATGGATCACTCCATCTGTACACCCTCTAGCAATGGCAATGCTCAGTCCTGCGCATCGCCATCACCCACTCATATCTTACTTTCCAAGTAAGATCGCCTAGCAAGCGTAGGAAAAACATGGGTTAGCACAGATCTCTCAGCACACATCGCTGGTGCATTACATTTGTGTGTCAGTCTGTGCTGAGTATGCTTATGCTCCCGTCGCCCCGTGTGTAGGGGGCTTCAAATCCCGGATGGCCGCTGGTACCTCCGATGCAGTCTGGGTAGAAGCAGGATGGAGTCCACAGCAGAGGTGGCCTAACCACAAAGTAGTCAGTAGACAGACATCATTGGTGACAGCCAGCTGTGGGTGAGTAAGTCACATATACCCCTTTTACACCAAAATCGCACCCAGGTTTTTGGACCCAGCTTCAAACTGGGTGCGACCCTTTTACACTAGTGGCTGTCCCGCCAAATTTTTTACCTACACCGTTCCTGAGCCGGCTCTTGGAGATGTATATTTGCCCACATAAGCTTAGTGTAATTAATGCTTACACTTGCTACCGCAGTTTAATATAACTTTTAAACTAGCCCTGCAAACCCGTCTTTTTTGCACAGGAACTCGCAAAATCCCAGGTCTGCAGCTGGTGTAAAAGATCGACCCTTGATTCAACCTGGCAATCACTCAGGGTTGAACACTAGTTCAACCCGGATCGCTGTGCAGTGTAAACGGGTAAGACCCGGGACCCGTTCACTGCATTGGGAAATCCATCTCCCAGTGCATGCTCAGGTCCCTCCTCTGGTGAAATAACCCGCCCGGTATTATGCCAGGTCGGGAAGCCGGTCTAAAAGGGGGGCACAAGCCAGGTCGCACCCGGCTTGGGGCCGAATCCAAAATCCCTGTTGCGACCCGCGCTTGCTGATGTAAAAGTGTTATAAGAGACAGAAAATAGGAATGGGTGCTGTAGAGGATTGTAGACATCACAGACTACACTTAACGGCCGATTCAGTCCTGTCAGCTAGTAGTTCCTGATTACATTCCATTGCATGCATGTAGGAGTTCTAATTCTGAGATATGTGCAATGCTAATATTTACAGTTCAGAGATGATCGGTCAGTAGTGTGTAGTGCTCACAAGTCCATGGTTCTAGGGGGCCCACACACCACGCAACCTGCACCCACGTAATCATGCTAACCTCTGTCAGTTAGGCATCAGCAGTGCAGCAGCAAATATCCCTGGGAAAATGTCAGCTGCAGCCATTTTGGGGGGATTTGCACAGAGCAATAGAGGTGTCTGCGGGAACAGTAGACTCTGGCACAATGAGGGCCCCCTCCTCTTCTTAAAGTTTCATAAATATGCCCCTAAATGTAACCTACATTTGACAGCCCCCGTCGCAGTTACACTCCTTCACTTGGAAGCAGAGATTTGACTGGTATGCGTATGACTCTGAAACGGATATGTGCACATGTCTACAGAGCATGTAGACATGTTAAAGCTGCAGGACCCATCATTGTGATTTGCACCAGCTCTGTAACACCCAGTATATTCAGTAGTATCACGCAGTACAACAATGAGTGCTATACAGATAGTGTTCATTCTAGAACCCGCTATCTTTGAAAACCCATGCAGTTCCTCTTCCCTGCCCTGGGTGTCGCTGTCTACTGTAGTGCTTCTAGCACAGTGTGGTCTGTATTTCAGCACTGATATGCAAGCCAGACCTGTGCTAGAAACACAGCACCAGACAGTGACACCCCAGGCAAGGAACAGGAACTGCATGGGTTTTCAAAGATAGCGGGTGCTAGAATGAACACTATACAGACCTCGCATTTCACACGTACATTTCCTTTGTATAAAAATAACCTATACATAGGGTGCATTTTCCTTCAGCAGTTTGTTTGTGTGTGTTGCTATATGAAGACAGAATGACTTATTGTCCCCTCATTCTAAATGTGTTGCTGAGTGGAAGCTATATTTTGCTTAGTAACGACCGTGCCATTTAAATGCACTGCCCACAATGAAAGTCTAGTGTTATCTTGCTGGCCGGCAGGATATGTACGTAATTGCAGACAGGAAACCCCAAAGCTGCAAGCGCTGCAGAGCCATCTGATGCTGAGCAGACTGGGTGGAAATTGTGTGGAGTTTATGGTTAAGACGTTTCCCTTGCAATGAATGGAATCTTAAAGAAATATGAAACTGCAATGTCCCGTACCAAGTTTAGTCATCCTGACGTGGTGGAACTCATGGGGCTTACATACGTAGTGATTTGTGGATCCGTCGGGAGCTGCTCCATCTGTACACATGGGGCAATTTCAGGACATTGTCTAATTGATCTCACTTGTGCACGGCCTTGTGCGTCTCTATCACCCGGCGATTAATATCCAGCATGCTGGACAAATCTATAACCGCCAGTGTCAGGGCCAGTGTTCTCACCAAAGAATCCTTACAGATCGCTCAACACACAGTACTGGCACATCACTGTGTGGTGAGTGATCTAGCATCGCCCAGAATGCTCAGCCTATCTCCCCGTGTGAAGGCCCCCATAACAGTCAGTGGCAGTGCACTGATTGCAGATAACTAGACTTTGTGTTCCTGATTATTCCACAGAATGGCCTAGATGTCTACACGATGACTCACTGCGTGCCTACCTGATAAAGTGATTCTCGTCTCCGCAGGCACAGTACAGTAATTAGCCAGGAAGTGAACTCTTCCCAGTATTTGGCTACCTCAGCACTGTAATATGTAACATTGGGATTCTCTAACCATCCAGCTATTATTATTGTTTGACAGGTGTTGACGTTGTGTCATATAAGGTGGTATGTAGCTGTCCAAGTGACATTTGCAAGGAAGCTATGCAGTAATATTCCCAAGCCATCCTTTTTCCTTGTTCCTTACCTCATCCATTTTGCTGTGCAGCATCTGGAAGACATACTAACATGCACCCAGGGTGATAGCCAGGGGTGCCCATATACATTGTATAACAGGGAAGATCTATCTCCAATATGCAGGATGTAAAGTGGATGACATTGTACTACAGTTTGCCATATGTATGTATATATATGGAGCTCTGCCTGAGCATGTTATCAGTTTTAGGGGGAGATTCTGTAAAGCAGAAATGCGGTAAAAACCCCGTTTTCGGGGTTTTTACCGCATTTCTATATGCTATATGCCCCCTCCGCAGTGCCAGCGCTGCGTAGGGAATCGCCAGCAAAAGCTGGCTATTTCCTGCAGAAGCCTATGGGGTATGGGCTTCTTACCGCAGCGCTGTTTGAGGGATCTGTCACGGATCCCTCCCAGCGTGCCCTGCGGCCGGCGCCGGGGTCTGCGCATGCGCAGATGGACTCCCGGGTCACAGACCCGGAAGTCCAGTGCCGGCACCGCATCGCAAGTGACAGCTCTTATCGCAAGAGCTGTCCCTTGCGTTAATAACGGCATATATTACAGCATATGCCGTTATTAATAATGCGGTAGCCGGCGATAATGGGCGCGGATGTTACAACATCCCGCCCTTAGGCTGTATCTAGAAGATGGACAGAGAATGGACAGTCAACAGGTCTACACCTGATGGTCAACAGTCAATAGGTTGACAGGGTCAAAAGGTAGACCATTAAATGTTGGGGAGGGAGAGCTAGAGTTAAGGTAAAAAGTCTCGACCATTTGCATACCGACCTTTTGACCCTGATGACCTAACTGTCGATCTTTTCACGCTGATATTTCTTTATTTTTTTGGAAACATCAACAGGGCCATGGTGGGAATCAAACCCATGACCTCAGCACTGTGAGGTAGTAATGCTAACCATTACACTGTCCGTGCTGCCCGAAGCATTGGAAAAGCTACATTGCAAGTATTCCTGTATTCTTATCATGGTCTCAGAACAAAGCATTTTTTTTTTATGTATAAAGGTTTTTAAATATTATTTATTTATTTTTAACTAAACAGAATGGAAAGCCCAAATATGGACAATCAGCACCAATGTGCATGCTTGAGGCAGCTGACAAATGCGCATATCTATGGGAATAAACCAAACCAATAACGCTCCTGAACAGTTATTTAATTATTTATCTATATTGAGAAGCAGCAATAAAATGTGGCCCAAAAAAAAAAAAAATATTGGGTACTCTTTACTTAGAAGGGCGCCCACGATTTTGATCGTGGGCATCGTTAGTAAAAAATCTCGGGCATTGAATGCACTAAAAAATCGGGTGCGATCAACCGACGAGATGCCCGAGATTTCCCATAGGGAACAATGTTAAATGTCTCAATTGACCCAATTTTCCTGTTCAATGCCTCAATTGACCCGATTTTTCCATAGGAAACAATGTTAAATGGGCCACAGAGGCCAAATAGGCACCCTGAAGTGTATAATGGCCACCCGAATTGTTAACGCCACCCCACGATCAACGTCAACCCGATGCGTGGCGAGCGCAGCGAGCCCGCGAGGGGCGGCGGTACGCGTCCTACGACCTTTTCATACCCCCACTATCCACGTCGGTGTGGAGTTGAGAATAGAAAGTGTGGCGAGCGCACGCGGACAGCTGTGAAGCCCGCGAGGGGACGCGGATACCTGTGAAGGTATCCGTGTCCCCTCGCGGGGCTCGCTGCGCTCGCCACGCTTCGGGCTCGGTGGCTCGCTGCGCTCGCCACACTTTCTATTCTCAACTCCACGCCGACGTGGATAGTGGGGGTATGAAAAGGTCGTAGGACGCGTACCGCCGCCCCTCGCGGGCTCGCTGCGCTCGCCACGCTTCGGGTTGACGTTGATCGTGGGGTGGCGTTAACAATTCGGGTGGCCATTATTCACTTCAGGGTGCCTATTTGGCCTCTGTGGCCCATTTAACATTGTTTCCTATGGAAAAATTGGGTCAATTGAGGCATTGAACAGGAAAATCGGGTCAATTGAGACATTTAACATTGTTCCCTATGGGAAATCTCGGGCATCTCGTCTGTCGCATCGCACCTGATTTTTTAGTGCATTCAATGCCCGAGATGGCCGAGATGAGCGCCCTTCTAAGTAAAGAGTACCAAATATTGATGCAAAAAAATAAAATGTTGGCCATTTACCGTGTTTTCTGCCAACTTCCATTCATACAGTAGGTGGCTAAGCTTGGCAATATCTAAGGTTACCTTTACCATCTACTTTTTTGGATTTCTGTTGTCCACATGTCTTTATATTGTATCAGCATGAATTCATGCTGGGAGTTGTAGTTTCCCATGGAACACCAAGGCTGACATTGCACAGCACTTTGGCAGGTCAGTTCTGCATAATCCTACTCTCTGTTCTCTGAAGAACATTGCCTGATTGTCAGCATCTTTTCCCTTACACTAGTTTCTCATTACTTCCCTCCTGGAACTAATCAGAGTCTCTAAAAAGGGGAATGGAACCCGCGCTCCTAATTAAGGTATATATTTTCCAATATGTGTAATTGTTCAGCAATGATCCTATTTGTTGTATTCACCGGTCTCTTCACAATGATGAACCAGTGTTGGACAGGTTCCAGGCCAAGTGATCTATGGCTGGACCCCCAGCCAGCATATATTAATTTCCCTGGGATCCCTCAGCCGTGGTGGAACCATGAAGAGGATGATGATGATTCCATATCAGATTGCTGACCATTAAAACCTGAGTTAGGTGAAGCACACATCATTGGGGGTCACTTTCTTTTATCAAAATTAGCTTTTTAAAAAAAATTAAAAACGCTTTAATATCTACTGCCGAATACCATTGCAACACCTGAGAAATTTATCATCCATTTACTGTGTATATAACATGGTACACCACTACACCCAACTCACCCTACTGAAACAGAGTGTTTCATGTACATATACTTCATGGCCCAACCCATGCGCATTAATGTAGGATTTGCTGTCCCCTTTGATGCTCTAACCGCCCCCAATATGTTGTGCTTGCTGTTAATGTTCCCGTTCACCACTCCAAAGGTGTTTGATGGGTTTAGGTCAGGGGCGGGCTTTGTGCAGACCAGTCAAGTTCCACCACACTGAACTGGGGAAATAATTTTGTGATGGACATCGCTTATTTATTTATGCTGTATTTATTCAGATATTCCTTCACAGGAAGTAAGGAGCACAGGCCAAACCATGAAAACAAGCCCCATACCATTATTCCTCCTCCACCAAACTTTACAGTCACCAGTTATTATTTGGGCAGGAAGAACTAAGCCCAGATATGGCCACAAATTACATCATTGTAGCCAATGTTTGGCATTGTGTTCTGGAGTGTGTGTGTGCAGCTTCTTGGTCATTGAAAAACCATGCACAGAGCCCAGGCTGTACAGGTACTGGTGCTTTTAGGAATCTGTGTGTGTGTTGCACCTGAGGAAAGATGATGTATATGTGCTAAGGGCCCGATTCAGACACGTTCAGATGGGCTGCAAATTCGCAGCCCGTCTAATAATAGAACAACCACACATGCTGTAAGCTGTTCACATGTGCGATCCATCCGCCCGAAGGCAGCAAGCGAAGGTTAGTCTTCGCTCGCTGTGCACAGGATGATTGACACTTTGTGGGCATTCTGTCAGCATTTTTTGGGCGTTCCCCATCCATCTGGAGGGCTGTTGATGTCACCAGTGGCCTCCTTCTCCCCACGGCCTTTGAGACGCTGAGTGAGTCCTGAGTGCAAGGGGGCGTGCATTCTGCGGGGTGGCCGCTATCTGCTCACTGGTCTCAGAACATTCGCAGCCCAGCAAACAGGTCTGAATCAGATCCTAAGTTTGTTAGTACTTGGCAGTTCTGTTCTGTGACCCTCCGCGGGCTACCGCTTAGTGGCTGAGCTGCTGATGTGTTGCTTTACAATGACAGCACTTGCCGTTCTCTAGGGCAGACATTGCACAGCCTTGCTGGAAAGGTGGCATGATATAAAAGTGCTGCACTGAAAGTCACTGAGCTTTCCGGTTATGTTTGCCTGTGGAGCCTGCATGGGTGTATCCTTGGGTTTACAGTATGTACTTAAGGCCCATACACACTGGGCGACTTTGAGCTGTAAGTCGCTCAAAACACCCAGTTTGAGCGTCTTTCAGCTCAAAGCCGCCCAGTGTGTATGCACTGAGCGGTTTTCCCCCCCCAGCGATGATTAGCATCATCGCTGTCCATACACGCTGGGCATAGTCACCCAGTGTGTATGGACCTTTAGAGTATGAAAAGTGGGAGTGAGTACAGTGGCCAAACACAGTGCTGAGAAGGGGTGAGTTCATACTATACATTTGTGCATGTAGTACAGCATACTGTATATGTGGATGGTAAAGTAATCAGCGTGTAAGACAATAGGGCAGCATACTGTATGACTGTTCTTCTAATGGTCTTTATATGCAAATGGACTGCTGGAAAAAAAATGAAATTATGTTGACCTTTTATAACAAAAATGCGAGTGTGTGAATGTTCTATTGTTTAGCCGTGTTCTAGTCGTGACTCACACTGTAGGTAAATTTAGACAAGTCTGGGCAAGTTTATCTTACATTTGTGTTAGGCAGGGGCTCATTGAGACTCAGATATAACAGTTGCATGAATGACCTCTTGGACTCCATCGAGAGGACCAGTAGTGATTCTCACCAGGGAAAGCAGCTTTATCAGAGATGCAGTGCAACATCAAGTTACCTATAGGGATGTGTGTGTTTGTTTCAGTTGACGACAATATATTTTCACGCACTAAAAAAAATAGGGTAATATGCAATTTTTGGCTATATAATTATACTCTGTTCAAAAACATTTCAATTTTTCAGGTAATTCAGTTTTTTTTAATTACACAGAATTCAGGATAGGTCTTGAGGATCATGGGCAGGCCAAATAAATAAAACCCGATTGAGTGCCGGCTCTCTAATTGGATAGCCCCAACAGGATCAATTAGCAGCTGATTTCCCTCCAATGTATGATGCAAATGATGTTATTAAAGATAACCAACCAGGTGCTACTTAAACTGGCCATACATTAAAATGACCTGCATACAATGCAGGTCGTATGATTGATCGAACGATTGATCGTATTTACTTTAAAACACATACGATTTGCTTATGACCGCAAGCCGTCCCGACTGATCATAAATATGATAAGTGGAGCGTCCTCTCGACCCGCGGGACCTCACATCTTAAGGTGCCCACACACTAGAAAGTTTTTTTGGGGGCCGATTTCCGATAAAATGGCTGATATATCGTCCGATGCCGATATCGGTCTGATGCTCGCTCCCGTGGATCTTTGGCTAACAAAAGATCCATAGGAACGCACACATTATCTTAAGAGAAATATTTGGTAAAGATGTGCGCTTGCCTGAAATCTTTTGTCCTGAACAGACAAAAGATTTCAAAGCTAATTTATGCGCACATCTTAAGATCGCAGATCTTTCTAGTGTGTGGGCACCTTCATCGTACCAAAATACCTCACGATGTGAACACAATCAACTGTACGATCTGTCAAAATTGTGGCCTAGAATCGCTCTGGTGTATGGCCAGCTTTAGAGTAGTTTATCCAAAGCAGCTGTATTACATAGACTGTGTCACTCCAAGAAAGACAAAATATGTATACAGCAACAGAGCTTCAGAATTATTAAAAGCCTCAGTGGGAAACTATGAACCACTTGCGGATATAATAAAAAACTGATTTAATGGCTAATAAAAGACAAGTATTAATATGCATGAACACAACCATAAAGTTACATACAAGTATTAAAAATTATGGGATTGACCATAGAGTCAAATTAAACTGCTCACAATGGACATTTTTTTTTTTTTTTACAAAAACAATTTATTGAACATTTTCAGCGTTAACAACAAAATACACATCCACGGACGTGGATCCAACAATAACTGTAATACGACACATACTACAAATTAAAATAAAGGCATATACATTGGCATACTGTGAGGTGTGCAAAATAAAAAGGAGAGTTTTGCTGTAGCGGTGTTGTATCTAATCGCAGTGGGTTAATGTGTTTGTCGATAGATGGCGTGGTGTTTTTCCCAGTTGAGCATGTGTATTGAACGTCTTCGCCTCCGTTTCTTCATTCCTGGAAAGTTGTTTTGCACAGTCGGATGCATGATGGATTCCATGCAGATCAACGAGCTGTTATCCAATTTCTTCGTGCAGAAGGCAGGTATGCTTCAGAAATGTATCGCAGGATGAAGGTGGTGTACGGAAAGCAGTGTCTCATACGGTGCACCATATTCCGGTGGTGTCAGCATTATGAGGCGGGAAGCGAAAGCATCAAGGATTGCCACGGTCTGGGCAGGCATACACTGTCACCAACCCTGCCACGATTTTTGCTGTGGAGGATCTCATTCACAAATGGTGCGCCGTGCGAGACGCTGCTCTCATAAACCGCTTTCATCCTGCGATAAATTTGCTGACCTGGAGGAATCCATCATGCATCCGACCGCGCAAAACATCTTTCCAGAAATGAAGAACCTGAGGTGAAGCCGTTCACTACACATGTGTAATTAGGAAAAACACATTAACCCACTGCAATTAGCAAACAGCAAAAGTCTCCTTTTCATTTGTGACTTGGAACTCATGGAAACTCGCATCTGTTTTGCTAAATTCTCCTCATATGTAGAACTGTAGATCTGACTGTAAAGCAACACAATCTATTTACATAATAATGGGCATTTAGATTGTTTTCTCTGCAAACCACTTTAGATTGAGATTGGAAAGAGCTGGCTGAATAAATTGTTGCAGGTGCACAGTGCATTCAATTGGGCCACACAGTACGTACAGTGTATAACCAGAACATTAATGGGTTTAGTCGGTGTCCCTTTCAGTTTTATCTGCTCTGTGGAGAGCCCAGATTAAATGAGCTGTCCCCAGAGGACCCTGTATACCGCTTAGGTTTCAGCCGCACAATGTCTTTCTCATAGCCCTGCTTCTGTACTGATATTATGGCATGTGGAAGTCAGAACCAGGATTACCCAACCCTCAGATCAGTGGCAAACGCAGGATTTTTAGAAGGGGGTTTCCAAATATAATCCAAAATCTCCCACTCTGCACTGAAGTAAGTACGGAAGTCTGGGGGGAGTGTTAACAGCCCTGAAAATTGGTCTTTTTGTACATTGGATAGTATATGGAATACAGTATTGATATTTAACAGTACATATGGTCTAACAGTACATAGCATAGGCTGTTTCAAACATTTAAATAAGATAAGTGGTCAGGAAAATGTTAAATATATAATAAATACACAAACATAATAGAACCCCCCTCCCACTTCATTGTAAGTCTCCTGTCTCTTCTTTCTGGCAGCTACTCTCTGGTCCATTGTAATGTTTGAGGGCTCAGATCCACATATACAGTAAATGTGGTAGAATAAGCTGGTACACTGGGTATATGCAGTAGCTCTGCTCTGTCCCTTACACTGCATGATGTGGTGGCAGCTCTGTTGATCAAATTATGTACCAGGGCTATTGTCATAATTTAAGGCACTTGCCAAGAGGAGGGGAGTTTCCGGGCAACCAGAACCCCCCCCCCCCCCCCCCCTGCATTTGCCTATGCAGATTAAGGTGAGTGCCCGGCTGGAATGTGTGTTGGGACGTACCTTTTGGTTGTTTCTTTACAAAACCTGTAAACCTGCAGTCCACTGGATAGATCTCTTGATGACCATAGGTGTTCATCGGATGCTGTATGATATGCCAGCTGCCCTCTTATGTATGCAATAGATGTATTACTACTGTGAATGTGTTCCTGGCACAACGTAGTTTCTCATGGCTAACTCCTAAAATCTCTCACTTCGGGCACATGTCTGTGTTTGCCTGTAGGCGTGGGTATAGGAATGTATTTCTCTGAGGAAAGGGCTTGCTATAATAGTAATGAGAACATTTGCACCGTGACACAGGTGGTGGGAGCCAGCTCGTGCTGGCCGCACTATTCCTCCCCCTCGGAATGTTTTCCTATAATTCAAGTTTCCATCTCATTTGTGGATCTGGCTGTACAGTTTGTAAATGTCTGCAAGAGCTGCCTGGTTTGTATCCCCTACACTTAAACAAATATGTGCACGCATGTATGCTATAATCACTGTGTATGTGTATTTTTACAGTGTGTCTCCTTGTATAGTTGTGACTATTCATTGGGTTCCGTTTTTGGTGGTGGAATACCCAGAATTTTTTGAGCCCAATACTTAAGTTGTGCTGCTAAACTTGATGCTATTGAGAGCAACAAACACAAATAAAATCAGCTCCCGGCTCAAATATTAGCATGTCAATGTGCAAGTCCAGGCACCCGAATTCATTTTATATTACATGTTCAAATGGGACCATAATTCTAAGCAATATGGCAATATGGATGATAAAAAAAGTCAACTTAATTTCAGTTTCAATATGAGCTGTCTGTTGTGACACTGTGCTAACAAACATTGTTGGCAGCTATGTGGGTGAGCTTCCCAAATATTTGTGCTGTCCACCCTTAATACTTTGGCAATGCAGGAGGGGTAGCATGACAAGAATAGTTGTCTCGTTTGCTTGTTGCTCTTTTTTTCTTTCAGCGCCAAGTGGTTTTCACGAGTGTTGGAGGTATACAAAGCAATAAAGTCAAGTACTTGTATGATTTTATTTGACATCTCATTTTATATCATCACTTATTGCCAGAGTTCATTGTTATTTTAACCTGTTAGGCCATGTTCCCCTCAGTCAGACCTTATATATCAGTCATAAAAACACATTTTAGTCCTATTCAAACATGGAATTAAAGTTTTTTGTTCTTTAAGTCCACCTATTATTAGTATATTTTAGTGTGCTTTGATTTATGTGTAAATGCTGCCTTACATGATGACATCTAGTTAAAAAGGAGCAGATGTTTCTGACACCTGTATTCGGCTGTGTCAACGCTGGCACCAAAATGTATTGTTAATACAATTATGGATTAATGATGCCATTACTGACACTTCTGTTCTGCACTAAGGAATTCTCTAAATCATATTTGAAACCGGTTGCTGTCATTGATATGCAGCCATTGTGCTGTTGTCCTGTATCACAACCTAATGCAGTTATATACACCATACCCTCCAACATCTGGAGGGTAGAAATCGGTGCACATCCGAAAAGGGGCGTGGCCAAATGGGCGTGTCAGTGGAAAAGGGGGCATGGCCACACCCCCTTTTTCGAATGTGGACTGGCGTCATTCACACTATGTACCCGGGGCCCCAGGATGAGCCGGGTATCATGTAAGCAGCGCCCACCCCACTTCCTTTACCCTCCTCAGCCGGCTATCAGCCCTGTATCGGCGATCCCCTTTTGCACTGTGGTGTGCGCACATTTTGCCCTCCCCTGGAAACGGAGACGTGGTGCAGGGGTTCCGAGGGTAGAAATCACTATGCAAGGGGAGGACGGCCGTCCCGCTGAGTCCCCCTGCATTGCTACCTGGGAAATGTAGTCTATCAGGCCACTCACACACAAAGAGCAGCCAGCAGTGAAAACTACAGTTCCCAGAGACGGAGGAGCTGCCTATCAAAAAGCGGTACATTCGGTACAGTCTGATTTAGCCGGTACAGACCATTAAAAAACGGTACTGTACCGGCTAAATCGGTATAGTTGGAGGGTATGTATACACTCCACTGGAACTGGATTTAACAATCCGTGATGCTTGGGCCTGTTTGATGGAAAGGATGATATAGTAAACAGTAAAAGACGTTCTAAGGGAGGGAGAGACAGAAGGTTCACCCAAGTGTAAGGTAGGAAGGGATAGTGTGTGTGTGTGTGTGTGTGTGTGCGTCTAGACTGTAAGCTCCTTGGAGCAGGGCCCTCTTCCCTCCTGTTCTCACACATCAATTACAGCTCTCACTCACCTGCCATCTCTACCCGCATCTCTTCTCACCTGTGTTCATTCATCTCTACCAATGACAACCCACCCCTGGTAGCATGAGCTGTGCTCTGCTTTCGTGCTTCAGTTCTGTTTAGTCCTGTGTACCCTGTATTGTTCTGACGTGTGCTATATGTACAGCATTGTAAACCACTTGTGGCGCCTTAGAAATAAAATGTAATAAAATGAATGACTCTGCAACTGCCAAGGCACCTGTTCCAGTTTTAGGATGCCACAGTTCTGTGTTCTGCATGCACAATACATACAGGGCAAAGCCACTCCATCAGAGTCCCCTCATCAGCATCAAAGGAGGCACTCTGCTCTGTATGTCCTACGCTGGGCACCCGAGAGGTGAGTTCTCTGAGGCACTGCTATACTGTGGGGCTTAATATCAGGGTTACTAGGGCCCCGGGTAAAATTATATTAATATTGGGGAGACTGCTGCATAATAATATTGAGGGCACTGTGTGGCATCCTCGGGCTACTGTGTGGGCATAATTTTAATACTGGGGGTTTTGTGCATCATTGTGCAAATAGGAGGGGGCACAAATTAGTTGCCCTAGCCCAGTGGTTCCCAAACTTTTTTGAATCACGGCACCCTAGAGCATCAAAATATTTTCAAGGCACCCCTAGGCCAAATGCTTCTCATCGAGAAATTCTGAAAAAAAAAAATTTAATTAAGTACATTGTGTTTATGTCAGTTATGTGGTGAGGGACAGGATTTGCTTCGGTTTGTCCACATATATTATGACTAGGTGATTCATCGCGCCCTACGGGCGCTCTTCACACCGTCGTAAGGGGCTGCGCCCCCTTAATTTGTGAACGTTTGTATATGAGAAATATGGTTAGAATTGTATGAAAGATGCCCTGTATTGCAACTTAGGTGTCCGCGAATCGCGGGAGGGGGGGTCGCGGAGGGTGCCGCGAATTGCAGGAGGGGGGGTCGCGGGGGGTGCCGCGAATTACAGGAGCAGGGATTGTGGGGGGGTGGATGCTGCGAATCGCGGGAGGGGAGGGATTGCAGAGAATCGCGGGAGGGGGGTCTCAGGGTGGGTTGCCGCAAATCGCGGGAGGGGGGTTACGGGGGCGGGGGTTGCGGCGAATCATGGTAGGGGGGGTCGCGGGGGGTGTGCCGTGAATCACGGGAGGGGGGGTCACGGGGTGGGGTGCCGAGAATCGCGGGGGTGTGTGTGTGTGCCGTGAATCGCGGGAGTGGGGGTTGCGGGGGGGGGGGGGTGTGTGACGCAAATCGCCACAAGAAAAAATCAACACAGAAAGGTCAACACATGTAAATGTTGACATAAGTGTGGCACTTCATTGGTGTCCATGTCGACACATGAGAATGAATATGAAAACATTCAAAAAATAAAAAAAAAACTTCAAAAACTCATGTCAACCTTTTTCATTGTCGACCATAGCCATGTCAGTGTTTTCCATGTGCAATTTAATTCTGGAGCTGCCGCGAATCGCGGGGGGGTGCCGTGAATTGCGGGAGGGGGTGTTACGGGGCGGGGGTTGCGGCGAATCATGGGAGGGGGGGTCGCGGGGGTGTACCGTGAATCACGGGAGGGGGGGTCACGGGGTGGGGTGCCGAGAATCGCGGGGGAGGTGTGTGTGTGTGTGTGTGTGTGTGTGTCGTGAATCGTGGGAGTGGGGGGTGTGACGCAAATCGCCACAAGAAAAAATCAACACAGAAAGGTCAACACATGTAAATGTTGACATAAGTGTGCCACTTCATTGGTGTCCATGTTGACACATGACAATGAATATGAAAACATTCAAAAAATGAAATAAATCTTCAAAAACTCATGTCAACCTTTTTCATTGTCGACCATAGCCGTGCCAGTGTTTTGCATGTGCCATTTAATCCTGGGGCTGCCGCGAATTGCGGGGGGTGCCGCGATTTGCGGGAGGGGGGGTGGGTGCCGCGAATCGCGGGAGAGCGGGGTTCATGGGGGTTCCGGTGGGGGGTTGCCGCGAATTGCGGGAGGGGGGGGGGGTCGCAGGGGGGTGCCTGGGTGCCGCGAATCGCTGGAGGGGGGGTTGCGGGGGGTGTGACGCAAATCGCCACAAGAAAAAAATCAACACAGAAAGGTCAACACATGTAAATGTTGACATAAGTGTGGCACTCATTGGTGTCCATGTCGACACATGAGAATGAATATGAAAATATTCAAAAAATGACAAAAAAACTTCAAAAACTCATGTCAACCTTTTTCATTGTCGACCATAGCCATGTCAGTGTTTTCCATGTGCAATTTAATTCTGGAGCTGCCGCGAATCACGGGGGGGTGCCGCGAATTGCGGGAGGGGGGGTCGCGGGGGTGGGTGCCGCGAATCGCGGGAGGGCGGGGTTCACAGGGGTTCCGTGGGGGGTTGCCGTGAATTGCGGGAGGTGGGGGGTCATGGGGGGTGCCGCGAATCGCGGGAGGGGGGTTGCGGGGGGGTGTGACGCGAATCGCCACAAGAAAAAATCAACACAGAAATGTCAACACATGTAAATGTTGACATAAGTGTGCCACTTCATTGGTGTCCATGTCGACACATGACAATGAATATGAAAAAATTAAAAATAAATCTTCAAAAACTCATGTCAACCTTTTTCATTGTCGACCATAGCCATGTCAGTGTTTTGCATGTGCCATTTAATCCTGGGGCTGCTGCGAATTGCGGGGGGGGGGGGGGGGGGGTGCCGCGAATCGCGGGAGGGGGGTCGCAGGGGGGGTGCCGCCAATCGTGCAAGGGGGGGTCGCGGGGGGGTTCTTTTTGCCGCGAATCGCGGGAGGGAGGTCGCGGGGGGTGTTTTTTCCGCGAATCGGGGGGGGGGGTGTCACGGGGGAGGGTTTGCCGCGAGTCGCGGGAGGGGGGGGTCGCGGGGTGGTGGTTATGCCGCGAATTGCGGGAGGGGTCGTGGGGGGTTCTTTTTGCAGCGAATCGCGGGAGGGGGGTCGCGGGGGTGTTTTTGCTGCGAATCGCGGTAGGGGGGGTCGCGGGGAGCGGGTGTTTTTGCCGCGAATCGCGGGAGGGGGGGGGGGCGCGCGGGGGAGGTTTTGCCGCAAATCGCGGGAGGGGGGCGCTCACCTGGTGGCTGTGGAGTAGCAGTGCTGGGCAACATGGGAAGGCAGTGGGTGTCTGGCACTGTCTGTGGGCTCACTGGGCTGGTTCTCTGTCACATACCTCCCAACATTACCCTCTCCAGGAGGGACACAATGCTCTGTTTCTAGACTTCCCCTTAATGTATGATTGCCATCACCTGTTTTAAACAGGTTAATTTCTCAGAAAGGTGTTCAGCACAGATGAAGGCAATCACACATTAAGAGGAAAGTCCAGGAACAGAGCGTTATAGACACAGACACCCACTTTGAGTGACAGATGTAGCCAAATATATAGGAGATTGGCAGCCACAAGCACTGGTTTTGCCTGGTACATTGACCATAAGTAGTATGAATTGATCTTGGTCCACCAACCCAAGGCACCCCTGCAAGTGTCCTGAGGCACTCCAGGGTGCCTAGGCACACAGTTTGGGAACCACTGCCCTAGCCCAAAAACCTTAATGGTATTTAAGCTTTGAAATGATTGCAGGACCGGGTGAATTTGCATTCATCACTAGAATGTCTATGGCTCTTGCTTTTCCTGCGCCTCTTTGAAATCTTTGGGGACAGGATGTAGACAGAGTACCTTCTGTGCCAACCTGCCACCTTTTATATGATATTGGTGCCACCAAAAGCACCTGTAAGAGAAAAAAACTTTGGAAATGTGGGTTTTAAGTTGCTTATAAACTGCATATTGCATAGTAGGTACTTGTTTAGTTTCACGGCGGCAGCGCGCGCCACTCTGTGTTTGAAACTTGGCAGACTGCCTTACTTCTCTAAAGGTGCCCATACATGTACAGATTACCCGGTACTTTTTTGTGCTAAATCGCATCGCATCCATCTGATCCAGCTTTAGATCAGATGGGTCTTTGGTGCAGCACATATGGATCTGAGACTCTGCAGCACATCTGATCTGATGCGATCTGATCTTTTCTTCAAATCGGTCTGCCAGATCCATCAGAATCTCAAAGAATAGGCCAAATCTGACTAGTGCTGTGGTTCCCAACCCTGGTTCTCATGTACCCCCAACAGTGCACGTTTTCCAGGTCTCCACAGAGAATCACAAGTGCTATAATTAGCTCCACCTGTGGATCTTTTAAAATGTGTCTGAATAATAAGTGCACCTGCCGGGTGACCTGGAAAACATGTACTTTTGGGGGTACTTGAGACCAGGGTTGGGAACCTCTGGACTAGTGGATTGGGGCTTTTAGGGTTAAGGTGCAGGTGTGGAAAATGATTAGGGTTATGTAGGCTACACACCAGAATGATTTGGCCTCAAAACACCTGATTTAGATACAATCTCGACCGACTTGTAAATTTTAGGCCATTTTATTGTATGTTTTAGGCCATTGCTGATCCAATGCATGGCCCCACAGGTCGTTTGGTGGTTTTTCAGATCCTACCTGCTGCAGGTAGGATTTGAAAATGACCCCTTCAACTGGGTATTGATCGGGATTGGATCTGGAGCAGATCCAATGTAATCACTGGGAATTGTTTTTTTTGCAAAACCACACAGGTTCAGTGAAACCTGTGTGTGTTTTCGAAACGGCTTCTTTTTCGGGGATTTGGTTTCACCTGTCTGAGTCAGGTAAAATAAAATCACCCATAAGCTGCTGCATGCACCAGCTTATCGGGGCTAAATGCATAGCCCCCTGCGAAGCAAATTACCCATGGATAATTGGATACTCCCCAATGTCTTCTACTGTAAGTAACTGTTTTCTTTTTGTTTTGCTCATTTAGATATGTACTTTGCTGGTCACTGCAGAACCCTTGTGGTGCAATATAAATAAAGACAAATAATAATAATTATTATATTTGAACTTTTTGGACCTATCCATTTCTATTTTGTGGGTGGAAAAAAAACGGTACTTCCTCATTTTTGCGACCACTGCTTGCGCTACGGAACTTACGTAGCGTACGGCAAGCCACAAGGGCTATTTTTGTGATCCACGCCACCCTCCTTTTCCCACGCCACCATTTAGTAAAGGTGTGGTGAGGGAAGCGGAGCTAGCCACCAAGCCCGAAGTGTGGCGAGCAGGCAATCGCGATCCACATAGCGGCTAACGTAACTGGATTAACTGGTGGCTGCAAAGATAAGGTAGTACCAAAAAAAAACACATTACTAGTGTCAGTAGCTAAATGAAACCATGTAAAGGACTTTATTTAAGTTTTTTTTAATTGTTATCAAAGATATATTTTAGCAGCACACACAAGAACCATTTTTTTGTGTTCCTGGCATAGCGCCGCTGTGTACTGTATTCGGCACAGCTCACAGCCAGGATTAGTCTGGGGAAACTTTCCGCATCCATTTGGCTCTTGTGGAACAAAACAGACTGTACATGTTGATCTTCGGCACATTTCCATCCAAATTGTACATTGTGCTCTCTCTCGAAGTGTACCCATAAAAGGGGCCATTATATGTATTTTCAAAAGGTCTTTTCTTTATTTTGGCCAAAAAAAAGTGCACAAATGGGACATAGCCTACCAAGAAATAATTGCTCTTCAAAATTGAGTTGTAAATTTAATACACATAAAACTTTAAATTCTTTCACAGAGCAAAAATAATAACAAACCACATTATATGTATATCTAGATTTACAAGGATTTGTAAGCAGCAATAAAAAGCCACGCATAAGGAGTATATTATTCTTCATGCGTGAATAGAATTAAAGCACTGGAGTGACACACAGAATGTGATATAATGCACCCCGGCCCCATCTTGGAGAATGGTGGCTAAAAAAATAACTTGCCATTCTTTCAATCATAACCCCCGAATGATTCAACAGTAGATATATATCCGCCCATTATCAGGGACATATGGGCCTGGTAATGTGATAAAATTAATCATGAAGAGTGGGTGTGTCCAGTACTGAGTGGGTGTGGCCACATGGGCTTGTACATCCCGCTATAATGGCTGCACCCATGTCTACCTTATTATCAAAAAGTAGAAAAATTGCAAAATGGCTTCTGAAATATAGGTTCACTTTGAGCTGTGACAGTTTGTACTTTCACTTTGAGCTGTGACAGTTTGTACTTTCACTGTGAACTGTGACCGTTTTTTTTGCCCACAATCTCTCCACCCCACCCGCAGTGCTACCTCCAATCTGTCTTCACACCTCCCCCTCTCCATATCCAGAAAGTTTGAAACAGATCAGGATCCCTGCAAAAATTGCTTTCACTTTCGGTTATGACATCTTTTAGCTCGCAAAGGAGTAATTTGGTTCATCGAGTGGCCTCTAGTGGTCGGTGGCGGTACTTCACCTCAGAGTTAAGGAGTAGTTGGCTTTTATATATAGATGATTTGAGTGAGCTGTTCTTCATCATGCTGTTATTATGATGGGCTTAGTTTTATGTGGAGGTCTGGAGCTGTAGGCCTGTCCACCCCAGGGTTAAGGTGGTCATACACTATATTGGCATCCGATCCCTTTTGATCTGCCTGTGACCTTCCGGAGGGGCAGGATCGCATGTGTTACATCGCATTCGGTCCTTCTGCGCATGACCTATTGCATGCAATCCCTGTTCCCCTCTGCAGTGACGTATGATCTCTGACTCTGATCGGATGCACACGGGACAGCGCATCAGTTCGGATGTCAATATAGGTCCGATTCTGCCACTTTTCACCAGATCCGTCATCCTGATCAGCCGGAATCAGTTGAAAACAGGTCAAATTGGACCTGTGTATATGCACATTAAATCTCTGGCTGCCACTGTCTCTGCTGTTGTGTCTAGAATACTGAATGGATAATGCAGCAGCCATGTCATCTACCTTTCTAAACATTAAATACAAGGTCCCATAGCAGTCTCATGCAATTTTTTTTCGGTGCAAAATAATTATATATAAAGTCAATTATGGTAGAAAACATCACTTCGTTTTGCTGTCTGTTGAAAAAATTTCCCAATGTAACAACATATTGTACAAAAGTTATACAGAACCATAGGGTTCATTGAATCAGTTCCATGGTGTCTAGAGCACTGAAAACTCTGGGCCGTATTCTGGGCCGTTTAACCCCTGTGCTGGGCGTTCACCGTATTCAACGTTCCGGGAGAATCCTCAATGTCAGAGGATGGTGAGGATTTCTCAAACGGCGAGGCTCTCAGCTAATGAAGGAAGCCCGCTGCAATTAGCTGCCAGCCTCGCTGTTTTAGCGGCCGCACATGCCAGTTCCATGTCGCTGTTAAAACCCAGCGACCCAGTTGAATACTGCCCGTCGAGCGTCAACACTGCTCGCTGTCACAGCTCGCAAAAAGCATGAAATACTTCCCTTTGTCTGCTGCATGCAAAGTGCGTTTTACTAATCCTAGATACTAATTTTACTAATTACCTCTGTTGTTCCTATTTCCTCCCACACCTCAAAAATATACCGGTAGGTTAATTAACAGCCAACAAAAAATTATCCTAGAGTGTAAGAATTAAATCTTAAGGTGCATTTACACGAAACGATTTGGGTGGTCCCGATCGATCAGAATGACCGATCGCTCGTTAAGAGAGGTCTATGATCTCTCAGGCATGCAGAAAGATCATAGACCAATCTTTTGCAATATGTTCAAATCGTTTCATGTGTATGCACGATGGTAAAGCTTGAAACAGGAACGGTGAGTGCAACGGCGCTGGTATTCTGTTTGGTCCCCTAATCCTCACACTCTCCTCAAATGGTATACCACATATAAGAGATGGGAGAAATGGAGAAAGCAAGGTTTGTAACCAGGAGGATATGAACTAACACTAGGGGTGCAAGTGGCACAACGGGTAAGCGTACCCTCCGTCACACCGCCACAAAGTCAGACAATTGTGTAAAGGTGTCTTTCAGTCGCATCACCAACAGAGTGACGAATGATAAACCCACACCTGGATAATGTTGATATAATGGGTGTATACAGTATGTGGTATACCATTCGAGGAGAGTGTGAGGATTAGGGGGACCAAACAGAATTCCAGCGCCTTTGCACTCACCGTTCTTGTTTCAATCCCTACCAAACGAGGATTTCGTGGTGATCCTCAATTTCAACGAGTGCTGGCAGCAGGAATTCACGACTGGTCCTTGGGACTATTTCCAATCTTTTGTCTTGATTTAGTAAAGCTGATTGACTGGCTCCCACTCCTCTCCACCATTATTAAAGATCAATCATTCATGTGAAATCGTTTGTCCAATCTTTCACTATTTACACCAAATCGTTTGTCCAGGAGTTCTGATTGTTAATGAGTTTGTCAAATCGTTCCATGGCAGGTATTTAATGCTGTTTGCGAGTGGTGACAGCGAGCAGGGCTTCCTGCTCGCTGTCACCACTCACCCTGACAGTATTCAACACACCCTCCGCATACGCCAATTCCCCCTCGCTCCGTTTTTTGAGCGAGGGAGAATTGGCGGATGCGGCTCCAGAAGCAGCGAGACTCGCGGCTAAAAACAGCGATTTGCAATCCTCGCTGTTTAGCCCCCTCGCTGGCTGCTCGCTGCAGCATTGAATACCCCCACCCCCCATGTGTATGCACCTTTATGCTATAAATCTCGATCTTAACGGTTTTCAAACAGATCGTGCTTTGAGGTTTTCTGTATGTGGAAACAGGTGGGGTACTGACCCAGCAATATAGATGATATCACCTGTGGATGATTAAAGACCACCACAAAACAAGAGGGCTCGAGGGCTCAAGTATCCAGAGTCTGCAGGATAAGTGGCATTGTATTGTGCATATGTTCTATATTGAGCAGCAGGCACTTTTCCAGGACAACATTTTCCTTGGACAAACTTTAAGATGCAAATAAAAATTGGGCGCGCAGCTGGTAATTACGTTTGTGCATAGAGTATATCTTGGCAGGAATTCTGCATAATGCAGTGGATATCAAGGTTGCATCACCAGTGCCAGCGGGTTGTGTCTCTTTACAGGACCACATGTGAAATTATTAGCACCATCTGTGTATATCAGTGGTTCCCAAACTTTTTTGAATCGCGGCACCCTAGAGCATCAAATATTTTCAAGGCACCCCTAGGCCAAATGCGTCTTATCGAGAAATTCAGGAAAAAAAATTAAATTTAAGTGCATTGTGTTTATATGTCACAGTTATGTGGTGAGGGGCAGGATTTGCTTCTCTTTGTCCACATATATTATGATTGACAGCCACAAGCACTGGTTTTGCATGCTACATTGACCATAAGTAGTATGAATTGATCTTGGTCCACCAACCCAAGGCACCCCAGGGTGCCTAGGCACACAGTTTGGGAACCACTGGTGTATATTATGACTATACCTGTGCTCCTGCACAGAGTATAGAAGACATGCACTGTCAGGGTTCCCTAAGGCCTGGAGTCGGGAATCATTAAAGTAGAATATGGGTTCTAGCAGGTAGAGAGTCCTAGAGGGGGATTCTATAGGGGAATTCGGGTGTTTTTTGGGCACCTGCGACTCCTGTCTAAATTAGCTTGAGCTATCAAGTTGTTTGTGCCAAAGAGTCACCCTTTATTTCTGCTCACACCCTCCTGGCGTGGAAAGCAACATTATGCCCATTCAGGATTTTGGGTGCCCATACTGCTATTTTGACAGCGTGCCTGACACAGGCTTAAAGGTCCATACACACTGTGCGATTTCACCCAGCTTGTATGGACAGCGATGATCGCTGTCATCGCTGGGGGGAAAGCCGCTCAGTGCATACACATTGATCGGCTTTCCCCCTGCCCGGTGCTGTCAGCGGGGGAGGAGGGGGGGGCGGCTTTGCATAGTGCAGCGCTATGCAAAGCTGTCTACAAAGCCGCTCATGTGCTGGTAATACCAGCCGATGAGCGGCTTTCTTGGCAATGATGCAGGAGCGCGCATCACCACTCATCACCGGCCCGTACACACTAGGCGGCTTTGAGCTGAAACAGCAAGTTTGAGCAGCTTTCAGCTCAAAATTGCCCAGTGTGTACGGCCTTTTCACATATAAACCTTGTGCATTTTCGGCTCCCATTACTCCCCAAAACAATTGAATTCCTCCCGGTAATCTCTTAGTAGCATTTTTATACAGGTACCATGTTCTCCGTGAACAGTACAGCAGCAGCGAGGAGTTCCTGCCTCTGGCAGATGTACAGGTACTTCCCTGTCAGAACAATGGACACCTGTTAAAACATTTTGCATTCATGTTTAACCTGTACAACAGCATCCAAAATGGAATTTTTAATTTTAAACGTGGCTTCTGTGACCGTAATTTGTTTTGCAATATATCAATATCAATATAATCTGTTTATTTTTATGTTTTTGCAGGTTAAGGGTGCACCATCAAACAGATATCCTTGGGAATGCAGACTTGATATCTTAAACATGGGTGAGTCATAACAATACGTTTATTTGATTTTCCTATAAACAAGGATGTTTCTGGAATTATACACAGTCAAATCACATTTATTACGACCACCTACCACATTTGATGTCGGCAGCGCATAGCCCATGAAGTACGGTCAGGTCCATATATATTGGGACATCGACACAATTCTCATAATTTGGGCTCTATACACCACCACAATGGATTTGAAATGAACCAAGCTATGCTTTAACTACAGACTTTCAGCTTTCTTTTGAGGGTATTTACATCCAAATCAGGTGAACGGTGTAGGAATTACACCAGTGTCTATACGTGCCTCACACTTTTTAAGGGACCAAAAGTAATGGGACAAACGAAACAATTCAAACGTTCACTTTTTAATACTTTGTTGCAAATCCTTTGCAGTCAATTACAGCCTGAAGTCTGAAACTGCATAGACATCACTAGACGCTTGGTTTCATCCCTGGTGATGCTCTGCCAGGCCTCTACTGCAAATGTCTACAGTTTCTACTTATTCTTGGGGCATTTTCCCTTCAGTGTTGTCTTCATCTAGTAAAATGCATGCTCAATCAGATTCAGGCCAGGTTCTTCTCTTGATTGTTGACTTTGACACATACACCTACCTCCTGGAGAGTGTTCTTGATCTGGCCAACTGTTGCGAAGGGGTTTTTCTTCGCCAGGGAAGTAATTCTTCTGTTATCCACCACAGTTGTTTTCCGTGGTCTTCTAGATCTTTTGGTGTTGCTGAGTTCTTTGGTGTGTTCCAAACACTTGATTTGGCCACACCTAATGTTTTTGCTATCTCTCTGATGGGTTTGTTCTGATTTTTCAGCCTAATGATGACTTGCTTCACTGATAGTGACAGCTCTTTGGATCTCATATTGAGAGTCGACAGCAACAGATTCCAAATGCAAATGTCACACCTGGAATCAACTCCAGACCTTTTACCTGCTTAATTCATGATGAAATAATGAGGGCATAGCCCGCACCTGTCCATGAAATAGCTTTTGAGTTGATTGTCCCATTACTTTTGGTCCATTAAAAAGAGCGAGGCATGGGGCGTGGCTTGGCAAGCGTCCTGAGCAGCCACGCTTTTGCAGAGCTCCCGCTACACCACCCTTTCAACCTACCCCCAACCGCTTTATACCCCATCCCAAACCCTCTTATACCCCAGACCCAGTCCTCCTTGTGTCCGGCCGGCCTCCGATCCTTACCGCGGAGCCGGGGAGTGCTTCTAAGCGCTCCCGCGGGTTGCGGCCTAGTCGGAAGGCCGGAGCCGGGACCTAAATTTCCTGCAGGAGGCGCCGCTACGACCGGAGGGGCGCCCGATACCAGAGACGCCCGCCGATAAGAAGAAGGGGACTGAGGACAGCACGGCAGCGGCGACTCCCCACAAGACTGCTGCCTTACCAGAGCTCCCGCCAGACGCCCGCCGCCGACTGAGATCACGAGCGGCGGACGGGAACGGAGCTACAGCCGGAGGACGGAGGAGGCGGTGAGTGACAGACACCACAGCCGGGAGAGCAGGCCAGACCGTACTCAGCCCGCTGGAGACCCCACAGATAGAGCCTCAGTAATAGCTCCTTACCAGACCTTGATCGGAGACCTCGCCTGTCCCCACTGTCCTGCCGGAGCCATCTTGGAAGCTGCTGCGCAGCATATAAGCCACACAAAACGTCCTGTCCCTAACAAAACCTATCCTCAGCACCTACATTTGTGACATCCACCCCAGCTGCCCCCCTGGCTCTGTCCACCAGAGGTGGAGGCAGTTACAGACCAGCTTTTGATATTACAGTGCCAAGTACCCTCTGCTGACCAACATCTGTGCCCACTGAGGTGCAGCTACCCTCTAACAGGGCCAATCACAACTGACTTCCACCCGCAGAGGTAACAGCTCCCTGCCACTCACAGATCAGGGGCTGCACAAAACGGGATTTCACATCTAAAGAAAAACACTGTCTAATCCCCCAGGAGCTTAAGAATAAGAATAAATATGTGAAAACTGCATCTCCTTAGCTGCCACTCACTACAGATGTAAACAGGGCAGCATAAATGCTATAACAATCCTATAATCCTACCCCGGTACCTGAGTCAGTGCGCCTTCTATCTATCTAGCAGAGGATCCCATTCATAACCATGCCGGCCAAGAAACCCAAGGATGTAGTTCCATCCAAAATCTCCCTCCCCTCCAGGAAATCCTCACAACCCCCTCCAGCCACCACTAGCCCCCTGAAACAACCCCCCCTTGCTCTGGGTAACCAGTCAGAATACCCCTCCCCCATCGAGATGGCTGGGGTGGACACTGAGTCAGAAGCGCCAGTAACGGTGAAATCCCTGTGCCAAGTCTTCACTGCATTTCAAGCCGAGATGTCCCGAGACCTAAAATCGGCAATCCGCGAAGTCAAGACAGAGCTGGTGGCTATAGGGGACAGAACCGATCAACTAGAACGCAAAATGGAGGAAATAGTTGCCTCACACAATGATCTGGTATCCTCCTATGACCGCCAACAACAAGACATTGCCCAGTTCCAATCTAAACTAGCAGATTTGGAGGACAGGTCCAGACGCAACAATATCAAAATTAGAGGTATCCCCGATTCGGTGGCTAACTCAGAGCTGGAAGATTACGCTACCACCTTGTTCTGCAAACTGCTGCCCACAACAGACCCCAAAGAGTTCCTGATTGACCGCATACACCGTCTCCCCAGACCAAGAACGGTCTCCGCAGATCTACCCAAAGATACCCTTCTGCGAGTCCATTTCTTCACGGTCAAGGAACGCATACTTAGAGCTGCCCGGGAATCCAAAAACTCAGGCACTCTAGGCGGGCTGCAAATCTTCCAGGACTTCTCTCCGGCAACCATCGCCAATAGAAGGGCATTCGCACCTATCACCGCTGCTCTCAGATCCCACGAAATCAGGTACCGCTGGGGATTCCCGGTTAAACTAATTATATACCATGAAGACACCTCATACTCCGTATCGACATTGGACGCAGGAGTGAAACTTCTAATGGACTGGGACATATCAGTCACAAAGCCTCCAGAGCCGAGACGCCCACAAGCTCTACAACAAGATTGGTCGGCTACCTGATTACCAACGTCCTGCTTCGTGTCAAAACCAATTAGACTGCAGTTCTCCGAGGCCCGAGTTCCTGCTCTCCCCTCCACCGGGATGGGACCCAAACGTTAAGTATCATATTTGTTTGTATCCCTCATAATGCAGGACTCTTGGCACTCGATTTACCCGGTTAGCAATTGTTGTTTGCTGTGAATTCTATGTTTCCCTCCGGTTCAAATTCTCTGAACCCAGAGGTGTTATAGGTTTAGAAGGTTGTATTTTCAAGTTACTAGACTTTCCCTATAATAGGATAGTTTCTGTGAGTTAAAAGTGAGTGGCGGCTTACGTTCTACGAGCCTTGCCACCCCCCAAACCTCTCTCACACTACTGCACGACCCTTTCTCCCCTGCAGTAGTCATGCGGGTCCAATATACCGGACCCTTCTATTTTACCTCTCCCTATGCTTACCCTTCTCCATCTGTACCTCCCCTCCCCCCGTGTCCCCCCTCCCCAGCCGACCTCTCCAATAGGGTGACGGCAAAAGTAACAACAGCAACGCTATGGCATAATGTCTCTTTAGGGTTAAGACCTAAATCCTCCCAGCATCCCCCCCTAACTCCACAATGCCTAAATTTCTATCTTTGAATGTTAAGGGGTTAAACTCCCCTAATAAAAGAAGACTAGCTCTCTCTTATTTTCACAGGCAGAGAGCAGATGTGGTAGCGGTACAGGAGACCCATTTCAATTCCACTAACCCCCCGATGTTCAAAGATGTGAACTATCCATCCGGTTATTATGCAAGTGGCCCTTTCAAACGTAACGGAGTAGCCATTCTGTTCAATAAGCACACCTCCTTTGTCCTACAATCTAAAAAATCTGACAAAAATGGTAGATTCCTGATACTGACAGGTCTGTTAGAGGACAAACCAACTACTATAGTATCCCTGTATGCACCAAACACCAACCAAATCCCATTCTTACGTAAACTATTTCTCCTTATCCGGAAATCATACAGAGGCTCCCTGATACTTTTAGGAGATTTTAACTTGGTTCTAGATCCCAGGATAGACAAATCCCAACAACCCACATCCCGTCCCTCCCAGACGTCTGGCCCATCCCTAGCTTTACGCAACCTTCTATTAGAGTTTGATTTACACGACATTTGGAGGACTAAAAACCCGACTGGCCGTGACTACACATTTCACTCTTCGGTACATAACTCCTATTCCAGAATAGATTATATCCTCTGCGATAAGTGGTCCTTACAGCACACCATAGATGTTGATATCCTCCCGATCACATGGTCCGATCACGCTCCCGTCACATGGAAGTGGTGCCCCAATCCATCAACCTCCCCCCCGAGGCCTTGGCGTCTCTTCCCCCACCTGTTAAAAGACCCTACGGCCAAAGCAACAATCTTAAATGCTATCAAATCTTATCTCTCTAACAATTCCCCACAGGAAACGTCTATCACCAACCATTGGTGTGCCCTTAAGGCAGTTACGAGAGGAGCAGCTATACAGGCTGGCTCATATCTCAAACGCAGTTCCATTAAGGCCCAGCAAGATTTAGAGACCAAACTATCGAAGCTAGAAACCCAAAATAAAACAGCCCCATCTAGAGCCTTGAAATTGGAAATATCAAATATCCGTAATCAAATCCAAAAAATCCTCTTAGCTCGTACACAACTAGCCCTGAACAGAATGCGCCATAAATATTACCTGTCCAGTAATAGATCGGGTAGAATGCTTGCCCGCAAACTGCGAGCTCAACAAGCCAAAAACAGAATCAGACAAATCATTACCCCTACCAAAGAGAAACTTTTAAACCCAAAGGACATCGCTAACCAGTTCGCTAAGTACTACTCTCAGCTCTATAATCTTTCATCTGATACCTCCACACCACAACCCACCAACATCACAATTTCTTCCTTCCTAGACAATATACAGCTCCCATCCTTAAAGCCGGAACAACTAGAAGCCCTCAACGCCCCATGGTCTGAATCAGAGATCCAATCTGCCATAAGATCCCTCCCCCGCAACAAAGCGCCAGGCCCAGACGGCTTCATAACCGACTTTTACATCACATTCAAAGACCCGCTAACCCCACTTCTAACAAACCTCTTTAATGAACTATCCTCCCTAGGCTCCTCCCCAAAGGAACTACTAGAAGCCCGTATAGTGACCATCCCCAAACCAGGGAAGGACCCGGCTTTCTGCCAGAATTATCGTCCTATAGCACTGTTAAATTGTGATATTAAATTATTTGCCAAACTAATGGCCCTCCGCATTAATCAGTATCTACCGTTGCTGGTGCACCCGGACCAGACAGGCTTTGTCCCGGGAAGACAGGCCTCTGACAATACAAGGAGAGTATTCAACCTGATCGACTCTCTTACTGAAAAGCAAGATCTCCTTCTCCTATCCCTCGATGCTGAAAAAGCTTTCGATAGGCTGAATTGGAAATACATGCAAGAAGTGCTCACACGCTTTGGCTTCAGGGACCGAATTCTCAATTCGATCCTGACGCTCTATAGTTATCCCACGGCCCGGGTGCTCAGCAATGGATTCTTGTCAGATCCCTTTAATATCACGAATGGCACCAGACAGGGTTGCCCCCTTTCTCCCTTGATTTTCGCCCTTTCAATAGAGCCCCTAGCCATTACTATACGCAATGACCACAATTTCACCGGTCTGCAGATAGGCCCACATTGTCATAAGTTAAGCCTTTTTGCCGACGATGTTCTGCTTTTCGTGACCAACCCTGTTAGAACTCTCCCATACCTCCACACGATCTTAGACTCCTATAGCGCAGCATCATACTATAAGCTAAATACTACTAAGACGGACGCTCTCCCGATTAACCTCTCAAGACACCTACCCCAATTAAAATCACTCTACAAATACAACTGGCAAACTGAAGCGATAAAGTACCTGGGCATTCACATCCCCGCGAGCACACCCAATGTTTTTAATGTCAACTTCACCCCCCTCCTTGAAACGTTGTCTACCCTAACAAAATCCTGGGTATCCTACGATATTTCCTGGATGGGACGTATGGCCGCCTTTAAAATGACACTACTCCCTAAACTAATGTACTTGTTTCGCACTATACCATACACAATCCCTAAAAAATTCTTACGACTTGGCACGTCCATTCTGTTGAAGTATGTGTGGTCGACAAAACCCCCAGCAATTGCCCGCTCCAAAATGTCCCTACCTAGGGCATTTGGCGGCCTGGACCTTCCCGACCTAGCTAGTTACCATACAGCATGCCTCCTAGCCCCGCTCAAATGTTACACGGACACCGTTTCCGCCACAGGATGGGTGTCCATAGAACAAGCCAAGACCCCTCAAATCCCTCTTGCAGATCTAATCAGAATTCCAAAACAAGCCAGACCTACCCATCTACCACTACTCCCATCCACCAAAGCCTCTCTGCGAGCATGGGATGGACTACTTGTCAATCTATCTAGCTCGACGAACGTCATACCCACCATTTCCATTACGACAGTAGCCAAATTAATCCCAAATCTCAATCTAAACTCATGGAAAACCCTGGGCATCAACACCCTGGGAGACTTGTTAGAATCCCACTCCTTGCTACCATTCTCCACCCTACAACGCCAATATTCCATTCCCCCCTCCGAACACCACCACTACCTACAAGTAGCACACTGGTGGAAGGCCCTCTTCTCTCCCTATACCCCCCCAGATGCTACATCTCAGACACTTCTATCCAGACCTTTTATGACAGGAACTAAAGGCGACATCTCCTTTTGGTATAGAGCCTTAGTAACCCCCTCTGTTTTCTCCAAAACATTCCCCCACGAGAAATGGGAATCAGACCTAGGCGTGACCTTCTCGCCCCTGCAATGGCGTCAAATTTTTCACACTTCCTATGCAATGTCCCGATGCTTAAATCATACGGAAATGCACATTAAACTAATTAATAGATTATATCTAACCCCAGATCGTTTGCACACCTTCTGGCCATCCTGCTCTAATAAATGTTGGAGGCTATGCGGATGCATTGGCAACATCTACCACATTTTCTGGACCTGCCCAGTAATCCAACAGTATTGGTCTGAGGTCTTTAACTTGATATCTACAGTGTTGAAGATGACATTAACTCCGGACCCATCCCTCGCCCTGTTCCACGTTTACCCTCAGACTGTCCCCCCTAGGGATAGATATGTTCTAGGTCACATCCTTATAGCTGCCCGAGCCAACCTGGCCCAACATTGGAAACAACCCTCCCCTCCACCCCTTCTCCAGGTAGTCATGAAGACGAATCATCATTTCCTTATGGAAACTAACTTCGTCCCATTTGTCTCCTCACCCACCTCCCCCCATATGCGTTGGCTCCCGTGGCACACACACATAGCAGAAGGTGAAGGTGCTGCACATTTCCCCCCTTCCCACTCGGTGGATCCATGTCAGCCTAACCTAAATGAAACCCCAGAGAGCTCAGAATAACCTAATATGCCTGGCAAATTCACCCTGCCAGTTAATATCCCCCCTACGGGAAAATGTATGACCGGGGGTTTGTGACTGGTTAGTTAAATGTTCTGATTTCATTTGACAACGTTACCAGAAGATATTTCTGTCTGCTTGTTTCTTTTATGTATGTAATATTTAGGTTTTAGATATATACATCTATATTATTCGCTCTGCGTAGCGAAACACACTGTATAATGGATATGTTTGTTACCCGATCCCCCCTTCCCTACCCCCCCCCCCCCCCCAAATGTCCCCTTTTTCTTTTCTGTTCCCCGTATTAAAAATCTGTCACAATAAAAATTTATTGATGGAAAAAAAAAAAAGAGGGAGGCATATATAGAAACCGTTGTAATTCCTACAGCATTTACCTGATTTGGATGTACTATAAACCCTCAAATTAAAGCTGAAAGTTTGCAGTTATAGCACATCTTGTTTGGTTCATTTCAAATCCATTGTGGTGGTGTATAGAGCCCAAAATATGAGAATTGTGTCGATGTCCCAATATATATGGAAATGACTGTACCATGCACTGGCTTGGTGGGTATACGCACGCATATTACTCGTTGCCATTATGGGTAAAAGGGCCGATTTGTTTCAAAATATGATGATTATTGGCTTTTAGGCAAGGGTTGGCATCATTTATGAATCAGCGCAGTTTGCAAACTGTTTACATGCTGCTGTGGTGAAGGTGCATCATGACTGGACAAATGGCACCATTGTGGATAATCGACGTGCATTGATGTGAGAGGTGAACGTTCGCTATGAAGATGCATGAGTGACTGCTTGCCAAAGCGTTGCCTTCTCTGGTGAATCAGGTTTTCTACTTCATTGAATGGATAGACGCTGGTGTGTTAGGCGAGAAACATCAGCAAACATACAACCTGGAGAACATTCCTGTTGATTGCTGGAAGAAACCAAGCTGGAGGCACAAGCATTAGGGTCTGGGAAATGTTTTCACGGATTCTCTGGGCCCACTCATCCACGTGGAAAGCACTCTCGAGTCTCGACTGATTTGGGTATGAATCCATCCATCCATCCATGCAGGTCACATACACCCACACATGCTGATTGTCTTCCCTAGGGCGGAATTATCAGCCGAGATTGAATACCCCCTAAAGCTCCGTACACACATTGTGACTAGAGCCCTGTGCTGAGCGATGTACTTAAGTTCAGATCGCTCAGCACACATCACTGACACACATGCGATGCACCAGTGATGTGTGCTGAGCAATATGTGTGGACTAGTGTTCTCCGTTCAGAACACAGTCGATCTGACTAGATGTTGACTGTTGCATGCAGTCAACATCTAGTCAGGCGACCCGTGGGTCTGTGCGTCGCCGCTGGTATGGCCTGTTCACACTGAGCGATCTGTGCTTACTTATCTGGACAGATCACTTAGAAAATAGCCCTAAATCTCTACGTGTGTGTGTGGGGGGGGGGGGGGTGGTTTGGTGGTGGGGGGTTCTTAAGGCTTTTTTAATACAGTAATGCTGGCCACACATCAGACCAACTTTCCTCCAACCATCCAACCAGTTGGTTGGTTGGTTGGTTGGACCGAAAATCTGGTACTGTATGGGGGCAAAATGCCAATAAGCAATTTGCTCACAAACTCAGGAGAATGGATAAAAACATTCAGTGAAATTGTATAAATCAAAAAGATCCAACTACAGTACATTGTCTGAGATTTTTATTCCATCCAACCAACTATTTGGATGGTTGGAGGAAAGTTGATCTGATGTGTGGCCAGCATTAATTGCTCAATTGCTGGTATCTCTGTCTACTTCATCTGTCTCCAAGAGTGCATAGACCCCTCTCTTTTTCTCATGGATTAAACCATGGGTCCTCAAACTGTGTCCCTCCAGATGTTGTGAAACTACAAATCCCAGCATGCCTTGCCACAGTTTTAACACTCCCTTATAGCAAAACTGTGGCAAGGCAGGCTGGGATTTGTAGTTTCACAACATCTGGAGGCCCGCAGTTTGAGGACCCATGGATTAAACCTTAAAAAATACACATAAACATTGATTTTGATGACATTGTATATGTATATAAAGTACACAGAGCCGTCTAATACTTTTATTATAATAAAAATTCGGTACTTGTGAGTTATCCGGGCTGCCGATTTTGTCCTTAAGTTTGGTTAACTTAAGGACACCCGACCGACGCGATGCCCACGATTTAGCTCCAAATCGGGGGCATCGCGTCGGTCGTGGCCGTTATAAGGGGCCGCGACGCGATGCCCCCGATTTCCCATAGACAGTAATGTTAAAAGACACGATATCGGGGGCATCGCGTCGGTCGTGGCCGTTATAAGGGGCCGCGACGCAATGCCGACGATTTCCCATAGACAGTAATGTTAAAAGACGCGATGGACCCGATTTCCCATAGACAGCAATGTTAAAATAAAATTACAATGTGAAATTGGGCAATATGTTTAAAAAAAATGTTTCATGGTCCCCCACCACCGTTAACGCCACCCCGCTATTGACGCCAACCCGAAGCGTGGCGAGCGCAGCGAGCCCGCGAGGGGCGGCGGTACGCGTCCTCCGACCTTTTCATGCCCTACTATCCACTAGGGCGTGGAGTGAGAATAGAATAGTGTGGCGAGCACAGCGAGCCACCGAGCCCGAAGCGTGGCGAGCGCACGCGGACACCTGTGAAGCCCGCAAGGGCACGCGGATACCTGTGAAGGTGTCCGCGTCCCCTCGCGGGGCTCGCTGCGCTCGCCACGCTTCGGGCTCGGTGGCTCGCTGCGCTCGCCACACTATTCTATTCTCACTCCACGCCCTAGTGGATAGTAGGGCATGAAAAGGTCGGAGGACGCGTATCGCCGCCCCTCGCGGGCTCGCTGCGCCAGCCACGCTTCGGGTTGGCGTCAATAGCGGGGTGGCGTTAACGGTGGTGGGGGGCCATGAAACATTTTTTTTAAAAACATATTGGCCAATTTCACATTGTAATTTTATTTTAACATTGCTGTCTATGGGAAATCGTGTCGGAAATCGGGTCCATCGTGTCTTTTAACATTACTGTCTATGGGAAATCGTGGGCATCGTGTCGCGGCTCCTTATAACGGCCACGACCGACGCGATGCCCACGATTTCGGGCGCGATGAAAAAATCGGCAGCCCGGATAACTCACAAGTACCAAAAATTCCAATCAGCTAATTTTTTAAACCTCATAAAACAGTTGGGATGCTAAATCACTGTTTAAAAGCCGAACAATTTATTATTATTTTTATTATTATTATTATTATTATTATTATTATTGTTATTATTATTTAGTTTTACTGTTATGTTGACAATTTTTAATGATGGCTGATACTTCTCGCCTCTTCCCGGTGTCAGCCAGCGATTAAAAATGACTTGGGCCTGCTTGTTTTATTTTCCTCCTCCTTTTGGCTGAAAACAATATGTATTTTTAGATAATAGTTTACTTTTTAATTTCCTTTTGATCATTTTGTTGACATTAAGTAAAGTGTTGTGTTTACGCTTTTTCTTTGGTGTTCGGCGCATTCTATATACTGTGTAGAACGGAGCTGAATTAATCTTCAGGGATGTTACGGGGCAATCAGCCTCGTTATTACCCTGTGTAGGTCTAGATGGAAATGTGAATAGTTAAAGTTGCCTAAGCTAGGGATAGAAGACTTTGGTTGACTCCCCTAGACATTTGTGTGGGAGGCAATAGAGTCATTGCATTGGTTCAAGTGTCATCAACAAGGCAAATGTTTCCACATTCTGTCCCAGTTTCTTATGTCACGGAAATTAGACGTATGTGTACTGGATAATGTTAAACTCATGCTTGTTTGTGCTGGCATTCTGCCTTGAATGCGGCAATACTGTGATTTCACTGAAAAGCTGCATTCGTCCTGCCGGCGCTTAACATATTGCAGTATTTTATTTATTTATTAACAGTTTCTTATCTAGCGCACACATATTCCGCAGCACTTTACAGAGAATATTTGAACATTTACATCAGTCCCTGCCCTGCCATCTCATCTCCTATTTTACAGGTACATGAATCCCATTTGAACATCTGATGCTTTCATTTAAAGAACAGTCTGCATTGTGAATTGTTTTGTTACTTGGAGCCTGCAACTTCCCCCTTCCACTAATTAGCCTGTTGAGGAATTTGTGCAAACACCAGCCCCTCCCCCTGTACCAGCTGACCCAAACTTTCCTTTAATATTGGAAATGTTTGCAAGCCTGCTTTAAAGGCTTTGCCTGCTCTTAGCCTGCATCGTAAGCATGACAACAGAAGCATGAGTTTGACTGGAGTTTGGACTGGATTTGGACTTACACCCGCACATGGCATCATTTTATTTTTCACCAATTACCATCTCTCTCAGCCTCTAAGCCGATGAAAGCTATGTATTTTCTTTGTTTACTGTCTCTTTACAATGATTTGTACCGTAACCACTGTTTGCAAAGCCTGTATGCTGTACCATCACTAGTTGCACACCCGTTGAACAACAAGCTGGCAGGGTGTGCCAGCTTTGGAAGAAAAGTGCTGCATCCGGTTGAACTCATGCTTCCGTTGCCATGAAAATAATATTATTACTGCTGCCTTTGAGCAGCATGATCAAGATGGCGCCGCTGATGGCTGCCTAGGAGCTGTGCAGCTCAGCCAAATATGTTCCATGTGTGATAACTGTACTGTCTCTCTGCTTGTATTGTTACCTACCTGGCTGTTTCTGTGACCAGTGGCGCCGCTGATGGCTGCCTAGGCGCTGTTCAGCTTGGTGGGTATGTGCTCCCTATGTGATAACTGTACTTAATGTTACCTTCCTGGCTGTTGCAGCGACCAGTGGCGCCGCTGATGGCTGCCTAGGCGCTGTGCAGCTCGGTGGGTATGTGCTCCCTATGTGATAACTGTACTTAATGTTACCTTCCTGGCTGTTGGCAGCGACCAGTGGCGCCGCTGATGGCTGCCTAGGCGCTGTGCAGCTCGGAGGGTATGTGCTCCCTATGTGATAACTGTACTTAATGTTACCTTCCTGGCTGTTGCAGCGACCAGTGGCGCCGCTGATGGCTGCCTAGGCGCTGTGCAGCTCGGCGGGTATGTGTTCCCCACATGTAATGTCTTAATGTAATGTATGTAATGCCTTCACCCCCCCACCTTCATCCCTGCTTGATGCTGCACTGTAAATCCACAAAAAATTCCTAGTGTGCGCAAGCATACATGGCCAATAAAGTTGATTCTGATTCTGATTCTGATTCTAGTGGAGCTTACCATCTATATTCCCTACCACATATACACGTACACAGACATTCTGGGGTTCATTTTGTTGGGAGCCAATTAGACTACCAGTATATTTTTGGATTGTGGGAGGAAACCAGAGTACCCGGAGTAAACCCACACAAGTACAGGGAGAATATACAAACTTCGCACAGTTAGGGCCATGATTGAACCGAACCCATGACCTCAGCACTGTGAGGCAGTAATGCTAACCATTACACCATCCGTACTGCCCAGTATTGAAACGTCACATTGTACGAAACATTTCAGCAACTGCAGATTAATTGACTGCAAATCTCAGTGAGTGGCCGGTGCCCTCAAAAAAAACACCAATGAGAATGTCGCAGAGGGTCACGGGTCACAGTGACATCTGCTAGTCACACCTGCCAATCATCATGTAAACCCAGTGATGCTAAGACAGTGACTATCAATCAGTGAAGAAACGTATTAGCCCTTCTAAAGAAAACTAGGGGAGAAGTTGCACATAGTCATATAGGGCCTTATTTTGGTTCATTCTTTCTGACAAAATCCTTCTTAGATGGACAAAACCATGTGCACTGCAGGGGGGGCAGATGTAACATGTGCAGAGAGAATTAGATTTGGGTGAGTAATTTTGTTTCTGTGCAGGGAAAATACTGACTGCTTTATTTTTACACTGCAATATCGATCTCACTTTGAAGTAAAACCCCACCCAAATCTAATTCTCTCTGCACATGTTACATCTGCCCCACCTGCAGTGCACATGGTTTTGCCCATCTAAGAAGGATTTTGTCAGAAAGAATGAACCAAAATAAGGCCCATAGTCACATGAGCTTCTTATCTTTTCAGTACATCCCATATAATTAGCAATAATTGGCAACTTCTCCACATGAATGCTTTGGAAGTTTTGATACTGTATATCTCTCTCATAGGACTGTGAAACATTACTCGCCATCATTCACCACGTTACCAAGTTGGGATTTATCAAATTTTAGTGTTCATTCTAGCACCCGCCATATTTTAAAACCCATGCAGTTCCTCTTCCCTGTCTGGGGTGTCGCTGTCTGCTGTAGTGCTTCTAGCTTAGTGTTGTCTGTATATCAGCATTGATATGCAAACCGGACCTGTGCTAGAAACACCACAGCAGACAGCGACACCCCAAGCAGGGAAGAGGAACTGCATGGGTTTTCAAGAATAGCGGGTGCTAGAATGAACACTAAATTTCCTAAAAAGGAAAAAAGGAGGAATTACCGTAGCCCCAAATTAGATTTTAGTTATTTTCTAGAATCTTTTCCAGAAATGAAAGAAAATATCTCTTATCTTGTATCCTTTATGAAAAGATTAGATACATTTTCCCTTAAATGTTCTGTTCTGTCCTTATACATTTGTATGTACACACGGTGCTATTCATTTCAGGATAATTTTCGATTAAAAAATGGATAGAAAAGGAGATGAGAATTTATCACTAGGATAAACCTGTAGGCGTAGTCAGGGACTTCTCAAATAGCAGCAGCTTAAATATTTGGGACAGACAGTCCCTTTGATTAAAAAAAAATAAATAAAAGTGAAACTGAGGAAAGACTTGCTATTCACACAACATTAAATTTAAAAAAAAAAAGTTGGTTTAATAACAACAACATAAAATTCTCTAGTACATGATAACAAAATTAATGTACATGCATGTAGTGATCATAAGCTTTGAATAGTTTAAAATATTGGGTAAAGCACCCCATGAGACCTCTTAATGTGGATCCCCGTTCCTACAGTATATTGGACTTGTAGCCTCAGTTAGCAATAGGTGGAAAGCTTGGACCACTCAAAATTTCCTGCAAGGCAGAGTCTTGATACCCTGTGGAGTGGTGGCAGCTGCTGGTGCTCCTTAGCTGATGAATATAATCCACAAATTGGGGTTCACAAGCTCTGGTTCGGGTGTCCGTGCAAATTTGGAATCTGCAATGGAGGAATAAAAGAAGGGGTGTCAATCTACTGACGCATTTCTCTGAGGGCACCTAAGCTTTTTCAAGCCTCAGCAAAACGCGTCAGCCGTTCTCCATTGCGGATTACAAATTTGCACGGACACCCGAACCAGGACTTGTAAACCCCAATTTGTGGACTATATTCATCAGAAGTGATAAAGTGGAAGGTAATAACGCAGCCCCTAACTGTAATTTTTCAAACGTAGCCTCTAATGTGAGAGTTAGAAGTTGATTAGCTGGTATGTTATCACCTTCCACTTTATCACTTCACCAGGCTTCATATATCTTCCCATTTATGAGATAATGTAGGTGTCTTGGCAGCTGGCCGGTTCCAATAATCTGAAAACAATAAAAGCATTAATATGAAGCCTGTGGTCACGTACACACCTCTGCCTAGCTGTAGTGGAATGTACATTATGACCGATGAGCATTTTAATGACAGGAATCTAATGCACTGAAAGAAGTATATTGCAGGAAATCACAACATTTTATTGTGGTCCCTTAATACTGCACACTTCCCTTACTCCTTTGCCCTATGAACACACTACCTAGCCCCTCATTATTATACCTTTGTGCATGCCCCTTAGTAAACGGGCCTTTGACCCTTTACATACCAGTCCGTGTTTCTTATTATACAATCCAGTACTCCTGTTTACCCCTATGACCCCCTGACTGCAGTCAATGTTTTATAATAAGGCACTTTTACATCCTCTATCCTTGAACAGAGCTCTAGGGTGATAGAGCAAAATGAGTCACTCTGCTGTCTCCCCATAATACTTTGTTGTCATGCATTGCCTTTTATTTTTTTTAAACTGTTTATTAGGGTCATTTTTAACAAGCATACATTTAGCATAGTGAAATAAATTTGCATAGCCCTCCTACAGTACATGGTAGAAGACATGATAGTGACCACTCTAGGCCCTCATGCACCTGAACGATATTGAGCCCGAACGCACAATCTCGACGGGTCGTGCAACAGACTGCGTGCACATTGTGTGTAGTCCCATGGGTCGAGAGGTCGGCCCTCAGATCAGGCATGCTGCACTGCGGTCGTAAGCAGATCATATGGGCTTTTTAAGCACATACGATCGCACGTTCCACCGCTCCACGTCCTGCATATGATCAGGTCGTATGCAGGTCGTCCTGATGTTTGGCCAGATTTAAACACTGACTGGGCACTCAGCAGAAAAAAGGAGAATAAGAAAAGTGTCATAGACACCACGTCCTCACACCCAAGCTTGTTGTGGCTGATGAGTTGCTTCGCATCCCCCAACTCTGGCTCTGCTGAATCATCTTGTCATTTGGGAATAAGGAACGATAAAAAAATAATTAGGTACACAGACACTTTTAGTTGTATTATGTGACTCATTTTGGAAGTGTTATGTACAATGTCATGCACAATGCCGATTAAGGTATGGTTATGAGCCACAAATATAGCGGCCCTGCGCTGTGTATTCACAGAGCACCCAGCGACAAGGTGTACAACTTCTCTATAGGCTGCGATTTTGACTTGGAAGTAATGCAGGGTAAATATTGACTAAATGCAAAGCAGCCATCGATTAGACACAGTTTAGGTCTCATGTCTCCATACCTGGTAACATATTGCAATATAAATCTGTAGCTCAAATCTTTATTTTACAATATCGTCATATTTTATTATCACACCTATTTGTGGACTTTGTGGAATCTACTTATTTATTTAGCACCTTCTAGAAGATAATAGATAGAATCTGATTGGTTGTCCAAAGCAACATCCCATCTTCAATAGAACTCCCATCTTAGAAAATCTACTACTTCACATTTATAGTACCTACAGCACAGTAGTCCCTAGAATGCAGCACACTAAAGCCCTATGCACACTAAAACGATCCCCGACGACTCCGATAATGGCGGCAGTGGGGACCCGGCATCGGCAAGTGCATACCCACTTGCCAATTCTGCACGCGAGGGGGCCGGCGGCGGGGGGAAATGACAGTCATGCTGCAACATGGCCGTCGTTAACGATGACCTCCCTTGTCCGAACATTGGACTTTAACGACAAGCGGGAGTGTGTCGTTAACGATGCATTGTGTATACACTGGAAGTTATTGTTTACAATATCATTCAGCAAGCCCTTTCTGAACGATATTGATGCTAGTATCGTCTACTGTGCACAGGATTACTTTAGGAACATAGAAAGCTGCAGGACTGCAGGGAATCGCATTTGGTAACATACCATGGGTATACAATTTATTTATTAACTGTTGGTTATGTACTTCGTACATGTTACATATAACCCTCTGGCTGGATGGCCCTCATTTGGGACATCCAGCAGATACAAGCCTCCAGGTGAGCCTTGCCATCTATAGCCACCTATCAGAGGTCAGTGTCTCTTTGGGGAAAAACCCCAGAGGATTTACTGTGACCCCCGACAAGACAAACAATTGGATACCCCCAGGTGAATTTTCTATCTATAGCCACCTGAAGGAGGACATTCCCACTTGGGATTTTCAATTGCCCACCATTCATCCTCCAGCGGTCCTTGAGGGTCCCGCTCCATCAGAGAGGACTCTGGGCTCCATTTGAAAGTTCCTGTAGATTGGCTTCACAGATTCCTCCAGCGGCACCAGATTGGGATACCGTATGCATAGAGAAGACCTGTGATCCCTTCCCCACCCTTGTTCCATCCAAAAGCAGAGGTATTAGAAATAGCAGCTTTGGTAAAGTGCACTTACCTCAATTGGACAAGTTTCCAAAGAGCCTAAGGCCCTTCTGGCTCCACCTTCCCTCCTGCGAGTGAGATTATTTCTTTAAATAGTTCTTAAATATTATGTTATATGTATGTGTGACAATGTTATTGTAGTGTCAATCATATTAATTTTACATAAACAGAACCTTTATATTCATTGAGTCCTCTATTCATTGTAGTTTCAGCGCTGCTTCTTTGCGCTGTTTTCTCTTGCTAGTTTACAATAGGGATTGACTACCCCTATACTCCAGCAGCTGCTTTGGGGAAACCTCTAATACTTCAGGTGCCCTTCTTATTCTCTAGTAGAATACACCTTTTTGGTCAAAGTTAGCCTAGCCACGGAGAGGCTCACATTGTGCCCTGATTAATTTATCTGATAAATCTCAATTTCTGATACCTTGGAGATGCCAGCAAAAAGTATTTTTGGGGAGGAAGCCGCTGGTGTGTACTCCCTGTAAAATGGATACAGTTGTTCCAAAGTAGAAGCACAATGTCACAAAGGGCATTCGGGTTGCAGGTGTACAAATTTGTGGTTTGTAAATTACCCTTAGAGGTTTATTTACTAAGATGGGGGTTCTATTGAACATGGGATGCTGCTCGGGGCACCCAATCAGATTCTGTTATCTTCTAGAAGGTGCTAAATCAGGGTTGCCTAATTCCTGGCTGCCATCTCCGGGAGCCAGATGCACTAAGCTTCCAAAGTGATAAAATGGAGAGTGATAAATCACCAGCCAATCAGCTCCTGCCTAATATTTTTCAAACACAGTCTGTGACATAGCAGGTAGGAGCTGATTGGCTGGCTGTTTATCACTCTCCATTTTATCACTTTTTGAAGCTTAGTACATCTGACCCCGGGAGAGGGCAACCAGCTCCGTGAGGCAGAGCTATGAGGGTAACACGTTTTATATATATATATACAGCACAATAGCTCACCAAAGCAGGGGCGTCACTCCGAGACTTGCAGAAAGTGATTCTTTATTCAGCAAATCCAACAATTGTTTCGAGCCTACAAGCTCGTCCTGGGAAGGCACCGGCAAGTCCTGGTCTACAGTGGGAGTGCCGGATCTCGTTTGGACATATAAATGTACATATATATATATATATATATATATATATATTATAAACCGAAAGGCTGAAACGTCAACTTATTCCTGAGTGGTTACGAGTTGTCTTTGTATGTTAAGTCCCAAGTGACGCGGTCCTATATCTTGTTGTATGCTGGGCAGTATTACCTGCACCATTACTGAGGGCACCGGGCTGAAAAAAAGTATCTGGAGTTGAGTGCCAGCTCTTGCAACGATTATATATATATATACACACACAAGAAGAATTTATAGAGTGCACTAGAGTATTCCACCACCTGAATGTTTTTTTAACCAGTTTTTCAAGTAAAATAAAGTATAAACAAGTCTGTCTGCTGGAGGATTTGTTCAGGCTCCGACATATTTGGGGTATCGACCCTACCTACCACTTACTATTGAGAAAAGTTATGCCTAATCCAATCGTCTATGTGACAGGTTACTATAACTTTTGGGCCTGTGTCCTATCCAAATTGTTTGCTGTTGGACAATAGAATGATACACTTTCCATAAGACAGAGGCCATATATTTTGTTTGATGGAACATTTTAACCCATTATTGTGAGACCTCTGAAAAGAGTGGTATTAACTACATTGGTCGAATCATTTCTTTTTCATTGTGTAAAAAAAACCCCAGATGAAGTATTTTTAAAGATGAAACGCATTGGGTTGTTGCATCATCTTGGAAAAAATGAATGGATACAATCATGGGATTGGAAACATTTTAATAAAAGATTTGTTCATTTCACGATAAATTGTTTATACTTTATTATACTTGAAAAACAGGTTAAATAAACAATCAGGTGGTGGAATACTCTAGCGCTCTCTATAACTTCTTCTTGTCTATACCTTATTTGTCTCCCGCTAACAGGGGGGTCCTATAGAGTAGTTGCTTGTTTGTGGCGCACTTGTGTGTGTGTGTGTGTGTGTGTATATATATATATATATATATATATATATATATATATACATATACATATACATACATACACACACACACACACACACACATACACACACACACATACATACATACATACATACATACACACATATATATATACTAGGTGATTCATCGCGCCCTACGGGCGCTCTTCACACCGTCGTAAGGGGCTGCGCCCCCTTAATTTGTGAACGTTTGTATATGAGAAATATGGTTAGAATTGTATGAAAGATGCCCTGTATTGCAACTTAGGTGTCCGCGAATCGCGGGAGGGGGGGTCGCGGAGGGTGCCGCGAATTGCAGGAGGGGGGGTCGCGGGGGGTGCCGCGAATTACAGGAGCGGGGATTGTGGGGGGGTGGATGCTGCGAATCGCGGGAGGGGAGGGATTGCAGAGAATCGCGGGAGGGGGGTCGCAGGGTGGGTTGCCGCAAATCGCGGGAGGGGGGTTACGGGGGCGGGGGTTGCGGCGAATCATGGTAGGGGGGGTCGCGGGGGGTGTGCCGTGAATCACGGGAGGGGGGGTCACGGGGTGGGGTGCCGAGAATCGCGGGGGTGTGTGTGTGTGCCGTGAATCGCGGGAGTGGGGGTTGCGGGGGGGGGGGGTGTGTGACGCAAATCGCCACAAGAAAAAATCAACACAGAAAGGTCAACACATGTAAATGTTGACATAAGTGTGGCACTTCATTGGTGTCCATGTCGACACATGAGAATGAATATGAAAACATTCAAAAAATAAAAAAAAAACTTCAAAAACTCATGTCAACCTTTTTCATTGTCGACCATAGCCATGTCAGTGTTTTCCATGTGCAATTTAATTCTGGAGCTGCCGCGAATCGCGGGGGGGTGCCGCGAATTGCGGGAGGGGGTGTTACGGGGCGGGGGTTGCGGCGAATCATGGGAGGGGGGGTCGCGGGGGTGTACCGTGAATCACGGGAGGGGGGGTCACGGGGTGGGGTGCCGAGAATCGCGGGGGAGGTGTGTGTGTGTGTGTGTGTGTGTGTGTCGTGAATCGCGGGAGTGGGGGGTGTGACGCAAATCGCCACAAGAAAAAATCAACACAGAAAGGTCAACACATGTAAATGTTGACATAAGTGTGCCACTTCATTGGTGTCCATGTTGACACATGACAATGAATATGAAAACATTCAAAAAATGAAATAAATCTTCAAAAACTCATGTCAACCTTTTTCATTGTCGACCATAGCCGTGCCAGTGTTTTGCATGTGCCATTTAATCCTGGGGCTGCCGCGAATTGCGGGGGGTGCCGCGATTTGCGGGAGGGGGGGGGTTGCGGGGGGTGGGTGCCGCGAATCGCGGGAGAGCGGGGTTCATGGGGGTTCCGGTGGGGGGTTGCCGCGAATTGCGGGAGGGGGGGGGTCGCAGGGGGGTGCCTGGGTGCCGCGAATCGCTGGAGGGGGGGTTGCGGGGGGTGTGACGCAAATCGCCACAAGAAAAAAATCAACACAGAAAGGTCAACACATGTAAATGTTGACATAAGTGTGGCACTTCATTGGTGTCCATGTCGACACATGAGAATGAATATGAAAACATTCAAAAAATAAAAAAAAAACTTCAAAAACTCATGTCAACCTTTTTCATTGTCGACCATAGCCATGTCAGTGTTTTCCATGTGCAATTTAATTCTGGAGCTGCCGCGAATCGCGGGGGGGTGCCGCGAATTGCGGGAGGGGGTGTTACGGGGCGGGGGTTGCGGCGAATCATGGGAGGGGGGGTCGCGGGGGTGTACCGTGAATCACGGGAGGGGGGGTCACGGGGTGGGGTGCCGAGAATCGCGGGGGAGGTGTGTGTGTGTGTGTGTGTGTGTGTGTGTCGTGAATCGCGGGAGTGGGGGGTGTGACGCAAATCGCCACAAGAAAAAATCAACACAGAAAGGTCAACACATGTAAATGTTGACATAAGTGTGCCACTTCATTGGTGTCCATGTTGACACATGACAATGAATATGAAAACATTCAAAAAATGAAATAAATCTTCAAAAACTCATGTCAACCTTTTTCATTGTCGACCATAGCCGTGCCAGTGTTTTGCATGTGCCATTTAATCCTGGGGCTGCCGCGAATTGCGGGGGGTGCCGCGATTTGCGGGAGGGGGGGGGTTGCGGGGGGTGGGTGCCGCGAATCGCGGGAGAGCGGGGTTCATGGGGGTTCCGGTGGGGGGTTGCCGCGAATTGCGGGAGGGGGGGGGTCGCAGGGGGGTGCCTGGGTGCCGCGAATCGCTGGAGGGGGGGTTGCGGGGGGTGTGACGCAAATCGCCACAAGAAAAAAATCAACACAGAAAGGTCAACACATGTAAATGTTGACATAAGTGGCACTCATTGGTGTCCATGTCGACACATGAGAATGAATATGAAAATATTCAAAAAATGACAAAAAAACTTCAAAAACTCATGTCAACCTTTTTCATTGTCGACCATAGCCATGTCAGTGTTTTCCATGTGCAATTTAATTCTGGAGCTGCCGCGAATCACGGGGGGGTGCCGCGAATTGCGGGAGGGGGGGTCGCGGGGGTGGGTGCCGCGAATCGCGGGAGGGCGGGGTTCACAGGGGTTCCGTGGGGGGTTGCCGTGAATTGCGGGAGGTGGGGGGTCATGGGGGGTGCCGCGAATCGCGGGAGGGGGGTTGCGGGGGGGTGTGACGCGAATCGCCACAAGAAAAAATCAACACAGAAATGTCAACACATGTAAATGTTGACATAAGTGTGCCACTTCATTGGTGTCCATGTCGACACATGACAATGAATATGAAAAAATTAAAAATAAATCTTCAAAAACTCATGTCAACCTTTTTCATTGTCGACCATAGCCATGTCAGTGTTTTGCATGTGCCATTTAATCCTGGGGCTGCTGCGAGGAGGGGGGTCGCAGGGGGGGTGCCGCCAATCGTGCAAGGGGGGGTCGCGGGGGGGTTCTTTTTGCCGCGAATCGCGGGAGGGAGGTCGCGGGGGGTGTTTTTTCCGCGAATCGGGGGGGGGGGGGTGTCACGGGGGAGGGTTTGCCGCGAGTCGCGGGAGGGGGGGGGTCGCGGGGTGGTGGTTATGCCGCGAATTGCGGGAGGGGTCGTGGGGGGGTTCTTTTTGCAGCGAATCGCGGGAGGGGGGGTCGCGGGGGTGTTTTTGCTGCGAATCGCGGTAGGGGGGGTCGCGGGGGAGCGGGTGTTTTTGCCGCGAATCGCGGGAGGGGGGGGGCGCGCGGGGGAGGTTTTGCCGCAAATCGCGGGAGGGGGGCGCTCACCTGGTGGCTGTGGAGTAGCAGTGCTGGGCAACATGGGAAGGCAGTGGGTGTCTGGCACTGTCTGTGGGCTCACTGGGCTGGTTCTCTGTCACATACCTCCCAACATTACCCTCTCCAGGAGGGACACAATGCTCTGTTTCTAGACTTCCCCTTAATGTATGATTGCCATCACCTGTTTTAAACAGGTTAATTTCTCAGAAAGGTGTTCAGCACAGATGAAGGCAATCACACATTAAGAGGAAAGTCCAGGAACAGAGCGTTATAGACACAGACACCCACTTTGAGTGACAGATGTAGCCAAATATATAGGATATATATATATATATATATATATATATATATATATTAGGACTGATCTGGTTTAACCAGGCAACAGACCTAGATCCTAGATGTAGCAGGAACTATTATCAGTTAGCAGCCTGGAAAGGAGATGCAGTGACATCTCTATAATTAGGTGTCAGTCATTTTTCTACTCATTGTGGGACATAAATTGCATTATAAAAATATATGAAAACATGGAATTTCCTATGCTATAATTTAGTGCTTTTACCTAATCTTAATTTCCCCCGTGAATCGGGTGTCTCATTTTCCCATATAAACGCAGTTGGTAACAGCAAACAGATGTTTTCTCGTACATTGAGCCTGTAATGTTGCTCCCATGAGATTATTTCACAACACGCCTATCAAAACACTTGTACAGATGTTCTCGCCATGCTCATGACATGTGACCAGCGTGTACAGCATTGGTACACAGTCTGTGCAAGATTCCACAACCAGCAGAGTCTCATAAGTTGTTTATAATGAAATATTAGCACAACATACAAAGTAGTGAAACTAATGACAAACCAAACAGAAAACATTGTACTTGAAGGTTACTTTTGCGAAAATAATTGTCTACCCATTGCTGAAACATTGGTAGCTGAACCAATGTCAGAGTTTCCTAGTGAATCCTTAAGATATATTTTCATACATCAAATATATAATTCTTCACACCCGTATTGAAATTACAGGTTGAGTATCCCTTATCCGAAATGCTCGGGACCACGAGCATTCCGGATAAGGGAATATTCCGGTTTTTGGAATAATTTTTTTTTTGTCATACTTACCTGCCCCTGGTGGGTCCCCGATGGTCCCACGGCGTCCATGGAGTCCTCCGGCGTCCACAGCAGGCCACCAGCACCGTCTCCGGCGTCTCCAGCGGTCCCAGGAGTGCTTTGCGCAAGTTCCCAGGCGCGCCGGTGACGTCACCGGCGCGCGCGCGCACTCGCACAAAGCACTCCTGGGACCGCTGGAGACGCCGGAGAGGATGCTGAAGGCCTGCCGTGGACGCCGGAGGACTTGGTAAGTATTAAAAGAGGGTTAGGGAGGGGAAAAAAAAAAATTGAATTATTCCAAAAAACCACGGTTTTTGGAATAATTCGGATACGGGATGCTCGGATACGGGATACCCGACCTGTACAAACATTTGTGATGTAAAACCTGAAATAAAGGGTAAATCATATCAGACAATTTTTGCCACCTTTTTACATGACCTTGAAACCAGAAAATTGCATTTTTGTATATTGTGTAAATACAAAACTTACATTACCCTGGTTGCATGAAGTCTGCAGACCTTTTATATTGTGACACTTGCTAGTTAGATAGTCACAATCATTTCCTTAGAAAGCTACCATACACCTTCCAGAAATTAGAGATATTGTGATTAATCCTAAATAAAGATCAGCTTTCCTGTAGGAATTACTTGCAGTTTCATAGTTGAATGGTGCCAATATGGACAGGGGTATAAATAATTTCAAAGGGCATGCGAAACTGTGATGACTATCATCAAAACGGAAATAAAAATGTGCCAGAACAGAGCCCATGCCAAGATCAAGATTTCCCACCAATTTCATGATAGGATAAGGTTAAAACTAATCATGGAGACTGTTTCGAGGCCTACGGCAACACTAAGGGAGCTGTAGGCAGTTCTGGCAGTAACTGATAACTCCACGCATGTCCTCTTCACAGAGTGGGTGGAGAGATACTTGCCATTTCTAACACAAAAAGGAAACCTAAGCCCATCTAAAATGTATTAATTACTAGTTATTAGGATACTGTATCGCAGAGCTCTGTTGAGACCAAGGTAGAACATTTTGGCAGTAATTCTAAAAGATGGGATACATATGGATGACTGGTGCTGCTGGCATCCTGATGGAGGGAATCCTGACAGGTGTCAGGTAAGTATACTTGACTTCCCCCTGCCCTCTAACCCTCCAATCTATTCCCTCTATTTAGCCAGGCGATAGGGATGCTGCAGGGGCAAACATCGCTATTGCCCGCTGTGTACACTTGACTTTATAATATGCTGTGGTACTTTTACACTGCACTTCGACCTGGGTCCATACATCACCAACTTGGCAATAACCTGGTTCTGAGGTGCAATGTGAAAGGGGTATAAGAGGACTGTGCTCAGGAGATACCTTCACTGTTTGAAGGACCTTGGAATTTTTTTGCTGGAATAAAATGGAAAAGGCTGGGTATAAAAAGTTGACAAATACTTATTTAAAAAAATTCCCTGCTACAATAAGGGCATGTTGTATGTTGTTTATTTTTTTAGTACTTTTTTGCTACCAATATGTTTTTTTTTGTTCATTTCTTTTTCATTTTGTTCATTTCAAGATCACATTGAAGTGAAAAAAAGGTTTCCTATGATTTCCTCCCCAAAAAACAGTTTTAATAAAGATGGTTAGACTTTTCGTATACATAGTAATTATTGTTTCAGCTCACAAAATGGCTGCCACCAGCGTGTAAATGTGACATTAAAAGTGAGCTACTACTGTAGCTGAGATTTTATGTCTGGCTGCTGTTGTGCAGGAGATTAACGGTTGGAGATCTCTTCCCCTGTTATCATGTCATCACTATGACGTCTGCAAAGCAGTGTACCTGAAACACAACAACCAAGTGTATAACAATGCTCACTGATTGATCAATAAACTTGTTCCCATAATGCAGTTTTTTTAATAGTACAATTAGTTCTCTACTGAAGGGGGAAGAGGCTGATAGTGTTTCCTGATTCCTAAAAGGGGGTTTGTTAAGGATGCGCGGAAACGTTCATCGTTGATATTGCGTGTACACACTAGACGAGATAGTAAAAGATATCACTCAGAAGGGCCCTTCTTGTCTAGTGTGTTTGGGGCTTAAATGGTAGGTGTTATTTAAGTTGAGTTTTCCAGAGATTTATACCCCTTTCACACTGCAGCTATAACATGGTATAATGCCGATATTTTTAAGTATGTCAACCTGATTCTAGGTGGAGTATGCAATCTCCATAGTCAATGTTCCAGGTAAAATAAAAAAAATAAAAGTATTTGAACCTGTTTAAAAAGAAGGATCCTAGATTGTTGAAAGGCGATTAATTTAGCAGTTAGTGATGGCCATCAACCATCGATGACTTGAAATCAATGGATTATGACCGATGTTGAATAATTTTGCCATCGATGTGGGAGAACCAGATGGTTTCCCTACATCGATGGCAAAGGAGAACCAATTTTATCATTTTTTTTTTTTTAAGGAGCCGGGACACTGAGCATAGAAACATAGAATTTGACGGCAGATAAGAACCATTTGGCCCATCTAGTCTGCCCCTTTTTTAGCCTTCAGGTAATCTCAACCCTTTTTGATCCTTATTTCTTTGTAAGGATATTCATATGCCTATCCCAAGCATAGCTCCGCCCCTGACACACTGAAGACCCGCCCCACTTTCTGATCGGCCCACAGGCCATTCAGTCAAAGATAATGGATAACCATCGATTAGTGGTTATCCATCACATAGTTTATGACTATCGATGGCTGGTTGCAGAATCACCATCGATACTGACTGCACCGATGGCCATCCCTATTTGCAGTGAGAAAAACTCAGGCCTGGTATTTTGAACACATGACTGTGCCAAAGAAGGTGATAGATGGGCTATCTCCCTGCCAGATGACTCTATCCTGAATCAGGAAACAAGAGAAATAGCATTTGAAGTAGCGGAGAAGCATTGCTGGCATATTTCTACACTATAGAACATACAGTTATGGCAGCATGGACTAATGAGAAGGTGAGGGAGTCACTTAGAATAACAGAGATGTCAGAATTTGCCATGCAAATCACTGGCACTGTAAAGGATTTTCTAATATATAAAAACATTTGTAATTGGTCCAGTACATAAACATAAACAAACGGGTTTATTTTTAGCTACAAAACAAATCTGTGAGCCATAAAAGTCCATTACAATTACTTTACACTGTTTTCTATGGGTGAACCAGGTTCAGTGTGAAAGGCACCAACCCAGTAATATCCCTTTAATAACCCAGTAATAAACTGGGTCCAACATGCGATGTGAAAGGGGTTTCGCTTCCTCAGACCTATTTCAATTTTTTTTTTCACAAATACTGGGTCAGAGCAGGGTTTTTTTTATGTGAAAGCAGTAATAGTGAAGCAGAGATGAAACAAATGTATTCTGTGTATAGATTTGGGTCCCATCTCCAGGATAAATGTCACATACTGTCTAGTTTATACAGCAGGGTTATAGTATTTTCATTATATATGTAAGTAGAATGTGTCCAGCACATTCGTCACAAGTTACATGAGTCCTATATGACATGGTTATAATAGAGAATAAAGGGTACTTATGTATTATCTGGACTCCCATGTTAAATGCACCCCATTTTTTCATAACCCTACTATCCAACTACGCATGGAGTTGATTTTATATAGTGTGGCGAGCGCAGTGAGCCACCGTGCCCGAAGCGTGGCGAGCGAACACGGTCTCATAAGAAAACCGGGAGCCCAGATATTACATCAGTACCGAAAAAAAGCATTGGAGGGGAACATCCCCAATTTACTTAACTGGTAAACTGCAGAAAGCATTTTGTGATTTTACTATCCTGGAAAACATTTCCATTTCATCTCTCTTCAAATTCCCGGAGGGCAAGCAGCAATTTATTTATTTCTGGCTATACAGACACTTATCACTTGACACTTTAAGGTACAGAAAATTATTTACTGTACTGAAATGGAACTTGACAGTGCGTAAGCAAAGTTTTATTTACTTTATTGAACTAGAAAAAGAATGGACACAATCCATAAAGTCAGCAAACAAGAGAAAAAAAGTGAGATTGCAAGACAAGGTCATATTGGCAAAGGAAATAAAAAAATATGGAACAGGGTGACGCACAGCCATAAACATGTAGGGCACTTCAGAAATACAAACAGAGGCAGTACTAATAGGATAGGGTTCCAAGACCTACTGTACACCTAAATAATAACTGATCCTGAATCAGAATGGAGTATGCTTGTTAAATACTGAACAAAAGAGGAAAAATCGGAGTTATGCCCCGTACACACGGGGCAAGGGAGTCTCCGGGCTGAGCGGTACCGCTTAGTACAGATCGCGTTTAGCCCACAACAATGCAACAGCGATGTGTGCTGAACGATATGGCACGAGGGAGAGAACACCGGAGATGTCTAGATTTATTCTGCATGTATACCACTAAAACCTGCACCATTTGTTTGCTACGAGGACCAAGGTTGGGAAACTGATGTAGTAAGATCTGCAATTGCTGCTTATGGAATATTGAAGTGTCATTATTATTGAAACCGTTCTGATCTTCTGTCCATATTACATGTCGTTTGTAGAATTTAAATTTTTTTTTTTATTTTAATTCATACAACAAATGTGAGCTACACTGGCACTTTTTAGTTGCCAGTTAATTTTGATTTTGCAATTAAAACATAGGGCCTTATTTTAGTTCACTCTTTCTGACAAAATCCTTCTTAGATGGGCAAAACCATGTGCACTGCAGGTGGGGCAGATGTAACTTGTGCAGATATAATTAGATTTGGGTGGGGTTTTACTTCAAAGTGAGATCTATATTGCAGTGTAAAAATAAAGCAGCCAGTATTTTCCCTTCACAGAAACAAAATAACTCACCCAAATCTAATTCTCTCTGCACATTTTACATCTGCCCCCCTGCAGTGCACATGGTTTTGTCCATCTAAGAAGGATTTTGTCAGAAAGAGTGAACCAAAATAAGGCCCATAGTTATATGCTATCACATTCCATGTCCAATTCGTGAGGTCTTATCACAAACTACTACAGTTGCATGTTTTCTATCAATTGTAGTAGTTTTCTATGCATCCCTAGACACCAAGGTCATAATTTTATTTTCTCAGTTATATATTTCTCCTATTTTTTGCCTCCTTTAGGGGGGCATGCACAATCCCACCGACAGACGTGATTCTGTCCCGTTTGTGGTCTGATCAACCGCAGAATGACAGACAGGATTCAATGTCCCGCCTGCCGCTCGGCACAAAGGGGGCATGGACACGAAAAAGGCCATGGATTGGGGATCTGCAGCCGGGATCGCGACAATCCATGGCCGTTATCTAAAGTCTGGCCCATTCTGACGTGATCACGCTTCAATGCTGTTGCAAAAGACAGCATTGAATAGAAAGCCGCTGCTATTTCCCACGTCCTCTCTTTAATAAAATTTATGCTACTCTAGTGTTTTTGTGTTTTATTATTATTATTATTATTAAATTGAATTCATCTCCCAAATTTATTTATGTCTCTTTACTATATTATAGTGATCTTGTCTTTATTATATTAAACCGTGTTTTTAGACTAAGCCTTTAAATTCCAAACTTTGTGATTTATTATTTTGCTATTATTCGTCCCATTCCAATATTCATATATATTAATGTTCTTATTACTTATATATCTACTTATCTACTGTGAGAACTCATTGGGCAGTATTCAATGTAAAATATTCTCCGTGCATGGCGAGAGATTTTTTCTCTCGCCATGCACTCTCCGTGTTCCGGAGCCTCCTGCTCCCCCTATTCAACGTGTTAAAGACTCGCCGCCACTCGCGGCGAGTCTTAACCCCTGCAGCGGACGAGCGTCCGCGGCAGGGAGCTGTCAGGGAGCCGGGGGACGTAGCAGCCAAGAGAGATTAAAGTCTCTCTTGGCTGCTGCAGGGGATATGGGGAGGGGAGCAGGGCTCCCCTGGACCCAGGCAGCACAGGCTGCCCCCCCTATAGCCAGCGGGGGACCCAGTATTCACTGTACCCGAACGTGCATCGGGTGCAGTGAATATATGAATATCTAATGAGCGGCTCGAGCGCTCCGGCCCCCTGCTGGCTGCACTGTGTAAAAAAAAAAAAAAAAATGTAATAAAATATTTTTTTTAAAATTAAATATATATTCATGTGCTATAGGCACATGAATAAAAATAACATGGCCCTTCACAGAAAAAAACACCTGATTTTTTTACACCAAAATTAAAAAAAAACACCCTTTTAGTTTAAAAGTTCACATTCCTGCTCTCCATCAAAAGATGGAGAATTTCTACACGGAGAGAGACGGCGAGAATCACTTAGAAAGACGGAGAATATTTCACATTGAATAGGGTGGCTCGCCTTTGGAGAAAAAAAACCTCTCTCCACCGCGTGAAAAGCACAAACTCTCCAGAAATCACAGCGAATTTTTCTCATTGAATACTGCCCATTGACAGGGATGCCATGCCTTCCTCTTTTACACAAAACTTAACAGTTATAACATCAATTTCACAAACTGTATCGACATACTTTTCTACCACCCACCCCTCCTTTTCCCTACCCCGTTAGGTTAACATTCCCAGACCTGTCCATATCTGTCGGTTTGACCCTGCTACATTTATATACCATTTGGATAGATACCACATTTATTACCCCCCCCCCCCATATCTATTTCCCATTTCCAGTTTAGTCACCATCTTATTTTGCTCCTTATATGTTCCCCCCCATCTATCCCAGATCATATGGAACTTCCGTTCCGTCCCCCTAGCGATGTGGATATATCTCTCATGTTCCTTGGTCGAGTTTACCAAAGCCAACCACATAGCTGCTTCAGGTCCTTCCCTTGCCATCCATTTCCTATACATACATATCTTTGCCAGGATGAACACATTGATCAAAAAGTATCTAGCACTCCTGTCCAATGATACGTTCTCCATTATGGATAGCACACATGTTTTCATAGTACAACTATTTTTTGGAATACCCATTGTTGTTAGTATTTCTATTACTGAGATCCAGAATTCAGCTACTTTTGGGCATAAACAAAGCAGGTGCTAAAATGAACCATTGTCATCTGAGCATCTGGGGTGTTTGGCATCCAGTTCTACCTCCAAATTTAAGTATACGTTCTTGTATAGGTCCTATATATTAAATATAATTGGACTTGTTGAAACCTTGCTTGGTTTTTTGCTCTACATACATTTGCCAGGGCTTCTCTACAGTCGTCCCCTTTTTCCATTTGGCCTTAACCCCCTCTAATCCATAATTTTGTAGTGTGTCTTTAAGAACTTTATAAAAGAAGGATACCTCATGTCTAGTTGGAGATCTTTTGAGTAATTTTTTTAGGCAGTAACACTTTTATGTTTGATTTTCCTCTGTCAAACTGGACCTCCAGTGCATGTTGCAATTGAAGATATCTAAACAGATAGCACTTGGCAAGGGAAAATTCCAGTTTGTAGAATTTAGATTCTATGGCTGTGACTGCAGGAGGCATATATTAACCAAAAAATGGTCTTAATCTCATATAACATAGTTAACAGCTAATATAGTAACAGCATGCAAATAATATTTGCACGCATAAAATACAATGTTTATCTTGTTACGTACAAGTGCTGGTAATGATATCGGTGTTTAGTACTGAAACTACTTTTCTATCCGTGTTGAACCATAAGTAAGTAATTCCGGTCTATCTTTTATATACTGGGTGGATCTTGTACCCTGGGCCAAGTTTTCTTGCAATAATCATTGCCAGGAATCATCCTCTTCCTCACCATTTTTCATCATTTACAGCTGTCATCCTGTTCCTCTAGAACTAGCCTCGCTCACTTTATCTGAAGTTCCTGCAAGCGATTATCTTGTTTCTAATTGCTCTAAAAATTTGGCTCATATGAAGGAAAATCTCATAAAGGTCATCTGATGGCTATACATTATTCTTGGACAGAAAATGACATCCTGTGCCAAATTTAGAGTCTGGAGACCAAGCGTGGCTATCTACCCGAAACCTTCATTCTCAGCACTGTTCCTTCGATTCTTTCAGATTGTACAATTGATTAATTTGGTTACATTCAAATGAATAATGCCATTCTCATATGCCTAATGCATTTTATGCAGTCATTTGCCTTTCCATCACTTCTTTTTTTTTTTTTTTTTTTTTTTTTTTTTTTGCGTATTGTTCATACAGTTTCATCGGCATAGGCACATTGTACAGCAGCAAATCATGAATGAGTGATCACAGATATAGAATTCACCAGAGTGCATTTCTTAAACATGTTATGAGCATATCAGTTTAGATATAGCCTAGAAGGGTGGTTTACCTGTCGCTAAAACAGCCATGTTATACCAGGTAGATAAGTGGACAATTTTCCTTATAGTGTCCCTTTCACTTGCCGTGAGAGTTGCTACATAGGGTAGCCATATATCAAAGAATTTCTCCGATCTGGTCTCCACATCCTCCATGCATTCGACCCAATCCATTTGATACATATACATCAGTCTAGGCATACATAGCGAAAATGATATGTCCTCTGGATGAATCCACCTAGAGAGTATGGTTTTCTTTGCTGCTGTCGCTATTCTAGCTAGCAGGAGTCTTGTGCCCTGTGCGAGTTTGGGGTTAAGTGAAGGAGGATAATAATTCCATAGCGCCCAGTTCATATTGATCTTGAACGTGATGTGTAGTGTATCAGTGATATATGCCTGTATCTTGTCCCAAAAGGTCTGTACTACCGTGCAGGACCAAAGGCAGTGTGTGATTTCTGCATTTGGTGAGGAACATTTAAAACAGTTTGAATTGTCTGCTATTCCAGTTATGTGTCTGAGCTTTGGAGTGAAATAAGCCCTGTGTAGGATTTTGTATTGCATTTCTGCATATGAAGCTGAAACCATTTGCTTGTTGAGTTTAACTGTGAGTCTGATTACATCCAGGGTGCTCAGGTCTGGCGATGTGTCTTGCCATTTGGAGAGGCCCGCGGTATTGGTGGTTAGGTCAATTTTCTTCCTGATAAACTCATGTATTACTGATGTCGAAATTGACCTTCCCTCACTTGTAATTATCAGGTTATTTAGGGTGTTAGTGAATTCGGCCTTCGGTAGGGTGGGTAGTAGTTTGGTGATATAACTTCTGACTTGGAAGTATGCAAATATTGGAATGTGGATGTTTGGGAATTTTTCTTTTAAGTTTGATAGTGTAAGAATGGTAGTATGGTCTGAGTTGAGGAAGTGATGTATCAGTTGAAGGCCCTGATTATGCCATCTCTCATATATCTGATCTGGGGTGCCCTCTTGAAAGTCTCTATTCCCTGTCAGGGTTGAGAACAGAGACCGTGTGGGGCATAGTTTGGATCGTTGTCTCCATGATCGCCAGGCTATGTACGGGGTATGCAGCAGAGGGTTAGATTTAATGTCCGTTTCTATAGTTCCCATTGGGGAGTGTAGGTGCGCCGCTAATGTGGAGTTCGGTAGAAATGCTTGGTCTATTACCCGATCTACATAGTGATTGGTTCCCTGTATCCAGTCCAGAGCGTACCTCATGTTTGATGCTAGTGCATAGTCCTGAATATTAGGGAGGTTAATACCTCCAAGAGATAGGGGTTGCTGTAGCTTGAATAGCGCAATTCTCGGGCGTTTGCCTGCCCATATAAATTTTGTGAGAGCTCTATTGATTTGCATGATATCGCGCTTATTCCATCACTTCTAAACAAAGACGAATTTGAAGCTCACCATGTTCTAGACCAGTGGTTCTCAAATTGTGGGTCCTGACCCCACAAGTGGGTTCCGACCTTCTCAGCATGGGATCGCGACTCCATGTTGCTGACCATCAGTCTGATGACTTTTCTAATCTCAGTCAGTGATTCAAAGAGTCTGAAAAATCTGTTCAATTGTCTGTTATTTTAGACTCCTATATTTCTTGTTGATTTGTAAAGTGTATAGTCCAGATGAGTGTCCTTGGGCTAAAACTACAGTCATCTGTGTCCCTCTAATATAAAACACCATTTTAAGCTTTTTTTTCTCTGGGAGTTCTGAGGGGTATGGGTCATGGGGTCAACAGTCAATAGGTTGAGCACTATTGGTCGACAGGCCAACACATGAAATGTAGACAAAATTAGTAGACATACCTTAGGTAGACATGGTGATAGGTCAACATGGTAACGGTTGACAATAAAAAAAAAAGTGAGTTTTTCATGGTTTTTGGTGCCTAGTTGAACTTACTCCATGAACCCAAGGCAGGAAATCATTGGCTTTCCCCACAACAATGAGAGCGATCATCGCTGTCCATACACGCTGGGCATAATCGCCCAGCGTGTATGGTCCTTAAGTGAAAGGGTGTCCGATGTGCAGTACTTCCATTCAGGATATCCAGAAATGACAAATGGATAGATACAGTGTGTATGTATGTATGTGTATATATATATATATCCAGAGGTAGGGATCACACCCTCCTCCAACCAAAGTCGACTGCCGGGGTGTCACCTCAGGAAATCCTGGACAAATCCAGTTCACCAGTATAGCCACAAAGAATGAGGACACTCACCGGTCTTCTTGAAAATAGACAATTTTTTCTTTATTTAGTCCATCTCACCAAAATAAAGTGCAAAGTGCAGGCCCACTGTCATGCACTTTGCACTTTATTTTGGTGAGATGGACTAAATAAAGAAAAAATTGTCTATTTTCAAGAAGACCGGTGAGTGTCCTCATTCTTTGTGGCTATATATATATATATAGTTTTATTTTATTTGTGCCATTATATGAACCATAATTTTTCACTGACATTAAAAGAAGATTTGCTAAAACCGAATTAGAAGGTTCATGCTTGTGAGTGTACAAGAAAATCCATAGAGACAAATGTGGCAAAAATCATTTCTCTACCATCCATATGGGATACTGGGGTCTCAATTAGATGGGGAATTGAGGGTCCTCCGCAGGATACAGGCACATAAAACTTTCTTCAATATGGGTGTATTGGCTCCTCCCCTTTACATCCCCACCCACAAGCCAGTTTAATAAAATTTGCCCTCAGGAGAGGATGCACATGCCTGGAGCTCCAGAGAGTTTTTTTCTTCAGTTTGCTGTACTTTATTATTTTGGGTTTGCTGTTTGGGCTATACAGCATTCCTGCTTTGTAGGAAGCCGGGGAAGGGTCAGTTGCAGGCCTCTTAAGGAACCGAACTGCTCCCTGCTGCAGGACCAATCTCTCTAGATCACTTGGAAATTAAGCATTTATCGCTGTGTTGTAGAGTTCATAGCACACTCCTTCGCGTCACTATCACTGGTAGTAGAAGAATTACGCAACTCCCAATTCTGCGAACAACATGTTAAAAGTGAAGGTTGCAGAAGAAGCTGCAACTATGGGATACGGTCGTATTGTCTACCCCATTTAGGTCGACAGTCATAAGGTCGACACCATTGGGTCAACAGGTGGCAAGGTCGACAGGTGTCTAGGTTGACATGGTTGAAGGTCGACATGGGACAATGTCGACATGGATTTAGGTCGACATGGGTTAACAACGTTAGGTCAACATGGGTTAGGTAGACAGGTCGGAAGGATGACATGGGTTTTTTTCTGTTTTTTTGAGCCGACATGTGCCGACAAGCGGTATTTCATGCACTACCATCCACTGGGGTGTGGTGGGAGAATAAAATAGTGTGCACGAAGCATCGCGAGCGAAGCGAGGGGCTGCTTTTGACTTCTAACTTTGTCCATGTTGACTGTGTTGACATTCGGGTAAAAAAAAAACAGTTAAAAAACATGTCGACCTGTCGACCTAAACCCATGTCGAGCTTGTCCCATTTCGACCTTCACCCATGTCGACCTAGAAACCTGTCGACCTTTCCACCTGTTGACTAACAGTGTCAACCTAATGACTGTCAACCTAAGTGGGGTCGACAATATGATCCACACCCGCAACTACTGCTTTAGCAGTTTGGCTGAGCAACAACAGTGTACAAACCCAAGCTGATGTTCCGGCAATAGCATTAAAAGATTGGTTTGTAGCTGTATTGCCATGAGTTTACCCAGGATTGTTAATAACTGGGAGAAGAATGTTGTTAGTACATATTAGTAACATATTTTAATGATTGATTTTGTTTTACACCAATTTGTATTTTTCATGGTAAGCCTAAAAGTCAACACATAGATATGTTCCTCCTATCTACTGTATATTTGTGGTGACATTTTATGTTGCAAACAAGTCTACAAAAAGCATTACACCTCTCAGACGAGTCCAGTTTATTCCACTTGCAGCATTCCTAGGCACAAGGACTTATTGAATGGTTTTTTTTTTTTATATCAGAAATTAGTTTATACCATATGTTTGTACAGGACTATATAATATTTTACTTATTGGTTTTTATTTTTTAAGAGTAGTACAATGTACAGCCCAATGTTATTGTTAGAGAATTATACACATCATTGACAATTCAATTCAGGCGTTAAGAGGTCGTTTCAATATAATGAGAGAAAAGACACAAAACTGCTAGAAAACATGAGAAGGTCAGAAATGCTTCAACCTCATTGTTCTCAGATTTTTTTCTTTGTTCTCTAATGGTGCAAAATATAACAATACTTTACATTGTATAAAATGTGCGCAAAAGATAAATAACAATGTTCCAAGGTAAAAAAAAAAATACAAACAAACATACAATATCAATGAATAATACATAAGGTTTAATGATTAGCATTACTGCCTTATAGCACTGATGTTGTGGGTTTGATTCTGACCACGGGCCAAAACTGTGCAGAGTTTGTATATTGTCTCTGTACTCGCATGGATTTCCTCCTGGTACTCTGGTTTCCATTCGCAATCCAAACATATACTGGCAGGTTAATTGTTTCCCAACGAATATGAACCCTTATGTCTATGTACATGGGCAGTGTAGGTGGCCCAAGTGGTTTCTTATCTGCCGTCAATTTCTGTTTCTATATACTATAATATCATGGAATATAATATAAATACATATACTAGGTGATTCATCGTGCCCTACGGGCGCTCTTCATACCGTCGTAAGGGGCTCCGCCCCCTTGACCTGTGAACGTCTTTATTGCGTGGAATATGGTTTGTGCGGGAGGGACATGTCTGGTATACTGTGCCCACTTAACCTGTAAATGCCTTTATTGTGTTAAATTGGTTTGTGCAGGTGGGGAAGTAGTGTTACCCCAACTCTTTTTCAGACTTTCCTCATCCTCCGATGTCCACGGCGGCCTTCAGGATCCTCTTCAGCGGCATCTCCAGTCTGCGGGGTGCATTAGCAAGTGGTGACGTCACCGGCGCGCCCACGTACTCACACAATGCAACCCTGGGACCGAAGATGTTGCTGAAGAGGATCCTGAAGGCCGCCTGGAGACACCGGGGACGGGATACTCAACCTGTGTATATAGATATGTGTATATAGATATAGATATATATATATATATCTAGAAATGGGTAGAAAGAAGGCGCTTCATGGTGTAATATTTCAAAGTATGAAATTTATTAAAGAAAGTTTTCCTGGATGTAGGCAAGATAAAACTCGTACCACATATAAAAACACTGTGGACTGGGTACCACAAGGCATGGGTTTAAAACCAATGGCATATGCTGCTCACACTGTACCAGGACCAGGGACTTGCTTGCATTCAAACACCGCAGAGCTGGATTGCTGGGAAGCGTGGAAATTCAAGGCAGGTCGGGGACACCGGTGACCAGGGCAGCTGGAGCGTCGTAAGCCACGCCCTGACGCGTTTCGTCACTGGAGGACTTCGTCCACAGTTGTGCTCATCATTTGATATACCCTAGCAGAATTTGTGATTTTATGGCCATTTGTCAGAGAATATGAATGATAACTCACAAACTTTTCTTTCACTCATGGTTAGTGGTTGGCCGTTGGGTGAAGCCATTTATTGTCAAACAACTGTGTTTACACTTTTTAAATCATAATGACAACAGAAACTACCCAAATGGCCCTGAGCAAAAGTTTACATACCCCAGTTCTTAATACCGTGTTTTGCCCCCTTTAACATCAATGACAGCTTGAAGTCTTTTGGTAGTTGTGGATGGGGCAATGAAAAATATTTAATTATACTTTTTCTGTAACATCCAAATGAGCACACAATTTGTAACGTGAGTTACCATGGAATGACCCTCCTGTCCGCAGTGATGCTACTTCAGTACTTGTATATATTCAGTAATATGTAATATTTTGATATTGTATAAATAAAGGTCAATACTGTTAATACCAAAGCTAAATCATTGTTGCAATCTGTTGCAGATGAAGAGGAAGCCCTCAATCTGATCATGAAGGACCTAGCTGCACTGGGGAGGTGCGGAGGATTACTGGACAGTAATCGCAACAAAAACAACAAGCAGGTGATTTAGCATCAGTTTATTTCTGTACATTGTATTGCTAGATGACTAGTCTTGTGTGTGTATATAACAATATCCCCCTACTGTATAGATCTTGCATAAAAAAAAAAAACAATCTGACATTTATGTTACACCCAAAGTATATGCTTGAGTGTAATTTACAGATGTTAAGACATGTCATTATTGGGGCAAGCCACCAATAATTATTTTCCCGATCTTTCTGTGATATAGGCAGAGGCAGGGGTTTGTCTTTGGTGACTGGAGCCAAGTTCATCTAGTAAACCTGCCAACACTAGTAAAACTAGTGTCACACATAAATG